>NC_039363.1:120989959-122189959 GCF_003573695.1 Papaver somniferum | reverse complement strand
TGGAGCCGCCTATTCGGAGAGGAAAGTAACCTAATTAGGCGAAATCTCTTACGGCCTCTCGGTTTAAAGACTTCTTTGGGATTGAGAAGATCTATTAGTATTGTTGGTGGGAAACTAGATAATTACGGTTTATTACTAGTTTTCAATTGATTTGATTGACTAACGGTTGTTGAACTTTGATTCCACCTAGTTTGTTTATGCTTGAGAATCTTCTCTTCTGATATAAGATTCACTCAAACTAGATCGAAGTTTCGACGGGGATCTTTATACTGTTTGTAGTTCTAAAGACGTCTTGTGATAATACATTGTTAATAGACTCCGTTCTGTGTGTGATTGATCACAAGAGATTCAAGTTGATTGTGTGCAGGTGTTTATTGAAGATCTAAGAAGATTTGAAGACGAAGAAGATTTCTGATTTGGGTTCATAATCTTTGGTGTGCACAATACTTGTTTCGGCTGAAAAGGATCCAACTATAATTGGTTTGTCTTTGTGATAGATTTGATTGATAAGTGGTGTAGATCGGCATCAATACAATTCTTTGTGATTCAAATTATTGATTGCGAAATCTAGACAATTACTTTGGTAACTGTTATTGGATAGATCAAAGGACCCGAAAAAGGAGTTTATTGGGATAAATGGAAGATCCTTTTGTCGAACTCATATCACTTGGTTGAAAAGAGTTGTTACCGAACAAACTTGTTGTTCCTTTACTATTTGGAATACGAACCAAATGAATTGTTTCAAGTGCATGACTTATTTACAAGTTGGAGGCGCAGGGATACAGACGGAACTAGGTGAACTATAGGTTTAGTTGCTTGGTCTCAACTATACGAAGTTGGTTTAGATTTTGTATAGCGGCTTAATCCTGAGAGTATTCAATTTTGGACAAGGTCCCGGGGTTTATCTGCATTTGCGGTTTCCTCGTTAACAAAATCTTGTCGTGTCTTTTACTTTTCTATTTCCGCATTTATAATTGTTTTATTATAAATAGAAGTAAAATACACAAATGTTAATTCCTATTTACTTGATAGTAATCCTATTGTGTTTGGTCAAGTCCGAACCTTTTATCAAGTAAACATATTTTGTTGTTGTATTGTCTCGATCTTGTATCCATAGTCAATCACGCAAGTTATCTTGTTGTCGTATTGTCTCGATCTCGACTCAGTCCATAGAAAATCACTTTCGGAGAAAGGACTTATAGGTGGAAAAGTTTTAGATTGAGGTATATTTGGGTACCCTCGTCTTTTCAGCTTCCATAATGATAAGAAATAAGTAGGGTGATAGGGGATCACCTTGACGAATTCCACGTGAAGGATTGAAAGAAGCATATGGTCTCCCATTGATAAGAAGTGAAATGCTTGTTGTGGTAATACATTGTCGAATTAGCTGAATCCAGTCTTAATGAAATCCAAGCTGCAGAAAATATCAAAAAGTAAAGGCCATTCGAGTCCATCGAAGGCTTTAGACATGTTTAATTTGAGGCCTATAAAAGAAACTTCTCATTTTCTTTGTTTCTTCATAGTATGAATGATCTCATGTATAATGATAACATTGTTTTGAATATGTTTGCCAGATACATATGCACATTGTGTAAATGAAATGAGGTTATTGAGTAATGGTTTTAGTCTATTAGAGAGGATTTTTGAAATAATCTTATTGAAAAAGTGGGAGTCTAACAACCTCACCCAATATTTCGCTTAGAAATCTATATGGACAACTCCAATATACTTTCAAGAGAATCAACTAGACAGTCAGATTCAATCTTAAGAAAAGTACTCCCTCTGTTTCTAAAAAATAGGCAGGTTTCCTAGAAGGGAACGGAGGGAGTATATCAAGGAGTTATGTCTCAATTTCTCAATTCAATACTTACTCAAGCAAATAGCAATCTGCGAGTCTAATTGAATACAAGAGAAATTAACTTAAACGGTACCAAAGATCAATAATCAATTTTGATCAATAACCAAAGGTTGGATTTACCAATTGATCGATTCAACGCACAACCTGTGATATTTCAATTATATAACAAAATATAATGCGGAAAAGAAATAACACAGACACTAGAAGTTTTTTTAACGAGTAAACCACAAATGCAGAAAAACCCCGGGACCTAGTCCAGATTGAATACACATTGTATTAAGCCACTACAGACACTAGCCTACTACAAACTAACTTCGTTTTGGACTGTAGTTGAACCCCCAATCAATCTCACATTGATCCAAGGTACAGTTGCGCTCCGTACGTCTCTAATCCCAGCAGGATACTACGTACTTGATTCCCTTAGATGATCTCACCCACGACTAAGATTTACTACGACCCAAAGTCGAAGACTTTAATTAACAAATTTTTATGACACATAAAAGTCTGCAGGAATAGATAAATTTGTCTCCCACAGAAATACCTACAAGTTTTGTTCTGTCTTTTGATAAATCACGGTGAACAGGAACCGGTCGATAAGTCATACTTATATTCCTGAAGAACAACCTAGAATTATCAATCACCTCACAATAATCTTAATCGACTAGCGAAACAAGATATTGCAGAATCACAAACGATGAGACGAAGATGTTTGTGACTACTTTTCTATCTTGCCTATCGGAGAAATTAATCTCGAGCCAATTTCACAATTGTACTCAATACAATAGAAACAACAAGATCAGATCACGCAACTACAAAGAAAATAGTTGGGTCTGGCTTCACAATCCCAATGAAGTCTTCAAGTCGTTAACCTACAGGGTCTCGATAACAACCTAAGGTTAAAGGAGAATCGACTCTAGCTTATACAACTAGTGCCACACAGGAGGTGTGGGTATTAAGTTTCCTAGTTGCTAGAGTTCTCCTTTATATAGTCTTCAAATGAGGGTTTGCAATCAATGCTACATTGGTAACAAAGCATTCAATATTCACTGTTAGATGAAAACCTGATTAGATTCAAGCTAATATCTTTCAACTTTTAGATCGAACTTAGCTTGCTATACACAAATAAAATGCACGTTCATTTAGGTTTGTGTAACCGTACCTAAACGTGTACACCTAGTTGGTTCAACAATAGTTAACCAAGTGGTTAGCCATATGAGCACTTTTCAACCATATTCATCTTCACCATAACTAGTTCAAATGACTCAAAATAACTAGTTCGAGAGTTGTTCAATTTCTTAGATCTTATGTATACAAGACACAATCGAAGCAAAATCGGTTTTGATTCACTCGAATCGATTCATGAACATTATAGACACGGTTTGTAAATTGCATTCCTTATTATATGAATGTTTTAGTTCATGAATAAATCAATTTTAGAAAGTAACACACTTAAGTATGCGTACGGGTATGCGTACTTAAGTAAATGGATTTGAGTTTGTTTTGGTTTTCAAACTCAGCAGAAATTCACGGACGTGAACTTTCCGCCAGTGTGCGTACGGGTACGCACACTTAGATAACCGGATTGAGTTGGTTTTGATTTCCAAACTCAGAAAAAATTCACGGTCGTGAACTTCCTCCAGTATGCATACGGGTACGCATACTTACCCAGTCTCCATCAACCATTTCGTACACACACAAGTATGCATACAGTTGGTTCCTGGTTGTGGACTTATACACTAATATGCGAACACACTATATGCTTATATCAAAAGATGGTTACATATTCTAAACTCTCATTTCAATCATTGAAACATTCTTAGAGGATGTTAAATAGAGGTTATTCACACACTATTCTTCATCAAAGCAATTTTCAGGATATTGAAATAATCAACATGACTTTCGTCACTTGTAAAGATGAACTTGGCCAAAGCTAAAGCTTACCAACAAATATTTCGAGAAATAGATAATGAGATAAACTCGGCTCGAAATAGCAAATGTGTATAATCGAAGTCTATATAGCAATACGACTTTTGTCTCAATATAGGATATAAAGTAGATAGACTTTTGAGTGATAGATAAGTTCAAGTCTCCACATACCTTTTAGTCGATGAAGTTCCACCAGTTCCTTGAGTAGTTCTTCGTCTTTGTATGATGAATGTCGTGGAGTCTAGAGCTCAACTACACTTTCTATCCTAGTCCGAGACTTATCTATAAGTAGACTAGAAATCAAGACTTGTAGTTTTGGCAACTAAACTTGACAAACAAGCTAGAGATAACAACGCTTGCGAGTTCGACCGAGCAGTTCTCTAACAATCTCCCCCTTTGTAAATTTTAGTGACAAAACAATCAATACATATGGATTACAAAATAAATAAACTTTGCATCTTCTCTTCCACATGCATGATCTCCTTGGTTCTTAAACATTACTCGAAATCTTCGTCACTTCCAAGTACTCCAATGATTCCAAAGATATTCAATGCAGCATCATCGTTGTTGAAGATCCGTAGCCATAACAATGAGAAAAAAAAAGCTCTCAATCATTTTTACACAGTGTCATAGTATCATTACACAACATCAAACTTCAATTGTATCACAACTTCGACAACAATACTGTGGTGATATGTATCACTCTCCCTTAGTCAATAAACCATCTCACATGGAAACCACTCCCCCTGACATAATGATCCGAAAACCATATGTATTTGTAGTGTGGCACACTAATTCTCCTCTTTTTTGCCAATAAAATTGGCAAAGGTACGAAAACTAGTGGGATCCTAATGAAATTTCCATAAAGACATTTCATGACCAAAATAAAGCATATATCAACTTTTTAGATGCAATCATATATCCGAAACTAAATGCATTCATCAAGGAGTTTATAAAGATACAAGATAACCCCTACAATATTCCACAGCCGCACTCCCCACACATATTTGTCAATTAAGCACAAGTTCAATTAAGAACTCTCCCCCATAAAATGTCATTCCCGAAAGAACAATAGAGCGACCTTACTTTCACAAGAAAAGATGGATTTCTTTGGATAACAATAAATCACATAAGAATATGAATTTGTATCCAAAATACTCAATTAAATTAACACCAAGAGAACCCATGATTAATTCAGTTGGAAATGCTCAACATAAGAGAACTTACGGAGCCACACAGTATATACATAAAAATATGGATCAGGAATGGATCAATACTGCGGAATAAACAAAGATTCATTCTATATTTCATCACTATTTGCATAATGACATACAATAGACTTAATCTTTGTAAACAAAAGTTCATCCTTTCTTCCATCAATATTTGCATAATGACATAAAAGGCTTAACTTTTGTTTGTCATAAGTTCATTTAATCTTTTATCAATATTTGCATATCGACATATGACAGACTTAACTTTTGACCAAGTATGGGACACTCATAGTTCACGGACGCAAACACACATATCCTATAACAAGTTGCAATATATAAAACCATAAAGATTAATACTGAAAAATCATCTTCCAAACAAAATTTAAAATTTAAATAAATAAATCTAAAAACAATGAAGATGAAAATATTGGACATTGCTATGTGTAATCACAAGAATAAAATTCTCATAAGAAGTTTCCTAGACATTGAGACCTTTGAAAAATTCTTTATCGTCCCCGAACTCCTTGTCGTCAACAACCATGAGAACATATGGTTCGTGAAGAAAGGAGTCAATTCCAACAAACCTTCTAGGCTGAAGATGTCGAATCAGGAAAGGCCTTTCGAGTCCCTCGAAGGCTTTAGACATGTTTAATTTGAGGCCTATAAAAGAAACTTCTCCTTTTTTTTTCTTCATAGTATGAATTATCTCATGTGCAATGATAACATTGTTTTGAATATGTTTTCCAGGTACATATGCACATTGTGTAAGTGAAATGAGGTTATTGAGTAATGGTTTTAGTCTATTAGAGAAGATTTTTGAAATAATCTTATAACCATCATTACATAAGCTAATAGGTCGATACACATTGGATGTTTATGGATGTAATGTTTTAGGTATAAGAACTTGAAAAGTATAAACTTGTGAGTAAAGAAATGTTGAACCATTGATATTACCTCTTTACCTACAGTAGACCAGCGTTGTTGATAAAAAGATGCTTGGAATCCATTTGGCCCCGGTGAAGCCCATGGATTGATTTGAAAAACAACTTCTTTTATTTCTTGTTCAGAAGGCATTTGGAGAAGTGCTTTGTTATCTGTATCTGTAATACAATTCTGAAACTGAGATAAAATAGAAGTATCAGTGGCTAGATTAGAATTTGTTAAAATAGCTGGGAAGTGTGATAATAGAGTATTTTCAATCTCATCTCTAGAAATCATGCCAAATACCAAAGGAATCATGAATTGCATCAATCTGATTTCTTTTCTTGTAGTAATTTGCAGTAGCATGAAAAAAGATGTATTCCTGTCAGCATCATGAACATGTGTTCTAGCTTTTTGCATGTAGAAATATTTCTGAATCGACAACCAATTCTCAAGATATTTAGTGATGATGGGACGAGAAATGTGCATATTTAAGCTAGTAAAATGTTGTATCTCTTGATGAATTTCCTGAATTCTGGATTCAATATTACCAAAAGATTGCTTTTTCCAAAACTGAAGTCTTTGTTTAGTAGTCAGTTTAGAAGTAAATTGATAAGAAGGGGAACCTAAAAAGGTTTGGGTCCAACTATCATTAATAGTGTCAGAACAAGGATCTTGAGAAAACCAGCATCTGTGGAGACGAAAAGGGCTATTTCTTGGGCTAAAATATCGACGAGCAGATAGTAAAATTGGTGAGTGATCTGAAGCAACAAGTGGAATGTGTTGAAGAGAAGCTGAAGTATAAGCATTCATCCAGAAAACATTAACTAAAACTCTGTGTAGCCTAACAACAGAATGAGCATTATCAGTTCCGTGATTAGACCAAGTTGTAGGCGAACCTGAAAACCCTAAATCAATTAGACCTAATTATTGGATAATATGTCTAACTAATCTAGAGTGTTGATGAGAAGAAGTATGTGAACTTTGTGTTTCTTAATCATTCATTGTGAAATTAAGATCTCCAATAAGAACCCATGACAGATCTACATGAGGTTGCATATCTAATAAATAGCGTCATTGATTTTCAGAAGAATCATGAGCTCCATATATACAACTTAGAAAAATATCAGGATTATGAGAATGAGTATGCAAAATGGCATGAATGCTATGTCTAGTAGTATGCATAATCTCAAGGTCAATACCTAATTTCCATGCTAAAGAAATTCCCTCAGACAAACCAAAAGAAGATGCATTCCAACAGTTAGGATCTTTAATTGTTATAAATAAAAATGCATCTTAGACTCTGGAGTTTTAGTTTCTGATAGAACAATATCAGGGTTGTACTTATTGATATAAAATTATAGATAGTCACGAGTGGAAGGGTTTCCAAAACCCTGACAATTCCAATAAAGGATTTTCATTAAAGAAAAATTAAGAAAGCAGGATAAAATTAAAATGCAATTGAAAGATAGAGTAAAAGTAATAGGCAAGACCTGTTTATCTGCATCAATGAGATTTCAACTATAAAATCTAGTCTTTGCTGCAATATCTGAATCTGTTGGCTCAAAGTTAACATTGGCTTGAAGTGCCCCATTTTCGGGTGGATGACTTGTAGAAGCTTGGGCAGTGACATTTTGATGATTACTTGTAGAAGCATGATTGCTAGTGGTTGCATGGTTTGTATCATCATCAGATAAAACAACATTAGCTATGTTCCTGCTTATTTTATGATGGCTGAAAGTGCGACTAGAAGTTCCAAAATTAGAGCTTGCTGGAACCAAAGCAACCTGAGCATAAGACAAATCCCCGTCAGCTAGTACAATTGAGGAGTTTGATTGAGAATGAGTAGCCGTAAAGTAGGAAATTTGCATTCCATATAAGTTACCAAGCTGAGCAGAAGTTGGTTCTTGTAAGAAAGATCTTCGCTGATGACCATGCTGCATAAACAAGCTAGCCAATTCTTGAGGATTTCTTTCTGGTAAAATGACTGGTTCCAAAGCAGGACCAAACTTTGTCACAGTGCTTTCCATGTTAAGTTTTTGAGTCTTCCTATCTCCACTGTGATAGCCCGGATTTTCGGACTTCAGCGGACACGGATTCGACCTTGTGGGTAGGTTCCGATCCAGCTAGTAAGTCCAAATTTCCAGACGACCACTTGTGTAGGACCAAATTTTTTCATTCCAAAAGATTTTAATAAGATACAAAACTCAACTCAAATAAATTTTATAAAATGAAATATAATATTACTTTTAAAATTACAAAACTGTAAAATAATAATTACAAAATCAAAGTATATTAAAACAAACCAACACTCTGGTTTTAATTCAAAATGTGCAAAGCCCAAATCCCCATGATAAATAATAATTTCTTTTACATCTAGTGTTTCTTCATTCTCTGTGGAAAATGGAGGAAAAAGGGGTGAGCAAACCACAAACCAGTAGGAAGTTTCCAAAAATCATAGAGTGCATCGAAAATCAAACACATGCAACCGATACTATAATTAAAACCATGCATAAAAAATTTCAATAATACTTATGCCATTTTAACCATAAATATTTAACACCTTCTTACTCAATCTTGAACCTTAAAATATAGATCATTAATGTAATTTTCGTAGTTATTCCGGTAAACAACCAATATTATACCCCGAACAATCTTCTTTTTCTTTCTTCAAATGATTCTTAATCTAGTTGTCAGAGTTATTCCGGTAAGCAAAACATTTCTAATGTCAGAGTTATTTCGGTAAACAAACCATTATTGTTCCCCGAACAATCTTCCTAGGTGTTGATGATGGATTTAGTTCAGGGCTAAAATTGTAAAACTAGGATTAATGTGCTAACATCCTGTAAAGGATAAAACTATTTAACCAGCGATAAGTGTAGAAAACCTCTCGCTTTATTTATTTGATTGAAGAAATTCAATAAATATACAAAATTAACCCAGAATGGTGCATGTAGCAACAATCCCAAATTTTGTGAATTTATAGCACTATTCATTAATGCATGAGTTGCCTTGTATTTCCTGTGTTGTTCTCAGCAGGACTCTCATTATTAGCGCGGCATAACGACTGCGTGATTACTCTCAGCAGAGTAACACGAATCTCCAAGTGTCAATCATGAGGCATGCACGAAATACCCGTAGGCCCTACCATTCTCTGACAAAGAGAATCTCGTATCAGCATGCTTATATTAGCCTGATCGAGCGTGTTAAATTCCCCAAGGGAAATATGGACTGTCCATGTCAGTCTCAGAAACGATCACGGCCACGCAAGTTGGCCACATAATTTAAATAGCCTAGACGAACCCTAGCAGGAGCAGGCGACCACCGCAACGACCACCGGCAGGCCATCTTATGCTCCAGCCGGTCGAACATCACACGGACTCCTCCCATCACGTCAAACGCCAACCTTAAAATAGGGTGGTTGCGCTGCTTTGGAAGAAGCTCGACGATCTTAGACTGTTCAAGGAAGTCTTAAAATCATCACGACCGTCCAACTTCACCAGCCTGGTTGTACGACTTAGATCATCCCACGAATGATCAGTGAAGCACTAATGCATACATTGGCGGGCTCACTCTGTCCCTACCTGACCGGATTTCTCACGGCATGGTCACGTTGCATGAACGTTTGCATAAAACATGATAGGCTTGAGGCTTCTCGAGGGTCACGGAAATTCCTCTAGCGTCTTAAATTGATCTCAACCATCCAACTTAACCAGCATGTTTGGATGGCTTAGATCGCGCCTAAGACCATCAGCTAGGTGCACATATATTCACAGTCAGCCCAATGCGGGCCCCACACGATTGACCTCTCCAAAGGAGAGGAATAGATTGCCAAACTGATTGGCCAAAGTCACGCGTGCGTGACCGTTTTAAAACCCTAATTAGGGTTTGCGGCGTGGCATACATGTCGTAGTTTGATCACGACGATCCATCTTCGCCAGCTTGGATGGAAGGTGTAGATATAGATTTAAGAGGTACCGAGAGTGTCAACGTGATCACGATGAGCGCACCTTTTCATGTGGCCACCCGGCCAAGGAAGACTAGGATTCAGCACCTCGAAACGCGCGTCCCAAGATTGCATGTCATGTGGCTTCCAAATCCTTTGCGGCAATGGATTTCTGTCGCAAA
Source organism: Papaver somniferum (assembly GCF_003573695.1). Taxonomy (NCBI): domain Eukaryota; kingdom Viridiplantae; phylum Streptophyta; class Magnoliopsida; order Ranunculales; family Papaveraceae; genus Papaver; species Papaver somniferum. The sequence goes on along the minus strand of NC_039363.1, from coordinate 122,179,915 downwards.
TCGATCATCACCACTCATCTTTTTCAGTCAAATTGAGTGTCCCAGATCGAGCCTTCATGGGACGGAGAGGTACAGGCGTGCACAACAACAGACCGCCTCCATGCATGACCGATCGATTCCACCAAAATTAACTCCCATGCTTGAGTTTGATCAATCCAAATAGGGATGCTTGCACACCTCTTAAAAACCCTAAAATTCCATCAACGATCGCAAATTTATGCCGTAAACCATCTCTTCCGTCCAACTTTGAAAGCTTGGTCGAACAGCCTAGGTTGAAATCCAGACGACCAATGAAATACGTCAATAATCACCGTCCGTCACTCTTCCACATGGAGTGATCGACCAGGAGATGGCTCGCCCATGCGGCCTCCAAACGGTCACTCGAAGATGGTTGGATGTGATGCTATTTTAAGACGCTTAATCCACGACTTATTCGGTTAAGCTTTAAAACATAGATGCTTCGTACATGTTAATTGTTTTCGATGCATTATATGCATCGAGCATACACGATATTTCATGAATATCGATTTCTTAAATAACTTAGTTATTTAACTTAGCACCATATGCTACTTCCTGTGGGTCCAAAGATCCACTAATTCGAGACATCAAGCATGTCACAAACTGGGGGATACTTACCGGAGTATTGGTCTGGTGGTTTATAGGGTGCAGCATGCAACACGCCATTACGAGAACGTGCCAGGAGGCATGGACGGTTAGCGATGATGGAAGAAGTGGGCAAAGACATGATCGTGTGACAATCACCTACACGACCCCACTACTCCATCACTTCACTCCCTCCACTTCCCATGAGATGAGGGTTGCGCTCAATGACTTGTATAAATAGGTTCTTCTATTTCCAAACAAGACACACACAGAAACCAAGTGTTGTCATTCCTATCCAGAAAACATCCAGAGATGATTGCTTACATTATTGCAAGCCAGTTCAACATTCTGATACAAGTCATAAACAGCCAACACCTTCACAATATCAACACCTTCTTCGCTTCCCTCCCTAAGATCAACCCCATTTCCTTCATTTTGTGGCCGAAACAAGTCTGTAACGGCCATTTCTTGGTTTAGGCCAGAATTGTATAGATTGATATCTCGAATCAAAAAGCACTCCCGTGCAGTGCATTTTTTTAGGGTTTAGATTCATTTCTCATCCACACACACCCAAAATTACCGAAACCGGCAGAAATAATTTTCACCCATAAACACCAGGGTAGCCACCAGTGGTTGGATGCCATAAAGGCATGACATTTCAACAACAGAGAGACTTATATATCCGTTTCTAATCAGCACAACTACCCGTGTACAAACTCCAAACTTATTTACAATAATTAAAACTCAATTATTATGCATAAAAATAATTTCCTTAACAAATAGGAAAAAAACATTACTACCTAGATCAATTGTTAAAATAAAAATCTTGAATAATCTAATAATAATGGTTAATAATCAATGTGAAAAATAATTCATAAATAAATCAATTTATACAAAGAAAACAACTTAATAAATTTAAAACAACCATCATGATTATTAGTATAAAAATGAAAAAGAAATCAATATAATTGTAATGCTAAAATTATAAGGAATCCACCAGAGTGATCTAAACGGAGTTCCCCGGAGAATGAACTCCGGGAGGGTAGGGTATAAATTACTATAATAAAGTAGTAAAAAGAAACTACACGTGAGTCTGAGCCCTAAAGGGCCTAGAAGGTGCTGGCACTTAGTAGCACTGTCGCGCGTTACGTCACTCGGCTTGTAGGCTCACTTCGGTAGGTTTTGATTTTTGTATTAGGTAGGAAACCTCTACCTCAAATAACAATCCACAAATATTGTTGCAAGTACAAACGCCTTTTCCAAGAAAAAAAAACTTGATGCTTTTATTTTTGATTTATTGTATCAATAAAACTATGAAAAGAAGGTATTGAAAGTGATAGGTAAAAGGTTTTGTTCTCTTATTATTGTTTGAAAAGAAAAATCAGAGAGAGAAATACAAAGATAGAAAGATGAAATTGATGAATAACTTTTTGTTTTGTTTTCTCTTTTGTTATAAATAATGTTTATTAAAAAGTGTAGAAAATATAACCCATAATGTCAACATTTCTTTTATCTTATTATGAAACATTTTTAATTAAACCAACTACATGCAAAGAAAACCCATTGATTTTAATTTTATTCCCTTATTTAAATTTTATTAACTTTAAAGTAAAATAAAGTATCTTGTTTAATATGCATACTTAGGTAAAATAATTATTTACTTCCTAACCCAAAAAAATATTACTTAAATTGTTATCAATGATGTTTCTATTTTTATCCAAATATATCTTTAATACATCTAAACATAATTTCACATTTATATATTAAATAAAATATTTTTAATTTTGCTAACATTGGTTAGACACGTAAATAAGGAAAATTCCTCTAATTTTGCACTATCATATGCATGCAATTAGTACTAATCAATCAATTTCCTAATTTGTCTTTGTAAAAATTAAATATAAATATATCCTTTACTCATCTGTTAATTAATTTAAGAGATATGCACATATATTTTTCATAAGAGCCAAACCATTAAATTGCCAAAATAGATCAATATCTTCCATTTTCATGTTTCTTATGTATTTAGAACGGTTTCACCTTCCTATCCCTATTTTCCCTATTTCCAATTCCACTTAAATCCTATCCCCAATTATCTTAAGTAACACGAATATAACTTTGTATATGTCCTAAATCCCAACTTTGACTTTTTATTTACACCCATCATTAGAACCACCTTACAACTAAATTAAAGAAAACCCTAGGTAATCACCTTCCCTTCTCTGTCTCCACCACCGATCTCCATAATTCATCACCATCATCGATCAATGTTTCTTTAATATTTAATTTTTGGTTTCGGATGAAAAGATGATTCCTAAGAGCAACCACAATGGACGACCAAAACTATAATTTTGGTCGAGAAATCAATCACAGTGGTACCGACTAAAACCAAAAATCTCGACTAAAACTAAAAACTGGAGTATATTTAGTCTGAAAGTTCGACCAAAAATATATTTGGTCGAACGAAGGTTAAAAATGTGTTTCACTGCAGGCGCATATTAAGAGTTCGTTTGGAGTGGGACGTAGATATAAACTTCGCCCCAAACATAAAGTACGTTCGAACGGGACGCAAGTATAAAGTTCGCCTGATAAGGCGCAAGTATTAAGTTCGCATGTTGGCGGACCAACTTATAAACTTGGTTTGTATGGGGCGATGTTAAAATTAACGCCCCATCAGGCGTTTTTTATATGTTCGCTTGACATCAAGCCATGTTTATACCTACGCTTGGTTTTTCGTTTGGGCGGAGTTTATACCTTCGCTTGGTGATTTCCAACTGTTGATAATATTTTTATGAACGTTAGAAAATTTTTCGAACGTTAGAGAATTATATTTATATATACATATGAATTCCTTTACCATTTCCTCACCACTACTGATTCAATCATCTCTCACCGCTACTATTTCAATCATCTTTCAGAACAACAATAACAATTTAGAACATCAATAACCATCACAGTATCATTTCCCATTTAGTTTTTGAAATCCTTTTTAGAGTTTTTTCTTTTTAGAATGACTGCTCGAGTACCACGAGGTACTAACCTTCTTTACATAAAATTAGAAATTAGAAAAGTCCATAAGTATAAAAAAAATAATCATGAAAAACACTAGAAATTTAACTATGATATGAATACGGGTTGAGTTACTAACCTTATTTACATAAACTTGACATTCAAAGCTTTCGTTTTTGATTTATAACCTAAAATTGGAAGAAGAAGGAAACATAACCGGCTATTTTTTTTTGTTAGGTCTTGCTTGATGTTTCTGTATAGGCTTCGCCTAGATGGAGCGTATTTTAAATCTTCGCCTGATGGAACCAAGTTTAAATGTACGTCTAAAGACCAAGCGTATTTATAGAGTCCGTTTCATTTTAAACGAACATATAAGATTCTCCTGTTGTTAGACGAAGTTATAATGTGCGTCTGGGTCAGGCGTACCTGTAATCTTCGCCTGTGAATGAGGCGCAAATTATATGATCGTTTCATTTCAGGCGTAGGTTATACGTGCGTTTGAGTATAATTTTCTCGTCCCCGCTGTGTTTAACACTGACTATAAACTAAAAAATACCAATTTTTTTAGTTTTTTCTCTTTGGTTTTGGTCGCACCATTGTGAATGCTCTAAGAATCCCATATCAGTTTGTAGTATATGGATCATTCAATCCATTGTTTGTCCATAATTTAAAGACAAGGTGAACAAGTGAATCACGTCAACGAAATCCACTGCAACGTGATCATTAATTTTGTCTCTGATAGGAAGTGATCCCATGATCAGTGTATTGAGTATCCTTAAAGAGAGTTTTGACGATGGGGCCACTTCATGAAACTTAATTAGATGAAAAAAATATTCCCTTCATGTTTCCCCTCATAAACTTCGATGTACATGTATCCTCTCCAAGTATCCTATGATCAACTGAGATATGGATGTCCTCATTACCGTCCGTAACTGGACGACCGGTTTTTCCTAAATCTTTTTGTAAAAAAACTTACTCACATGGGTTGTTATTAATTAGGTTAATTACTAACCTCTAATCCTTGTTCACAAAATGGGTATTTTTAATAGAAGTAGCATGATTTTCTTGAACTAGGGTTAGAGATATTTTTTCTTACATTTGCAATAATGGAATTTTGTATAATAATTAATGGGTATTAGTCTGATTAGTTCATCTACTTGCATAATTTACATGTCAAAAGATTAAGAAATATGTGTACTATATTAAAAATTATTATGAATTTATCCTAGGGTTTCTAACTTGATAGCTTTTGATTTTTTTTCTTGTTTAATGAAAAAAAGGTAATGAAGAAGAAACAAATAAAAATGGTAATAATCAAGTAATAGTCAATTTGACTATTATAGGTGGTACATAGGGAAAATCAGAATTGAGAACTAAATTGGTTTTAGAATTGTGAAGGGCGGGAAATAAGAAAAATGGGGATAGGAAATAGGTAAAACCTTTAAAACTCATGCTATAATTTGATAGCTAAAAATAATAAATATCTTTACTAACATTAAGAAAAATGTCTAAATTAATTACATGTAACTACCAATCAATGCGCAATTGAATCCTAATCAATTAACTAATCAAAACGGAAAATAATTTATATTTTCAAGAGATATTAAGAACACAGAGTAGGAAATTATTCAAAAAGGTGTTCAAAAAGGTGTTGGAGCCCAGCCTATTTGGTAGGCTACCAACCAAAAACTTTGTTTAATTATTACTGTCATATATTACTTTAGACTATTTATTTTTAGATAACTGAAATCTAGTTTTTCATTTAAGAACATAGGAAATTATTATTTATTTTTTTGGCAACCATAATATACACAAAACTAAATATTTATTTTTATACAGATTAAGTTTTAGATTAAAAATCAAATAAAATAGTCTAGATGGGTTTTAGGCCCAAAAATCATGTTAATAAAATTACGAGGTTTATACTATTAACCCCTTAAAAGAATTTCGTCCCGAAATTCAAAACCAAAAATACAGAGTGTTACACTATTAACTCCTTAAAAACAATTCCGTCCCGAAATTCAAAACAAAAAAAAAATCAGGTGTTACATCCACAGAGCCTAGTGTTATGATCTGGAACTTTATACTCATCACATAACTTATATGGTTGCTTCTCAAAATGAAACCCAACCCATCTTGCAACACCTGCAACATTAGCAGCATGAATTCCTTTTATCATTGGTGTTGTAACTTTCATCATAACTAAAGATCTGAATTTGTTTGATTTAGAGGGATGAATACCATCATGTTGTACAAAAATAGTTTCTCCAATTATATTACCAAAGAGCTGAAGAATTTCAGGATAAGTAAATTCAGGAAGGGGATATTTAAACTCAAGTCAAAAAGGAGATGAATCAAAGTTTATTTTTTGATAAGGATAAGATGGGTGCCAGTCTCTTAGGACAATCGAATTTCCATCAAAGTTCAAAGCTCCTCCAAACAAGATTGCATCTTTATCTTCAGTTAAACAAAATCGAATGGCGAAAATATTAGGTTCAAGAGATCTCACCATAAGTTTCCATTGATTATCCCTTTTAAGATGAGGCCATATGTACTTTATTTCCTTTTCAGCATTCTTCCATAAAATCATACCAGGAACAAACAATTTACCTACAAGACAGATCTTCCAATCCTTAATACCTTGAGATAGAGTAGTCATAGAGTGAATAATAACTCTAGCTTTTTTTATGATGATATGCTAAGTTGATACTCTCCATATGTTGAGAGATACGGTTGATATTATCAGATATTTTAGGTTGTAGAAAAAATCACAGGGTTAGAAGATGAACATGAAATTGAAGAATATGATCTGGTAAAGTATTTAAAGGAACATCAAAGTAGGTTGGTGTAAAGATGAGAATAATAGCTAGGTGATAAGTATTCACAAATATTGATAACAGAGAAGGTAAGTAATAAGAAAAGTCAATAGGTGTTGTAGGAATTGATGATATTGTGTGACGCCAGGAATTAAAGTTTGCAGGACGATTATGGAGGTACCAGGTAGCAATTAGAGATATAAATCGTTTAATATGGGTGTTTTGGAAGCATCCCAAGTCGGTTTTTCCGCCATTCTGGGAGGGGTAAACTTCATGAAATAGTTTTGTATTTTTCTATAGTTTTGGGTTTCTTGATGTTTTTAGTTCTAAAAATAAGGGGTATTTTTGCATCTCGAGGTTGAACATATAAGATAGACAAGTCAGCTGATAGTAAGTTAATTCGAAGGTAGTGAAGCCTTACACAGCAGCGAGAACTGTTGTGCGTCATTAGCCTTTTCAAGTTTTGTTTTCTTATGAACAAAAAATGAAGTTCTATCACGAAACTATTCATATTCATTGCCAGAGACTGGAAATGCAAGATTACCAATATTTTATCCCGATAAAAATTCTCGACTGAGATAAAGAGCGACCCCCACCTTAACCCTTTCTAATCCCAATGCAGAGAGGCGCTCCGGAAAACCACACGATCTCTTCTCGGGATATTTTCTCAGAAATTTTGTCGGTGGGTCTAGAATCACCTACTAGAGACACTGTGAAAGGCATTTTTTACCTCGCTAAAACATTGGCATAGTCTATCTCAAGTTTGACGCCACAGTACTGAGTGTGCAGAATTACGCATTGCGGTGAAGTACTGGGCAGTGTTTCTGGAGACCTTCACTTGCCGCTAGTTAACTTTACCTTAAGTTCCACTTATTTTGGTTAATAAGATATGAAGCCAACCCATGAACCCAAAAACTCACCGTTAGAGTAAGTGTTACTCACTAACAAGTTTCAAAAACTTATTAGCACTAACATGAATCACCTCATTAATATCAGTGAATATTTCATACAACTAGTCAAATGCAACATATGGTATTGTGCTTGCCTTTTCCAAATTCTAACATGAAGCTTATCAGTATAGGATTATTTTCCAATTCAAAAAAATTACGCGGACCATTTTGATAGTAAATCTTACCTGTGTAGTGGACTGCTGATGGTTCCAGTAGATCAGTACGGTACTCGATAACAGGAGGCTTGGAATAATGGATAAAGAGTATTATTACAAGAAAGTAGTTGGAATCCTAACAAGCTAAGCACCAACAGCGTACCACATTAGTTAAACAGGTTGTCGTGCAAGCCTACCAGCGAGCCTCATGAGGAACCATCAAAGGGATTGAAGCAGATAGGGGCTAATTATATCACAAAGGGGGCAAGATAACTCTACCTTCCATGTCAAATTATGCAATATTGTGCCATCGGGGAATCGAACCTGGGACCTCCTAGAGCACATCAAACCTTTTGCTAAACGGGGATGACCAGCTGAGCTAGCTACCCGTTGTTTTTTCTTGTTTTATTCTTTAGCCTATTCACAACACAATTGTCCAATACCACAAACAAGGATATTTTATTTTATTTTGGAAAAGAGAGGGGGTTAAAAAGATCTAACCAGCTACGCGAAAGCGAAAAGCAAGAAAAAAAAAAGGAAAAAAAAAAGACAGAAAACAAAGGAAAAAGGAAAAAGAGCCTCAGATATAGCAAAACCATGCTAGCGATAATACACTTTTCCCATCCCATCTTCCATAATGATGTTCTTCAAGTCTTCCACAAAAGAGATAGAAATAACCTCGACGAATTCTCACAAAGACCTAAAACTGGCTAACAAATTAGCAGTGGTATTAGCTTCTCTGTAAGTATGAGTGGTATTGCAGCTGGTGAAATGGGCACTTATTCTCTTTATCGATTACCATACATGATGTCAGATCCAATGAGGTCTAACACTTGCATAAATAAGGATATTTGTGAGAATACTAATCTTAAATGTAGAATTCCGCCAATATAGTGGGACAAGCAAAATTCGTTACTTAAATTCAAGCACTGGTGCTCAAGTAGGATACTGTTGCAAGATATTGAGGTTTCTACCATTTTTGATCGAGAGACCACTATCTTAGATGAGTTGTACATCTGTATATATATCGCATCATCGGGTTCGTCAAGCATCAAGGATCCATGACGCCTCCTTGAGATAAATATGACAATACATATCCTTCGACTATATGTTAGTTAAAAACAAATTTAGAAAGTAACTAATTATATGATGTTTACTTTCATCTTTGCTGGTATATATATTCTGGTGGTGGTATTTTAAGCCTTTTAGAGGACGCACAAAAAATATTTCCTTATTGTAATAAGGTATGAAGGTAGGAACTCGCACAAAAAGGAAAAAAACTGGAGAGGTAAATAATATGTATGTTCAGATACACCAACACATTATTAGGACCATATATAATAATATTAATTGGATGATGTATGAGGATTTTGAGGAGATAAACCATGAGGTTACCCAGAGGATCAAAGAGTTTTCACTCCAGTTCTTGTGTTATACAGTCCTGCCAGGGATCTTAATGTTTTTTAGTTTTGGGAAAGATGTGCTTGACAATTAGTTGGTTCTATTGGAAATCCAAACAAGGATGGATCTATAGCCACGGTCCTTGGATCATAATACAAAATACATAAAACAAAAGGCTGGAAAAGGTATGAGACGTTATTCACACGTTATGACGAAGACCAGTATGATAAATGGTTCAAATTGGTTGTAGAGACGATAATTGGTCAAGAAGTTTTACATATCTATGGGATGGATTTTGTTGCAATGGGTAGAGCATTACTGAAAATGCCTTGTCCATCACATTCACCACCAGCGATTCCATATTTCACAATCTCAATGAAGTCTTCAAGTCGTTAACCTACATGGTTTCGTGAAAAATCTAAGGTTAAAGGAGAATCGAATCTAGTTTATGCAACTAGTATCACACAGGAGGTGTAGAGATTAGGTTTCACAGTTGCCAGAGTTCTCCTTTATATAGTCTTCAAATCAGGGTTTGCAATACCTTGGTAACAAAGCATTCAATATTCGTCGTTAGATGAAAACCTGGTTAGATTCAAGCTAATATCTTTCAACCGTTAGATCGAACTTAGCTTGTTATACACAAATGAAATGTAACTTCATTTAGGTTTGGAAAACCGTAACTAAACGTGTACACTTAGTCGGTTCAACAATAGTTAACCGATGGTTGGCCATATGAGCACTTTCATATCAACCTTACTCATATTCACCATAACTAGTTCAAATGACTCAAATGAAACTAGTTAGAGAGTTGTTCAATTGCTTAGATCTCATAGAAGTATACAAGACATAATTGAAGCAAAATCGATTTTGATTCACTCGTATTAATTCATGAACATTATAGCCACGGTTTGCAAAAGATTGCATTCCTTATTGTATAAATGTTTTAGTTCATGAACAAACCAATTTTAGAAATTAACCTACTTAAGTATGCAAACGGGTACGCATACCTAAGTAGCTGGATCGAGTTTGGTTACGCCAGTATGCATACGGGACGGTACGCATACAATTCACATTCCAAACTCCAGCAAAAATTCACGGAACCCAAACTTCCTCCAGTACGCGTTCAGGTACGCATACTTAGATTCCGGACTTGCAACAACCAATCAGTACGTGTACGGGTACGCATAATTAGGTTCCCAGTTTTGGGTTTATACACAAACGTGAATACACACTATGCTTATATTCAAACATGGTTACTTTTTCTAACCTCTCATTTCAATCATTGAAACTTTCTTAGAGGATGGCAATAGTTGTTATCCACGAACTATTAGCATAAAAGCGATTTTCAAGTTATTGAAATAATCAATCATGACTTCCGTCAAGAGTAAATATGAACTTGGTTAAAGCGAAAACTTACCAACACATCTTTCGAGAAATAGATAAGTGAGTTAAACTCAGCTCGAAATAGCAAATGTATATAATTGAAGTCTATATAGCAATATGACTTTTGTCTCAAAATATGAGATAGAATAGATAGACTTTTGAGTGATAGATAAGTTCCCTTGAGTAGTTCTTCGTCTTTATTCGATGAACGACGTGGAGTCTAAAGCTCAACTACACTTACTATCCTAATCCAAGACTTAGTTATAAGTAGACTAGAAATCAAGACTTATAGTTTTGGCAATTAAACTTGAAAAACAAGCTTGAGATAGCAACGGTTGCGAGTTCGACCGAGCAGTGCTCTAACATAACCTAAATGAAGAAAGATACATGCCTTTCTCAATGACATTATGTGAGTAATAAAGCGAGTAGTTTGACAGGAAATTTCAATTAGTAACACAAACATACCTTACCTAGGTTTTCCTATTATGAGTATTCTCCCTCTCTTTCTCTTCCCGCTGGAACAATCGAAACAAACGTTGGTCATTACCTATTTTAAGAACTTATCTACAGAAACCCTACCCAGGCTTGGAAAAAAATTTCTACCCTGACTTGACAGGAGGTGTAAAAGAGATTGACGAATTTGGGCGATCATCTACTGCCCCCAAAAACAATTTTCTTTGATTTAACCCTAGCTTAAGCCAGGGAAGTCTTTGCATACATCCTCCTCTGCTCGTAAGTGGTGGTAGTTGCATATAAATGGAAAATTAGAGAAGTTGAAATCGTGATGAAGCTAGTTCTGCTTCAATAAGGAGACACGGTGGTTGTAAGACCACTACTCCATTACTCTTTCAACCGCCAACACAACTTACTTATTTTCTCATCGTGGGTGCATTGCTACACCGCACGTATTGTAGACCGCCAGACCAAAACCATAGTGAATATCCCCATAACATAACTAATGTCTCGAGCATGGTTAAATCTATTTTATAGACGTATATCTATTTGGTCAATCATTGACTAGTTAGACTATTAGTCGTAGCATATTTATGAGTCTAGCATGATTCTGAGCGGTGAGTCTTGCATGCATCGTAGAGACACATTTTTTTGGTAAATGAAGCATAAAATGTCCGCTGAGACAAGAAATGATGCTTTGTATACCATAAACATATAGAGTCTGATATGATTTAACGTTGACAATATTGACCCATTAAAATGCTAGCTGAGGCAGCAATAACATGGGTATTTTATATATCTGGGAATTTGTTTGAATATATAAATGTTGAAGCTAGCAATAATCGCAAGATATTTAATATTTATTGTGGTAGTAAGAACAATTAAATATTGGTAGCAGGACCAATTAAATTTTTGTAACATGACCAATTGAAATTATGCTTGATAAAGCATTAGGTAGTAAAACCTAATATAGCAGAAAGACCATTAAATAAGTGGGAAAGAGGGATCCACCATTGGTGAAAGACGGACAACCAATGGGGAGTGGAAATGATCGCGGGTGCAAGAAGGAAAGACTAGGTGGTGAAAGAAGGACCTACCACTTGGTGGTGATGAAACCGGACAATGGTAGCGGGTCTATTCTTGGTTATTTTTGTATTTTGTTGGTCCTTATGGCATTATTTTGATATTTTGGGAGAATTTAATCTCCAAATATGATTTCGATATGAAGAACAAAACTTAGGAAATAATTTTAAAATAATATAATATTTTAATATATTAAACTGTACAAATACTGGTTAGGAGGGCATTGGGACATCCCAGGTTACTTTGTATATCATATGGTTTTTGAAGCAAAAGAGAATCTAGAAGAATCTTGGTGGAAAGGCCAAATCTTAGATATAGGAGTTTTTAATTAAAATAATATTTAAAAAATATAAGGGAGTGGGGGACCGACCATGCTGTTGGCATGGCTGGACGTCCGGCGTTGATCACACACGTTTTCCCCTTTTAATCAAGTGTGTAGTATCTTGCTGGGATCAGAGACGTAAGGAATGCAACTGTACCATGAATCAGTGTGAGATTGATTATGGTTCAACTACAGTCCAGTCCGAAGTTAATTGGTAGTAGGCTAATGTCTGTAGCGGCTTAATACAGCGTGGTGTTCAATCTGGACTAGGTCCCGGGGTTTTTCTGCATTTGCGGTTTCCTCGTTAACAAAATTCTGGTGTCTGTGTTATTTATTTTTCGCATTATATTTTGTTATATAATTGAAATATCACAGGTTATGTGTTAAGATCAATCAATTAGAATATCTAACCTTTGGTTGTTGATTTACATTGATTGACACTTGAACAAGTGTCTTTGGTACCGTTCAAGTAATTCCTCTTATATTCAATCGGGCTCGCAGATTTTTTTTTGCTGATTGTGGATTGAATTAAGATTTGGAGATATTAAACTCTTTGATATACTTTATTCTAGATTGAGTCTGTCTGTCTAGTTGATTCTCTAGAAAGTGTACTAGAGTAAGTCCTCTCAGATTTCCAAACAAATTGTTGATTGTGGTTGTTAGACCCCCGCATTTTCAATTGGTATCAGAGCAGTCAAACATACTAAATACCTTACAAGTCTGTGTTTGTAGCGATCTGATGATGGACAATATTGTCTATGAAAACGCTTCACCAGAAATGGATAAAATCAATATTGAGTGTGTTCCAGAAACCATCGAAAAGGTTGAGAATCCTGATTAAAAAAAACTCATCAAGTTCTTGTGTCTCGAAAAATTTTGATGGGTAAGGGAAATTGATGAATCTCATTTCGAAGGTTTTATCAAAAATCCTAAACCTCGAGATTGCTCTAATAAAGTTTTTGATCTTCAGAAAAAGTTAGACAAACAAATACAGATCAATTCTGATCTTGCTGCAGAAATTGCAAATCTTAAGGATTTGAAGTCTGTAAAGTCTTTTTCAAAGATTTTAAATGACAACTCTAATTCTTCTTTGAAGAATTTCCCTATGTCAGGTGATAAGCAAGGTCTAGACTTTGTGAAACGTGACAATGCTCAGAACTCTTCGAACAAGGTTTATGATGTTGGTACATGTTTGTTTTGTGGTTCCCACTTTCAACATGTGTGTTTTTCCTTCAAGAGAAGACTGAAGGTCGCTAGTGATTTTCATAAGAAAGCCATTCAACTTTTGTCATCTCTTAAAAGACATTCAATGCTAACAAGAAAACCTAAAGTGGTTAGTAGTGCTAGTATGGAGCTTTTGCTCTAAAGTCAACATCACCCTTTCAATAGTTCCTTGATAGTGGGTGTAGCAGGTACATGACTGGAGATCTCTCATGGTTTATCAACTCAAGCAATTTTGATGGTGGACCTGTAACTTTTGGAGATGGAAGCTGTTGTTACATAAGAAAGAAAGGGACGATAAAATTTCATGGCGTTCCTGAATTTCATGATGCCGTACACGTTAAAGGTATGACCGCTAATCTTCTTTCTATTAGTCAAATATATGACAAGAGTCATAAGGTTGTCTTCAATGATAAAGGATGTGACATTGTCGACAAGTCTCGAAAGGTGATTTTTCAAGGATCACGTGGCAAAAATAATTGTTATCTTCTAGATACTCAGTTTAGTAATTGTTGCAATTTGTCCAAGGTTGAATCTACACACCTTTGTCATGAGCGTTTTGGTCACATCAATTATCATCTTCTAACTAAGATCATTAACAATGAACTTGTTAGAGACGTTCCCAAACTTAATGCTAAGGTTGAAGGTGTATGTGGTGCCTATCAAAAGGGTAAACAAACGAAAGTTCCTCACAAATCATCCCGAAATATTCTCACCAAACCTCCACTTGATTTAATTCATATGGATCTTTTCGGCCCAATTCAACAATCTACAGTGGATGGGAAGAAGTATGCTTTAGTTTTGGTAGATGATTACACTAGATTCACTTGGGTGGCATTTTTGGGTCACAAAAATGAAACTCTTAGTGAGTTCAAGATTATTGTTAATAGAATCCAGAATGAACAAGGTCGCAAACTAAAGAAAATTAGAAGCGATCGTGGCACATAATTCAAAGATACCAAGGTATTTGAAACTGTGACTCTCTGGGAATTATTCAACAATACTCACCACCTATCACTCCACAAGCAAATGGGGTTGCAGAAAGGAATAATAGAAATATTCAGGAAATGAATAGGGTAATGCTCCATAACAAAAACTTACCGTTAAGGTTTTGGGGTAAGGCTGTTTTTACAGCTTGCTATTTGATCAATCGTGTTTACTTACGGTGAAATACCTTAAACACTCCCTATGAGTTGTGGTACGGTAGGAAACCCAACTTACAATATCTCAGGGTGTTCGGCAGTAAGTGCTACATTCTAAGGGACCGGGAACAGAAATGGAAGTTTGATTCAAAAAGCGATGAGGTTATTTTTCTCGGCTATGAATCTGACAGTCGTGGTTTCCGAGTCTTTAATCTCGGAACCCAAGTCATGATAGAATTAGCTAATGTTATCATTGATGATCTAAGTAATTTTCATCATGATGACTTTCCTGTTGAATTGCCTCCAACCGAGACAATTGAGAAAATCAAAGAAACGTCAGAATCAGAAGAAGTTGTTCCAACGGTTGCCGATCCTGATGTCTCTAGTGATGAGGAGAAAAGATCTAGTCAGGATGTTCCTCTTGAACAAGAACGTATCACCAAACGACATCTTTGGGTTCAAAGGAATCATGATACTAATAATATTATTGGAGGTAGGGATTCTACTGCTAAGACGAGAGGTCAACTTCAAAATATTTGCAATTTGGTTGTTATCTATCGGAAGTAGAGCCAAGGAATATTGATGAAGCTCTTAGTGATCCTTTTTGGGTAAATGCAATGCATGAAGAGTTAAATCAGTTTCAAAGGCAAGATGTATGGAAATTCGTACCTTGTCCCCCTAATATAAATATTGTTGGTACCAAATGGATATTTAAGAACAAGTCTGATGAATTTGGCACCATTGTCAGAAACAAAGCTAGACTTGTCGCTCAAGGATATTCACAGATTGAAGGGATCGACTTTGACGAAACCTTTGCTCATGTGGCACATCTTGAGTCCATTTGATTATTATTAGATCATGCTTGTTTTCTTAAGGTTAAGCTGTTTCACATGGACATTAAATACGCCTTCCTAAATGAAAACTTAAAGGAAGAAGTCTATGTCGCTCAACCTAAGGGTTTTGAAAACCCTGATTTTCCCGATCATGTTCTTAAACATAACAAGGCATTGTACGGGTTAAAACAAACACCTCGTGCCTGGTTGAAAAACTAACTACTTATCTTCTTAAGAAAGGTTTTTCAAGAGGTGACGCTGATAAAACATTGTTTACCAAATGGAGTGGGAAAGATGTTGTAATTTCTCAATTTTATGTAGATGATATCATCTACGGATCAACATCGGAGAAACTTGCAAAAGATTTTCAAGTCTCTCTCGGTAAGGAGTTTGAAATGAGTAACGTTGGTGAATTAAAATTCTTTTTGGGTTTACAAATTCAATGACACAAGGATGGAATTTACTTATCTCAATAAAAATATGCAAAAAATCTTGTTTCAAGATTCGACCTTGATAAGTCAACTCCAAAACTTACTCCTATGCCTACCACGGGTAAACTACATAGAGATGAGAAAGGTGTAAATGTGGGTCAAAAAATTTATCGATATATTATTGTAAGTCTTTTGTATCTCACCGCCACGAGACCTGACATTTCTTTTAGTGTTGGTTGTTATGTCAGGTTTCAGGCAAATCCAAAGGAATCTCATCTTGCCGTCACAAAGAGGTTCATACGCTATATCAATCACACTGCTAGGTATGGTCTTTCTTACACTTTTGATACTAACACTGATCTTACTGCCTATTCAGATGTCGATTGGGCAGGGTGTGTGGAAGACAGAAAGAGTACATCAGGGGGATTCTACCATGAAGGGATGAATCTTGTAGCTTGGCATAACACGAAACAAAATTCACGATCTCTTTCGACATGTGAAGCAGAATATATTGCTGCTGGTTCATGTTATACTCAACTTTTATGGATGAAAAAAAATGCTTGCTGATTATGGAATTAATTCCGGAATAATGAAGATCTTTTATGATAACTCAAGCGCGATTCGTATCACTGAGAATCTTGTTGAGCACTCAAGAACTAAGCACATAGACATCAGGTTCCATTTTATTCGAGATCTTTATGAAGATGGTATTATCACTATGGAATTCGTGCCTTCCGAATAACAGTTGGATGATATTCTCCCCAAACCATTAGACACTGTTACGTTTCAGCACCTACGGCAGTCTATTGGTGTTGTTCTGGTTCATTAGATCCTCATAACTCTTGCCCTACTTTTATCTCGATCCTTTGGGCAATTGAGTTTCGAATTCTAGAATAGTGTTGAGTCTTGTTTGCATTTGTTTCTAGTAGATGTGTTTATGTCAAGTATCCTAGTGTTTGTTTGAAATCCTTCTTTTCTTGTGAAAGTAAGGTCTCCTTTGTTGTTCTTTCGGGAATGACATTTTATGGGGGAGAGTTCTTTTTGAAGTTTTGCTTAATTGCCAAATCTTTGTGGGGAGTGCGGTTGTGGAATAATATAGGGGTTATCTTGTATCTTTATAAACTCCTTGATGAATGCATTTAGCGTCGTCTTTATGATGGCATCTAAATAAGTTGATATGATATTCTCTTTTGGTCACGAAGTATCTCTATGAAAATTTCATGAGGATCCCACTAGTTTTCGTACCTTTGCCAATTTATATTGACAAAAAGGGGGAGAATTAATGTGCAGTATGATACTACAAATACATATGGTTTACGGATCATTATGTAAGGGGAGTGTTTTCATGTCGAGATGAAGTATTGACTAAGGGGGAGTGATACATATCACCATAGTATTGTTGTCAAAGTTGTGATATAATTGAACTTTGATGTTGTGTAATAATATTATGACACTGTATAATAATGATTAGGAGCATTTGTTTTCTCATTGTTATCGCTAGGATCTTCAACAACTATGATGCTGAGCTTACAACCTTTAGGATCATGGAGTACTTGGGAGTGAAGAAGATTTCGAGTCGCTTTGAAGATGCCAAGGATATCAAGCATTTGGATGAAAAGCTACAATTTTTATTTATTTTGTAATCCATGTGTATCGACAGTTTTGTCACTAAAATTGACAAAGGGGAATATTATTAGAGCACTACTCGGTCGAACTCGCATGCGTTTCTATTTCAAGCATGTTTGTCAATGTTAGTGATAAAAACTATAATTCTTGATTTCTACCCTATTTATAGATGTCTCGGACTAGGACATAGTTTGTGTAGTTGAGCTTAGACTTTACGACGCTTATCACTTGAAGACGAAGAACTACTAAGGAAAGCTTGTGGAACTTCATCGACAAAAGGTATATGGAGACTTAAACTCATCTATCACTTGGAAAGTTTATTTCTACTCTATCTCCTATATTGAGACATAAGTCGTGTTACGATATAGTTTTCTCTATACACATTTGAGATTTCGAGCTGAGTATATCTCGCTTACATATTTCTCGAAATATGTGTTGGTAAGATTTCGCTTCGACCAAGTTCATCTTATATCATGAGAAAATTGCCGAGTAACATCTTACATGGTTTGTGTGATACAATCATTTGGTGTAAAACTTGGAATGTTTCGATAATGATTATTTCAATACCTTGAAAATTGGTTTGATGCTAATAGTGTGTGAAAACGAATGTTGTCATTATAGAAGAATGTTTCAATAATTGAAATAAAGAGTTTAGAATCTTGTAACCATCTTTGGATATAAGCATATTGTGTTCGCACATTAGTGTATAAGTCCAAAATCGGGAGCCTAAAGTATGCATACTTGTGTGTATACAAAAAGGTTGTAGGAGACTGGGTAAGTATGCGTACCCGTACGCATACTGGCAGAAGTTCACGTCCGTGAATTTCTGCTGAGTTTGAAAACCAAAACAAAACTCATCCGGTTACCTAAAGTACGCGTACACGTACGCATACTGGTGGAAAGATCACTTCCGTGAATAAGGAATGCAATCTTTGCAAACCGTGGCTATAATGTACATGTATCGATTCGAGTGAATCAAACCGATTTTTCTTCAATTGTGTTCTTGTATAAATCCATGAGAATATAGCAATTGAACAACTCTTCAACTAGTTTCATTTGAGTCATTTGAACTAGTTATGGTTAAGATGAATAAGGTTGATATGAGAGTAATCATATGGCTAACCTCGGTTAACTATTTGTGAACCAACATGGTGTACACGTTTGGGTATGGTTACATTTCATTTGTGTCTAACAATCTAAGTTTGATCTAACGGATGAAAGATATTAGCTTAGTTGAATTAGGTTTTTCATCTTACGGGGATTATTGAATGCTTTGTTACCAAGGTAACTTGGATTGCAAACCATGATTTGAAAACTATATAAAGGAGAGCTCTAGCAACTGGGAAACCTAATTCCCACACCTCCTGTGTGTTACTAGTTGCATAAATAGAGTCGATTATCCTTTAACCTTAGGTTTCATCTCGAGACCCTTTAGGTTAACGACTTGAAGACTTCACTGGGATTGTGAAGCCAGACCCAACTACTGTCTTTGTAGTTGCATGATCTTATCTTGTTGTTTCTATCGTGATTAAGTGCAATTGTAAAATTGGCTTGAGATTTATACCTCTGATAGGCAAGATAGAAAAGTAATCACAAACACCTTCGTCTCGTCGTTTTTGATTCCACAATAACTTGTTTCGCTAGTCGATTAAGTTTATTGTGAGGTGATTGATAATACTAGGCTGTTCTTTGGGAATATAAGTCCGGTTTATCAATTGGTTCCTGTTCTCCTTGATTTATCAAAAGACGGAACAAAAACTCTTGGGTATTTATGTGGGAGGCAGATTTATTCAATCCTATAGACTTCTATGTGTGATAAGATTTGTTTATCAAGTCTTCAAATTTGGGTCATAGCAACTCTTAGTTGTGAGTGAGATCATCTAAGGGAATCAAGTGCGTAGTATCCTGCTGGGATCAGAGACGTAAAGAGCGCAACTGTACCTTAAATCAACGTGAGATTGATTAGGGTTCAACTACAGTCCAGTCCGAAGTTAATTGGTAGTAGGCTAGTGTCTGTTGCGGCTTAATACAGTGTGACGTTCAATCTGGACTAGGTCCGGGGGTTTTTCTGCATTTGCGGATTCCTCGTTAACAAAATTCTGGTTTCTGTGTTATTTCTTTTCCGCATTATATTTTTTTATATAATTGAAATATCACATGTTGTGCGCTAAGATCAATCAATTAGAATATCCAACCTTTGGTTGTTGATTTACATTGATTGACACTAGAACAAGTGTCTTTGGTACCGTTCAAGTAATTCCTCTTATATTCAATCGGGTTCGAAGATGTCTATTTGCTGATTGCGGATTGATTTTGATATACTTTATTCTAGATTGAATCTGACTGTCTAGTTGATTCTCTAGAAAGTGTATTGGAGTAAGTTCTCTCATACTGCCAAACAAATTGTTGGTTGTGGTTGATAGACCCCCGCATTTTCAAAAATAGAATAGAGGACGAATAAAAGAGACAGAGGAAATATTTCTTAATTTTGTTCGTATTTTCCCATTAAAAAAAGTTTGGTCATATTTCTTTACTCCTATAAAAAGTGGTCTTTCAGTTTTTCATAGATAACATTTAAACATCGAAAGCATTGTTGTTTTTTTAAAGACAGAGTTAGTACTATACGAAGGGTTAGCATTAAGAGACTAAGGGCATGGCTCGGTGGTATATCCCATCAACTCCAGTAAATAGTAAGTTAGTGATTCAATCCCCAACATAAAGGTTTGGATTTTATTTGTATTTAAATTTGTTATATACAGGAGTCTGGTGGGGTTGGGTTTAGCAGTGGGGTCAGTCTAACTGGCTGGATTTGGATAGGGGTCTGGATCCGGTTTTATCCAAGAAAAAAAGAAAAAGGTTAGAATTAGTTTTTGATTACAAATACCAACAAAAAGATGTTTTAATTATGTTGAACTAGCATATTTACGGCACAATCCTCAATATGCACTATAAAATTTTGAACTGACATATATCTATCAAACTAAAAGAACAGACCATTGACTCCAATTGTAGAAATAAGTTCTGATAATAACTCATAAACATACATCTTTTGGAGTTGCAGTATAATAATAACAAAGTGGTACATGGCCATGCCTTTCAATATGTTGTCGTAAATATTATTTACTACATAAAAGGGGTTATAAGATTCTTTTATATATGTTTATTAAATGGAAGACTCTTCTAATTCTAACCCCTGTAAATGGAGTTTTTATCTTTTTTGACAAAGAAAAAGATATTATATATTAAGGAAAAGATAAATTATTAGCTAGTTTTACAGAGAGAGCTGATAGTGGAACAAACCACCGTTCTCCAGGATTACAAGTTCTAAGGACATATTTAGCCAAACAGTCTACCGCCTTATTACATACTCTATGGACGTACATACAAGACCAGCTGTTATGATTATTACACTTTTTAACACACTTATTTAACAAAGGAGAAGATTGATAGTAGGGAAGCAAACCTTCATTTACAGATAAAACCACATTCCTACAGTCAGACTCAAAGATTATTTTATACCAGTTGTTTTATATTTCCCATTGCATAGATTCTAGTAAGGCCCAACTTCCAGCCTGATGAACATGATTTACTCTTTTAAGAACTCATTTTCCTGCAACATAAGAGCCTGTAGAGTTTCTTGTTAACATATCAATACCATCCAAATGAAAAGGCTTATGAAAAGAAACATCCACATTGATTTTTAAAGTCTGGTGGAGAAGAATTCCAATGATATACGTGCTATACAAAATGTCTAGTATGTGATGCATGAGTACTATTGACAATATCATTGAGATACTTAAAAAGAGGCAGTAAAGCAGAGTTAGGGTTAACAGTTTCCTGCTAAAATTGAACTTTACACCCGTATCTCCATATATGCCAAATAGTTGCAATCATGCCATGTAAAGAAGGAATGTCTGAAGCAAAGTTGATGATCAAATATGTTGGCTGATAGACGCATTTATGTGTTTATTTTGATCTCAATCACGTGTATTTTTAGTCTTTAATTTTGTACTTATTTGGTTATTTATGTATTTGTAGATGTTTTTGGAGAAATAAACTTTTGCGGCAAAATTGGCTCGAAAAGTGGTATTTGGACCCCCGGGAGGAATGACTAAAAGCACCCCAGAAATGCGTTATTGGCACTCAGAGAAATTTATAAAGGCACCCAGGACATGTTTTATAGACACCATCTAAATGGATAAGGGACACCTCATTTGATAAGGGGTACACTACTCGATATGGGCACCCCCGATTATGGATAAGGGGCAGCCTTTTCTTCCCCATTCAAAAACGAATTTTAACGGGAAACTATATTATCAACTGCGTAAATTTGGGAGCAAGAGTTGAACGTGATATAATTAGATTCAACCGTAGATGTTTATTGGGATGGACTTGTTAGGTAAAAGGAGACTTATCATGGATGTTCGATCCATTTAAATAGGGCCAGATCATTGAGTTGAAATAAAACAGAGAGAGGAGATATTCCGGGAGTATTTGGTTCACTTTTGGAAAGATTTTCATGAAGATATTCTGGGTTGGTACATGTTTAGTTTCGTAGGAAAAGCAAAGATATCACATAAACACGATAAAACAGGGGAAGCATAATATTTACGGGATTTTCTATCTTGTATTTGGAAGTTACGTATGGAATGTGAGAAGATATATCCTGTTGTTAGGATTGGTTACCGTATTTTGAGAGTTTCAAAGAAGCCAGGAGACGTAGAGAAGATATGAAGGAGAGGAAATCCCGTGACTTTTCGAGAAGATAAATCGAGTAGTTATAGAGTTTTTTTATACCCTGTGTATATATAGGGGTGGTAGGAGTCATACAGAGGATTATCGAGACTTAGGGGTAATTGCAGAGCATCAAAGATCGCTACAAAGCGATTCAGCAGCAGTAGCAGAGAAGAAGAAGGAGGAGTTGCAGACTGAAAATGCGGGGGTACAAAAATCACACCCAAAAATTTGTTTGGCAATCTGAGAGGACTTACTCCAATACACTTTCTAGAGAATCAACTAGACAGTCAGACTCAATCTAGATTAAAGTATATCAAAGAGTTAAATATCTCTAACTCTTAATTCAATCCGCAATCAGCAAATAGAAATCTGCGAGCCTGATTGAATATAATAGGAATTACTTGAACGGTACCAAAGACCAATGTTCAAGTGTAAATCAATGTAAATCAACAACCAAAGGTTGGATATTCTAATTGATTGATCTTAATTCACAACCTGTGATATTTCAATTATATAACAAAATATAATGCGGAAAAGAAATAACACAGACACCAGAATTTTGTTAACGAGGAAACCGCAAATGCAGAAAAACCCCGGGACCTAGTCCAGATTGAACACCACACTGTATTAAGCCGCTAAAGACACTAGCCTACTACCAATTAACTTCGGACTGGACTGTAGTTGAACCATAATCAATCTCACACTGATTCATGGTACAGTTGCGTTCCTTACGTCTCTGATCCCAGCAGGATACTACGCACTTGATTCTCTTAGCTGATCTCACCCACAACTAAGAGTTGCTACGACCTAAAGTCGAAGACTTGATAGAAAAATTTATCTCACACAGAAAAGTCTTTAGGAATGAAGAAATCTGTCTCCCACAGAAATACCCAAGAGTTTTTGTTCCGTCTTTTGATAAATCAAGGTGAACAGGAAACCAATTGATAAACCAAACTTATATTCCCGAAGAACAACCTAGTATTATCAATCATCTCACAATAAACTTAATCAACTATAGAAACAAGTTATTGCGGAATCACAAACGATGAGACGAAGTTTGTTTGTGATTACTTTTCTATCTTGCCTATGGGAGATATAAAATCTCGAGACAATTATTTCAATTGCACTCAACACGATAGAAATAGCAAGATCAGATCACGCAACTACAAAGATAATAGTTAGGTCTAGCTTCACAATCCCAATGAAGTCTTTAAGTCATTAACCTACAGGGTATCGATAAGAAACCTAAGGTTAAAGGAGAATCGACTCTAGTTATGCAACTAGTAACACACAGTGGGATTAGGTTTCCCAGTAGCTAGCGTTCTTCTTTATATAGTTTTCAATTCAGGGTTTGCAATCCAAGTAACCTTGGTAACAAAGCATTCAATATTCACCGTTAGATGAAAAACATGATTCAACCAAGCTAATATCTTTCAACCGTTAGATCGAACTTAGCTTGTTACACACAAATGAAATATACCCTCATTTAAGTTTATGTAGCCATACCTAAACATGTACACCATGTTGGTTCACAAATAGTTAACCTAGGTTAGCCATATGATTACTCTCATACAAGGTAGTCAATATCGGTTGTATCGGCTGATATTATAAGTTTTTATCGTGTATCGGAAAAAAACTGTACGATATCTAAAATATCGGCGATACAAGGATGGAACGATAAAAACGCTCGTATCGGCCGATACAAACCGATATATCGGGTTCACCTGTACACTGAAAATATCGGCAAGAGTAATTTGGTAGAATAAATTATTTATATATTAAAATTTATAAACAAAACCTTTCCTCATAATTATATCCTTCCTCTATACCCTTGAAAACTCAATCTGATTCAGTAATGATGTTAGAATATGATTGAATTTGTACAGTGAAACTTTTAATCTTGAGAATTAATGTATCATATGACACCAAAAAAGTTAGATTGAAAAATTTATAAATATTTAAAATTCTTGGTCTTAATGATGTATCACTTGTAACAACCGATATAATCTTTTCTATAGGTGTATCAGACCGAGCCTATACGATACCGATACACGATATTAACTACTTTGCTATCATATCAACCTTATTCATCTTAACCATAACTAGCTCAAATGACTCAAATGAAACTAGTTAAGAGTTGTTCAATTATTCAGAATACACAATTGAAATCAAATTGGTTTGATTCACTTGAATCAATCATGAACATTATTGCCATGGTTTGCTAAGATTGCATTCCTTATGATTTAAATGTTTAAGGTCATGGACTTGACCAATTTTACAAAGTAACCAGCATAAGTATGCGTACGGGTATGCCTACTTAAGCAACTGGTTTGAGTTTGTGAAGTTTCCAAACTCAACAGAAATTTTCAGTTCATAAACTTCTGCCAGTATGCGTACAGGTACGCATACTTAAGGTGACTGGTTTGTGAGTTTTGCCAAAACCAAACTCAGCAGAAAATTTTGGTTTGGGAACTTCCAGTATGCGTACGGGTGTGCATACTTAACATGTCTCCTTCACCAAATTCGTATACACACATATGCATACTCTTGGCTTCCGGTTTACACTAATGTGCGAACACACTATATATGCTTATATCCAAAGATGGTTACATCATCAACTCTTTATTTCAAACATTGAAATATTCTTCTATAATGTTAATAGCCGTTTTCACACACTATCAACATCAAAGCAATTTTCAAGATATTGAAATAATCATTATTGAAACCTTCCAAGTCTTACACCAAATGATTGTATCGCACAAACTATGTAAGATGTTACTCGGAAATTTTCTCATGATATAAGATGAACTTGGTCGAAGCGAAAGCTAACCAACACATATTTCGAGAAATATGTAAGCGAGATATACTCAGCTCGAAATCTCAAATGTGTATAGAGAAAACTATATCATAACACGACTTATGTATCAATATAGGAGGTAGTAGAAATAGACTTTCCAGTGATAGATAAGTTCAAGTCTCCACATACCTTTTGTCGAAGAATTTACACAAGCTCCCCTTAGTAGTTCTTCGTCTTCAAGAGATGAACGTCGAGAGATTTAAGCTCAACTGTACTATCTATGTCCTAGTCCGAGACATCTACAAATAGGCTAGAAATCAAGACTTATAGTTTTGATCACTAACATTGACAAACCTGCTTGAGATAGCAACGCATGCGAGTTTGACCGAGCAATGCTCTAAAAATGTCCCCCTTTGTTAATTTTACTGACAAAATATCAATACATATGGATTATAAAAAAGATAAAAAAAAAAAAGATTCTTATCCACATGCTTGATCTCCTTGGCATCTTCAACGCGACTCGAAATCTTCGTCACTTCCAAGTACTCCATGATCCTAAAGGTTGTAAGTTAAGCATCATAGTTGTTGAAGATCAGTAGCTATAACAATAAGAAAACAAAATATTCTCGATCATTGTTATACAGTGTCATAGTATTATTACACAACATCAAAGTTCAATTGTATCACAACTTTGACAATAACACTATGATGATACGCATCACTCCCCCTTAGTCAATACATATCTCAACATGAAAACCACTCCCCCTTACATAATGATTTGTTAACCATATGTATTTGCAGTGTGAACTATACATTAGTTCTCCCCCTTTTTGTCAACAAAACTGGAAAAGGTACGAAAATTAGTGGGATCCTAATGAAATTTCCACAGAGATACATCATGACCAAAAGGTATATTAACATACCAACAAATTTAGATGCAATCATAAAGCCGAAGATAAATGCATTCATGAAGGAGTTAATGAAGATACAAGATAACCCCTAAAAATTCCACATCCGTACTCCCCACAAATATTTGGCAATTAAGCACAAGTTCAAAATGAACTCTCCCCCATAAAATGTCATCCCCGAAAGAACAACAAAGGCGACCTTACTTTCACAAGAAAAGAAGGATTTCTTATAAACACTAGGATACGAGACAGAAACAAATCTCCTAGAAACAAATGCAAACAGGATGTAACGTTATTCTGGAGTTCCAAACTCAATTGCCCAAAAGATTGAGATAAAAGCAGGGGCAATAGTTATGAAGATCTAATGAGCTAGAACAACAACAATAGACTGCCGCAAGTGCTGAAACATGGTAGTGTCTAACGGTTTGGTGAGAATATCAGCCAATTGTTGTTCAGAGGGAACAAATTCCATAGTGATAATACCATATTTATAAAGATCTCGAATAAAATGGTACCTGATGTCTATGTGCTTAGTTCTTGAGTGCTCAACAGGATTCTCCGTGATGCGAATCTTACATGAGTTATCACAAAAGATCTTCATTATTCCAGAATCAATTCCATAATCAGCAAGCATTTGTTTCATCCATATAAGTTGAGTACAACATGACCCAGCAGCAATGTATTCTGCTTCACACGTTGAGAGGGATTGTGAATTTTGTTTCTTGCTATGTCAAGCTACAAGATTTATTCCTACATAGTAGAATCCTCCTGATGTACTCTTTATGTCTTCCACACATCCTGCCCAATCGGCATTTGAATAGGCAGTAAGATCAGTGTTAATATCAAAAGTGTAAGAAAGACCATACCCGCCAGTGTGACTGATGTAACGTATGATCCTTTTTGTGGCAGCAAGATGAGATTCCTTTGGATTTTCCTGAAAACTAGCACATCAACCAACGCTAAAAGAAATATCAGGTCTCATAGCAGTGAAATACAAAATACTTCCAATAATACATCGATGAAGTTTTTGATCCACATTTACACTTTTCTCATCTCTATGTAGTTTACCCGTGGTAGGCATATGAGTGAGTTTTGGAGTCGACTTATCAAGACCAAATATTGAGACAAGATTTTTTGCATATTTTTCTTGAGATAAGTAAATTGTATCCTTGTGTTGTTGAATTTGTAAACCCAAATTGAATTTTAATTCACCAACATTGCTCATCTCAAACTCCTTACCAAGAGAGACTTGAAAATCTTTTGCAAGTTTCTCCGATGTTGATCCATAGATGATATCATCTATATACACTTGATCAATAACAAAATCTTTACCACTCCATTTGGTAAACAAAGTTTTGTCAGCTCCACCTCTTGAAAAACCTTTCCTAAGAAGAGAAGTGGTTAGTTTTTCAAACCAGAAACGAGGTGCTTGTTTTAATCCGTATAATGCCTTATTGAGTTTAAGAACATGATCAGGGAAATCAGGGTTTTCAAACCCTTTAGGTTGAGCAACATAGACTTCTTCCTTTAAGTTTCCATTTAGGAGGCGGATTTAATGTCCATCTGAAACAGCTTAACCTTAAGAAAACAAGCATGAGCTAACAATAAACGAATGGACTCAATAAGTACCACAGGAGCAAAGGTTTCGTCAAAATCGATTCCTTCAATCTGTGAATAACCCTGAGCGACAAGTCTATCTTTATTTCTGACAATGGTTCCAAATTCATCAGATTTGTTCTTGAATATCCATTTGGTACCAACAATATTTATATTGGGGGGAAAAAGTACGAGTTTCAATACGTCTTGTCTTTCAAATTGATTTAACTCTTCATGCATTGCGTTCACCCAAAAGGGATCACTAAGAGATTCATCAATGTTTCTAGGTTCCACTTGCGATAGATAACAACCAAAATTGTAAATATTTTGAAGTTGACCTCTCGTCTTAGCAGTAGAGTCCTTACCACCAATAATATTTTTAGTATCATGATCCCTTTGAACCCAACGGTGTCATGTAGATACACGCTCTTTTTCAAGAGGAACAACTTGACTAGAACTTTTCTCGTCCTCATTAGAGACGTCAGGATCAACAACCATTGGAACAACTTCTTCTGATTCTGATGTTTCTTTGACATTCTCAATTGTCTCGGTCGGAGGAAATTCAGTAGGAGAGTCACCATGATGAAAATTACTTAGATCATCAGTGAGAACATTAGCTAATTCCATCATGACTTGGGTTCTGAGATTAAAGACTCGGAAACCACGACTGTCAGATGCAAAGCCGAGAAAAATACCCTCATCTATTTTTGAATCAAACTTCCTTTTTTGTTCTCGATCCTTTAGGATGTAGCACTTACTTCCGAACACTCTGAGATAGTGTAAGTTGGGTTTCCTACCGTACCACAACTCATAGGGAGTGTTTAAGGTCTTTCACCGTAAGTAAACACGATTGATCAAATAGAAAGCTGTAAAAACAGCCTCACCCCAAAACCTTAATGGTAGGTTTTTGTTATGGAGCATTACCCTGGCCATTTCCTGAATATTTCTATTCTTCCTTTCTGCAACTCCATTTTCTTGTGGAGTGATTGGTGGTGAGTATTGTTGAATAATTCCTAGAGAATCACAGTATTCAAATACCTTGGTGTCGTTGAATTCTGTCCCACGATATCTTCTAATTTTCTTTAGTTTGCGACCTTGCTCATTCTGGATTTTATTAACAATAATCTTGAACTCACCGAGATTTTCATTCTTGTGAGCCAAGAATGCCACCCAGGTGAATCTTGTGTAATCATCTACAATAACCAAAGCATACTTCTTCCCATCCACTGTAGATTGTTGAATTGGGCCAAAAAGATCCATATGAATTAAACCAAGTGGAGCTTTGGTGAGAATATTCCGGGATGATTTGTGTGGAACTTTCGTTTGTTTACCCTTTTGACAGGAACCACATACACCTTCCACCTTAGCACCAAGTTTGGGAACTCCTCTAACAAGTTCTTTATTAATGATCTTAGTTAGAAGACGATAATTGATGTGACTAAAACGTTCATGCCAAAGGCGTGTAGATTCAAACTTAGTCAAATTGCAACAGTTATTGAAATAAGTATCAAGAAGATAACAGTTATTTTTGCCACGTGATCCTTGAAATATCACTTTTCCAGATCTGTCGACAATGTCACATCCTTTATCATTGAAGACAACCTTATGGCCTTTGTCACAGATTTGACTTATAGAAAGGAGATTAGCAGTCATATCTTTAACGTATACGACATTATGAATTTCAGGAACGCCAGGTAATTTGATCGTCCCTTTCTTGCTTATGTAGCAGCAGCTTCCATCTCCAAAAGTTCCGGGTCCACCATCAAAATCACTTGAATTGATGATCCATGAGAGATCACCAGTCATGTGCCTGCTACATCCACTATCAAG
Organism: Papaver somniferum; assembly: GCF_003573695.1. Taxonomy (NCBI): domain Eukaryota; kingdom Viridiplantae; phylum Streptophyta; class Magnoliopsida; order Ranunculales; family Papaveraceae; genus Papaver; species Papaver somniferum. Next base: position 122,150,619 of record NC_039363.1, on the reverse strand, counting down.
GAACCATTGAAAGGGTGATGTTGACTTTAGAGCAAAAGCTCCCATACTAGCACTACTAGCCATTTTGGGTTTTCTTGTTAGTATTGAAGGTCTTTTAAGAGATGACACAAGTTGAGTAGTTTTTTTATGAAAATCACTAGCAACCTTTAGTCTTCTCTTGAAGGACAAACACACATGTTGAAAGTGATTGTGAGAACCACAAAACAAACATATACCAACATCATTAACCTTGTTTAGAGAGCTCTCAGCACTGTCAGATTTCACAAATCGTAGACCTTGTTTATCATCTGGCAGATGGCAATTCTTTAAGGAAGAATTAGAGTTGTTATTCAATTCCTTTGAAAAAGTTTTTACGGACTTCAAATCCTTAAGCTTTGCAATTTCTGCATCAATATCATAATTAATCTGGATTTATTTATCTAACTTTTTCTGGAGTACAACAACCTCTTTAGAGTAATCTTTAGCAATAGGTTTTTTGATACAACCTTCGCAACGAGGTTTATCAATTTATTTCATCCATCAAAATTTTTTGAGACACAAGAACTTGATAAGTTTTTTTAAATCAGGATTCTCAACCTTTTTGACGGTTTCTAGAATACACTCGATGTTGAGTTTATCCATTTCTGGTGAAGCGTTTTTAGAGACAATATTTTCCATCATCAGATCGCTATAAACACATAATTATGAGGTATTTAATGTGTTTGCCTTCTCTGATACCAATTGAAAATGCGGGGGTACAACAACCACACCCAACTATTCGTTTGGCAATCTGAGAGGACTTACTCCAATACACTTTCTAGAGAATCAACTAGACAGTAGACTCAATCTAGATTAAAGTATATCAAAGAGTTTAATATCTCTAACTCTTAATTCAATCCGCAATCAGCAAATAGAAATCTGAGAGCCTGATTGAATATAATAGGAATTACTTGAACGGTACCAAAGACCAATGTTCAAGTGTCAATCAATGAAAATCAACGACCAAAAGCTGGATATTCTAATTGATTGATCTTAACGCACAACCTGTGATATTTCAATTATATAACAAAATATAATGCGGAAAAAAAATAACACAGACACCAGAATTTTGTTAACGAGGAAACTGCAAATGCAAAAAAACCTTGGGACCTAGTCAAGATTGAACACCACACTGTATTAAGCCGCTATAGACACTAGCTTACTACCAATTAACTTCGGACTGGACTGTAGTTCAACCCTAATCAATCTCCCCACGTCTCTGGTCCCAACAAGATACTACGCACTTGATTCCCTTAGCTGATCTCACCCACAACCAAGAGTTGCTACGACCCAAAGTCGAAGACTTGATAGACAAATCTGTCTCACACAGAAAAGTCTATATGATTGAATAATCTGTCTCCCACAAAAATACCCAAGAGTTTTTTTTCCGTCTTTTGATAAATCAAGGTGAACATGAACCAATTGATAAACCGGACTTATATTCCCGAAGAACAGCCTAGTATTATCAATCACCTCACAATAAATTTAACCGACTAGCGAAACAAGTTATTGCGGAATCACAAACGATGAGACGAAGTTTGTTTGTGATTACTTTTTTATCTTGCCTATGGGAGATATAAAATCTTGAGCCAATTATTTCAATGGCACTCAACACGATAGAAACAGAAAGATCAGATCACGCAACTAAAAAGATAATAGTTGGGTCTGGCTTCACAATCCCAATGAAGTCTTCAAGTCGTTAACCTGCAGGATCTCGAGAAGAAACCTAAGGTTAAAGGAGAATCGACTCCAGTTATGCAACTAGTAACACACGGGAGGTGTGGGGATTAGGTTTTCCAGTTGCTAGAGTTCTCCTTTATATAGTTTTCAAATCAGGGTTTGCTATCCAAGTTACCTTGGTAACAAAGCATTCAATATTCATCGTTAGATGAAAAACCTGATTCAACCAAGCTAATATCTTTCAACTGTTATATAAAACTTAGCTTGTTACACACAAATGAAATGTACCCTCATTTAGGTTTATGTAGTCGTACCTAAATGTGTACACCATGTTGGTTCACAAATAGTTAACCGAGGTTAGCCATATGATTACTCTCATATCAACCTTATTCATCTTAACCATAACTAGTTCAAATGACTCAAATGAAACTAGTTAAGAGTTGTTAAATTGTTTAGAAATCACAATTGAAATCAAAATCGGTTTGATTCACTTGAATCAATCATAAACATTATAGCCACGGTTTGCAAAGATTGCATTCCTTATGATTTAAATGTTTAAGTTCATGGACTTGGCCGATTTGACAAAGTAACCAGCTTAAGTATGTGTACGGGTGTGCGTACTTAAGCAACCGGTTTTGAGTTTGTGAAGTTTCCAAACTCAGCAGAAATTTTCGGTTCAAAAACTTCCGCGAGTATGCGTACGGGTACACATACTTAAGGTGACTGGTTTGTGAGTTTTTCCAAAGCCAAACTCAGCAGAATTTCTCGGTTTGAGAACTTCCACCAGTATGCGTACGGGTGTGCGTACTTAACCTGTCTCTTTCACCAAATACGTATACGCACATGTGCATACTCTTGGCTTCCGGTTTATGGACTTATACACTAATGTGCGAACACACTATATATGCTTATATCCAAAGATGGTTACATCATCAACTCTTTATTTCAATCATTGAAACATTCTTCTATAATGACAATAGCCGTTTTCACACACTATTAGCATTAAAGCAATTTTCAAGATATTGAAATAATCATTATCGAAACATTCCAAGTCTTACACCAAATGATTGTATCACACAAACCATGTAAGATCTTACTCGCAATTTTCTCATGATATAAGATGAACTTGGTCGAAGCGAAAGCTTACCAACACATATTTCGAGAAATATGTAAACGAGATATACTCAGCTTGAAATCTCAAATGTCTATAGAGAAAACTATATCATAACACGACTTATGTCTCAATATAGGAGATAGTAGAAATAGACTTTCCAAGTGATAGATAAGTTCAAGTTTCCACATACGTTTTGTCGAAGAAGTTCCACAAGCTCCCCTTAGTAGTTCTTCGTCTTCAAGAGATGAACGTCGAGAGATTTAAGCTCAACTATACTATCTATGTCTTAGTCCGAGACATCTACATATAGGCTAGAAATCAAGACTTATAGTTTTGATCACTAACATTGACAAACATGCTTGAGATAGCAACGCATACGAGTTTGACCGAGAAATGCTCTAACACAGACGACATCAGAGAAGTGATGTTCTCAAGAACACGAAGAACAGACACACCTGTCGCCTATGAACAGTGTATGCGATAGTAGCCTTGTAACAGTTTGTTTTGAATCTGCAATAGGATTATAACGGTGGCGTCTGTAACACAGTTACAGCGTTCCGAAACTCTATTTCATATATTTCTTCAATAAAAACACCTTTTGAGCAATGTTTCTATCTTTTGAGAGTGTTTTTACCATGAAGAGCTAAACCCCAACACTGGGACGACGGAGGAAGCTGTATTTCATCTATGTGATAATTTTTCTAATTCTGTATTTACTTTTTGCATCGATTTTAATTGAATTAAGATTTTGATTAATTACTTGTGACTTTGTCTGATGGAGCATGCTTAGTCCTAGGGATTCTTGATGCGTCATGATTATAATCTACACGTAATATATTATGGAGTCTACTTTGGAAAAGAATAGAGTTAATATTTGTTTTGTTTTGAGCTATAATTTCCTAGGATTAATCTCTGAGTCCAAGTCAATTCTTCATATCGACAACTTTTGTATATATTTTATTATTTTTTAGTTTTTTCTATTTTTAAATCTTAAATCAAACCTTCACAAGCCCGAGTTGAACGAACTTGTTTACCACTATAAAAATCACATCAACAAAAAGCAATCCAGTCCTGAAGAATAGAAAACTGTTTAATATAATTAAAGTGTTGACGTAGACAAGCTTTCCATATTGCATTAGCAAAGGGGTAGGAAAAAAATAGGTGATTGATATCTTCTATTTGCTGAGTATTGCAGAGGACACAAATATTATCATTTGCAGTTGTTATGTGCAAATTTGCTTTAACAGGAAGTGCATTATGTATAATCTTCCACATAAAGATCTGTAATTTGTAAGGAATTCACAGTTTCCAGAATTTCAACCAAAAAGTAGTGTTTAAAGAAGTTGGTTTTGATGGAGAGTTAATAGCACATAAACGATGGTAATTTGAAGCAGTTTAGAATTGGCCAGATGAAGTAAGAGGCTAAATTAGTTTATCCTGAGATTGAAGATTCAAATGGATAGTTAAGATAAAGTGCACCTGATTTGGGGAGAGCATCTGATAAAGAAGATCAACATTCCAATCGGATGTATGTGAATCAATTAAGTAAGAGACCCATTGAGTATCATATGTATTGAGAGCATCCCAAAAACACAAAGTTGGGGTTTCACTTAGAATCCAATTATGATTCCATATGTTTATTGTTGTTCCATCACCAACTTGACATTTACTAAATTTTTGAACAACCTGAATACCATGTACAACACTTTGCCAAATACAGCTGAAGTTGTTAGTATCATGAGGAGGTTCATATTTAAGATCATGATAAGGAAAGTATTTGGACTTTAACAATTTCAAATATGAATCACCTGGATTATGAATAATGTGCCATGCTAGTTTGTCCAACATATGAGAGTTATAATGATGAAGTTTTTTTAAGCCAGAACCTCCTAATCTTTTCGGCATATTCATCTTGGACCAAGAAATAAGTGTCTATTCCTATGAGTGGATAAATTGTTCCACCAATATTTATCTGGATTTGATCCATACTATGTATGATAGTGTCAGGTAACTTCAGAACTTTCATATGGTACATGCCCATTGTATTAAGAACAGAATTTAGTTGAGCTATCTTACCAGCCTGATTGATAATCTTACTGCTCCAACTTTGAAGTCTTGCAGACATGTGCTCCAAAATAGACTAACAATTTTTAGCTCTTGATCGATGCAAAAGTAAAGGTATACCTAGATGTTTTTCGCCAAGACCCGTAATCTTCATATGCAAAATGTTAGTAAAATGTTGCCGAAGAGAATGGGAAACATTTTTACTAAAGAAGATAGTGGATTTTTGGAGATTCACTACCTGACCAGAAGCCTTAGTAAATTGATCCAAAAAATGTTGCAAATTTCTAAGATAAGGCGGAAAATCTTCAAGAAATAACAAACAATCCTGCAAAGAAAAGATGGCTTAACTCTGGGATATTTTTCGCCACTTTGATTCCTTCTAAATTTCCTTGCAAAATTTGAGATTGAATAATTCTTGAAAATTCTTCCATAATGATAAGAAATAAGTAGGGTGGATCACCTTGACGAACTCCACATGAAGGATTGAAAGAAGTGAAATGCTTGTTGAATGCAAATGGTCTCCCATTGATAAGAAGTGAAATGCTTGTTGTGGTAATACATTCTCGAATTAGCTGAATCCAGTCTTGATGAAATCCAAGATGCAGAAAAATATCAAAAAGGAAAGGTCATTCAATTCCATCGAAGGCTTTAGACATGTCTAATTTGAGGCCTATAAAAGAAACTTCTCCTTTTCTTTTTTCCTTCATAGTATGAATGATCTCATGTGCAATGATAACATTGTTTTGAATATGTCTGCCAGGTACATATGCACATTGTGTAAGTGAAATGAGGTTATTGAGTAATGGTTTTAGTCTATTAAAGAGGATTTTTGAAATAATCTTATAACCAACATTACATAAACTAATAGGTCGATACTCATTGGATGTTTGTGGAGGTAATGTTTTAGGTATAAGAACTTGAAAAATATAAACGTGTGAGTAAAGAAATGTTGAACCATTGATATTACCTCTTTACCTACAGTAGACCAGTATTGTTGATAAAAAGCTGATTGGAATCCATCTGGCCCCGGTGAAGCCCATGGCTTGATTTGAAAAACAACTTCTTTTATTTCTTGTTCAGAAGGCATTTGCAGAAGTGCTTTGTTCTCTGCATCTGTAATACAATTCTGAAACTGAGATAAAATAGAAGTATCAGTGGCTGGATTAGAAGTTGTTGAAATAGCTGAGAAGTGTTATAAGAGAGTATTTTCAATCTTATCTCTAGAATCATGCCAAATACCAAATGAATCGTGAATTGCATCAATCTGATTTCTTTTCTTGTTGTAATTTGCAGTAGTATGAAAAAAAGATGTATTCATGTCAGCATCATGAACATGTGTTTTAGCTTTTTGCATGTAGAAATATTTCTAAATCGACTACCAATTCTCAAGAGATTTAGTGAGATTAGTGATGATGGGATGATAAATGGGCATATTTAAGCTAGTAAAATGTTGTATCTCTTGATGAATTTCCTAAATTCTGGATTCAATATTACCAAAAGATTGTTTTTTCCAATGCTGAAGTCTTCGTTTAGTGTACTTTAGTTTAGAAGTTAATAGATAAGAAGGGGAACCTAAAACGGTTTTGGTCCAACTACCATTAATAGTGAGAAAACCAGCATCTGTGGAGACGAAAAGGGCTATTGCTTGGGATAAAATCTGGACAAGTAAATAGTAAAATTGGTGAATGATTTGAAGCAACATGTGGAATGTGCTGAAAATAAGCTGAAGTATAAGCATTCATCCAGAAAACATTAACTAAAACCCTGTCTAGCCTAACAACAGAATGAGCATTATCAGTTCCGTGATTAGACCAAGTTGTAGGCGAACCTGAAAATCCTAAATCAATTAAACCTAATTGTTGGATACTATGTCTAACTAATCTAGAGTGATGATGAGAAGAAGTATGTGAACTTTATGTTTCTTAATCATTCATTGTGAAATTAAGATCTCCAATAAGAACCCATGGAAGATCTACATGAGGTTGCATATCTAATAAATAACGCCATTTATTTTCAGAAGAATCATGAGCTCCATACATACAACTTAGCAAAATATCAGGATTATGAGAATGAGTATGCAAAATGGCATGAATGTTATGTCTAGTATTATGCATAATCTCAAGGTCAATACCTAATTTCCATGCTAAAGAAATTCCCCCAGACAAACCAAAAGAAGAAGCATTCCAAAAGTTAGGATCTTTAAATTGTTGTAAATAAAAATGCTCTGGACTTTTAGTTTCTGATGAAAAATATCAGGGTTGCAATTATTGATACAAAATTAAAGATAGTCACGAGTGGAAGGGTTTCCAAAACCCTGACAATTCTAATAAAGAATTTTCATTAAAGGAAAATTAAGAAAGAAGGATAAAATTAAAATGCAATTGAAATCTAGAGTAAAAGGGATAGGCAGTACCTGTTGATCTGCATCAATGAGATTTCGACTATAAATCTAGTCCTTGCTGCAATATCTGAAATTGTTGGCTCAAAGTTAACATTGGCTTGAAGTGCCCCATTTTCGGGTGGATGACTTATAGAAGATTGGGCGGTGACATTTTGATGATTACTTGTAGAATCATGATTGCTAGTGGTTGCATGGTTTGTACATTAGTTGTGTTCCTGATTTTTTTTACGATAGCTTAAAGTGCGACTAGAAGTTCCAGAATTAGAGCTTGCTGGAACCAAAGCAACCTAAGCATAAGACAAAGCCGTCATCTGGTGCAATTGAGGAGTCTGATTGAGAATGAGTAGCCGTAAAGTAGGAAATTTGCATTCCATCTAAGTGACCAAGCTGAGCAGAAATTGGTTCTTGTAAGAAAGATTTTCGCTGATGACCATGCTGCATAAACAAGCTATCCAATTCTTGAGGATTTTTTTCTGGTAAAATGACTGGTTCCAAATCAGGACCAAAATTTCTCACAATGCTTTCCATGTTAAGTTTCCCAGTCTTCCTATCTCCACGTGACAACCCGAATTTTTAGACTTCTAGCGGACACGGATTCGACCTTGTGGGTCGGGTCCGATCCAGCTAGCAAGTCCAAATTTCCAGACGACCACTCGTGCAGGACCAGATTTTTTCATTCCAAAAGATTTTAATAAGATACAAAACCCAAACTCAAATGAATTTTATAAAATGAAATATAATATTACTTTTAAAATTACAAAACTCTAAAATAATAATTAAAAAATCAAAGTATGGGCGCTCCTTTATATACCCCTAGTAAACACTAACCGTACCCCTTTATCTAGCTACCCCTATAATTTATGAATCTACCCCATCGGATCTGTTAAATTTGTATACCCCCGGATAAAAAAAATGGAAATGCAAACCCTTCAGTATTATCTTCTCCTTTTCGGAACAATGGAGTTTTTCTTTTTTCTTAGACTTTTCACAGATCCGAAGAGAAGAATCCATATATTAAAAAGCCTATTTTTTCTAACCGTAATCTTCATGTTTCAACTCTTGAATGATTCAAAGCGCGTTGTCATGGAGAAAATTTGGGGATTTTTCTAGGGCATACTTTCAGAGATTACAGAATTCTTTCTGGTAGATACTCGTTCGGTCTCGATTTCTTCTGGTATATCGTTGAATGGTGCTTAGTATTGATAGATTTATCATGTTTTACTGGCCTTATTGCATCCGTTCTGTATATGATTGGGTTCTAGTCGTGAAAAAATTGTTTAAAATTTGACAATTTTCTTGGTGTCTTGAGATGTATCATTTTGATTGATTGTTGATGGTTGGGTGGAACTAATATGGTTTAACCACTTGTTTGAGGGTGAAAACGGTTTCTGCGGATTTCGGTAATTTCGGGTGTGTGGGTGAGAAACGAGTCTAAACCCTAAACAATGTACTGCAAGGGAGTACTTTAGATTCAAGAGATCAATCTGTACAAATCCGGCCTAAACCAAGAAATGGTCGTTCCAGACTTGCTTCGGTCACAAAGAGGAGGAGAAGGGTTGGTTTTGGGAAGGGAAGCGAAGAGAGTGTTGAGACCAGAATAGTTGATCCTGGAAGAGTAGATGTTTTGCGACTTGCATCAGAAAGTGGGAAGCTAACAGATGGGAAAGCTAGCAAACGCTTTCTGAGTGTTGTATGCTCCTGACCAGAACTTGTTGTTCGGTGGAAATAGATAAGACCTATTTATACAAGTCGAAGTGAAACGTACTCTGGTCTCGTAAGAAATGGAAAACGGATGAGTAAATGAGAGAAGGTGGTAACCGGTAATGTCTGGAATTGATGTTTCATAAAATAAAGCGTTTTACCATTACTCCCTGTATTTACTAACCGCCTCATCCTTATGACACTGTCTTGTAACGGGCGTAGTGTACGCCGCACGCTGTAAACCTCCAAACCAATACCCAATGAGCATCCCCCAGTTTGTGATATGTATTGATGTCTCGAATGTTTTCGTGGAAAACATGTAGCATGTTGTTGTTGTTTTACAAGTTGATCTTGGGAGACTTTCCGGCTCGGTGGTGACCTTCGACGGTCGAGATTTTGCATCTTGAGAGGAAGGGTAGTCGTTGATTATTGCAACCCTTCTTTTGGTAGCCAGTGGAATGAAAGCATGGCCGGCATGGGTTTAATATGGCCTTGTTTAGACGTGGCCAAAACATAGGGTTTTGGCATTATTTGGGCGCGTCCAAAACTAGGGCTTGGCATCGAGCCAAAAGGTTGACCTGTGTTAGCTGGTAACCTTGGACGGATAAGATCTGCGTCTTAGATGGAAATGTGGCAGTCGATTGTTGCAAGCCTTCCTTTTGGAAGCCGTGAAGGGAAGGCCGGCATGGTATAGTTTAGGCACAGCAAGGTGGTTGGCACCGCATGCCATTGGCACATGTGGCATGGTCGGCATGCCTTGGCGCAGTTTAGGCGTGGCCAAAACTAAGGTTGTGGCGTTGGACCAAAAGTTACCATGCGTTGGTTGATGACCTTGGACGGCTAAGATTTGCATCTAAGATGGAAGGGTGGCCTTTGATTGTCGCACGCCTTCGTTTTGGCAGCCGTGAAGGGAAAGCCGGCATGGTATGGTTTAGGCGCGGTAAGGTGGCTGGCACGGCATGCCATTGGCACATGTGGCATGGTCGGCATGCCTTGGCGCGGTTTAGGCGTGGCCAAAACTAGGTTTTTGGCGTTAGGACAAAGGGTACCATGCGTTGGTTGGTGACCTTGGACGGTTAAGATTTGCATCTAACATGGAAGGGTGTCCATTGATTGTCGCACGCCTTCGTTTTGGCAGCCGTGAGGGGAAGGCCCGCATGGTATGGTTTAGGCATGACAAAGCTGGCACGACATGCCATTGGCACATGTGGCATGGTCGGCACGCCTTGGCGCGGTTTAGGCGTGGCCAAAACTAGGGTTTTGGCGTTGGGCCAAAGGTTACCATGCGTTGGTTGGTGACCTTGGATGGCTAAGATTTGCATCTAAGATGGAAGGGTGGTCGTTGATTGTCGCACGCCTTCGTTTTGGCAGTCGTGAAGGGAAAGCCGGCATGGTATGGTTTAGGTGCGGCAAGGTGGCTAGCACGGCATGCCATTGGCACATGTGGCATGGTCGGCATGCCTTGGCGCGGTTTAGGCGTGACCAAAACTAGGGTTTTGGCGGTGGCCAAAGGTTACCATGCGTTGGATGGAGACCTTGGACGGCTAAGATCTGCATCTCAGATGGAAGGGTGGTCGTTGATTGTTGCAACCCTTCGTTTTGGCAGCAAGCGGCATGTAGCGGGGCCAACTTGGCTTTGGCATGGAGTCGTGGCTGGCATGGTTTGTCATTGGCACGGTGGCACGTCTTGCATGGTTGGCATGCCTTGGCGCGGAGGTGTGGCTGGCACGGCATTCCATTGGCACATGTGGTGCAACTGGCATGGTTGGCATGCCTTGGCGCGGAGACGTGGTTGGCATGCCTTGGCGCGGAGACGTGGCTGGCATGGTTTGCCATTGGCACGGTGGCGCGCTGGCATGGTTGGTATGCTTTGGCGCGGAGACGTGGATGGCATGGTTTGCCATTGGCACGGTGGTGCGGCCGGCATGGTTGGCATGCCTTGGCGCGGAGACGTGGCTGGCATGGTTTTCCATTGGCACGGTGGTGCGTATGGCATGGTTGACATGCCTTGGCGTGGAGATGTGGCTGGCACGGCTGGCATGGTTGGCATGCTTTGGCACGGAGACGTGGCTGGCATGGTTTGCCATTGGAACGGTGGTGCGGCTGGCATGGTTGGCATGACTTGGCGCGGAGATGTGGCTTGTACGGTGGCGCGGCTGGCATGCTTTGGCGTGGAGACGTGGATGGCATGGTTTTCCATTGGCACGGTGGTGCGGATGGCATGGTTGGCATGCCTTGGCACTGAGATGTGGCTTGCACGGCATGCCATTGGCACATGCGGCTGGCATGGTTGGCATGCCTTGGCGCGGAGACGTGGCTGGCACGGCGGCGCGGATGGCATGGTTGGCATGCGTTGGCGTGGAGACGTGGCTGGCATGGTTTGCCATTGGAACGGTGGTGCGGATGGCATTGTTGGCATGCCTTGGCGCGGAGATGTGGCTGGCACGGCATGCCATTGGCACATGCGGCTGGCATGGTTGGCATGACTTGGCGGGAAGACGTGGCTGGCATGGTTTTCCATTGGCACGATGGTACGGCTGGCATGGTTGGCATGCCTTGGCGCGGAGACGTGGCTGGCATGGTTTTCCATTGGCACGTGGTGTAAGAATTTAGGGTTTGGTGTACGAAGGTGATGTCGGTCAATACTAATGGTTCTACCGTAGAACATGACATATATATATGTAAAAAAAAGGTACACTGGTAATTCTTACGTAGGCGTGTTGAATTATTCAATAAATGCGCTAGTGGTCCTAGTGACGTCATGTCAGATGTAAGGTTTTACAATTTTAACCCTAAGCTAAAAACCACCATCAACATTAAGTCCCCTGCTTAGGTCGGAACAGGAGCATTGTTGCGAGGTAAGCATAAGATGGTGAAAGGCGAGGACAAATCGAAATGAGTCGTGAAAAATGGTCAAGAAGACCCAACTAACCTTTTACGAGAGGTAAGGAGAGTTCGTGATTCTCGTGTTAGCGGCCTTGCATAGATTCTACTTGTGGTGTTGCTGGCTAGACCGATAAGTGGTGAGATGTAGATTGTCGGCTTGGAATGGGAGCCGCAGGCGTTGGTCGGCTTGGAATGGGAGCCGCAGGCGTTGGTCGGCTTGGAATGGAGGAAAATGGCTTCGGTCAGCGGAATGGTGGAAACTGTATTCAGTACGCAGAATGGTGTAAACTGGTTTCAGAACTTCGGATACCAAACGATGGTGATGACGCTGGAACTTCGGTTATCAAATGGTAGTGATGGCGCCTGGCAATTTTGTCGAAATCAGGGTTTGGGATGTCGAAACCCTAATTAGCGCTCCTTACTAAAATCGTTGTAGAATTCTCGTACGAACTCAGATTTTGATGGTCCTCCCCTCCATCTGAACGGAAAAGAATTTCCTATCTTCTTTCAATGGAATATTTAGGTTTTGAGCTCGTTTAGGAGGTGAAAACGTCCCGGCAGTGAAACTCAGGAAGAATTCATGAGGGATGCTGCGGGCCCGGGGTAGCATAGTCGCGCCGAGTCATCTGTTCCTGTTCATGGAGCAAGAAGGGAACTTTATTATGTGAAAAACTTTAGAAACTCCGTCCATATGAAAAGGGGTATTGACCTTCTTCTGTTTTCTGTTGATCGTTTGTATTCGCGCTTTCGTCTGCAGTGTCTCTCCAGTGGATTCCAAAATTTACCAAACTCCATTGCATTCTTGGGACGGATAGATGGAATATATGATCGCCAACGATCATGTCAGGGTTAATCTTGGAGATTTTGGTTGCGGTGTCGGTCTATCCTCGACTTTAGGTTGTTCAGTGCCTGGACCTTCTGATCGTGATGATGATGTGCTGTGAATGCTTGTATGGTCGAAAACTTCTGGGGCCCCCGGATGAAATAGGGAGACGTTCTGTTGCCGATGTGCTGCTATCAAGTCTTCCAGGACTTTGTTTTAAGCGACATCCTTCGAACCATCTTCTGAATCTTGGACCATCGTATGGAATGAGGTGTGGTAAGAAGTCCCCATTTATACTTCGGTTTGATACGATGGCATGGATTAATATGTGAATGTATCTTTGTGGTGTGCTCTTGAAGTCTTCGGTGTACATGTACGGCTTCGTGTTGAGAAATTCCTGCGGCTCGTGAAACTTCGACAGTGATGATGTTGAAATCCGAAATAACCTGGTTGAGGGGAGTGAAAGCGTCTCATGCTGGTAGTCCCCATGTATATCATATTTTCATTGCATCGCCTTGAATCCACGTCCACGTGATTTGATACAAGCTTATCGTACTCTTCTGGATGTGACGCTGGGATCCTCAGGATATCGCATGGACGAAATATTCTGGATAGCGAAGATGTAGGAATGAGAGAGTTATATTTTTTTATCATGGCTCCCTCTGTTTCTTCAAGAAAATATTTCAGCTGCGTCTCTGGAGTTATCTCATGAGTCTTTGATGGTCGTCGATGGACTGCGAAGAGAAGTCCCTAGTCGCATTTTTCTTCAGTTTCTGAAGTTGTTTTCCTATGAGCAGGCTTGGGATCCTCCGCGTCCTCGTGAAGTGTTGAAGGCGTCTTCTAGACAGAGAGGTAATGATATTCTTGTGTTGCACCCTTGAAGAGTAGATGACCTTGTTGCGGCTATGGCCTTTTGGTTAACTGTGTATTCTGAGCTTTGAAAGTGAAGGGATTCCGTGTATATCCTCAGTCCTCAAGTATGGTTTACATTTTTCCATCTTTGTAGTGATTGCTGCTGTGGTGAAGCTCTGGCTGGTATCAACAAATGAGCGGCAACAATTCTTGGTAGAAGATATAATCATAAGAGACTACATTGTCGTGGTAACAAAGTAGGTTGGCTGTAATTGTATGGGCATCCGTGGAAGTACAAGGATTGGATGGAGTTGTACGGGCATCCGTGGAAGTAAAAGGATTGGCTGGATGCGTAAGCGAGCAAACTTTCCATGAGTACGAATATTGGTTGGCTGTGATCATGATCCTTGACATGGGGAGCGTGGTGGTACGACCATTTGCAGGAAGAAGCGTCGTTGAAGCAGCTTCGGCTCTTGGAGAAGATGTTGAAACTTAAGAAGCCAATGTTGAAGCCTCGTCTTTGGATCCTGGAGAAGCTTATGGAGAGAACGCTGAAACGGAGTGTCTGCTGGAGCGAGCGTTGAAGCGGAGCGGCTGTCGGAGTGATCGTTGAAGCGGAGTCGCTGCTGGAGGATGTTGAAGCGGAGCGGCTGAGTTAATCAGTGTGTTGTCAAACTGGACACCCTTCAAGCGAACAATGGTTAGGAATCCCCAGTTTCATCTATCAATCGTGTTTTCCAGGAGAGTTTGGGGTTTGGGAACGGCTTCTCTGGTTGGAAACAGCTGCTTCCCTGATGCAGTGCGGTTGAGGGCTGCAAATATGCCTTGACGTTGCGCCTTGGGGAAATATAGAATCTCACATAAATGTTTCATCATAGAGTGCACGATTTTGCGGACGAAGTCCCCAGAAATCATGAATCTCCTGACAGGGAAAAGAGTCTTTGTGAACTCAGGGGTGTTGCTGATTTTTCTTTGCTTCGATTTTGTAGAAGTCGTTCCTGATCTTTTCGTGTAATGAAATTAGATTGTTGATTCCCTTCTACTGGGCGTTCAAGAGCAACGCTGGAAGGATGCAAGCTGCTGGCACAGGGAAGATGCAAGATGTTGTGAAGATGCAAGCTGTTAGCGCTGGAAAGGATGCAAGCTACTGGCACTAGAAAGATGCAAACTGCTGTAAAGATGCAAGTTTTTAGCGCTGGAAGGATACAAGCTGCTGGCGCTGGAAAGATGCAAGTTGTTAGCGCTGGATCGGCTTGGAATGGGCGCTGGCTTGGCGTGGACGCTGGCTTGGCATGGACGCTGGCTTGGATTTGGTATGGCGCGGACTGTCGCCTAGGCATGGCGTGGAATGTTGCCTTGGCACGGCGCTGGCTTGGTGTGGCGCGGACTTTTTCTTACGGGCCTAGTTGCCTATTTCATACATAGATCAAATAGGAAATCATTTCCTTATTCAAATTCCAAAAGTGTTATGCGTATGAAAGGGGTTGGCTCTCCTTTTTATCTCATATCTTTGTTCTCACGTCCTGGTGTTAGCGGTAGCGCGGTGGTAATAAAGTGGGAAAGCATATTCCAGCTATGTACTCCAGCGTTTCTCTTTCAATTTGTTTTCTTATTTTCTTGTGTTGGTGCAAACCCTAGCCATAGGTATGCCTTCCATAAATCTGTAGAAATATTGTTCTTCTGAACTGGTGTAAACCCTAGCCGTGGGTATGCCTTTCATAAACTTGTAGAAACACTTCGTCATAAATAATTCCTCTTCGAATATCACCGTAGTAACGTCGGCTACCTCATGAATAGTGACGGGTAATCATTATTATGCAAAGTAGGCACGTACGGGTAAGTGACTGTTTTTTTTTTAAAGGAAAACAAAGCGCTTGGTTTATGGTTTTGATTTTCTGGATTTTTGGGTTGATAGACAAGTATTACCCCTAAGGGTTTTGGATTATTATTTGGAATGAACTGTTTTAGAATATTGATGTTTTTGGTTATGAATATAAGTGGCATGAGTACCCCAGGGAAGTCATGGAATTTTAAATGTTGTGCGATAGTAAAAAGCATGAAACACGGGAAAAATATGGCTATCTGTTTTTTATCTCCCATGTGAAGATTTGAAGTAGTAGACCATATATTTTGTCTAGCAAGACTTACTCGGTTTTTCGGATCTCCTGATGAAAAGGAATCTCCCGGGTGTAAGACCGAGTTTTGTGGGAAGCACCGTCGTGACTGTGGAAAGTCCCCAGTCATCCCTTGTCGTGTTATGACTGGTAATCGAGCCGTCTGGTAACTGAGTCGTCGATCCCTGGGCGGGTCGTTTGGATTATACCGTCCTGACGTCTGGGTCGAAATATGAGATCGAGGATTGAAAGTTGACATTGTAACCGAAAGATCAATCTCCCACTATGGTCGCCAATTGTTTGAGGGTGAAAACAGTTTCTGCTGATTTCGGTAATTTCGGGTGTGTGGGTGAAAAACGAGTCTAAACCCTGAACAATGTACTGCAAGAGAGTACTTTAAATTCAAGAGATCAATCTGTACAACTCCGGCTTAAACCAATAAATGGTCGTTCCAGACTTGCTTCGGTCACAAAGAGGAGGAGAAGGGTTGGTTTTGGGGAGGGAAGCGAAGAGAGTGTTGAGGCCAGAATAGTTGATCCTGGAAGAGTAGTTGTTTTGTGACTTGCATCAGAAAGTGGGAAGCTAACAGATGGGAAAGCTAGCAAACATTTTCTGAGTGTTGTATGCTCCTGACCAGAACTTGTTGATCGGTGGAAATAGGTAAGACATATTTATACAAGTCGAACTGAAATGTACTCTGGTCTCGTAAGAAATGGAAAACGGATGAGTAAATGGGAGGAGGTGATAACCGGTAACGCCTGGAATTGATGTCTATAAAAAAATCGTTTTACCATTAATCCCTGTATTTACTAACCGCCTCATCCTTATGACATTGTCTTGTGACGGGCGTAGTGTACGCCGCACGCTGTAAATCGCCAAACCAATACCCAATGAGCATCCCCCAGTTTGTGACATGTGTTGATATCTCGAGTGTTTTCGTGGAAAACATGTAGCATGTTGCTGTTGTTTGGAAAGTTGATATTGGGAGACTTGCCGGCTCGGTGGTGACCTTCGACGGTCGAGATTTTGCATCTTGAGAGGAAGAGTAGCTGTTGATTATTGCAACCCTTCACTTGGTAGCCAGTGGCATGAAAGCATGGACGGCATGGGTTTAATATGGCATGTTTAGGCGTGTCCAAAAGCTAGGGTTTTGTAATTGTTTGGGCGCGACCAAAACTAAGGCTTGGAGTCGAGCCAAAATGTTGCCCTGCGTTAGCTGGTAACCTTGGACGGCTAAGATCTGCGTCTTATATGGAAATGTGGTCGTCGATTGTTGCAAGCCTTCGTTTTGGAAGTCGTGAAGGGAAGGTCGACATGGTATGGTTTAGGCGCAGCAAGGTGGCTGGCACGGCATGCCATTGGCACATGTGGCATGGTTGGCATTCCTTGGCGCGGTTTAGGCGTGGCCAAAACTAGGGTTTTGGCGTTGGGCCAAAGGTTACCATGCGTTGGTTGGTGACCTTGGACGGTTAAGATTTGCATCTAAGATGGAAGGGTGGCCATTGATTGTCGTACGCCTTCGTTTTGGCACCGTGAGGGGAAGGCCCACATGGTATGGTTTAGGCGCGGCAAGGTGGATGGAACGACATGCCATTGGCACATGTGGCATGGTCGTCATGCCTTGGCGCGGTTTAGGCGTGGCTAAAACTAGGGTTTTGGCGCTGGACCAAAGGTTACCAAGCGTTGGTTGGTGACCTTGGACGGATAAGATTTGCATCTAATATGGAAGGGTGGTCATTGATTGGCGCACGCCTTCATTTTGGCATCCATGAGGGGAAGGCCGACATGGTATGTTTTAGGCGCGGCAAGGTGGATGGCACGGCATGTCATTGGCACATGTGGCATGGTCGACATGCCTTGGCGCGGTTTAGGCTTAGCCAAAACTAGGGTTTTGGCGTTGGGCCAAAGGTTACCATGAGTTGGCTAGCGACCTTGGATGGCTAAGACCTGCATCTCAGATGGAAGGGTAGCCGTTGATTGTTGCAACCCTTCGTTTTGGCAGCCAGCGGCATGTAGCGGGGCCAGCATGGCTTTGGATATGGTTTGCCATTGGCACGGTGTCGCGGAGGTGTGGATGGCACGACATGCCATTGGCACATGTGGTGCGGTTGGCATGCCTTGGCGCGGAGATGTGGCTGGCATGGTTTTCCATTGGCACGGTGGCGCGGCTTGCATGGTTGGCATGCTTTGGCGCGGAGACGTGGATGGCATGGTTTGCCATTGGCACGGTGGTGCGTATGGCATGGTTGGCATGCCTTGGAGCGGAGCCGTGGCTGGCATGGTTTGCCATTGGAACGGTGGTGCGGCTGGCATAGTTGACATGCCTTGAAGCGGAGATGTGGCGGGCACGGCTGGCATGGTTGGCATGCTTTGGCGCGGAGACGTGGCTGGCATGGTTTGCCATTGGCACGGTGGTATGGCTGGCATGGTTGGCATGCCTTGGCACGGAGATGTGGCTGGCACGGCATGCCATTGGCACATGCGGCTGGCATGGTTGGCATGCCTTGGCGCGAAGACGTGGATGGCATGGTGGTGCGGCTGGCATGGTTGGCATGCTTTGGCGCAGAGACGTGGATGGCATGATTTGCCATTGGCACGGTGGTGCGACTGGCATGGTTGGCATGCCTTGGCGCGGAGATGTGGCTGGCACGGCATATGCCATTGTCACATGCGGCTGGCATGGTTGGCATGCCTTGGCGCGGAGACGTGGCTGGCATGGTTTTCCATTGGCACGGTGGTGTAAGAATTTAGGGTTTGGTGTACGAAGGTGATGTCGGTCAATACTAAGGGTTCTACCGTGGAACATGACACATATATATGTAAAAAAAGGTACGCTGGTAATTCTTACGTAGGCATGTTGAATGATTCAATAAATGCGCTAGTGGTCCTAGTGACGTCATGTCAGATGTAAGGTTTTACGATTTTAACCCTAAGCTAAAAACCACCATCAACACCACTATACCTTGAACTGTTCAACGCTACTTGCAACCTAGAGGACCTAAGCAATTATTTTGGTTTAAACAGAACAAAAATTCTTGGACATTGCAAACAAAAATTTGGAAATCCAAGTCTTCTATAATGACACCAACCCTCCATTTAGAATCATTGGGAGATCAAATGGATATGGATTGGCTTATATAAACTTCAACATATTTTATATCTGGTTTTGAAGAGAGGACCAGTCTGGACTGAGGGGTATCGGTATCAAAACTTTGAAATAATTTTATGATTTTTATGTTAACCGGTAACTAACTAACATAACTGACTAATTGGGGTACCATTAGTATTTTTAGGGGACATATAAAGGAATACCAATATTAAAACAAACCAACACTATGTTTTTAATTCAAAATGTGCAAAGCCCAAATCCCCATGATAAATAATAATTTCTTTTACGTCTAGTGTTTCTTCATTCTCTGTGGAAAATGGAGAAAAAAGGGATGAGCAAACCACAGCCCAGTAGGAAGTTTTCAAAAATAATAGAGTGCATCAAAAATCAAACACATGCAACCGATACTATAATTAAAACCATGCATAAAAATTTGCAATAATACTTACGCCATTTTAACCATAAATATTTAACACTTTCTTACTCAATCTTGAACTTTTAAATCTAAATCATTAATCTAGTCGTCGTACTTATTCCGGTAAACAAACCACTATTATTCCCCGAACAGTTTTCTTTTTCTTTCTTCAAATGATTCTTAATCTAGTTGTCAGAGTTATTCCGGTAAACAAACCATTTCTAATGTCAGAGTTATTCTGGTAAACAATCCATTATTGTTCCCCTAACAGTATTCCCAGGGTATCCACCAGTGGTGGGTAGCCATAAAGGCCTGACATTTCAACAACAGAGAGACTTATATATCCATTTCTAACCAGCACAATTACCCAATAATTAAAATTCAATTATTATGCATCAAAATAATTTCCTTAAAAAATAGAAAAAAATACATTACTACCTAGATCAATTGTTAAAATAAAAATCTTGAATAATCTAATAATAATGGTTAATAATCAATGTGAAAAAAAATCATAAAAAAATCAATTTATACAAAGAAAACAACTTAATAAATTTAAAAACAACCATGGTGATTATTAGTATAAAAATGAAAAAGAAATCAATATAATTGTAATTCTAAAATTACAAGGAATCCATCAGAATGATCTAAACGTTGTTCCCCAAAAAAATGAGCTCCGGCAGGGTAGGGTATAAATTAGTATAATAAAGTAGTAAAAAGAAACTAACACATGAGTCTGATCCCTAAAGGGCCTACAAGGTGCTGGCACTTAGGTAGCACTGACGCGCGTTACGTCACTCGGCTCCTAGGCTGACTTCGGTAGGTTTTGATTTTTGTATTAGGTAGGAAACCCCTGCCTCTAATAACAATTCATAAATCTTGTTGCAAATACAAACGCCTTTTCCAAGAAAAATAAATCTGATGCTTTTATTTTTGATTTCTTGTATCAATAAAACTATGAGAAGAAGGTATTGAAAGTGATAGGTAAAGGGTTTTGTTCTCTTATTATTGTTTGAAAAGAAAAATCAGAGAGAGAAAGAGAAAAATTAAAGTGATGAATAACTTTTTGTTTTGTTTTCTCTTTTGTTATAAATAACGTTTATTAAAATGTATAGAAAATATAACCCATAACGTCAACATTTCTTTTATCTTATTAGGGAACATTTTTAATTAAACCAACCACGTGCGAGTCCAATTTTGTGCACACTCCTTTGAAGAGTGTGCACGTAACAAAAGGATCTCATTGGCCGGCTTAAAACTATTAATATCTTTTGTTTTTGTTTAAACTCTAATTTAATGTTGAAAAGGTAAGAAGGATATATTCTATCTATCGATTACCTAAAATATAGGGGCTTCAAAATTGGAATCACTGATAACTGACTCCGGATCCCCTGTCTTCCTCTTCCGTGTGCCACAGTGTCCTTCCAATTAGACGCTTCCATGTGACGTTTATTTCCTTCCCATTTAAAAACGTAACAAAAATCTATTAAAATCGAGAAAGAGAATATATTTTCTTTAATTCTTTCCATATCAGGAAACCATATGCAAACCAATATCCAAATCTTTCTCTCCTCCTTGATGAACGAGTTTTCCATCAAACAATGAAACAAAAAATGACAAAAAAATAATGAACAAATATTTTTATAAGAATTTCATAATATAACCCGATCTAGTAGGTTAAGATGATCTTCCTATAGCTCATTAGACTCTGTCTATTATGAATGACCCATGGGCTGGTAAAAAATGATTCGGCTTTCACGTTCAGAAAGGTTGTGTATTATACCTATCTTCATTTCTCCAACTCCAATTCATAATCTGCTTGATTATCTTCTCTCTTTTAACTGTAAATATTTATGTTTTATACTCTTTCCCGATTTAAGTAGATTCATTTACTGATAAATATATGGGTAAAAAATTGAAACCACATGGCAGCGTTTAATTGGAGGGACACCATGATACACGGAAGAGGGGGACAGGGGATCCCGACCCCTGATAACTAGTCTGATCGTTTGGTTTTACTGAAACTTTGCATAGTGAATGATGAATTGGTTGACGATTACATCATGATCTGGCGTCAAACAGACAATACTGTAATTATTTCGATGCATACGATAGTGTTTCAGATTAGCATCAACAAATCAACAATCAGTAGATATTAGATGTTGCATATTTACATCGTACCCTCAACAAAAGATCAAAATCATGTTTGACGCATGTTTGATCAACTTCAATGGACTCCATAGGGCCAAATAGGCAAATACTACTTAACATCAGTTCAATGGAAATTAATCGGATGCACTAATCGTTGATATATCAATAGGTCTTTATTTCGTATGATCGACATGATCAAAAGTTGAAAGCAATAACGATCTCACCCTATAAAGCTAATTAGTTTTCCTAAAATGTTGGTATAGCTGTTTCCTTAATCTCAATCCCTATATTTTAGGTATATCTAGATATGATGTATATTTTCTCTTCATTTTTAGATTTAAATTAAATTAGAACGAAACAGTAAAATCAAACTATTAAATAGAAAACGGGTTGTCTAAGTCCAACCAATAGGATTTCTTTGTTTTGTGCACACTCTTCAAAGGAGTGTGCACAAAATTGGACTCACCACATGCAAAGAAAACCCATTGATTTTAATTTTATTTCTTGATTTAAATTTTATTAATTATAATAAACTGACAACCCATGCATGATATTTATTAAAGGAAAATAAAGATTTTGTTTAATATGCATATCTAACAAAGGGTGAAAGTTTTATTTTCTGTTGACACATAGGATTTTATACCCTCATTTAAATTGAATCCATCTCCAACAGTGCTTCTTATAAAATAGGAAGGGTGTCAAAATAAATATGAAGGTCTTAGAGAAAGTCTTATCTATACCTTGGGGATGACCTCCATGTCATCTTTTTTTACTATTTTTCTAATTATTGTTTTTAAATAAATTTTTCTAAACCAATAGGAAAATGAATCACTTTTACCTTTATCCAAAAAATCAAATCCTTAAACTAACACCCCACACTATTGGAGATGGTTCATTGAAAAATGTTATCTTTTTTGCTACATATATATCATCCCACAAATAAGGATCTAAATAAAAATTCCACGTAGGATTTGCAGCACCCATTGTTGGAGATGCTCTTAGGTAAAATAATTATTCACTTCCTAACCCAAAGAAAAATTATTTAAATTGTTATTAATGACGTTTTTATTTTTATCCAAATATACCTTTCATACATATAAACATCATTTCACATTTATATATTAAAGAAAATCTTTTTAATTTTGCTAACATTGGTTAGACACGTAAATAAGGAAAATTCCTCTAATTTTGCACTATCATATGCATGTAATTAGTACTAATCAATCAATTTCCTAATTTGTCTTTGTAAAAGTTTAAATGCATATATATATATATATATATATATATATATATATATATTCTTTACTCATCTATTAATTAATTTAAGAGATATTCACACATATTTTTCATAAGAGCCAAACCATTAAATTGCTAAAATAGATCAACATCTTCCATTTTTATGTTTCTTATGCATTTAAAACTCATGCTATAATTTGATAACTAAAAATAATAAATCTCTTTACTAACATTAAGAAAAATATCTAAATTAATTACATGTAACTACCAATCAATGCACAATTGAATCCTAATCAATTAACTAATCAAAACGGAAAATAATTTAAGAGATGTTAGAGCATCTCCAATAGTAGGTGAAAAAAAAATCCTACGTGGATGTCATTGTTAGAACTCCATTTATTTAGATTTTATCCCTGGATCTTAATAAGACCCTTTATACTAAAACTCATCTCCAGTAGTTAACGTTTATACCATGTATTTTAGATATTATCCCTGGAATAATATTTAGCCTGAGTCCATATTAAAAATTATTTTTTTTAAATAAAATTGATGACATTCAATTAGTTTACGGCCATCCTGAAAGTGTATTTAACACTTTCTTTAACACCTTCATATTTTGTATTTGATCCCTCCTAGTTTGTAAGACCTGATCATTGGAGATGCATTTATATTAAATGGGGAGTCCAATTTTGCGCACACTCCTTTTAAGAGTGTGCACATAATAAATTGATGCTATTGGTCGGTCTTAACAATTAGTTAACTACATAACAAAATTAGTTTTTCTTTTATTTTCTTTGAATTTTAATCCAGAAAGGAAAGAAATATATTCATTTTGTCTAACTTAAAATATAGGGTAATTATTATCTTAATTTAGGAATGAATTTTTTGTCCTTGTATAACTAATTAAAAGGAACGATCTTGCATCAGATTCAAGTTCCAAGTTGTATGTTTTGAATTTTAGAGAACTATTGTATAGTTGGAAGCAAGAAACGATTGTTTGAAAGTATGTGGTGCCGGATATGATGATGTTATGAGTCAATATACCAATACGATGCACCTTGATCAGCCCTCAACGTTTATCAGTGTGTTTTTCTTTGATGAACTTGTATATAAGGATTTCAGACTTTAATTAGAATGAAAATCCATTATACTTGTTCTTATCATCCCTCACCATCTAAATTAGTGTGTTTTTCTTTAAGTGTTTTTAGACTTCTGAGTCGTTTAATTTTTATATTGATAATATCACCGTGATCTTTATTTGGCATCCCATCCATTGATTTTCTTATATGCAAAAGGTAGAAATACTTGAACGCCAAATGATTATATGCATCGGCTATCCACTCCTTTTAGGATTTTGAGCCTGATCAGTATTTCATCATTCATCAAGAGCTATCTAGATCAATATAGAAAATAATTTATCAAAAAGGAGGAACACCATAATGTGAATCTGCACTAGAAGATGAATTTGCCACATTGATTTATTATACTTGCCTATTTTCGTGTATCGTAATCACTATATCTTAGGGAAGGATATTTTTTCCATATTTAAATTTTTATTGAATTAAATAAAAAAAGAAGACAAAAAATTAATAAATACTTGACGGTTGGTTTATCCCAACCAATAGGATCAATTTGTTTTCTGTACACTCTTTAAAGAAGTGTGCACAAAATTGGACTCTTAAATGGGGGTTTAAAATCCTATGTGTCATTCAAAAAAATAATAATTTCACACTCTGTTGGAGATGCTCTTAAGAATATTGGAAATTATTATTTATTATTTTATTTATTTTTGGCAACCATAATATACACAAAACTAAATATTTATTTTTATTCAAATTAAGTTTTATATTAAAAATCAAATAAAATAGTCTAGATGGGTTTTAGGCCCAAAAATCATGTTAGTAAAATTACGGGGTTTACACTATTAACTCCTTAAAAGAATTTCGTACCGAAATTCAAAACCAAAAATACAGAGTGTTACACTATTAACTCCTTAAAAACAATTTCGCCCCGAAATTCAAAACCAAAAAAAATACCAGGTGTTACATCCACAACGTCTAGTGTTATGATCTGGAACTTTATACTCATCATATAACTTATATAGCTGCTTCTCAAAATGAAACCCAATCCATCTTGCAACACCTGCAACATTAGCAACATGAATTCCTTTTATCATTGGTGTTGTAAGTTTCATTATAACTAAAGATCTGAATTTGTTTGATTTAGAGGGATGAATACCATCAGGTTGTACAACAACAGTTTCTCCAATTATATTACCAAAGAGCTGAAGAATTTCATGATAAGTAAATTCAGGGAGGAGATATTTAAACTCAAGCCAAAAAGGAGATGAAGCAAAGTTTAGTTTTTGATAAGGATAATGTGTTAGAGCATTGCTCGGTCAACCTCGCATGCGTTGCTATCTCAAGCATGTTTGTCAATGTTAGTGATCAAAACTATAAGTCTTGATTTCTAGTCTATTATAGCTAAGTCTCGGACTAGGATAGAAAGTGTAATTGATCTCAAGGACTTCATGAAGATTCATCATACAATAAGAAGAACTACTCAAGGAACCGGTGGAACTTCTCGACAAAAAGGTATGTGAAGACTTGAACTTATCTGTCACTCAAAAGTCTATCTACTCTATCTCCTACTCTTTGAGATAAGAAGTCGTGTGTTATATATATAGACTTGGATTATACACATTTGGTATTTCAGCCGAGTATACCTCACCTATCTATATCTCGAAATATGTGTTGGTAAGATTTTAGCTTCGATCAAGTTTATCTTTACCTAGTGACGAAGGTCATGATATGTTTCAATCACTTTGAAAATTGCTTTGATGAGAAATGGTTTGTGAATAACAACTATATAACGTCCTCTAAGAATGTTTCAATGATTGAAATGAGAGTTTAGATTACATAACCAATGGTGGACATAAACATTGTTGTGGAAACACATTTATGTATAAGTCCAATTCCTTGAACCAAAGTTTGCGAACTTTGTTGATCAAAAGAAACCGGAAGAATGACTTTGCCAAGTCCGCGAACTCAGTCCGCGAACTGCCGAACTTCTCATCCCGAGAAATTCTGCTAGAGTTGACAAACTAGACTAGTACGCGAACCCAGTCCGCGAACCGGCGGAAGGTCTTTTCCGAGATTTTCTGCTGGAGTTTGTGAACTCTACCGGTTGCTTAAGTCCGCGAACCTAGTCTGCGAACTTGAGAAAGGTTATATATCTGAAGATGATTACTGAACTTAAACTTAAAAAGACTAAGGGATGCAGTATGCAAACCGTGGCTATAAAAGTTCATGAACCGATTCAAGTGAATCAAATCATCTTTGCTTCAATTGTGTCTTGTGTAGTACATGAGATTTCCTTGCAATTGAACAACTCTCTAACTGGTTCATTTGAAGCCATTTGAACTAGTTATGGTGAAGAAGAACATGGTTTATATGAAATGCTCATATGGCTAACCTTTTGGTTGACTATTATTGAACCAACAAGTGCATGCGTTTGGGTACGGTTAACAAACCTAGAAGTGTGCATTGTCAAGTTTGTGTAACAAGATAAATTTTCGATCTAACGGTTGAGAAATATTAGCTTGAATCTAAAAACAGGTTTCATCTAACGGTGGATATTGTTTGCTTTGTGACCAAGGCAAGACCCTGATTTGAAAGACTATATAAAAGAGACATCTAGTATTGTGCAAAACTAATCCCCACACCTTACATGTGATACTAGTTTGCATACTAGAGTCGATTCTCCTTTAACCTCTGGTCTAACCTCTGATTCCGCAACATCTTGTTTCGCTACCATACGATTAAGATTGTTGTGAGGTGATTGATTAATCTAGGCTATTCTTCGAGAATATAAGACCGGATTATCAATTGGTTCCTGTTCACCTTGATTATTATCAAAAGACGGAACAAAACTTTTAGGGTTTATCTATGGGAGACAGATTGATCCTTTGATAGATTTGTCTGTGTGAGACAGATTTGTTTATTGTCAAAGCCTGCGATTTTGGGTCGTAGCAACTCTTAGTTGTGGGTGACATCAGCTAAGGGAATCAAGTGCGCAGTATCCTGCTGGGATCAGAGGCGTAGGAGCATAACTGTACCTTGGATCAGTTGGAGATTGATTGGGGTTCAACTACAGTCCAGTCCGAAGTTAGCTTGGAGTAGGATAGTGTCTGTAGCGGCTTAATATAGTGTGTGTTCAATCTGGACTAGGTCCCGGGGTTTTTCTGCATTTGCGGTTTCCTCGTCAACAAAATTTATGGTGTCTGTGTTATTTCAATTTCCGAATTATAGTGTTTTATCTTATAATGGAAATAATACAGGTTGTGCGTTAGATCATCAATTAAAGTAATCCAACCTTTGGTTGTTGATTGTCATTGATTGATCCTTGGATATTGGTCTTTGGTACCATCCAAGTTATTCCTTGTGTTTGATTAAAGACTCGCTGATTTCTATTATCTCGAGTAAATCAAAACAAGAGAGAGATATTAACTCCTCGATATATGTTAGTCTAGATTGAGTCTGACTGTCTAGTTGATTCTCTAGCAAAGTATATTGGAGTTAGTCCATACAGATTGCTAAGCGAAATATTGGGTGGTGTTGTTAGACCCCCACTTTTTCAAGATGGGTGCCTGTCTCTTAGGACAATCAAATATCCATCAAAGTTCCAAGCTCCTCCAAACAAGATTGTATCTTTATCTTCAGTTGAACAAAATCGAACGACAAAAATATTAGGTTCAAGAGATCTCACCATAAGTTTCCATTGATTATCCCTTTTAAGATGAGGCCATATATACTTTACTGCCTTTTCAGCATTCTTCCATAACATCATACCAGGAGCAAACAGTTTACCTGCAAGATAGATCTTCCAATCCTTAATACCTTGAGATAGAGATGTCATAGAGTGAATAACAACTCTAGCTTTATTATGATGATCTGCTAAGTTGATACCCTCCATATGTTGAGAGATATGGTTGATATTATCAGATATTTTAGGTTGTAGAAAAAATCACAGGGTTAGAAGATGAACAAGCAATTGAAGAATATGACCTGGTAAAGTATTTAAAGGAACATCAAAGTAGGTTAGTGTAAAGATGAGAATAATAGCTAGGTGATAAGCATTCACAAATATTGGTAACAGAGAAGGTGAGTAATAAGAAAAGTGAAAAGGTGTTGTATGAATTGATGATACTGTGTGAATCCAGGAATTAAAGTTTGCATGACCATTATTGAGATACCATGTAGCAAATAGAGATATAAATCGTTTAATATGGGTGTTTTGGACAGCATCCCAAGTCGGTTTTTCGGCCATTCTGGGAAGGGTAAACTTCATGAATACTTTTGTATTTTTCTATAGTTTTGGGTTTCTTGATGTTTTTAGTTCTAAAAATAAGAGGTATTTTGGCATCTTGAGGTTGAACATATAAGCTAGACAAGTCAGCTGATAGTAAGTTAATTCGAAGGTAGTGAAGCCTTATACAGCAGCGAGAACTGTTGTGCGTCATTAGCCTTTTCAAGTTTTATTTTCTTATGAAAAAAAAAAGTTATATCACGAAACTATTCATCGCCAGAGACCGTAAATGCTAAGATTACCGAGATTTTATCCCGATAAAAACTCCCGACTGAGATAAAGAGCGGCCCCCACCTTAACCCTTTCTAATCCCAATGCAGATAGGCGTTCAGGAAAACCACACGATCCCTTCTCGGGATATTTTCTCGGAAATTTTGTCGGTGGGTCTAGAATCACCCACCAGAGACAATGTGAAAGGCATTTTTTACCTTGCTAAAACATTGACATAGTCTATCTCAATTTTGACGCCACAGTACTGAGTGTGCAGAATTATGCATTGCGGTGAAGTATTGGGCGTTGTTTCTGGAGACCTTCACTTGCCGCTAGTTATCTTTACCTTAAGTTCCACTTATTTTGGTTAATAAGAGATGAAACCAACCCATGAACCCAAAACTAAACGTTAGAGTAAGTGTTACTCACTAACAAGTTTCAATAACTTATTAGCACTACCATGAATCACCTTATTAATATCAGTGAATATTTCATACAACTGGTCAACTGCAGCATATGTTAATGTGCTTGTCTTTTCCAAATTCTGACCTGAAGCTTATCAGTATAGGATCGTTTTCCAATTCAAAAAAATTATACTGACCATTTTGATAGTAAATCTTATCTGTGCAGTGGACTGCTGATGGTGCCAGTAGATCAGTACGGTACTCGATAACAGGAGGCTTGGAATGAACTTCTCTAGACTGGATCTAGATTTTATCCATAGAAGATTTGGAAAAAAAGAAAAAAAAATTGGAAGATTAAGAAAATTATTTTAAATTTATTAACATGTTTTTTCTTAAATTTTTATTATTGGATAAAGAGTATTATTACAAGAAACTAGTTGGAGGTATGACAAGCTAAGCACCAATAGCGTACCATATTAATTAAACACGTTGTCGTGGTAGCCTACCAGCGAGCCTCATGAAGAACCATCCAAGGGATCGAAGCGGATAGGGGGGCTGATTATGTCGCAAAGGGGGCAAGCTAACTCTAGCTTCCATTTCAAATTCTGCAATATTGTGCCATCGGGGACTCGAACCTGGGACCTCTTAGAGCACATCAAACCTTTTGCTAATTGGGGATGACCAGCTGAGCTAACTACCCGTTGTTTTTTCTTGTTTTATTTTTTACATCATTCCCACACACAATTGTCCACTACCACAAACAAGGATATATTTTATTTTATTTTGGAAAAGAAAGGGGTTAAAAACATTTAACCAGCTACATGAAAGCGAAAAGCAAAAAAAAAAAAAAAAAAAAAAAAAACTAAAAACTAAGGAAAAAAGAAAAAAGAGCCTCAGATATAGCAAAACCATCCTAGCGATAATACACTTTTCCCATCGCATCTTCCATAATGATGTTTTTCAAGTATTCCACAAAAGAGCTAGAAATAACCTCGACGATTTCTCCCAAAGACCTAAAACAGGCTAACAAATTAGCAGCGGTATTAGCTTCTCTGTAAGTATGAGTGGTATTACAGCTGGTGAACTGGGTACTTATTCTCTTTATCGATTATCATACATGATGTCAGATCCAATGAGGTCCGCCACTTGCATAAATAAGGATATTTGTGAGAATACTCATCTTAAATGTAGAATTCTGCCAATATAGTGGGACAAGCAAATTTTGTTACCTAAATTCAAGCAGTGGTGCTCAAGTAGGATAGCGTTGCAAGATATTGAGGTTTCTACCATTTTTGATCGAGAGACCACTATCTTAGATGAGTTGTACATCTGTATATATATCGCATCATCGGGTTCGTCAAGCATCAAGGATCCATGACGCCTCCTTGAGATAAATATGACAATACATATCCTTCGACTATATGTTAGTTAAAAACAAATTTAGAAAGTAACTAATTATATGATGTTTACTTTCATCTTTGCTGGTATATATATTCTGGTGGTGGTATTTTAAGCCTTTTAGAGGACGCACAAAAAATATTTCCTTATTGTAATAAGGTATGAAGGTAGGAACTCGCACAAAAAGGAAAAAAACTGGAGAGGTAAATAATATGTATGTTCAGATACACCAACACATTATTAGGACCATATATAATAATATTAATTGGATGATGTATGAGGATTTTGAGGAGATAAACCATGAGGTTACCCAGAGGATCAAAGAGTTTTCACTCCAGTTCTTGTGTTATACAGTCCTGCCAGGGATCTTAATGTTTTTTAGTTTTGGGAAAGATGTGCTTGACAATTAGTTGGTTCTATTGGAAATCCAAACAAGGATGGATCTATAGCCACGGTCCTTGGATCATAATACAAAATACATAAAACAAAAGGCTGGAAAAGGTACGAGACATTATTCACACGTTATGACGAAGACCGGTATGATAAATGGTTCAAATTGGTTGTAGAGTCGATAATTGGTCAAGAAGTTTTACATATCTATGGGATGGATTTTGTCGCAATGGGTAGAGCATTACCGAATATGATATTTTTCTTCATCAAGGCCTTAACGTAGACCTTTTTTTGGGTTTGATTTGCCAGAATTGAGATGGAAGCTAAACTCTTTTACTCTCACTGGAGCGCATCAGATACTCCCAATTGTGTCAAAGGTATGGATCGCCCTAATTCTTATATAGGAACATCGTCCAGTCATGAACAATTGCTAAAACAGTTGAATCAAATGGAGTTAAGAGATATGAAAATTAGGTGTATCTTCCAACAAGAGTCATGTAGGATGGGAGAGACCATGAACTTCAGTCCTAATTTTTAAATCCATGTCGGAAGTCCACAATCCCAGTATATAGTGCTAGACTCATGAACCAACATTATACAAAACTGTCATGACCTTTGTAGGAAGGGTGTATTTAGTTAAACTCTGGGTTCCTTTATAATTTATATTTCTCTTTTATTTTAGCCGCTAGGATCCATACACGTGTCTTGTCACGATTGATTCTTGTTGTTTAGGGCTTAGCCTATTAATGGTGTAAAAACGGCGGTTGTGTAATCTATGAAGAATTTTGTATTCAATAGAACTAACGTTCTCAGGATGATTTTCGAATCAGATGTTACCATTTCCGGTTCCATTGTTGTTTCAATTTGTTAACTACAGAACAATTGGCATCAGAGTCGTTCTATCCTGGCACCATGGGAGCTCAAGGAGCTCAAACTACGAATGATTTACAAGATACACAGAAAAAGCAACAAACTCAGTTGGATAAAGTTAATCAAGATGTTATTGATATGAAATAACAACTTAATCAAGTTCTTCTACAACTAAAGAATTTAGACAACAGAGAAAATGGTCATGCAGAATCAGCTACTGAACCAGGAGAAGGAAACAATAGATCAATTTCTGATCAACACACT
The DNA here is from genome assembly GCF_003573695.1 of Papaver somniferum. Classification (NCBI taxonomy): domain Eukaryota; kingdom Viridiplantae; phylum Streptophyta; class Magnoliopsida; order Ranunculales; family Papaveraceae; genus Papaver; species Papaver somniferum. Next base: position 122,119,155 of record NC_039363.1, on the reverse strand, counting down.
GCGAGTCGAGGTTTCAATGTCTACAATCGATTTCCTAAGCTGGACTTTCCTAGATTCGATGGATCTAATCCAAAAGGGTGGATTCAGAAGAGCGTCAGATTTTTTTCTTCTTCATAATATCAAAGATGAGACTCAAAAGGTACAGACGGCAGCGATGCACATGGATGGCAAAGCTGAGAAGTGGCTTTCTAACTTACAAACTTATAGATCTATCTCATGCTGGGTTGAATTAGCTGAGAAAGCCTGTTTTCGTTTTGAAAATCCATCTAATGATAATATTGTGGGTATGTTTATAAATTGGCTCACACAACTACAGTAGATGAGTTTTTTGATGAATTTGAGGTTGTTAGGTCTTTAATGATGACCATTCATCCTGAATTTCCAGAGAGTTATTATGTAATGAGTTTCATTGGAGCTCTTAAGGAACAAATCCAACATAATGTTCTAATGTTTCAACCCACCACCCTCATGAGATCTTTTATTCTAGCAAGGTCGCAGGAACAATCCTTGCTTCACCAACATAAGCCTTCAAAACCCACCACAAAAATTTTCTCCAATTCATTTTCCATGGGAAAACCAAATTACCAATCTAGTTTTTCCCCAAAGCCCCTAGCCATCCCTCCCACAAATCTCAAACCACTACCACTAACTCTTACTACTAAGACAAGCCCCACCCACCCTCCCATTAAAAGACTCACCCCTGAGCAACTCAAACTCAGAAAGGCACAAGGACTATGCTATAATTGTAGTGAAGTGTATAGACAAGGTCATGTCTGTAAAAAGCAACAACTATTTTGGATAATTGCAGAGGAGGGTGTTGCGGAGTCTACTACCGAAGAAGAAATTTTACAAGAGGATGAGCATGACTCTCCAGTGGACAGTGATATTGATATTTCTCTCCATGCCCTAACTGGTACTCATAATGGTGAAACAATTAAAATCCCTGGGGTTCTTAACAAACACTCTATTTCTATTCTCATTGATACATGCAGTACCCATAATTTTATTGACTCATCCCTGGCTCATAAATTACACTGCAATATATATCCAACTTCTCAGTTGGCTGTCACTGTGGCAAATGAAGACAAAAAAATAAATTCTGGCATTTGCAAATCATTAAAATGGTCATGCAGGGTCATTCCTTCTCTACAGATCTCAGACTGCTTCCTTTAGGTGGTTGTGATATGGTGCTTGGTGCTGACTGTCTCAGACAGTTGGGTAATGTGCTTTTTAACTTCACTACATTGACAGTTTCATTCATGTATCAGGGTACTGAAATTACTCTTACTGGTATTTCTGACTCTCACCTTCTTAAGCCAATCAGTAACAAGGAGGTACATAAACTTTTTCAAAAAAACCCACATGGACTTTGTGCACAGTTATGCTCCATCTCTGATGAACCTTCTCCCATGCCACCTCCCCCATTAATTATTAATTTATTGCAAGACTTTCATGATGTTTTTGATAAACCTTGAACACTGCCACCTCATAAGAGTCTTGAACACACTATCCCTCTCAAACCCAATTCCGCTCCAGTCAATCAAAGACCATATAAGTGCCCTTATGTGCAGAAGTCTGACATTGAAAACTTGATTTAAGAAATGTTACATCAACGCATCATACAACCAAGCCATAGTCCATTTGCCTCTCCCATTTTATTGGTCAAGAAAAAAGACAATAGCTGGAGATTTTGTGTTGACTATAGAAGATTAAATGGTATCACAATTAAGCATAAATTTCCCATTCCTATAATTGATGAACTCTTGGATGAGCTACATGGTGATGTTGTTTTCACTAAGATTGATCTCAGGTCAAGGTACCATCAAATCAGAATTTTTCCACCTGACATACCAAAGACGGCATTTAGATCTCATTTAGGCCACTATGAATTTCTTGTCATGCCATTTGGCCTCACCAATGGCCCTTCCACCTTTCAGGCCCTAATGAATGATATCTTCAAACAATTTTTGAGGAAATTTGTTTTGGTCTTCTTTGATGACATTCTTATTTATAGTCCTGACATGAAAACTCATCTTCAACATCTCCAACAAGTTATTTATGTCTTGAAACAACAGCAATTACATGCTAAACTCTCTAAGTGCTATTTTACACAAGCTTAACCGGAGTATTTGGGCCACATCATCACAACTCAAGGGGTTGTAGATGATCCTACCAAGATATAGTGTATGACTTCTTGGCTAATTCCTAACAACATTAAAGAGCTGAGGGGATTTCTAGGTCTCACTGGCTACTATAAAAAGTTTGTTAAAGGATATGGAACTATCAGCAAGCTATTGACTGAATTGTTAAAGAAAAATGCCTTCACATGGTATGAAGCTGCTACTGATGCTTTCAATCAACTAAAGGTAGCAATGACTATTACTCCTGTCTTAGCACTTCCAGATTTCTCAAAGAAGTTCATCTTAGAAATAGATGCTTGTGATACTGGCATTGGTGCAGTTTTAATGCAAGAAGGGAGACCCATTGCCTTCCACAATAAACCCTTAGGCCAAAAACTATGGGATTATCCACTTATGAGAAAGAGCTCATGGCATTGGGGTCAGCTATTACAAAATGGAGACACTATCTCCTAGGGAACCATTTCACCATCAAAACTGATCATGAAAGCATCAAGTTTTTCTTAGAACAGAATATCACTACTGGGTTACAACAAAAATGGTTGATGAAGTTGTTAGGCTTTGATTATGACATCCAATATAAAAAGGGAACTGACAACAGACTTGACGAGGCTCTATCCAGAAGGGCACACCCTACAACTGCATTCCAAACTATCACCCTCCCCAAGCATGTGTGGATGCATGAGGTCATTAATAGCTATGTCAATGACCCAAAATCCCAATAATTGATTTCTCAACTGCGGGTTTCTCCCTCTACAACTCCTAACTTCTCTTACCAACAGGAGATTCTCATGTACAAGTTCATACTGTACATTGGTACTGATAACAATGTAAGATCTTCTATCTTATCTTCCTTGCATTCATCAGCTATTGGTGGCCACTTTGGGATTCAAGCTACTTATAATAGAGACAAACTTCATTTATTTTGGCCTAAAATGCAACAAGACATTATCTCCATGGTCACATATTATGATGTTTGTCAGAGGAACAAGCATGAAAATACTCTCCATGCTGGCCTTCTACACTGTCTATCCCTGATCAAGCTTGGCAACATATCTTAATGGACTTCATTGAGGTCTTGCCTAAGAGTGAGAACAAATATGTTATCTTAGTGGTGGTTGATAGATTAACAAAGTACAACCATTTCATTGGCCTTCAGCATCCTTATACTGCAGTTACTGTGGCCAAGGCTTTCTTGCATCACATCTTCAAGTTGCATGGTTTACCTTCTTCCATCACCTCTGACAGGGACAAGGTATTCACAAGTAATTTTTAGCAAGATATTTTTCATCACTTAGGAACCAGACTCAAACTCATCACTACTTATCACCCATAGACTGACGGTCAAACAGAGAGGGTTAATGCATGTCTGGAAAATTACTTGAGGTGCATGACAGGATTTCAACCTAAGACATGGTTCAATTGGATGGCACTTGCAGAATTGTGGTACAACACTAGTTATCATACTAGCATCAAAATGTCCCCTTTTAAAGCTTTTTATGGATATGATGCCCCACACCTGGATTTTCCAATTACTATCACTACTTCTATGGCTGCAGTTGAGGAGTATCTTGCCCACATGAATGCTATGATTGACATCCTGAAAGACTCACTGTCTGTTGCTCAGGCTAGAATGAAATTCTTTGCAGAAAAGAAGATGACTGAAAGATCTTTTGAAGTGGGTGACTTGGTCTACCTCAAGCTACAGCCTTACAGACAAGCATCTGTCTCCTTGAGAAAGAATTTCAAACTCTCAGCTAAGTACTATGTCCCTTTTCATATTCTTGCTAAAGTGGGTAACTTAGCTTATAAACTGCAACTTCCACCAGAGGCTAGAGTACATCCTGTGTTTCATGTTTCATAGATCAAAAAGAAGATTGGTTCTGCTTATGTACCATCTCCTACACTACTATTAATGGACCATGCATCCAAATCATCGTCACTCTTATCTCAGTTTTAAGCTACAAAACCACTACCAGAGGTGATCACACTGTTCAGCAGGTCCTTATTCAATGGTCCAATGCCACTGCTGCAGAAGCTACATGGGAGGACAAGGCTACTATTCGAGCTCACTTTCCATCTTTTGTCCTTGAGGACAAGGACAATTTGGAAGGGTAGACAGTGTCATGTGGTTACCTTTGTAGGAAGGGTGTATTTAGTTAAACTCTAGGTGCCTTTATAATTTGTATTTCTCTTTTATTTTAGCCACTAGATCCAGCCACGTGTCTTGTCACGATTGATTCTTGATGTTTAGGGCTTATCCATTAATGGTGTAAGAACGGCGGTTGTCTAATGTATGAAGAATTTTGTATTCAATAGCACTAACGTTCTCAGGCTGATTTTCGAATCAGAGGTTACCATTTCCGGTTCCATTGTTGTTTCAATTTGTTCACTATAGAACAAAAACACAACCGTCCAGCACAATTATCTCCATGTCGTCAAGCCACTCAACATATTCCTCAAGATTATCAGGATTATCAAACATCATCAGACTTCGAAGGCTCCCAAGCTCAACGATTACATCAATGGTTTGGAAATCAAGGTGAAGAATCTGAAACTACAGGATCTCAAGCTTCAAGATCATATCATGGATTTGGAAGTATGATGCAGGGGGATTGCATGCCATGAACTAGAATGGGGCCAAGTGGTTATAAATTATGCTTATGTTAACTATTTAATAAAGTTTAATATAATATTTGTAATTGAAATTAAAATTGAAATTGAGATTAAGTCTATTTATATGAACCGTTATATTAACTAGAATTAATTTATTTAGAAAAGAAACTAATATTAAATTTAATTTTAATTTTAATTTTAATTTCAATTTCAATTAAAATTTATAACAACGACTTGCTTGAGCAGCATGTGCACTTAACATCTCATATAGTTTATCAAAAACTCCTTAAGGATTACGTAATGAGCTTCTTAAGCAACATGTTTTTTCCATCTTCGCAATTCCTTTCGAGTTCGCAATACAACTGCAGTATTGGTTTTATCCCTAAGTCGATGTCGATTGACAACACGAACTAAAACTATAAATTCTGCAATTTGTTTACTTATAGTTCCAAGTGAACAGTTAATCCATCTACATTACGATTATTCTGGTTACGGTGTCAGTGCAGAAATTTTCACAAACCCTCCCTCAATAACTCACACTCACTAAACAATTTTGCCGTCTTTCTACACCCTTAGTCAGATAACATACTACAAAATGTAAAGATATATCTTAATCTACGGTAAATTCCACAAGATTAATATATAGCTGAATCGTTGTTCGAAAATTATTAGTGTAATAGGTGGAGAAGGTATGATGTCGAAAATGAAAAAGATGAGATCATAATCATTGGATGGACCAGCCGTTATCGGCTGAATATGAGACGATGCTCAAACAGAGCCGAGGCTCAACCTTCCCTTCAAGTTGATTTAATTGTCTCAAGTTGAGTCGATGGATGGACAAAGCCTTTATCCATTCTGTATTTCTGTTTGCTTGTTTGCTAATCCCACTGTGGGGTGGAAATGGACAACTCAACCCATTTTTCCACCCCCGGGCCCAAATTCCCAAGGCCAATATATAGCAGCACTTTAGCCTCGTTTCCACTGAATCGCTCCCTCCACTAAACTGACAGTCTAAAGAGTAAAGACTCTAAATCCTCTCGAACATTCACAAATCTCGAACATCAACATCATGTTCTAGAAATTCCCTTCATTTCCCTCCATTTGAACTATGCAGAATTAGGGTTCGCTTCTGATGTTATCAACGATAAATTTTGTGTGTCCTTCGTTCTTGATGATTACTTGGTAAATTTCTTGGTTCATGTTTGTCATTCTTCAAAAGGTGAGATCACATTCTAACTTTGAAATGTATTCGTTAAGCAGAATAGCTGTTAATGGAGTTGTATCTCCATTTCCTAACCACAGAGTGACCTTAAAATCTTTTTCAATTGTGATTAACTTAAGAAATTTCAACAGATTGCCTATGCAGAAACTGAAGATGTCAAGTTCTTTAAACCCTAATTTTGTTAAACAGAATTGCATATCTTTGATCCCTAACTTTGTTAAGAAGAATTCTAGTACTTTGATTACAGAATTGGTTAAACGGTTTTCATCTTTAGTGATGAAAATTATGACAGTCTATGTTCTTTTTAGAGTAGCTGTAAAACTGTTAGAGAAATGTATTTTTGAAACGGTAGTGCGATCAAAATTTAGAGTTGGTGATCACATTACAACTACTGTTGATGGTGAAGAAGTTAGGGGCTTTGTTGAGCTAATAGGATGGTTTGGTACTACAATTAGAATGGAAAATGGGAACCTATTTTACATCTCAAATGGAAAATTTGGTTCAGTCGACATTTTGAGGCGGGCTGTTTCTTGGAAATACGACAAAGATTTTGAGATTGATAGTATATATGTCTTCTGGAATCCTATCAAAGAAGAGGACAAAGGGTTGGAGCTGGGAAATATTTTACGAAAGATCTATCTCACTCTAAAAACAATACTGGTGAGTATTTTAGAATCGATTTTTTTTTTCATAGATGATTAGATTACATGATTTATTTGTTTTCTTGCAAACATCTGTGTTCTGCCGTATCACTGCTAAACCTGAAGATTTTTCTTGTTCTAATGATAATTGGAATAGGATATGTTTTTCTATCATTTTCGATGAATATGATTTATTTAGTGTGTATTAATATGAATGGTTTTTATATCGTTATTCCCCTAGCATATTGGATTTAAGGTTAGTGTTTTCCATTTTAAGAGTTTTTTGTTTGCACTGATAAATTGGCTTATTAATGGTTACTTTTAGATTCCTAACTACTCTTTTGCCGCAGACATTTTATTGAGCAGTTGGTTATCATGCGTTGCGTTTTCGGATGGTGGCTAGGGGGTTCATGAATGAAATAATGCCATATAAAACTAGCTTGACTACTGACCATTATAAAAAAAATTACCTATCTTTCTCATAATTTGATATTGGCAGTAGACATTATTGGTTGGGGTTATTTACCAAACTTTCAAAAAACTCTAGGTACATGCAATATTACATTATAAGAGGGTGATGTGTAAACATGTCTGATTGTAGTTTATGTTCTTCTGTGGCATGTAGAGAACTTTATGATAATCTCTTTTCTAGTACTAGTTTCAATGTTCTAATATTTAAACATGATCGAGATTTGGAAACCGATGACATCCTACTTCTTTGTTAGTCTGAGAGATTCTGCTTTCAATACTGTGAAAGGCTGTCCCCCAGAAAATAAGGCTTTGGAATGGTTGGTTTGTTTCAAGTATTTGTCATGTCCATAACATCTTTTACTAACCAAATGTGCTCTACCAGATAGCCTATGTTATTTCCTGATGCTTATGTTGGTGCCATGAAGTTTTTGTGGGACAATCACCATGTACTATTTGGTGCGGCCGATGTCTTTCATTCCTCCTCTCAGTTAAGCTCTATGTTGCTGCTTGTTTTTTTTAGGACACCATGTTTTTAAAGCTTGTTAAGGTTATTGGTGCTACTAAAAACTGCCCCTGTAGATTCAATAAGCTCGACTGACTCTTCCCTTGTCAAGGTTACGTGTGCTACTGAAGCTTCCACTTGAGGTTTGAGCTCGACAGATTCTGCAGTCTGCAAGATTTCTATTACTGTTAAGCTTTCACTGTGGATTCAGTGAGCTCGACGGATTCTTCTTGAACGCTTATCTTGATCAGAAGTTCAAGGTTTTTGATGTTTTCTTTTTTTGTTTTTGATCAGACAGCTGGGGAGTTTTTTATGTTACATACTGTATATATCTAGTTTTAGGTTTCGTTCAAATCTTGAGAATGGAATCAATCAATCAATAGGTAGATGTTAATAGCTACAGGTTTACTTAATGGGAAAGAAATGGCTAGTCATACACAGTTCTAACTACGAAGTGATGCCCTGACCTGGTTACACGTTTTGCAGAAGGATTCTGAAAGCTCTTGCAAGACAGATGCTAGATTAAAGGATATCAAGTACTTAACTAGTTTAATTTGTAATTTTCTATTTCTGACAAGGCTTTGTAATATTAATGCACATTCACTTGGTGTTTTAGACAGCACCCCTAGTCTGGCTTTCCACCATTCTGGGAGGGTAAACTTTATGCAATGCTTTTTTTTTTTTTTTTTTTTTGTGTGTGTGTTGGTTTCTTGATATTTTTTGCGTAGATGATTTAAATGGTTGGTTTCTTGGCTCATCTGGTTCAAGTGAATTTGAAGGTAGCGAGCCCTACACACAACGACGAGATACTGTGGTTCAGTACTTTGGTCATTATTTTCAAGTTTTCCTGTAAAAAGAGACAATTATTCATCAAATAACATTTTTTCACCTCATCTTTAACTGTACAGAATTGAGTGTTACAGAATTACATTTGCGGGTGTACTACCAGCAGGGGCATTTCAGAGCGGTCAACTTTGACCTCCATAACCGCAATATTCCAGGAGACCTTCAGTTGTTGCCGGTTATCATTCACCTTGAGTTCCATTTATTTTATTGACAATCAGAAGCAATAAAACTTACCAATGAACCCAATGAATAAAACTGTCGAAGAAGTGTTTTTAATTATCAAGTTTAGCTCGTTGCAGAGGACTAAATCCATGACCAAATCTAGCACTAAAAGAATCACCTCATCAACATGAGTGAACTTTTTGCACCACTGCAACATCCGGGTTACCACTTTGTTGGACGAAACCAAGCAACTGAACGAAAGGTAATCCAAGCCCAAATATGGCCTATAGGAGAAAGACTACTCTGCTTGCCTTTCCCAAAAAGAAAAACAACATAAGGAAGACTTTACGGAGGGGGACCGAGATTTTGCTGACCAACGTTTAAAATGGTACAAAATACACAAGTAGAAAAAGAAATCTAACTCCAAATTCACGAGACTCTGTATTTTCCAACAATTTGAGTCCAAATCAGTGATTGACTATCTCTTCCATAGTTTAATTAGTCTTTTTCCATCCCATTTGAAAAATGATCAACAAAAAATTGTCCTAATTCATCACTAATCAAGTAGGAAATTAATGACACAAAACATAACCTGAAATTAATACTTGAATTTATTAAAAGCATCACAGCTTAATTATTCATTACAATTACATTACACCAGAATGCTACTTCACAATGTTTCGTAGACACACTGGGAATGACAATAAAAAGGCCATACATATGGCAATAATACTAGTAGTAGTAAGCAGTACCTCTAATTAACAAGTCTTGACATGGTTAGACTTGGAAAAAATGACATAGTTAACGATTCGAGCTTCGTTTACAGGTTTCTAACTTTCATGCAGCAAGCAAAAATCCCTAAATACACTTAATTATGACACTAAACGTATACCTACAAAGATAGGTAAAAATATGGTGGGATTGGCTAAGTTATAGTAGTAAGTTGGCATAAGTAGGTGTCATCCAATTGTCTAACCAAGGGCTACGTATCTGAGTAAAGAAAGGATCTTGCATCCAGTCCAGATTGTTGCTAATTTTACCAGGCAATTGAAGCTGGGGCAAGAATTTATCGTTCACGAGGGTTAGTGATGGTTTAGTCATCGAAGCAGCACATGTTTCAGCTTCTTTGTTGACCAATATCACTTCTTGAACACCCTCAACGTGTTCCTCCTTGATCAACTCTTGTTCTTGTTCCTGTTCCTGTTCTTGCTCTTGTTCATGATCGTGTTGTTGGTCTTGGTCTTCTTCATTACTAACACCCTTACAAAATATATTGATTTCAGACTCCATTAGTGATACAGACATATATGAATCTTGTGGCGACGATGCGGATGATTTAAACATCTCTTCTTCCTCCATGGCTGCCCTTTGTTCCATCTCTTCTTCTTCCATGGCTGCCCTTTGTTCCAATACTTTCAAAGACGTGGCTTTTCTGTAAATCTTACATAACACTATATCTTCCTGAAATAACAAAAACAGATTAATTAGCTAAACATACTGTATAAAATTTCAAGCTTAGTTAATGAAATGAATATTATTTGGTCTAGTTGTGGCTAACCTGGGAAGAAGAACAATTTTGGGGCGTCAGTCTATATTCATTCATGACCCAATCCGTTTTAGACCCCCGTGGTGCTCTGCCGTTGTAGAAAACAAGAGTCTTCCTTAATCCTAAAATCTTTTTCGGATCCGTTAAGCACCGTATGGTACGGTCAGAACCAGTTGCCTTCCAAAATCCATTCAGTGTCGTTCTGTTCGGCCTACCGGCACCTGAAGGACCTTGCTTTCTGTCTCTAGGAACATAGAAGTACCATTCTCTTTCTCCAATTTTAGCCAACCCTGTTATATTAAGCACAAATCACAAAATTAATACCAACGAGAACAATCTAATAGATATAGTGATCAAAAATAGAAATTGGAACTTCAAAGTGAAAAAGAGAGATGTATACCAGGTAATTCCCAAGGATCATGACGATAAATGTTGAGGAAACCAATGATGTCGAAATGAAGCTTATGACCAAAGACAACTTTTTTCAGGTAGAAATTGAGGAGTTCTTCCTCTGTGGGATGGAACCTGAAACCTGGAAGATCCAAATCTGCCATTAATGCTGTCGTCTAAGTGCTTACAGTTTATGGTTGGCTACAAAAGTTGTAGTTTGGCACTTTGGCTTTGCTAGTTGGTTGGCTTGTTGATCTCACCACATCTGCATTTATTTATATGAGTGTATTGGTGTGTACGGATTAAAGAGAGATGGGAGGGAGGGGCCTAGGGAGTAAGGAGTGACACACGTAGGAATAGTGTGGATATGTTTCTAGTTTGAAAGGAAAAGGGGAGAAAATAAGAGGTATGCACCAAAATTGCAAGGGTCCCGGAAGAATTGAATTTGGAAATTTGTTTGGAAAATTGGTAATGGGATTGGATGTTTATTGACCCCACGCGCTTATTTTTGGGGCCACAAATATGGGACGATAGTTATAACACATCATTGCCTCTCGCGACTTTGTTTTAAGTTTTCTTGACTTTCCCTTTTAACTGTTGTTTTGTTGGTCTGTGAAGCAGGGGGATTTGCGGGCTTGTAAATTATGACGCCAATATCACCTAATATCTTTTCTTTCTTTCTTTTTTTTTTTTGTTTGTTTGTTGGTGCTGCTGCTAGGATAGATGAATATATTAAGATAAAGAAGCAGAGTTTAAAAGATGAAATGGAGAGGTGTGCTTCCACATTCACCTGTTACAGCATTCCTCCCATTATATTTGGCAGCTTTATCTTCCAAACCACTAAGCTTTCTACTAACGTAAACAAAGTTGCAAAACGAAAAAGAATCATAAGAAATAAGCAATCATTTAAAATAGAGAAACTAGACCAGTTAATCTGGTTAGAACTTTTTTTTAAATGGAGATAATATTCATGGCATCCCCTTTGATGAAGATCCAGGAGTAGTTAAACATCTTGAGCCATTTGACAGCTTCCATTACTGCCATGCTTTCAGCTTCCTCTACATCGCTTGCTAGACCCGGGTTTTTTTTTGCATCCTTTGTAGTTAAGCTCTGAATCTGATAAGATTATGCCAATACCAGAAGTATAAGTGTTTGAATCAAATGAGGCATCAACATGTACAACCATTGAATCTGCAAGAATAACTTCTATAACATCAGAATTCCATCAGTCTGGCCAGTATGCATTTGTTGGCCATTTGGATCCTGAGTTAGCCGAGCTCCAAGAGTTTCATTTGAAATTCTACAGGAAAGTCTTGATACACTGGTGTGATTCACTTGTTTGTCTAGAAAAACATTACATCATCTTTCTTTCCAGATACACTGTTGGGATATATGTTTTAAAATAATTATTTTATACATTTATATCAACAATTCGAGCTTGGCCCAGTGGTTAAGAATTTTGGGCCTGGAGAGTTAGGTCTCATGATCGAATCCCTCCCCCTACTGATTGTGCATATATATATATATATATATATATAACATTAGTCCGGGAGCGGGGCCTTGGGGGTCTTGGGAGGTCTCTTGAATTTGGAAAGTATTTTTGCTGTTTTTAAAAGATTTTTTCAAACCGTTTTTTACTGCACTTAATTATGTTTTGATTGCGCTAATTATGGCATGATTTATTTGCCAGTTTTTTGACTGTTTCGAATGGAATTTTAATTGCAGCAATTAATCCAATTTATTCTCCACTAATCTGCATTGACTGCCTGGTTATAAAAACAGTTTTGAGAATAGAAAGAAGATACAAGTTTTTACACTATCGTTTTTCAGAGAATCAAAAGACCAAAAATACTGAGCAAGAATAGAGAGAGTAAAAGTGATCGATTTCTCATTGTGTGCGTGAGAGATCGAAAGAGAGTTTTTCTCGGCTGTTTTATCCCGGGGGCGTTGTGACGGAAAAGAACTGCTTGCACAAAATTCAAGGCAGAGCCACGAAACGTCTTAAAGAGAGCGACTTGGTCCTGACTCAGCCGTCACTTTGTTTTGTGTCTTAATCTCTATTTTGCAGGTGTGAAATCGGCAATTGTTCCAACAATTTTAGGACATATCTTTCTGCCATGGAATCTGAAAAGAAAACAGTTGCTGATATCAACAAGTCGTTCAAGTTTGAAGGACTTCACTTCAGAAGATGGAAGCTAAAGTTGTTTTTCTACCTCAAACTGATGAATTTGCACATGATGGTGACCTCCATCAAACCGGCTGATCCACAAGATGCAGAAGCTGCAGAAAAAGCATCTCCAGCCGCAACAAGTGCAACTCCTCAACCAACTGAAGAACCTGTTGTGACCCAAACTGCTGAAGGAAAACAAAAAGCCTATGAAAAATGGATTGATAATGACTTTGATTGAAAAAACTATATTATGAATGCTTTGTTGACGATCTATATGAATATTACTCCACATTTGATACTGCTAAAGATGTATGGGATGCCTTACATAATAAATATGAAACTGAAGAAGCCGGATCGAAGAAATATGATGTAATCTGCTACCTGAGATATCAAATGGTGGATGAAAAATAAGTCGTTGCTCAGGCTCATGAACTTCAGAAAATAGCTCATGAAATTATGACGGAAGGTATGAAAACTGATGAACAATTTCAAGTATCTGTATTGATTGATAAATTACCCCCATCTTGGAAAGGTTTTCCTAATGCTTTGCGTCATAAACTTAAGGAATTTTCTCTTGAAAGTTTGATTGTTAAGCTCAGGGTTGAAGAGGAAGCACGGAAACAAGACAGAAAGGAAGAGATTCTTATCGTTTTCAATAATAAGAATCAGACTCAGCCGAGTTTGAAACCTAAGAAAAAACCGATGAAACCTGACCAGAACCAAAGGAAAGGAAAACCTAATGAAAACAAGAACCCACACCCATCAAGGAAATTTCATAATTATGATTCTGAGTTCCTTTGTTATACCTGCGGTAAACCAAACCACATGGCTAGGGATTGCAGGAATAATAAAGGAAAGAATAACACACAAGCTAATGTTGCTGAAAGCGTTATAATTGCCATGGTTTCTGATCCAGAGATTCACATGGTTGGTGGAACCGATGGGTGGTGGATAGATAGTGGTGCTTCGCGTCATTGTTGTTTTGATAGGTCCCTATTTAAGAGTTATGCAGAAATCAAGGATAAGAAAGTGTTGTTGGGAGACTCCCATACCACTATTGTGAAAGGTTCTGGTACGGTAGAACTGAAGTTTACCTCTAGGAAGACAATTATGCTGAAAGATGTCCTCCACACTCCAGAAATGAGAAAGAATCTTGTTTCCGGCTATCTTCTCAACAACGCTGGGATGTATCAAACTATTGGATCTGATGTTTACACAATTACTAAAAACAGAGTGTTTGTAGGAAAAGGTTATGCTGCTGATGGAATGTTTAAGCTTAATGTTGAAATGAATAAAATTGCATCTTCTTCTTATATGGTGTGTACTTTTAATGTTTGGCATGCTAGACTTTGTCATGTGAACAGTAGATTAGTAGATACCATGAGCAAGCAAGGTCTTATTCCAAAACTATCCATGCATGATTTTGAAAAATGTGAATCTTGTAGTCAAGCTAAGGTAACCAATAGTTCCCATAAATATGTTATTAGAGAATCTGAACCATTAGAGTTAGTGCATTCTAATTTGTGTGAATATGAAGGTATATTAACTAGAAATGGAAAGAGATATGTCATGACTTTTATTGATGATTATTCTAATTATACCTATGTTTACTTGCTAAGTCATAAGAATGAAGCTATTGAAAAATTTAAGGTTTTTATTGCTGAAGTTGAAAATCAATTTGGTAGGAAAATTAAGAGATTTCGTAGTGATAGAGGAACTGAATATAATTCTAAACCATTCACTGAAATTTATGAATCTTCTGGAATTATACATGAAAAAACTGCTTCGTATAACCCTGAAATGAATGGAAAAGCTGAAAGAAAGAATCGTACATTTACTACTCTTGTGACTGCATGTTTGCTGAGTTCTGGTGCTGCCCCTCATTGGTGAGGAGAAATTTTGCTGATTGTTTGCTATGTTTTGAATCGTGTGACAAATTCAAAAACTAAAATTTCACCCTATGAACTTTGAAAAAACAGAAAACCAAATGTATCTTATTTTAAATTATGGGGTTGTTTGGCTTATGTTCGTATTCCTGATCCTAAAAGATCAAAGCTCGCTAGTAAAGCTTATGAATGTGTTTTTGTTGGGTATGCTCAAAACAGTAAAGCTTATAGATTTTTTGATCTAAATAATAAAGTTATTATTGAATCTATTGATGCTGATTTCTTTGAAGATAGATTTCCTTTTAAATCTAGAAATAGTGGGGGTTCTCTACCTAGTACAAGTTCTGAACTTAGAATAGAAGAACCTAGAACTGCAGAGACTAGAGACGCTGAAATTGAACCCATACGTAGTAAAAGGGATAGGATTGCGACAGACTATGGTTCTTACTTTGAAGTTTATACCCTAGAGGAAGACCCTTCTAGTCTTCAAGAGGCACTTAATTCTCCTGAATCCGGTTTTTGACAAGAATCCATAGGTAATGAAATGGACTCCCATAATCTTAATGGAACTTGGCACCTAGCAGATTTACCGCCTGGTTGCAAAGTAATAGGTTGTAAATGGGTACTTAAAAGGAAGTTGAATCCTGATGGTTCAGTAGACAAACACAAAGCTAGGTTGGTAGATAAAGGATTTCTTTGATACTTACTCTCTCGTTACAAGATTGACTTCTATTCGTGTTTTGATTGTTGTTGTTGTTGTGCATAATCTTGTTGTTCATCAAATGGATGTTAAAACAACTTTTTTCAAATGGTGAATTAGAAGAAGAAATTTACATGGAACAACCTGAAGGTTTTGTTGTTCCTGGTCAAGAACATAAAGTGTGTAAGTTAGATAAGTCATTGTATGGTTTGAAACAAGATCCTAAGAAATGGCATGAAAAATTTGATAATTTCACATGGTTTTAGAATTAATGAAAGTGACAAATGCATATATTATAAGTTTGAAAACAATACATGCATCATGATTTGTTTATATGTGGATTATTTGCTGATTTTTGGTTCAAACTTGTTTGTGGTTGAAGAAACTAAGAATATGCTTAAGTCTAACTTTGAAATGAAATATTTTTGTGAAGCTAGTGTAATTCTGGGAATTAAGATTACTAGAACTAATGATGGTATTTCTTTGGATCAGTCTCATTATATTGAAAAGATTTTAAAGAAGTACAACTATTTTGATTGTAAACCTGTGAGTACTCCTTTTGATGCTAGTGTTAAACTGTTTAAGAATACTGGTGATAGCATTAGACAATCTGAATATGCTAGTATAATTGGTAGTCTTCGTTATGCAACTGATTGTACCATACCAGACATTGCATATGCAGTGGGGGTTTTATGTAGGTTTACCAGTTGTCCTGGTTTGGAACACTGGAATGCAGTTGAGAGGGTTATGCGGTATCTTAAAAAGACCGTTAACCTAGGATTACACTATAAGAGATTTCCTGCAGTCCTTGAAGTATAATACGATGCTGATTGGAACTCTCTTTCAGATGACTCCAAGGCCACTGGTGGATATTTGTTTAATAATGCTGGTGGCACTGTGTCTTGGAAGTCAAAGAAACAGACAATTCTGGCTCAATCTACGATAGAGTCTGAATTGATAGCACTTGCAGCAGCTAGTGAAGAAGCAAGATGGTTGAGAAACTTGCTTTCTCAAATTCATGTATGGGATAGACCGATCCCAGCTATTATGATCCATTGTGATAGTACCGCGGCTATTGCAAAAGTACAGAACTGTTTTTATAACAGTAAGAATCGACAAATGCGTCGAAAGCATAGCACAGTTAGAGAGTTTCTCACAACTAGTGTTGTACGTGTGGATCATGTTAGGTCAGAAGAGAACTTAGATGATTCTTTGACGAAAGGATTAGCTAGGGAAAAGGTATTATATACCTCTAAAGGCATGGTACTTTTTCCCACTATAAGTTGAGTCATTTTATGATGGATACCCACCTAGAAATAGGTTCAAAGGGAATAACGATTCACAAATGATATGGAGATAGAATCATGCACCTTTCCCATGGCATGATATCCTGAAGCGAGTTAAGGTTGAGTTTTTTAACTCTTAATGAAGTCTATAGCTCTGTATAGAGTGGGGTACCAAGCTACAGGAGTACCTTTGATAGACTCACCTATGTGAATGAGAAAGTGTGGCCGCTTTCTATGAGAACATGGGAAATTCTCTAGAACAATCATTGAAACTGGGATAAGCACAGGGCCGTAATGTGCTGGCATTTAAGACTTTACTATTAGTATAGTTGTGTGTGTGTTAAGTAATTTTTTCTCTCCATAGAGTTCAAAGACATGTGTTCACTCTGTGACAGAGTTCGGAGAATTTAATACTATGTAAAGATTCAAAATCGAAAGATACCTTTGCTTATGCACATAACTATACGAATCTTTCTCAATGATTTTAAAAATATAAGTGGGGGATTGTTGGGATATATGTTTTAAAATAATTCTTTTATACATTTATATCAACAATTCGAGCTTGGCCCAGTGGTTAAGCATTTTGGGTCTGGAGGGCTAGGTCTCAGGATCGAATCCCTCTCCTTACTGATTGTGCATATATATTAGTCCGGGAGCGGGGACTTGGGGGTCTTGGGAGGTCCCTTGAATTTGGAAAGTATTTTTGTTGTTTTTAAAAGATTTTTTCAAACTGTTTTTTACTGCACTTAATTATGTTTTGATTGCGCTAATTATGGCATGATTTATTTGCCAGTTTTTTGACTGTTTCGAATGGAATTTTAGTTGCAGCAATTAATCCAATTTATTCTCCATTAATCTGCATTGACTGCCTGGTTATAAAAACAGTTTTGAGAACAGAAAGAAGATACAAGTTTTTACACTATCGTTTTTCTGAAAATCAAAAGACCAAAAATACTGAGCAAGAATAGAGAGAGTAAAAGTGATCGATTTATCATTGTGTGCGTGAGAGATCGAAAGAGAGTTTTTCTCGGCTGTTTTATCCTGGGGGCGTTGTGACGGAAAAGAACTGCTTGCACAAAATTCAAGGCAGAGCCACGAAATGTCCTAAAGAGAGCGACCTGGTCGTGAATCAGCCGTCACTTTGTTTTGTGTCTTAATCTATATTTTGCAGGTGTGAAATCGTAAATTGTTCCAACATACACCAAGCAGTTGTAAGAACGTAACAGATTTGCTCAGAATTATAGTTACTAGATAACCATTTCGTAATCCAATCAGAAATTGATATGTTTATCCCTGAATCAGACAATACTAAGTTGCCATGATTAACTGATGCCCAAAAAAACCTAGCAAAACTACAATGAAGAATGATATGTTCAAATATTTCATGTTGGGCGTCATTACACATACTACAATAAGTATTCTGGTTAGGAGGATAAAATGCAAGCCTACATTTGGATAGAACAATATCTTCAAACATTTCCAAGTGAAAATCTGAATCTTATGCAAAACTGAAGAGCTCAATGACTCTTTATAAGGGTTACTAACAGGATATGCCACATCTGTAAAATGAGTAATGGCCCTATATACTGATTTGACTGTGAGAGAACCATTCCTAGTATATGGCCATATTAATCTATATTGACATGTCAAGGGAATCCCAGTCCTCATAATTTTCTAGCAGTTATCAGCAGAAAAAAATGACTGAACCAGATTTACATCTCAACTATATGTGTTTTGATCAATCTACACAATAGTCGAGGTTAGGATAAGATATGCATAAGGTTGAAGATGCATTACGAATCTGTGAGCCTTAGGAATGAAAAATGAACCAAACTTGGCATGTAGAGTGATCTACAACATGAGCCTTATGAACATTTTCATTGCAAGCTAAAATATAAACATAAAACATGTGGATTTAAGGTTCTATTCTTCTTAGCCATTTGATCCAACCCTTTTGCTCTCGCACCTCATGAAATTACTGACGTCGGTTCCTATGTGTTAGAGCATTGCTCGGTCAAACTTGCAAGCGTTGCTATCTCAAGCTTGTTTGTCAAGTTTAGTTATCAAAACTATCAGTCTTGATTTATCGTCTACTTATAGTCATGTCTCGGATTATGATAGAATGTGTAGTTGAGCTTTATACTTCACGGCGTTCATCGATTGAAGACGAAGAACTACTAAGGGGATCTTGTGGAACTTCATCAAAAAAAGGTATGTGGAGACTTGAACTCATCTATCACTCATAAGTCTATTTTCTATTTTATCTCCTATTGAGACAAAATTCGTATAGCTATATAGACTTTACTTTATACACATTTGATATTTCGATCTGAGTTTAACTCGCTTACATATTTCTCGAAATATGTGTTGGTAAGCTTTCGCTTTAACCAAGTTCATCTTTTATTCTTAACGAAAATCAAAATATGATCATGTAAAAATCGCCTGGTAACATCTTATATGATTTGTGTGAGACAGACATTTGATATAGACTCGGAATGTTTCGTATTGATCGTTTGATCACTTGAAAATTGCTTTGAAGCTAATAGGTTGTGTGAGACAGCTATTCCCGTCTTCTAAGAATGTTTCAGTGATTAAAATTAGAGTTTAGAACTTTTAACCATTGATTGGATATAACACAGTATGCGTACTAGTATGCTAACTGTTGCATGTTATTCCAAGTCCGGGAACTTAGTATGCATACCCGTATGCGTACTAGTTTAACAGTTGAAGTCCGGGAACTTAGTATGCATACACGTTTTCGTACTTTCTTAACAGTTCAAGTCAGGGAATTTAGTATGCGTACCCGTTTGCATTCTAATTCAACTGAGTTCGGTCGTGAACGACAGTATGCGTACCTGTTCGCATACTGGCGGACATACCAAGTCCGAAACTCTAAGTATGCGTACCCATTTTCATACTTGAATGGGTTATATTCTAAAATCGGTTGTTCATGGAAAAATATATTTATATAATAAGGAATGCAATCTTTGCAAATCATGGCTAAAATGTTCTTGAATTGATTCGAGTGAATCAAAACCGATTTTGCTTCAATTATGTCTTGCATACTTCAATGAGAATATAAATAATTGAAAAACTCTTTTACTAGTTTCGTTTGAGTCATTTGAACTAGTTGTGATTAAGATGAACAAGGTTGATATGAAAGTGTTAATATGGCTAACTTCGGTTAACTATTGTTGAGCCAAGAAAGTGCACATGTTTAGGTACGGTTACCCGTATCTAAATGAAGGTACATTTGATTTGTGTGTAACAAGCTAAGTTCGATCTAATGGTTGAAAGATATTAGCTTTAATCTAATCAGGTTTTCATCTAACGATGAATATTGGTTGCTTTGTTCCAAAGTTATCAAACCCTGATTTGAAGACTATATAAGGGAGAACTCTAGCAACCGGGAAACCTAATCCCCGCGCCTCCTATGTGATACTAGTTGCGACTAGAGTCGATTCTCCTTTAACATAGGTTTTTCTAGGTTAACGACTTAAAGACTTCATTGGGATTCTTAAGCCATACCCAAATATTTTCTCTGTAGTTGCATGTTCTGATTTTATTTTTTTCTATCGTATTGAGTACTATCTTCTCTAAGATTTGCTCGAGATTTAATCTCCGATAGGTAAGATAAAAAGTAATCACAAGCATCTTCGTCTCATCGTTTGTAATATCACTTTATCTTGTTCTGCTTCCATACGATTAAGATTATTGTGAGGTAATTGATATTACTAGGCTTATCTTAGGGAATATAAGTCTGGTTATCAATTGCTTCCTGTTCACATTGATTTATCAAAAGAAGAAACAAAAACTCATAGGTATTTCTGTGGAAGATAAATTTATCTATCAATAGACTTTTCCAGTGTGAGAAAGATTTGTTTATCATGTCTTCGACTTTGGGTCGTAGTAACTCTTAGTTGTGGGTGAGATCAGCTAAGGGAATCAAGTGCCTCGAGTCATGTTGGGTTTCAGAGGCGTAAGGAACGCGACTGTACCTTGATCAGTGTGAGATTGGTTAGGGATCAACTACATTCCAGTCCGAAGTTAACTTGTAGTAGGCTAGAGTCTGTAGCGGGTTAATACAGCGTGGTGTTCAAATCTGGAATAGGTCCCGGGGTTTTTATGCATTTGCGGTTTCCTCGTTAACAAAATTTCTGGTGTGTGTTATTTCTTTTCCGCATTATATTTTCTATATTATTGAAATATCACAGGTTGTGCGTAGTTCAATCAATTAGATAATCCAACCTTTGGTTGTTGATATAAATTGATTGGCATTTGAACATTGGTCTTTGGTAGCGTTCAAGTTGTTTCTCATAATAATCAGGATCGCGGATTCTATCTGTTTGATTTGCTGATTACATTGAGAAACAGAGATATAAACTCTTGGATGTATTTCCATTGATTGAGTCTGACTGTCTAGTTGATTCTCTTGGAATTATATTGGAGTTTGTACATACAGATTGCCTAAATGAAATATTGGGTGTGGTTGTTAGACCCCCGCTTTTTCACTATGTACACTGCTATATTTTTTTATTTCCCATACCAGGTGGCTGGAAAAATCGTTGTGTGACTATGGAAAAAGCGTCTGTCGATCGAGTTTCTAGCGAACGGTGGAGACTACACTGCCAGTAATACAGACTTGAACGGTTGGTCTAGTTTTTATTAGAAACGGTAGTTCTCTACGGCCTATAAATAAGCGCCAATCACCTTATTTTCTTCACACCTATTTAAAATTTCTTTATCCATCTTCCCGAGAAAAAATTTCTAAACTTATTTTAAATTTCTTGTGGTAGCAATTTCATTTTCAAAATGAGTACACGATAAACAAGAGCAAGAAACTAAAAAGACAAAGGAAGGAGAAGCACCCTAATATGTGGCGGAGACTAGAATCAGCATAAAGAACATGAAGCCGCAAATTTTAGACAACTAGATGATCCTGGTGTATTCCATGTACATATAGCCATATAGAGCGAGTTAATTTAGTCAAACTAAGAGGTAGGTGGTCTGAGGTCAATGATATGTTAAAATAAAAATAATTGTGGTAGTCGGAAGGAAAATGACGACAACTACTTCATTTCTACTCAAGTAATGTAGAAGCGAAGTCAGATCACACAAAATTAAAATCCAAAGAAATAAAAGTGTCTGGGTTGAAGAGTTTTTTAAAATGTTATGCTAACAAAATCAAAGAGAACATGGAAGCGGAAATAGATTACTTGTTCCATGAGCATTATGATGAGCTTCAAAGTAGTTTGTATTATATATATTACACCGAATTTTAATTCCAAATGCTAGTTCACTGACACTTAGTTGGTTTTCTTAAACTGTTAGAAGTTTTAGCAAAAACACCAACATGTGATTGAGGTATGCAATTTTAGATGAAATTTACACAACCCTTCGGTGAACCCTCACATTCCAAAGAAATTCAAAATGGATCGCGGTAAGTCTTTTAGGTAAGAACCACGATTCATTTCTATGTTTTATTTATTATCGATTTATTTTTGAAATGGTAAATGTATTAAAACAACAATGTTATTATTTTTAGTATTGGTGGTATATTTACCTTCATGTCTACGAACCTAATCTTCACAACAAAAGAGTTATTTTTCCCATCGTATATCAGTACCATGTTATTGGAAGCCTGGTTAGGTTGAAGATGATGAAAATGTTTTCGTGGTTCCGAGGGTGTAACAACTACGTAGAACAAGTAAAAACATGTCCATCATGCTGTATTAATAAATTGATGAGTAAAAAAGTATGGTAGCTCAGAATATGGCACAATATAGGTGTAAGAAAATTGTGTTTACGCTCCTAATTATGGACATGGAGTTTGGTACTACGGATAAAGACACAATCTTCGGCTACAAAGCAGAAATGTAAAAGCCATCAACCCATTTTCAAGCGGGAAAATTCCTCAAGATAACCGGTTATATTTGACAAGGAATGGTCAACTTTGGGATAAAGATGATGGTTTGATCCATGTTCCTCACTATGACTTTGATTACGTTAATTGGTTTAACAAGATATATATGTTGTGCAACCACAAAACTTTAGTAACATGGATTTTCTAGCACTATGCAAGATGCCACTTGATGATAGTTATCTTCCTTCCCAACCTCCGTCACCGACATGCGCCGCATATATGTATCCTAGTAATCAAGCGGTTGCATTTTTATGTTTTCCACAATGTTCCTAGGATGTAAATATCTCTCCAAGAAGATATTGTTATTGTCCTAATTAGTTTTGAAGGTATGCATCATACTTATCCATATTGCGGGGTGATAGCTATACCAGAGCAGGATCAGATCGAGTTGGACAATTATAACCATCTTCTACAAGGATTTAAGATATTTGACTTGGAGTGGATCCAGAGCCATAAGGCTAGAATGATAATATTTGAAATTTGTGTTACTCCAACAAGTTCAAGTCATGATGGCATAGGTTTAACTCGTCAGGGTGTAGGTTCAAGTCATGGTAGTGTATGTTTAAGTAATATGGCGGAGGTTCCAACTCTGGTGGTGGCAGCCAAAGAAATTTAATAAGTCTTCATTCTACTTTATATATATAATGCAAGAGACACAAACAACACCATGTGATGAAGGCATTCACATGTAAATAAGTGAGGTATATAATCCTTGTTATTTCTTGAACGTGCCAGTAGCTCAAGTACAAACCCATGGTGGCTTGAACATTGAAGCATTTAGGCAAACTAATCTTTATACCCCGATTACCACACACGCATCGTCATTTCAACCATTTGCTACTCAAACCACCATCTTGAACTCAAACCAGTGAGCTCTTTCTATGTTGAATCCATAAAACCTAAGATTATGGATCGCTTGGGGTAAAGGAAATCAGGATAACCAAGGAAAATCAGTAGTATGATAGATGTAATTTCTTTTAAAACATTAGATATTAAAAAAAATAAAAGTTATCTTAGAATTAATATTCAAATCCAAAAGGTTTTTACATCTCATTAAATTTTGTATTAAAAATAGTTGTATTGTGCGACACTATAAGGATACGGAAACAACTTAAGACGCAAAAAGATCATCCATTCACTCTTTACCATTCCCCGAGCGATCATGTTAACACACTCATGTTTCTTTTACTAATCATTCTTTCTCGATGGAATTGCATGGTTAAAGTCACAAATTACAACACATGTTTGTTAATGACACAAAAGCGAGCTGACTACCCTTTTGCATCACGATTTATGGGATTCGTTGTTTCTTCTATTTTTTTCTCAAAAGACACCTTTTCGTTATGCACCAGTGATAATATCGTATGTAAAATAAACATAATTCCTACAAATGATTCATCTTCGACTATAGTAAATCTTACATCCCCGTACTCTAATATTTCAACCAGATTAAGGTTGATATTGAGAAGTCATATTACAGAAAATTAATTAGACAGTAATGAACTGTAAAAGATGATAGTGATAAAGGTGAATTTCGGTTTGGAATATAATAAATGTGAGTGAGAAGTTGAGAATTGTATAGAAGGTGCAAGTTGAAATAAGGCTGGAATTGAGTATTTATAGGATGATGAGTTTGTATCCATTGGATGAAGTATCACCGAGGGACATAGAAGCAATCAAGTCTAGGTTGTTAGCGGCTTCAATTTGACCATGTGACATAGCCTCTACCTGTTGCTCGAGAATCTCCATCTCATCCGGCTAAGTGACATATTTGCCACTCAGCCAGTAATATGTGCAAAATGAACCAACCTGAGAAAGCTTTCCAAATACCAATAAACTAAGGGTCAAATTTTAAACCATTACGAAATGCAAAAAGACTTCCACCCTCCACCGATATTATGCAAATAAGTTTTCACAAATTTCATATGTTTCGCCGCACCATTTTATGGCATAACAACCAGAGTACAAGGGCAAAAACACATGAAGGCCCAAGTAGTATTAGAGCGTCCACAGTGGTGCGAGTATAACTAAAGACCAAAGACTAAAAAAAAAGATCAAATTTGGGTTTAGTCCGTCCTGTGGCGTAGCGGGTGACGAGTAAATTTGGTCGCGCGTTGATATAAAGTCCGCTTCATCGTCCAGCGTAGATAAAGATTACGCCTGGCATGGGGCGTTGATAAAGATAACGCCTGGTATGGGGCGTTGATAAAGATAACGCCTGATATGGGGCGTGAACTATAGCAACGCCTGGTGTGTGGGACGGAGATTATACGTTCGCCCGGATTCAAAAAAATAAATAAAAATAAATGGGGTGTTGATAAAGACAACGCCCCAAGCAAAGTTTTCAAAACTAGTTAATGGTGGGATCATGACTATATCAACGCCTCAAGAGAGGCGTTAACTTTATGTACGCCCCATCCAGACGGACATTATACCAACGCCCCATCCAGGCGGACATTATACCAACGCCCCTGCATCAGGCGTTAATTTTACGAACGCGCGGCTACATGCGGACATTATATCAACGCCCGTCGGGTAGGCGGACATTATATAAACGCCCGACTATATTTGGGTTTGGTCTTGATCGCTGACCAAATTTGGTCTGGGTTTTACTCTTTGATCAAATTTTGATCGATGGTCCGTCCCACTACGCCAGCCCACTCGACACCAAATTTGGGTTTAGTCGTCCACTGCAGTTGCTCTTAGAGCGTCCACAGTGGTGCGAGTATAACTAAAGACCAAAGACTAAAAAAAAAGATCAAATTTGGGTTTAGTCCGTCCTGTGGCGTAGCGGGTGACGAGTAAATTTGGTCGCGCGTTCCGCTTCATCGTCCAGCGTAGATAAAGATTACGCCTGGCATGGGGCGTTGATAAAGATAATGCCTGGTATGAGGCGTTGATAAAGATAACGCCTGGTATGGGGCGTGAACTATAGCAACGCCTGGTGTGTGGGACGGAGATTATGCATTCGCCCGGATTCAAAAAAAAAAAAATAATAAAAAAATAAAATGGGGCGTTGATAAAGACAACGCCCCAAGCAAAGTTTTCAAAACTAGTTAATGGTGGGATCATGACTATATCAACGCTCCAAGAGAGGCGTTAACTTTATGTACGCCCCATCCAGGCGGACATTATACCAACGCCCCTGCATCAGGCGTTAACTTTACGAACGCGCGGCTACATGCGAACATTATACCAACGCCCGTCGGGTAGGCGGACATTATATAAACGCCCGACTATATTTGGGTTTGCTCTTGATCGCTGACCAAATTTGGTCTGTGTTTTACTCTTTGATCAAATTTTGATCGATGGTCCGTCCCACTATGCCAGCCCACTCGACACCAAATTTGGGTTTAGTCGTCCACTGCAGTTGCTCTTAGAGATTAAACATCAATGCTCTTACCCCAAAATTGCCTTCGTGTTTGCTTAACCGAAACATAAGATTTTTTTATTGTTATTTAATGTCTGCCCAATAAAGAAGCACTGAAGTGAAGGATTGTGGTGATAGACCAGAATTCACAGTCAATGTCCTAAACTTTGAAAATAAGTGCATATTTTTGCTTTGAATGGTAACTAGAGTCCTAGACGGAAAATATCAAATTCTTCTAGATATTAAATCATTTGAATTGTTTTGATGTCACATCATTCAAAATCTACCTATGTGGTACTGGTACATCTATCATGTACATTAAGATGGCGAATATGGTACAGTGTGGAACCCGCCATATGTAGGTGAGAGTCATCAATTCAAAAGCTAATTCCGCGTTCCTTCATCTCATCTCTTTCGTTGCTTGGAGAATTGGTCTACCCACATCATCTGTGGTATAGAATCAAAAGAGACAACAATGGCTATTATCTTCTTTACTTGGAGCCTGATTTATGTGCTGTTCATGAGTGTTATTTGTTGACTTGGAGTCAACTAGAATGACCCCACTAGGAGGAAAGACTTTCTAATTGTGGTCCGGTGGATGACCGTGACCCTAGAGGCCTATTATGACACTTTTGATTTCCTTTGGTTTTCGGTGACATTGTGAAGAGTAAGACAATGTGACATTGTTATCTTTCTTGTGATATAAAGAGAAAGATATCTTGAAAAGTCATGAGATCCCTGTTTAGATTCCTATGCTTAATTTGTTTTTGTATGACGACCCCCCTATACGGCCATCAGTGAGTGATTGAATATGATGTTTCGACGTGAATTTCAATGAAATTTCAAGGATGCTTCTTCCTTTCTTATTTTCTTCATATGAAAAGGGGCTTATCTTTTCGTCTGTAAGTTTATCTTAAGATTACTTGACTATCTTGATCCAATGTATCTTCTGTGCAGACAAAGGGATAAATAATGAGCCTGCCAAAAATTATTAGGATAAAATTTGTTGGTGGACTATGTTAAAGAGGAGGAATTGTATTTTTCTTTATTTTATTTTTGATGGTGGACTATCTAATGCTTATAATATACAATGAGCTAAAGATTATCTAACGAAAATATAGCTTGCAGTTCATTTCGGTCAAGATGAATCCCGAATATGGCATTGTCAATTTAGCATTGTCGACGATGTTTAAATACCCGATTAGAGTATGTTGGTTTTTTAATGACTTGGCATCAGAATTTAATTCAGTCTTTGACTCGGTTCGAGTCAAATGTCAGGCCGTTTGCTTTTTTTTTTTTTTTATTTTGAGTCAGATGTGATTTACGATCTGGCTCGGACTCATTTAAGTCAGGAAATAAAATGCCTGATTTATAAGATCAACCCACTGGCTCACGTATTTTAAATTCATACGAGTCAGATCTGGCTTAGAAAACAAACATACTGAGTCAGATCCAGTCAGGCAGGGACGGAGCCAGAAATCATGGGAAAGGGGTGCAAAAATTTGCTATGGGTATGGAACTGAAATTTTTAGGGGTGCAAAAATGCAAAAACAGGATTGTTCTTATAGGGCCTAAAATGGGATTTGGAGCCAGTTGAGCAGGGGTGCAAATGCACACCCTTGCAACCGGCTGGCTCCGCCCCTAGATCCAGGTGAGTCAGAAAACGGAGTGAGATTCAGACGACTCACGAAAAAGCAAACAAGGCACAAGTGTGAATGTTTTTTCTGGTCACTTTGAAGAAAGGACCCATTGCTAATCGTTTTAGACATTGTCCCTGGAATTCGAACAGTTTTAGAATTCCCACTTGTTCACCTTGTTTTCATGAATGGTGTACAAGCCCAAGTTATTCTCCCCACCCATCCACTAATCCATTGGTTCCAACTCTCAAGCACCTAGGACAATATTCCTCCTTTTTTCTCTTTGAAAATTATATAGCCTCTTTACTTAGAAGCTTCTATGTAGTGATTCATTACAGAGTTGTTTATTTCATATATATAGAAAGTAAAACCAAGTGGAACTAATCGATGAACAATTCCTTTTCTTCTTTGAAACCAAATTGACAAATTGGAATAGTCATCAAAGTAAGTATGTGCAAGGAATTAGCACCATGAAGCAATCATTATATGACATGGCTTTCTAGGAGTCAAGCCGGCCTCCTCCTGATTCGGAGCAAATTTATTGCTGCTACTCAAGTAATGAGTACTAAGAGGAAAGAAAATTACCTAATGGAGTAGTGGGAGCAAAGAATATTAGCTAATGGAGTAAGTGGGAGTTATAGGAAGTTTATTGCGTGTAAGTTCATTGTCAAGGTTTTTAGTTTATGGGCCAGATAGGTTTTTGACTCCCAAGTGTTCAAGGGCAACCAAATATTTGCGGATAACATGTAACATGAATTCTTTTTTGAAAATTAGGACGTTTACGGTTTACCCATCATTTGGTCCCTTTTGCTGGTGAGCATTGTCCAATTCTGTTGTCCACTGCGAGAGTGGACTCTAAAACTCACAAACCTTTTAGGCTTAATAGAATGTGGTTTAGAGACCCAACTTGTAAGGATCTTATAGCTAATAGTCGGAATTCTAGTATTCAAGGTTCTGTTGTTTTCAAATTTTCTAAAACTTTGTTTCACACTAAACAAATTCTTAAGGATTGGAATTATAATCATTTTGGTGTTATTACTACTGAGATTAATAAAATTAAGGCTGAGATTGAGGTTTTAAATTCTCATAATACTAATCCTTTAGATTCTGAGTTTGTGAGATTGCAGAATTATTTGAACTATTGGTATGATGTGGAAGCAGACTTCTGGAAACAAAGAAGTAAGGATGATGAACTCAAGTTAGGTGATAGAAACACAACATATTTTCATCATAAAGCCAATTTTAGGAGAAAAAGGACTCAAATAGACTCTTTACAAAATGAAATGGGAATCTGGCTTACTGACAGAGCTGAGATTGCTAGTAATCTCAAAGACCATTTCTTTAAAATGTGCAGGACCTCTGCTCCTCCATCCCCTATTAATTATCATGGCTTCATCAATTTCTGTGTTACTCAAAATGATTACATTGCTCTCGTGGCTATGCCTTCTGTAGATGAGATAAAGAAAATAGTTTTTGATATGAAACCTTGGACAACTTCTGTTCCAGATGGTTTTTCTCCTGGTTTCTACCAAACCATGTGGGATACTGTTGGAGATGATCTTGTTAAGATGGTTCAATCTTTTTTTCATACAAAACACTTGTTAAAACAGATTAATCACAACTTTTTAACTCTCATTCCTAAGAATAATTTTCCAAAGCATGTTGTAAACTTCAGGCCCATTTCTCTCTGTAATACTTCTTATAAGGTGATATCTAAGTTGCTAGCTTCTAGAATTAAAACTGTCTTAGAAAAAACTATAACACCTTATCAGACTGCCTTTGTTTCTGGGAAAAGTACTACTGACAATATAATTATAGCACATGAGTTGGTTGATTCCATGAAGACGATTAGAGCGAAAAAGGGTTGGATGGCTATCAAACTAGACATGCCAAAGGCTTTTGACAGAATAGAATGGCCTTTACTCCTAAGTACCTTGAAAAAACTAGGTTTTTGTGATGAATTTGACAATGTATAAGTATTGTCTGTACTTCTATTCTTTTGAATGGTTCACCAGGTGAGGTTTTTCATCCTCAAAGAGGACTCGGGCAAGGATATACCCTGTCTCCTTACCTATTTATCCTTTGCATGGAGTCTTTTTCTAGTGCTTTACTTGAGGCAGAACACAAGAATATCATCCATGGAATTAAAATTAATGAATTTTGCCCTGCAGTTTCTCATTTGTTTTCTGCCAAAGCAAATGCAAAGGAAGCTACGAATCTTATGAATATCATTGATCAATTCAGCATATTCTCTGGTCATTCAATTTAATACCAAAAGCCAGGTATTGGTTTTAGTAAAGGTGTTCCTAATCAGATTAAAAATGAAGTTTTTAATATTATGAATATTAAGAAACTAGCTTTGAATGATAAATACTTAGATGTACCCCTGTTTTTACAAAAAAAACAAAATTCATTCCTTCTTGATAGATGTGGTAATAGATTAAAATGTTGGCAAACTAAAATTTTAAATTACCCAGGAAGAACAATTTTAATCGAATCAGTCTTAAGTAGTCTTCCTTCTCATCATATGTCTGTTTTCCCATACCTAAATCCATAACTGACAAAATGGATTCTATCCAAATGGGATTTTGGTGGAAGAAACAAAAAGGCAAGAAAGGTTGTTTTTTAAAAAAATGGAGAGAAGTAGCTCAACCTATAGAAATAGGTTTTTAAATATAAAGCAAATTGAAATTATGAACTTGGATTTACTAGCTAAATTAGCTTGGAGAATGCTACATTCTCAAGATGCTTTATGGTACAAGATTATGAAAGGTAAGTACTTTCCCCATCTTGACCCTTTTAATGATCCTCTTACTGTTAATGGTTCTTGGATATGGAATTGAATATGCAGGGGTCTTGATATTATTAAACAATATGATGTCTGGGAGGTTGGAGATGGTAACTCAATACAGATTTGGAAAAATAGATGGATTCTATCTATCCTAAATAATGTTAACGGTCAGTTTTTCTCTACAGAAATGAACACTGTCTCCCAACTGATAGATGCAGATACTAAGTCTTGGAATATACACATGTTGAATGCTCTTTTTGATAACCAAACAGTTAATGAAATTCTCCACATTAGAATTCCTTTCAGTGGGAAAGACTGTCTTAGATGGCAACCAAACCCTAATGGAATTTTTTCTGTTAAGTCTACATATAAAGCTATCCTTAATAGTAGGAATCAAGAATTTGGTTTTACCAATACTATTCCTATTAACTGGAACCACTTCTGGAAATGTAGACTCCCTAAGAATATTCTTCATTTTTTATGGAAATGTTTACAAGACTGTTTACCATTAAGAGAAAAGTTATCTAGGCATTGTCCTAATATAGATCACTTGTGCTCTTTCTGTAATCTACATACTGAAAGCATGCAACATCTATTTCTTGACTGCACTTTTTCTAGATCTGTGTGGAATGCAGTTGATCCTACTCTGATTACTGTTATCTCAAATGTGAATGTACATGACTGGCTATGTAATTTATTTCAGCTAAATAATGCTCATGCGAATAATGCAACTGTGTTTAAGTGGTTTGCTTTTATTCTTTGACATATTTGGAAATGCAGGTGCAGGAAAGTTTTTGATAATCAAACAGAGAATCTCACCCAACTTGTGGTGTTGATTAAGAATAATTACTATGAGTTGAATAGTGTGTTGTCTCCAACTGTCCCTAACATATTTCCAAATATTATGCATGCCAATAAAGAATGGCAGAAACCTGTTAATCCTTTCATTAAGATTAATTGTGATGTAGCTTTTGATGATCTTACCAAATCAGTGAGCATTGGACTAATATGTAGAAATTTTGAAGGTCAACCAAATGGAGCTAGATGCTGCAAGACCAAGGCAATAGACTCAGAACAAACGGAAGCAAAATCCTTTCTAGAAGCAGCATTATGGGCAAGACAAAAAGGTTACAGGAATGTGCACTTGGAAGGAGATTGTTTAAACGTTATTAATGCTTTAAATGGTAGATTAGATTCAATAAAATGGACCACGATAAACTTGGTTATTGATTGTGGCAGTGTTTTAAATTCTTTTAATAGTTGGAATTGCATATATGTGCATAGAGATGTTAACCCATGTTTGCTCATAAGATTGCAAAACATGGTAAAGACATTGAGTCGGTAGAGGAAGAATGGTTGAGTCTTGTCCCTGCTTGGGTGTTACAATGCATCCAAAGGGATATTTATGTGTAATCTTCTTTTAATATCAATTAAATTTTCGTATTCAAAAATAAAATAAAAATACAAAGTTATTTTTGATTTCTTTAAAATTTAATTTTTCTATTTTTGCTTTACAAAACTAGTCATAAAAATTCAAGGTGACCAAACTTGTGGTACAAAAAACCCACTCAAATGTTGGGATCCATTAATACTCTATCGTAAACAAAATGGATATAAAAACCCCAAATTTTTAAAATTGATACAAAAACCCCAAATTTCAATATTGGTTTCATCAAATTTTATGATGAAACCAATATTCAAATTTGGGGTTTTTGTGTTACTTTTGTTTTTTTGGGATTTTTGTGCTACTTTTGTTTTCATGGATTTTTTGTGGATGGATAGTGACACCTTTTGGGTTATAATTCGCGGACCGTTTGCTTTATACAAATTTCCCATTATACTTTAATTTTCACAATCAGTTTCATTGACTTCCTTTTCCGTAGGTGTCTGTGGGTAAATGGATATTTATCCAGTTAATCTTCAATTAACACATTTTTACAATCACATTTTCTACCCTTGGCTATTCCCACTGACAGGATTATAATTTACAGTATAAACCAGTCATGAAAGTAACGCTTTTTGAGTAAGAGCTCCATCCCACAGAGCCTTTGTGTCATACAAAAAAAGTATATCTGGTTTATACTTTATAGTATTGGCAAAGGTAATTTAAACGAGGGGTCCAATGCCCTGGACATTCCAGGATAAGATTTTCATAGTTAGAATGTCCAAGGGAGAAAAACTAGAAGCCAGTACAGGGCCCAATAATAAATAGCTAGAAATGCCTATAAGGAAACTGTGAAGATTACAACAAGGAAGGGAAAGAAATTGTAAAAATTCTCACTAGAGTCGGGGAAGATAAAAACATGGCAGGAGGTAGCATAGGTAATTGAACCAAATTAAGATCAAATCAAACAGGGTACATGGGACCAGAGCAAAGATAGTATTAAATTCACCAGGAGGAAACTATATATATGGCTATAAGGCAGAAACGAAAGATAACTATATGAGTAAATTCAGTTAATAAGTTTATCGCTAGACTTAGAAAAACCTGATTAAGAAACCAGAGAGCTATATGTATATGTACAATGGTAACTAAACAGACTCAGAAATTACCCACAGCTGTGAGATGAAACTGACCATGAGTAAACAAGGATACCTGAATTGTGCTCAAGATACGAGCTAAACTCAAGTTAGCCAGCAGAAAAAACAGGAAATATATTCACTGACTGATAAGTTTAGAGAAAATTGACACTATAATTCAGAGAAATTACAATCAGATACGAAGGATTGAGCTTCAGAAATTAAGCTGAATACAGAGTACAACAAAAAGCATATGACAACACAATACAGTGCAGAAGATTATAAATTACACCCGGGGGTTGATACTTGATAGAACACTAATCACCAAATAAAAGATAGCTATTACAGTGATTACAACTGGAATTGCACGGGGAGAAAAGATTTCAACAGAGTGAACAGGAATTGAAAACACAAAAACAACAGACAAAGTAGACTGTGGACTGGATCACAGGATTACACAAGACAACATAAACAACAAGAAAAGATCAGGGGTTGAAAATACAAGAGGAATAAACAACAAGTGAAGTAACTATAAACAAAGATTACAGGATTACAACTAGATTGGTAAACACTAAAGAAAACAAATAACAGGAAGCTAGTAAAGCTAATAACAGAAAACAACTACAAAAGACAGAAAATTCTAATAACAGGAAGTATTAACTAGCCTCCCAAATAATGAAAGGGGTGTTTTATATGCTGATTTTGTTTTGGGCATTGGAACTGGATATCGGGGGTTTGGTTTTGATTTGCCTCTAAACAAACAGAAATGGTGGCCTGGGTACTGAAAATTTGTTGATACTGCAATCCACTGATTATATATTTCCAATGCAGCCAATGGCCGAAGATGAACGATATACTTCTGCCATACACTAACAGTATAAAGAACCATGATAGTTTTCTTACTCGTATGAGTAACATAAGTTGGCTATTCATGGCTTGTAGATGTGCATTGACATGCTACACAAAATCAAACGTGTCTGTCCACGTGGCAACACAAAACATTTCTAGCTCTAAAAATCCGATGACATATAATCGTGAAAACGCTAAATGCAGAGAATAAAGGTAGCCCAAATGCAGACCAATGAATCGAAGGGTTCATGAGACCAACCCCTCCAAATCTAGTGGTGAATAATCTTGACCAAGTCAAGCTGTGAATCAGCTACTGAGAATTTGCAAAACTAGAGCCCATTAAACTCCACCACATACATTTAATGTAAATAAATTCACAATGAACTCAAATAAAATTCAAGCACCATGGTCATAATTTTTATATACTAAATCCACATGAACCCAAATAAGATTCAATCAGTACGATCACAATCATCAGAATACGAGTTTTAAACCATACCCAAAAGATAAGTATGTAGTTTTGAAGCTTTTTAAAATGCTAAGCTTATGTTTTCATCTTCCCTGAACAGCAAAAGTGGGAAGAGCATGTAATTAAGTTGTATTTCCCCGAAGTCAGTCTATCTGTTTATGTTGCCCTAGATTTAATCAGTTACCTCCCTTCTCATATATGATATTTGCATGTTGACCTCATTGTTGCATGTTAAACTTCCTCTCTCCTACCTGCAAAAATATACAAACAAACATATTAGATATTTTTCCTTTTTAGGTTAGGCATGTCACAAACATATTAACTGGGAAGGATCTCATCAGCATGACCACTTGATGAAATGTGGAGGGAGAAGCCATCACTTTGACAGAACGGTTGAAAGATGTAAAGAAAGCCTAAAAGGACTAAATCGAGCACCACCAATACAAAATTGCAACAAGTACAACTAAATGCATGATCATTGTCGACATGTGTTATCAACAGTCTTATTGATCATTGTCAACATGCTACACAATTAATTATTATACTAGTTTGTTAATCAGCTTGTATTAAAATAAACAACCGTTTTGGTCCACTGTCATATCCTGCTAACAGAAATATACTCAAGTGAGATATATTTCTGAGTCTTTGTATACTTCTTATTCCTCCTAATCAGTGAAATAAAGTGAAAAAGTCTAGAAGAATCCTTTTTATCAAATCAGAAAGAAGCACTTGGTCTGAGGACGATTTTATGGACTCACTTATGCTTATTTCATCGAACACACATAACTAATTGCCGTATAAAGATAATCATGAAGATATTTCTAGGAAGAAAACGATTATTTTCATTTTTTAGTCGCATGAGTAACCTTAATATTAGGCAAAAGTTGGCTATTCATGGCTTGTAGATGTGCATTGACATGCTACACAAAAACAAGTGCCAACACAAATTTGTATCAAATTATGAGAAAAATGAAATAAGTTTTTGACAAGGGTCACAATCAAACTAGCAATACATCATAACCATTACTGCGTCAATCTATAAGTGCCAACACAAATTTCTTAAATACCAAAACACTAACCTCAAAACCAATTGGCTGGGAGAAAAAACAATATGAAGAACCATTCAGATAAATATCCACAGAAAGGATTACATTCAGAAAAACAGATTTGTTTTAATGAATAAAGATTCACCAAGTATAGGTATAGTGAACTTACCCTCTTCTGAAGTTGGTCCAGGTACAAGAAGAACTGCTTGAGCATAGTAAATAGTTTGTGCTGCCGCTTCTGTTGCTCTTGAAGCGGCCGCTTCTGATGCTGATGCTGAAGCTGCAGCAGCAATCGCCGCCACCTCTGCAGCCGCCGGTGGTGGTGGAGGTGTTCTACCAACGAGTCTCTAAATGGTATTTATAGCACATAGAAGTACTCCCAAACCTACTCCAATTGCAATATAAGTAATTCCAGTGGAAGCATGGTCCAATTTAGTTTCCACCCCTTTTAATATCAGTGAAGTTTGTCTAATTACATCATCCTTCGCAAGAAGCTCAGAAACAAAATCACTACCTGCAGCTCTAATCTCCTTATCTTCCCATTTAACTCCATCCTTCCTAACTTCTTCATCTTTAACAGAATCTCTTATGGCTGATTTTACCGGGTTCGAAATTACAGCCCCCATTTCAATTATCTAACCTAGAAACTCTCAGTGTGGGAGGAGATTCGAGAAGATGAAAGAGAAACGAAAAGGAGAGAAAGGCCTGGCATTTTTAGGGCCACTCAAAAGGATTTAGGGCCATTGATTTATATCCATACAAAGACACTAGCTAAGGGACATCTTATAGAAATTTAAAGTTATTTTTATGCCCTTTAAGGAAAAATAAAAATGAAAACCAAAATCTGATTTCAACTTTCTTCATTTCAACTCTTCTTTTTTAATTCATCGTCGTTGTGAATCGTCAAATAAAAATATTGTCGATTCGTCAAAATTTTTCCTAAACCATGGGTAAGGGTAATGAACCCTATAGAACTAAAACTAAAAACGTTGCTCGCCGTATCGATCCAAGTGTTGGAATTTTATCAAGAAATAAAGAGATCGTTGTTGAAAGTGACGAAGAACGCGACGAACGTGGAGCCACGGATGTAGTTGGTGGTGGCGAATCTCATAGCCAAACATTCCGGCAACTTCAAATGGCCCCAATTAGATAAGATTCTATCATTTTTCGGGTTTATGTCGCTTTAATTCGACGAATCGAATTTTTTATTATTAGGGTTTCCCGTTTTTCCCAGATTCCGGAGATATACATGATTTTTAACTCCCGTATGTAGTCGTGTTCTTCATTTCTCAAGAACATCGACAGTATTCGGGAGATAGAGATATAGATTAACTTCCGAATATTGTTGGTCATATCTTCTTGTGAACAAAATGGATATAATCGGTAGATTAAAGACTTTTTTGATTTCCGAATATATTGATGTAGAGACACAATAATCGAAAATGCACTAACTACCGAATATATATATATATATATATATATATTAAAAGGTTCTCAAAATTGTGATTTAGCCAAAATCTCATTTTTGGGGCCAGTATGTATTCAGAAGAGAATATAATAATCTATTCTTCCGATCGTAAAATGTTGAAACTGAAATAGCTTTGGGGCCATATATCATTCGGTAGCAAATATTATTAATGTCTTCCGATTAGTCAACATACATTCGGAAGTTTATGCAAATGCAATATCTTCCGATTATTACAAGTTCAAAATCAATGTCAACTATGTCTCTAGATGGTTCTAAAGGACGTTATAGAAGGTTAGTCAACACACATTGGGAGATTTTTGCAAATGATATATCTTCCGAATACTACAAGTGCAAAACTAGAAAGTTTTAGGTTTTTCGAAATTTCTGATTTTTGGACCATCGTATATTCGGGAGTTTATGTATATTACATATCTTCCGAATGTGACAGGTCCAAAACCAACCATGTCATGGCCCTACATGGTTCCAAAGGCCGTTATTGAAGGTTAGCCAACACACATTCGGAGATTTTTGCAAATGATATATCTTCCGAACACTACAAGTGCAAAACTAGAAAATTTTAGGTTTTTCGAAATTTCTGATTTTTGGGCCATCGTATATTCAGGAGTTTATGTATATTAAATATCTTCCGAATGTGACAGGTTCAAAACCAACCATGTCATGGCTCTAGGTGGTTCCAAAGGCCGTTATAGAAGGTTTACCAACACACGTTCAGAGATTTTTACAAATGACATATCTTCCGAACACTACAAGTGCAAAACTAGAAAATTTTATGTTTTTCGAAATTTCTGATTTTTGGGCCATCGTATATTCAGGAGTTTATGTATCTTACATATCTTCCAAATGTGATAGGTTCAAAACCAACCATGTCATGGTTCTAGGTGGTTCCAAAGGCCATTATAGAAGGTTTGCCAACACACATTCGGAGATTTTACAAATGATATATCTTCCGAATACTACAAGTGCAAACTAGAAAATTTTATGTTTTTCGAAATTTCTGATTTTTGGGCCATCGTATATTCAGGAGTTTATGAATCTTACATATCTTCCAAATGTGACATGTTCAAAACCAACCATTCCATGGCTCTAGGTGGTTCCAAAGGCCGTTATAGAAGGTTTGCCAACACACATTCGGAGATTTTTACAAATGATATATCTTCCGAATACTACAAGTGCAAAACTAGAAAATTTTATGTTTTTCGAAATTTCTGATTTTTGGGCCATCGTATATTCGGGAGTTTATGTATATTACATATCTTCCGAATGTGATAGGCTCAAAACCAACCATGCCATGGCTCTAGGTGGTTCCAAAGGCTGTTATAGAAGGTTAGCCAACACACATTCGGAGATTTTTCAAATGATATATTTTCCGAATAATACAAGTACAGAACTAGAAAAATTTAGGTTTTTCGAAATTTCTGATTTTTGGGCCATCGTATATTCGGGAGTTTATGTATATTACATTTCTTCCGAATGTGACAGGTTCAAAACCAACCATGCCATGGCTCCAGGTGGCTCCAAAGGCCGTTATAGAAGGTTTTCCAACACACATTCGGAGATTTTTACAAATGATATATCTTTCGAATACTACAAGTGCAAAATCATTCTAATACTGCACCGACTACAATCGGGAGTCTGGGTAATATTTTGTCTACCGAATGTATTTGGAGGATAAAAATGTTATATTATCTTCCGATTATGTAAGGGCAATTTTGCCATTACGAATTACGCGAGATAAGGGCTGGGTACACTTTACGTTTGGGTGACCTTTTTTGTTTTATTGTGGGCCCCTAAATCCTTTTGAGTGGTCCCTAAAAATTTCAGGTTCAATATCCAACCATAGATAATTATAATTTACATATTTCCGGATCGTAGGTGACCCTGACTTTTCCTACAGTTGGGTTCCTAATCGTAGCTTTAATTTCCCGAAATTTCTTGATGTTATTTTTCCCAACAGTAAGTAGATATGCTCCTTTTTTTTCCCGGTCGTAGGTGTACCTGAGCTTGTCTACGGTTGAGAAAATTTGGGATTTTACTTATCATAGGTTTTTTATTTTTAATAGCAAAGAGGATACATTAAGAACTTAAACTTTATAATTTATATAAGAGGAGTATTTCATGATACCTCCAAACTCTTGAGCGGAGACTCGATCCGCTGACCTCCTACTTGAGAGTCAGGTTCCTGACCAACTGGGCTAATCTCTGATGATTACTACTTATCATAGGTTAAATTTTCAAAAAGAAAAAACAAGAAGTAAT
The DNA here is from genome assembly GCF_003573695.1 of Papaver somniferum. Lineage (NCBI taxonomy): Eukaryota > Viridiplantae > Streptophyta > Magnoliopsida > Ranunculales > Papaveraceae > Papaver > Papaver somniferum. Next base: position 122,080,229 of record NC_039363.1, on the reverse strand, counting down.
TTATTTATCTTTTTAATTTTGATTTGATTTGATTTTTGAACACTAACTATAAATCAAATTTCTAGTCAAATCACGAATCTAACTGTTTTTTTCTCACCGCACAGAACAACAACGCATACAGAAAAGTGCTTTTGCAAAAGCCGCAACCATACCAAACTAAACCTTAGTTTAGTTATTCTAACTATTAACATTATTAATTGAGGGCATTCTAGCCATTAACAAAATTAGTAAGGTTATTAATCCGATCTTGTAATCTTGTGAGCCGTGAAACCAAAAACTAGGAATCCTGTAATAGGTGGTCTCTTTTCATCAATGAAATGCACATGCACATGACAGTGGAACAATATTGTGAGGTTGGTTTGGAGTTTGGACATCAAAACTTGAGAAAAGTGATGATATGTGGCCAAGTTTTACGAAATGTGAACCCAAAATTTGAATGTTGATTCAACAATCCCAATAGTTTTGCCTAGCATTTTTAGGGGCCACTCAAAAGAATTTAGGGGCCAACAATAAAATAAAAAAGAGTCACCCAAACGTAAAGTGTAGCCAGCCATTATCTCACGTAATTCGCAATGCAAAATTGCCCTTACATAATCGGAAGATAATATAACATTTTTATCCTTCGAGTATATTCGGTAGACAAAATATTACCCAGATTCTCGATTGTAGTCGGTGCAGTATAAGAATGATTTTGCACTTGTAATATTCAGAAGACATATCATTTGTAAAAATCTCTGAATGTGTGTTGGCAAACTTTCTATAACGGCCTTTGGAGCCACCTAGAGCCATGGCATGGTTGGTTTTGAACCTGCCACATTCGGAAGATATGTAATATACATAAACTCCCGAATATACGATGACCAAAAAATCAGAAATTTCGAAAAACATAAAATTTTCTAGTTTTGCACTTGTAGTATTCGGAAGATATATCATTTGAAAATATCTCTGAATGTGTGTTGGCAAACCTTCTATAACGGCCTTTGGAACCACCTAGAACCATGGCATGGTTGGTTTTGAACCTGTCACATTCAGAAGATATGTAAGATTCATAAACTCCCGAATATACGATGGCCCAAAAATCAGAAATTTCGAAAAACATAAAATTTTCTAGTTTTGCACTTGTAGTATTCGGAAGATATATCATTTGTAAAAATCTCCGAATGTGTGTCGGCAAACCTTCTATAACGGCATTTGGAACCACCTAGAGCCATGACATGGTTGGTTTTGAACCTGTCACATTCGGAAGATATGTAAGATACATAAACTCCTAAATATACGATGGCCCAAAAATCAGAAATTTCGAAAAACATAAAATTTTCTAGTTTTGCACTTGTAGTTTCTGGAAGATATATCATTTGTAAAAATCTCTGAATGTGTGTTGGCAAACCTTCTATAATGGCCTTTGGAACCACCTAGAACCATGACATGGTTGGTTTTGAACCTGTCACATTTGGAAGATATGTAATATACATAAACTCCTGAATATACGATGGACCGAGAATCAGAAATTTCGTAAAACCTAAAATTTTCTAATTTTGAACTTGTAGTGTTCGAAAGATATATCATTTGCAAAAATCTCCGAATGTGTGTTGGATAACCTTCTATAACGGCCTTTGGAACCATGTAGGGCCATGACATGGTTGGTTTTGAACCTGTCACATTCGGAAGATATGTAATATACATAAACTCCCGAATATACGATGGCCCAAAAATCAGAAATTTTGAAAACCTAAAACTTTCTAGTTTTGCACTTGTAGTATTCGGAAGATATATCATTTGCAAAAATCTCCGAATGTTTGTTGGCTAACCTTCTATAACGGCCTTTGGAACCATCTAGAGCCATAGTTGACATTGGCTTTGAACTTGTAATAATAGGAAGATATTGCATTTGCATAAACTTCCGAATGTATGTTGGCTAATCGGAAGACATTAATAATATTTGCTACTGAATGATATATGGTCCCAAAGCTATTTCAGTTTCCACATTTTACAATCGGAAGAGTAGATTATTATATTCTCTTCCGAATACATACTGGCCCCAAAATGGGATTTTGGCTAAATCACAATTTTGAGAACTTTTTAAAATATATATATATATATATATATTCGGTAGTTAGTGCATTTCCGATTATTGTTTCTCTACATCAAGATATTCGGAAATCAAAAAAGTCTTTAATCTACCGATTATATCCATTTTGTTCACAGGAAGATATGTCCAACAATATTCGGAAGTTAATCTATAACTCTATCTCCCGAATACTGTCGATGTTCTTGAGAAATGAAGAACACGACTACACTCGGGAGTTAAAAATCATGTATATCTCCCGAATCTGGAAAAAAACGGGAAACCCGAATAAAAAAAATTCGATTCGTCAAATTAAAGCGACATAAACCCAAAAAATGATAGAACCTTATCTAATTGGGGCCATTTGAAGTTTCCGGAATGTTTGGCTATCAGATTCGCCACCACCAACTACATCCGTGGCTTTGCGTTCGTCGCGTTCTTCGTGTTCTTATTCACTTTAAGCAACAATCTATTTATTTCTTGCTAAAATTCCAACATTTGGATCGATACCGCGAGCAACGTTTTTAGTTTTAGCTCATTAGGGTTCATTACCCTTACCCATGGTTTACGAAAATTTTTGACGAATCGACGATATTTTTATTTGACGATTCACGATGACGAAGATGAATTGAAGAAGAAGAGTTGAAATCAGATTTTGGTTTTTATTTTTATTTTTTCTTGAAGGGCATAAAAGTAACTTCAAATACCTAATGTGTCCCTTAGCTAGTGTCTTTGTATGGATATAAATAAATGGCCCCTAAATCCTTTTGAGTGGCCCCTAAAAATTCCAGGAAGAAAAGGGGCCTGCCTTTGTTTTTTCTTACAAAAATTAGGTTTTACGATCTTTTAAACCGGATTTTTTTGCTGGTCAGTCCAACTCAAGTGTTTTCATGAGTCGGAACTCCTGTTTTGGACAGAGATAAGTACGAGTCACACAACCAGTTTCTAAAGGACTTAAAATATGTGTTGGTTAATCAAGCGGGAAGAAGTACTCAAATCCAAGTTATTGTTGGTTCAATGGATCAATATTAAATGGGTTGTCTATGAAGACTAGATAAATCAGTTAAGAAGATGGAGTCTTTGCAAAGGAATTACTAGTGGAATTAAGTCAATTCACATGGATGGAGGATTATAGGATGGAGGGAATTAAACAAACCAAAAATAATAGGAGGCTTAGGTTTCAAGAATACTAGGTATGTCAATGAAGACCTTTTGACTAAACTTACACGGAGAATGTTTCAAGAACCAGACGCAAATTGGGTACAACTTTTGCAAGCTAAATATTCAGAAACATCAATCCTCTTTATGGGGACATTAAGAAGAAGGGCACTTGGATATGGCAAGGTCTTCAGAGAGTTCTACGTGTATTAAGATATTTCATATATGGGATATTGGTGATGGATCTATAATTGAAGTGAACCAAAAACGCGGAAAAGAAATAACACACACCAGATTGTTAACGAGGAAACCGCAAATGCAGAAAAACCCTGGGTCCTAGTTCATATTTGAACACCAAAATGTATTAAGCCGCTACATACTCTAGCCTACTATCAAAACTTGGTACTGGAATGTAGTTGAGAGCGAATCTACCATCACAGCGATTCAGTTACTACCTTGATCCTTACGCCTCTTGAATCCCGCCAGACTCCGTGCAATTGATTGCCTTAGCTGACGTCCTTTACAGCCTAAGAGTTGCTTCAACTCAATTGAATACTTTAAACCAATCTGCCTCCCACAGATAAGCCTATATGTGATTTATGTTCTGATCAAAGGTCAAAGTGAGGTAGGAAATCGATTGTTATAGACAAAGTTTAGCAAACCTTAAAATCTGGTCTTCTGACTCCCGAAGAGCAACCTAGATTATCATTCACCTCACAAGTAGATACTTGTGGAATCACAAAGTCTGAGACGAAGAAACTTTGCGATTTCTATCTATCTTGTTTGTTAGAGATAAAGGCTCGACAATCAAAATAAGATTAGGATACACAAACTATCAAGATAAATATAGTTGGACCTGGCTTCATGAATCCCTAGGTCAAGTCATTTTAGTCGCTAAACCTAAAAAGGTTTAAAGGAGAGGACGACTCTAGTTTACAACTAGGACACACAAGAATAGTGGCAGGGATTCAAAGATACCAGTTGTTTGAGGTTCTCCTTATATAGACTTTCAAGATCAAAGTTGTTTTAGATTTAAGCTAAGGTATCTTTGGAACAAGCAATCAATGATCACCGTTAGATGACAAACTTGACTTGAGATTAACATAATAGAATATACACTCTGGTTAGGATGAACCATAACCGAACCGTGTACAATGACTTGTTCATAAAAGGTTGGCCGAAACTAGCCAATTGAACGATAAGCTTAACCATTTTCATATAACACTTTAACACTTTAATCTTGAGTCACAAGTGTGATCAATCATGTCTAGATAGTGTTTTTAAAGAGTTGTTCAAATGCCGAATATCTCATAGATATAATTCTGATGCATCTGAAAATATTCGACATGGTAAGTATGTGTACCTGGTACATGTACTGTATACCTCTTCGTGAGTATTTTTGTCATGGTACATGTACCGGGTATGTATACCCTTAAGGAAAATACGGGTTCAGGGATCCACAGATCTTTTCTAGTTTGCATACTGGGTATGTGTACCTTTCCGGTTTAGAAACCAACATATCTTTTCCGGTTTGCATACTAGGTATGCATACCTTCCTGGTTCACGAGTCAATGAAATTTTATGGTATGGATACCGGGTATGCATACAAAAAATTCGTTTCTGAACTATAGCTACATCGGGGGTGTACTGGGGCTCTGGACTTATAACAGTTCTCCTAGTATGTGAACTGGTATGCATACTGACCTGTATTCAGATTTACAATAGTTCCATATCTCTCTAATAATCGATTTGAAACATTCCCAAATAACATCAATGAGACACATCACTGTTCTAGGTTATTTTCAAATGATTAAATCTTGAATCATAATTAGGTCATAAACAATAAATTTTTCGTAACCAAATTAATCAAGTATGAACAAGTGTTCTTAAGCTTAGCATATTTTGAGAACGATTATCAAGATAAACTTGACTCGAAATTTATGTTATGCATGTAGTGTCTAATTTAGTCATGCGACAATGTCTCATAGATATAAAGGTGAAAACTTGAGAAATAGGTGGTTCAGTCTTCGCTTAACTTTTGTTGATGAAGTTCTCCAAAAGCTTACGTTGATCTTCGCCTTCAAACGGTAGAACGCAGTGATGTCCGATACTCAACTACACACTTTTATCCTAATCCGAGACTTGACTAAATGTAGACTATAAATCAAGATATAGTTTTGATCAACCAAATTTGACAAAAAGCTTGAGATAAGAACACTTGTGAGTTCGACCGAGCAATGCTCTAACACAAACAATAAAGGAAAAAATTGATTACTTAGTGCAAGTCTAACGGTAGGAGAATTCCATTTTCAAAGATTTTTGCCACCTTATCATTTACAATAGCGCGTGGAACTGCAGGTCTATTGTCAATTTTATTGCTGCTTACTCTCAGAATTGTTAAGTCTCTAAAGGTAATTTTATATCAATGGTCCATTATTGAGCATCAATTGAATTGGCGTTTTAAATGGAAGTCTAATGAAATATATTTTCTTATAAATAAAAGAGTTTGGTTCAGTAAAAAAGGTATATTTCCTTGTAATTTGAGTTCATATCTTCCAAACAACCAATACCAAAATCTATCTCAATTTTTTATCTCAATTTTTTTTGTAGAAATGTAGTTTCTATCTTATAACTTATATAAACTTTTTGCGAGTATGGTTTTGTTTATATGATGGAAATCAAGAACTAGCTATCAATAGAGCTTGGTTGATATTCATCATTTGGATGTGTGGAGATAACTAGTTTCAAGTAGTAACTCTCGGGAGAGGGTGTTCCAAGATAAAGTATAATATTACGATCGAAATGTAAGATCAATAAAATACTCACTCGATCTCAAGAAAAATGATATTTTCAGTTTTCAATTTTAAGCAAAAAACATAAAAAAAATAAATGAAAGTATCAATTTTTTTATGGGACGAATGTGGTAAAAAATAGGCCCATATGTATAAAAACAAGAAGGAAAAATATATTTACACATCCATGCTTTAATGGATGGACATAGTCATTGTACTTGAGTGTTTTTCAGTTATATACAAATCTTGACATTGAACGAGTTTGAAAAGACGGGTTACGGATATCGGCGATCCCAGAAATGTTTTTGACAAGGGTAAAAGTAGGAAAAATATCTAAGTGTTAGTGGGGTCATCTTAACACTTACCACAAACTGTTACCCCTAAGACAAAGAATTGAATGTGTTAGAGCATTACTCGGTCAAACTCACAAGTTTTGGTATGTCAAGAATTTTTCATATTTAGTTGATTAAAATAATATCTTAATTTATAGTCTATTAATGTCAGTCTCGGAATAGGAATAAGGCATGTCAGTTGAGCATTAGAATTCGTCAATCAACCTCGATGATTGAAGACTGAAGAACAACGGAGACATCTATGAGAACTTCATCAACAAAGGTATGTGAAGACTGACTATCCTATTTAATCATATTATATATTATTCTCTCTACTGAGACAATATCATGTGATTTAGTTATTATGATGAAAATTGCAAAGAAAAGTCTCGAGTTCAAGATAATACTCGTTAAATGTCGAATAATAAATTCAAGGAATGAAGGAATGAAGAACTACCGCATAATAGGTTGAGAAAAATTTATTGTTCAATATATCATAATTTTCTGTAAAGTTCATGGGAGTCATCAAGTTAGTTATTTATGTTCATGAACTGATTTGGTTAGTATATAAAATTGGAATTGTTCTCAAATTTACTCGCATACACGAACTAATTTTGTCAGTTCACGAACTAGTTGATTTTCAGATGTTCCTGGATACTTGTAAATCCTTAAGTTCGCAAACTGGTTGATTTTAAGAGGTTCCTGGATATTTTTTGTAACTTGGGTACAAGAACTGATTTGGACAGTTGCAAGCAACTATTCAAAAAGAAGCAAATAAACATTTGTTTCATCTTTACAGCAAGTCTGATACCTACTGAAACAAACAACTTGTTTGGATCCCATAGATACAAGTGCGCAATATTTCAATTTTCAAATCGGTACACAAACAACTTGGTACCTACTAATTGTAAATCACACACAAAACATAGTCTGTAAACAATGGATGATCACTAGTTTGATCTAAAGATCTTGAATCACTAGGTATGTTATAGTCAATCCTCGAACAAATTGAGTGGCCTTATATCAGAAGAAAAGAACTATATAATAAACAAGTTTGATCTATAAATGATACATATACCATTAGTTAATCAAATAAATAATCGAGAAGTAAAATAAAAAAACGATTTGGTTTCCCACCAACTTTACTACTAAAGGCTTCTTGATCCCAAATAAGACTTTAAATGAAGGCAACGCAAGAGACTTCACTTGACTAGATTACTCTCCTCTATAAAAGAGTTGGATTCCCACACAAACAATTAGGAAGTGTGTCAAGGGATGAGTTTGTAAGAATACAAGATCCACTATTTACAGTGTTATTACCAAGGCTTGAGTGGAAGACAAAATATTGCCAATTCTGAAAATTCCTAAAGATTCTAAGGTCAATTGTATTCCAACTCATAAACCAAAATCACTCTTAGATGACAACTAATATTATCTAGTACATTTACATATACCTTACTAATATATAGTTGAAAAGACGAGGGTACCCAAATACACCACAATCTTTTATTTATCAACCTATAAATCCTCTACCGAATGTGATAGTTTATGGATAGAGTCGAGACAATACGACAATTCGGTCCACACTTCGTGTGACCGTCTATGGATACGATATCGAGACAATACAACAACAATATCACTTATGTGATTGACTATGGATACAAGATCAAGACGATACGACAACAAAGTGTGTACTTGATAATAGGTTCATAAATAACTGAAACTCTATAGGATCAATATCAAGTATTACGGAGTTAATGTACTTATGTATTTTACTTAATTATAGTAACAATTATAATGTGGATAACAAAGTAAAAGACACAACAAGATTTTGTTAACGAGGAAACTGCAAATGCAGAAAAACCCTGTGACCTAGTCCAGTTTTGAAAACTCTCAGAATTAAGCCGCTATACAAAATCTAATACCAATTTCCTAAAGTTGAGACCAAGCAGACTACCCATAGATACTTAGTTCCCTTAGTATCCCCGTGCCTTCGACTTCTAGAGTCACGCACGTGAATAGCAAGTCCTTTGTATCGTATTCCAAATAGAAAATGAAGAATCTGATTGATAACCACTCTAATCAATCTTGCTAAATATAAGATGAGTTATTTACAAAAGATCTTATGTTTAATCTAATAAACTCCTTTGTCTGGTTACATCAATCTATCCAATAGTTACCGAAACAGTTAAGTTTAGATTCGCACTCAATCGATATAGATCTTAAAGAGAAACTATAGAGAATGTCGATCTCACACAACTAATCAATCATATCTATCAAAGATAAAATGATTCTATTTGGATCCTATCCGATCAAGGTTTGTGCACTAACTCCACAAGATACGAAAACTAATAAGAATTCTTCTTCGTCTTCAAATCTTCCATTGTCTTCAAATACCTGCACAACACCACTTGAAATCTCTTGTGATCAATCACACACAGAACGTAGTCTGTTAATAATGGATTATCACAATATATCTTTAGATCTAACAACAGTTCTAAACATCCCGTCGATACTTTGATCTAGTCTAAGTGAATCTTATATCAGAAGAGAATATTCTCAAGAACAAACAAACTAGGTGCAATTAAAGTTTCAGTTTCAGGATCTTTCCTTGAGTATCAAAAGAAAATACGTGAAAATTAAGATATAAGAGTTTTGTATGTGTTCAAACCAGTATATCGAAATCTTATAAACATTCCAAGTTATGTTCCTTATACATCTCGATGCTTAAACCTGGCGATAACAAACATATCGAAATTGAACACTGTTAGGATCGGTCCTTACCACTAAAGTCGATCGTGGGATCAATTCTGAATCCTATTTTAACCATGAAACAGTGCTTCGAAAGTCTACTTCCTTAAACTATGTTTATGAAGTTGCTTGCAAACATAATCCCAAGGGTTGAATTCATTTGGAAGTTCAATACACCTAATAATAACAAGTTACCAATTAGTATATGTCAATTAATGAAGTCCATAGATAAACTATACTTCGAAACTCCATATACTCAAGTTGTAAGAAACAACTATTATATATTTCCTTCATAGTTTGATTTATAGTATAATGAAAAATTCATCGGTACTAGAGACAAGTATATAAACTTTACTTCGTATATAATATTTTCAATAAATACTGACTTAAAAGAAAAAAATAGAATTATAACAAGTAAAGTTTGTTGTTACTAAGAACAAGTCAAGCCTAAATTAGAAATAAAACAATTATTTCAAAAGGACTTCTCCAGTTCATAAGAACTCAACACAACCCATAAGATCCTAAGAGTATCATAGGTTTAACATACCACTTTTGATAAGAAAAACTAAGTTCGAAATTACCAAAAGTAATTTAACGTAGTTTCTGATCAATACAAAATTTCTCGGAGTAACTTTCCTAATTTCGATAAGTCAAATTAAGATCATAATTACTTAGACTTATCATGCTCCAATTATACAAAAATATTTGTACCTATTTCGACAAGGAAAAACTAAGATAAGAATGAACTTAGTTTTTTTATCAGAAAAACAATTAACCAAAGTAGTCATTTCTTAATTTTGATAAGCCAAACTAAAATGAGAATTGATCTAGTTATTTATCAGGAAAGCAGTTGTGGGAAATAATTCTTCCCTCAAATTCCACAACCACACTCCCCAAAAAGATATATCATTAAGCGCGAGTTCAAAGTAGAACTCTCCTCATGTTTATGTTATTCCCTGTGAAATGAAAAGGGTACCGTATACATCACAATCTTTTCGATATCAACCTATATGACTTGAGTGATCTAATATAGACAAATATTTTCAAGAAAATAGAAACAACAAGGTATACACTTGGTATACAATATACTTCTGAAACTGAACCTAACTATAGGGATGAAACCCAAGTGTTTGGATCCACGTACAAGTGCAATTACTTTATTATCACTAAAACAATAATTATAATGTGGAAAGTAAAGTAAAAGCACACAACAAGATTTTGTTAACGAGGAAACCATAAATGCAGAAAAACGGTGGGACCTAGTCCGGTTTTATATACTCTCAGAATCAAGCTTCCATATAAAGACTATTACCAACTTCGTATAGTTTAAACCATCTAAACTAACCCTAGTTACTTAGTTTCCTTAGTATCCCCGCGCCTTCAAATAATTTATCCAATACACGTGACTCCTAAGATAGAGTCCACTATCTTAAGTTACTTCACCAGTCGTGAAGACTTCTTGCAATCAACTCCTTTGGATCGTATTCTGAAATAGTAAAGTACTAATCTGTTTTCGGTAACTTCTCTCTCAATATCAAGAAGTAAATCAGATATTCAGTTGAGTCAAATAAATCCTCTTCCGTTTAATCTAATAAACTCCTTTGTTCGGTCGGTTAGATCAAACAAGATCTATATTATCTTGATAATATAGATCTATATTTACAAACTATCATATTCGAATCGTGAAGAAGCCCACCAAATGATTGATTGTCGAACTATACAACTAGAAATAAGATGTCCATCAAAAGACAAACAAATCTAAATCGGATCTCACCCGATCAAGTGTGTGCACGAAGTAAATCACAAAGATCAAAAACCAATTAGAAATATTATTATCTTCAAATCTTCCATGTATGCAAAGTACATGCACAAACAAACTTGATTCCCCTTATGATGCAAATCAATAATCATAAACAAACTTGGTTAAAGCATTGCTCGGATAAACCCGCCAAGCGTTGGTTTGTCAAGGTCGATTGTAATATATTAGTTCTGAAACTCAATGTCGCTTGATTAGATTACTAGAGTCAACTTAGTTAGGTTAGCCTAGGAAGCCTAGAAATGTTGAGACAAACTCGTGTTACACTAAAGAACCAGACGACGTATAGACGGTGAATACATTGAAGATTTGAAGACAAGAAAAATATTGATTTGCATATATTCAAAACTGGACTAAGTCCCGAGGTTTTTCTGCAGTTGCGGTTTCCACATTAATAAATCTTGTTGTCGCTTTTACTTTACTTTCCACATTATAATCATTATTTTAGTTACAACAAAGTAAATGCACTTGCACATTAATTAAACACTCGGGGTTTGATCCCTATAGTTAGGTTCGGTTCCGATACATATTCTATATACTAAGTGTACACCTCGTGGTTGCCATTTATTGTCAGTCTCTATCTATATTAAATCACGTAAGATATGTGTCAAATAGGTTGGTATTGAAAATATTTAGTGTATTTTGTACTCTTGTCATTTCACCAAGTTACACCAAAGAGTTAATTTTCTCTAGTTGCAGAATTTACGGGTTAAGTCAGAGATTCCACCTTTCCCAAGCTATCATTTCATCATCATGCATAAGTACGTAATCCTAATTACACCATCAAAAAAAAATGTAGTTAGGTTTCACTCGCTTTTAGTAAGATAAAAAAATTACAACTTTGAGGAGGAAAAGAATAGGGGTGGGATTCATATTACAACTTTGTGAGATAAAAAATTGACCAAAAGGATTTTTCTAAAATCTTCCAATTTCGTTGTTTCTTTAAATTTTCCCGACCTTCATCAACTAATGATTTCAACTAAGAATACAGGACATCCAATTTATTCTTCCATGTGCAGACAATATAGAATCTTCGATTATAATCATCGCGACCGCAAAAATGATTAATATTACAACTTTGTAACATAAAAAATTGACCGAAAAGATCTTTCTAAAATATTCTTATTCTGTTATTTCTTTAAAAAAAACTACCGATCTTTTTCAACCTCCAATTTATTCTTCCATGTGCAGACGAAGTAGAATTTTTGATTATAATCATCAAGATCGTAAAAGTGATTTTTCCAGTTCTCAAAATTTTGACATTTATTTTCCTTACACAATAGGGTATAAATACATCCACAAAAGAAACATGGCAACAAAAAATCGGAAGATTACTTCATTGGATGCCGCTAATCAGTAAAAATTCTATAATCACCCTATTGTTTAAAATCTTTATTAAATGCGATTATGAGGTCTGATTTATGATTTTTTAAAAGAATTTGAGTTTTCGATCTCATTAAATCACTGACTAATTTGGTTGATTTTGTGAAAATTTGAAAAGATGTTGGAGAAATTGAATAGAAAGTAACTATGATTTATTTGAGTTTTATATGGAAAATTTTTAGGTGTTTTTAGGATCTAGGGGAGGGTCAATTGTTTTGTCCTATAAATTTATGAATTTTAATTCCAGCCATTTCTTTCCCTCCTCAAATCTATTTATTCCCTCTTGTTAACAAGACTGTTTTTAGGATATCAAAATTTTAAATTACTTTGTGGATGAGTATATATTTGTATTAGAGATGTAATTTTCAAGAAAATGGATAACTAAATTATATTGAATTGAATCTTAGACTCGATCTGTTTAAATATTTAATGTTTATCCTTTTCAAGTCTTAGGTTATCAAATATATATTTTTGATGATTATCGGAAATCTACTTCATTATAAATCTATTAAAAAAAAGTTAAATGTGCAATTCCTAATTAATAATTGCAGATGGGGAAACACGATTTGCTGGTTTTAGGGGAACGAAGAGCCGAGCATGAGTTGCGACTCCTCAACCGAGCAAAATATTAATCCTCACACAGATGCACCGCTGGAAATGGGGTGCTTAGATTTGGGAAATCAATCTGTATGACTCCGGCCTAAACCAAGACAATGGCCGTTCCATGGTCAATTCGGTCGCAAAGAGGGAAATGGGTTGATCTGTAGGAAGGAAGCTGAGAATTGTGTGGGATCAATGATGATCAAGGATTGTGAGTGTGTTGAAGGTTTCTGCAATATTGATGAACTGGTAAGTTCGAATAAGTTCTGTTGGATTGATGAATTTTTGAGAGTAGTTACTCGAGAAATTCTGTATAGACAATTGCTGATAGCTGATGATCATTCGTTGTCTGTTGTTCTCAATCATGGATTTATAGACTTATTTATATTGTCAAAATAGTGAACACATTGATCCATGTAAGTGTGATGGTTTCTTGAGTGAAAGAGTGGGAAAGTGGGATATCGTGGTAAAGTCAGTTCCATTTCGTGTGGAGACTTGACTGATCGTGCACCCACTACTTTGCTAACTCCTTCAACCATTTTCACGACTTACGCACATTTCTCGTTGTGGATGAATCCACGTGTCGTAGACCGCCAGACCAAAACCCTGAGTCATATCCCCCATTTGTGACGTGATTGATGTCTCAGGAATCGTGGAGTCTGAGTGGAAGACGTGTATTTAGTTAGTCAGTTATTGACTGGTTAGACAGTGAGTCTAGGTTTTGTTGAATCGAGCATAAGTGATAAATGCTCAGCGATTCAAGGATCGAACATGTAGTTATCTAAAATGGTGTTAATATTGTAAGTTCAGTGATGCATTACTGACCCGACTGAGCAAGTATTGCTCAATTAGGCGAATTGCTGAATATTGGGAATTTGACAAGCAACTGAGCAAGTATTTCTCAATTCGACAAATTGATAATTTTGACGTGCAACTGAGCAAGTATTGCTCAATTCGACAAAATACTGAATGTTGATAATTTTGACGTGCAACTGAGCAAGTATTGCTCAATTCGACAAAATACTGAATGTTGATAATTTGACGTGCAATTGAGCAAGTGTTACTCAATTCGACAAATTACCGATAAATTATTAAATATTGAAAAATGAACAATATTTTAGCAACTGATCAAGTATTCCTCGATTCGACGAAATATTTACTGGTAGCTTGACCCAATAAAATATTACAATATTGGTAGAATAACGAATATTATATGATTAATTCATATGTTAGTTGCTGAATTAATACAAATCCATTAGTTCTTGAATCTTTCTCAGAATGATGATTCGTAGAGCATTTATTTGAAACCCTAATTTCAGATCATAGTTGATGAATCGCTGAAAATAGGTTATGAGTGATAGAGGGACTGACTGATGTAGTTTTGAAAGTGATAAGTAGAAGTTCGTTCAACTCGGACTTGTGTAGACTCGATTCTAGAGTTAAATATTAACCCTAAAATATATACAAAAAGATGATATCAATATCGGAGAAACTGGGACTTAGGATTCCACCAAACCTCGTATCATGAGCCCCACCTAATCACTTAGAGAAACATAGTTTAAAAACAAAACAAAATAAAAACAGAAGTGAAAAGGACTCAACGAGATATGGTGAAACTATCATGTTATTTCTAACACCTGAGCTCTGTGCTTTTATGAATAGACTCTTTAGATGTTGCCATCTAGTAAGATTGGTTCCTCAACTCATACAACCAAAATGCTTCCATCCACTTAGATTGGTTAGTGTCATCCTTAATAGGCATAAATTTCTAGGATCTGGAGTTTAATTGTGCAACTAAAAAGTTTCTCTTACACCCCCAAACTTAAATCTAACATTGTTCTCAATGTTCTAAAGATCAAATTAAAAGCATGAACAAGGAGAAACGGTTACCACTTGAAGCAAAAGAGGTAAGGAAAGATATTACCGTGTTGCATGAGAATGGGTTACCTCCCAAGAAGTGCTAAGTTTAACGTCTTCAGCCAGACTAAGAAAGGATTAGTCACCTCATAGAATCATAAAATAATAGCCGAAATATCTGTGGGTCATCAAAACCAAATAGAGCTATCACAAGTGAAAGGAATCTGCAACATGCCAAGAAAATGAACAAATAAAGCACACCATTGTCTAGTTTCCTGTTTAAGACAACTACATCTAGTTGTGGTTCAGGTTCAGGATCTATAACTGGTTCTAAATAAAATATTTTCATGGGTTGCATTTCCTTATAGGTTAGATCCAAATGTTCAGGTTCTAGAGTCTGGAAAAACTCAAATAAAAACTTAGAAGCAAATAATAATAACCTGAAGAATTGAGGATCCTCTAAGTCAATCAGATTTGACGTACACAGCTGACCACAATGAGAGTGGTGATCTTCCTTAAACAAGAATGTCGACCCTAATCTCCTAAAGTAATTAGGTTTAGTCTCAAAACTTAATATTCGACACATTTGAAAATCAAACATTCCCACATTTGAAAGAAAAATATTTGGTGGGAAAAGAAAGTCAATCTTGGTATCATAGCCTGGGTAAACCACACCAACAAGAGGATGGGTTTCTAATAACTGAAATTTCTTGTGGACATCACTAGGTTCAGGAAAACGTGTATGAAGATAATCTTGTAAAATGGTTGAGGCACATATGTCAAGTCCCAAGTGAGGGACCTTTCTAAGAGTTAAATCACATGGAGAATGATAATCACCCCCAAACTTAGAGTTTTCAGTGTCTCTAGAAAGACTAGTTACAACTTCCCTAATTTCAAGGTCATCTAATTCATGAAAATGGTCAATTGATTCTTCTAAGTCGGGTGCATCCTCACTCATCTCGACGAGTTCGTTTTCTTTTTCTAAGTCTATTGTTTCTAAATCGCTAGACTCAAAATATACTTGTTCCTCTAAACCATTATTAGCTTCGTAATCAAAAGGAAATACTACATCGTCTAAAACGGGGGTATCTCTAGTCAAATCCTCGTCCTTTTGAATAGGTGAATAATTATTAAAATTATTTGAATTTGAACTAGAAATAATATTATTATTAAGCTCAGTTGGAGTAGCAAATTCCTGATCACTATGCCTATTTATTTCAAATTCTTCATCAACACTATCCTCATCATAATCATTATAATAACATGAAAATGGTTGAACCTCATCTAAACAACAAGTAGTGTTACCAATTATATCCTCGTCATCTTGATTATGCAAATAACTATCCTTATTTTCAAGGGTAATATTGGAGACACTGTATTGAAAATTAAGATTATTTCGAGCAATTCTTTCGTTCGTCTCAGCTATCAGCTTGAGGGATTCCTCTATATAAAGTTTTCTTTTGTCATAAACTAAGTTATTCATCTCAGCTATCCTACGTGTCGACTCTTCTAATTTCCTGAGAGACTCTTCTAAAGGAGAAATATAAGAATTTTTCTCATATGACCGGTGCGTATGTGGATAGTAATTGGGCTCACCATGGTATGGACCATAATCTCCAAAAGGCTGATGTTCCCGACCACTATTCACACTATGGTCAAAATAGTAACGTCCATTTTGAAACTCAGTCGGATATTCGTTGTATTGGCTATTGTAATACCAGTTCGATATTCTACTGCAGGGGTGTGAGTTGTCACACAAAATAAAACCCACTGACAGGGGATTCGTGGGTGGATAGAGTCTTACCTCCCGTACCAGATGGGCAATGAACCGTTGAAGTCGACTCAGGCCACCGACTCCAATGTCAGTGTACGAACCTGAGGGGCCGTGACAGTATCGTAACCGTCGTCCTTCCATGCAAACAGTTTATATTTAATTTTTAACCCTTCCTTAGCGTTTCAAAATAATAATAATGTCCAGTCCATAAATAAAAATGTCCAAAAAGTAAAAGAAAAATTACAAAAATAAAATCCTATTTACAGTTTCTAAAAATACACAAAATAACTATATACAAAATCTTCTTCTTCACTCCTTTCGGATTCCTCTTTTCTTTCCTCCTCTGGCGATGCTTTCCTTTTATAGCACTTTTTCTTTCCTTGTAGCTTCGCTCCAAATCTGAAAAGAATCGAAAAATACCAAAACGCGTAAAAAAGAACAAAAATAATAAAAAGAAAAAGAAACCTAAAACAAATCTAAATACAAGTCCGCGTCGGCGGTGCCAAAAATTGATGTAGTTTTGAAAGTGATAAGTAGAAGTTCGTTCAACTCGGACTTGTGTAGACTCGATTCTAGACTTAAATATTAACCCTAATAAATATATACAAAAAGATGATATCAATATCGAAGAAACTGGGACTTAGGATTCCACCAAACCTCATATCATGTGGTTCAACAATCAATTCTTAGACAATTATAGATCTAGTTTATTGACTCTAATTTTTTGCCAGGGTAGATTTTAAAAAGATTAACTGTAAATCACTAGCATGATGCATCAAAAGCACTTACACCAAGCATACATCATCATACGACTTCACAACTAATTAAGAAAAATCATAAAACGATTAAATTAATTCAAAAAGTCATATGGCTTCTCCGACATCCCAATGTTGGGGTTTAGCTCCTCATATTAATCACTTGCTCAAAATACATGTCTGTTGCTCAAAAGTTGATTAAAAGAGTGAAAGGTGTAAAGCAGCTGATTTGCAACAACGCAAAAGTGTTACAGATCTCTGTTACAAAGAGGAACAATGATTACTGTTGTATATAAACGTTACTTATCTTCTGCTGTTGAACAACGACAGTTTTCTGCGACAGTTGCTTGTGCGTCAATGTTCTTCGTGTTCTTCCTCTTCAGCAGCAGCAACAGCAGAAACAAAGTTTGATAAAACTCTGATTTCTTATTCTCTGGCTCTCCCCAGGTCTCCAAACTCTCGAAACCCCTTCTATATGACCCAAACAATCTATTTATATCAAAAATACCGATTAAATCTCTCCTAAATCTTCCAAAATCTCTTCTTCTCTCTTCACGGCAAATTTGCGGCAATTTCTTGTTTTAGAATTTCTACGCGTTTCTGAGCTTTCCTTTTTATTCTAAACTCTTCCTTAGATAGATACAAATCTTTGGGAAGGTTTACAACACTTTAATCTCTCTAAAATTCCCTAAAACAGGTCACACACGTGACTTTCCATTTTTCTGTTGTGATAAAAATCCGTCGATTGAGCCCAGTCTAATCAATTTCAACACCCATATCAGATTCCTAGACCCATAAGGAGTCTATCCTATGAAAATCATAGGTTTAATCGACCTCAAACTCCTCCAAATCAGGAACCCTAAATCTGCCAGAAACTGCACCTACTTTCCCGCCAAAACTTATAATTCAAATGTAGAAGATGGTCGCCCCCTATCCAGAGTAGGGGTGCGATTAGCAGTTGCCTGGAAATGGGATGTCCCTTAGTAATTAGGTTACCCCTTATCCAAAGTGAGGGTCCGAATAGCAAATGTCCTCCCATGAACGCAAAAAACACTTTTCGAGCCAATTTCTCCGCAAAATCTTATTTTTCCAAAAACACCTACAAAGACATAAAAAGCCAAAATAAATACAAAACCGAGCACTAACAATATATACAATTGAGATTATATCAGACATAAAAATGTGTCTATCACCGACCGCATGGGTTGATGGGCATCCATGTGGTGCCCGGTGCTCGAGTGAGTACGCACAGGTTCTCCGTTTGAGAGTTGGTGAAAGAATGATGATAAAATGACGGTTTCATCATTTTACTGAAAAATTGCTAGGTTCATCATTAGGTGATGAAACCTAGGTATGAGAGATGGGGACCGACCAAGAGGCCTTGGGACCGACTCTTGGTGGTCACATGACCAATTGTTGGCCGTTTGAGCAATCCCCAGGTTGGTTGGAGAGAGTTTGGGCCCAATATGAGCAATTGAGCAAATTAGGTCAGAATTATGAAAACTTGTGGGACCAGCTTTGTGCAAGCCTTAGGAATGACTCTGGTCGGTCATGAGGGCATGCACACGTCGCCTTGGTGTCCGTGTCTCCATACTGAGAGTTTCAGTATTTTCTGATGTGCGTTCGAGCAACATTGTGAATTTTCAGAAGAGTTTCATCTTGACTGAAATTCTTGATTTTTGTTGGAATGAGCATGTATGCTCAATTCATAAATATTTTTTAAATATTAAAATAAAAGTGTTTTAAGGCTATCCAGTCGTATGACCATGTTGGCTTTTGGTTTTTCATGATTTGAGCAATATTTGAGAAAATATGAAGGAATCATGAATTTTGCTCAAACCCAGGAGTTTCATGAATTGAAGAAAATAATAATTATAAAAGACTAGGGATTGCAAGTTGTGGGACCGGACACGGCTAAGGCATGGCCGGAAGGCTAGGTTTCCCGGTCTTGCACACCTTTCCCTAATTTTATATTATTATTTTTTCATGAATCCTTGAAATTATGGAGAATCCATGAGTTTTGCTGAAACGGAGGAGTTTCATGAGATTGTGAGCAATAATGATAAAAGGCTTAGGACTGTGAGGTGTGAGACCGTCCACGGCTTGGACATGGACGACTGGCTAAGTTGCCCGGTCCCGCACACCTTTCCCTATTTTATAATATTATTTCATGAATCCATGAAGTTATGGAGAATTCATGAGTTTTGCACAAACAAGGAAAGTTGCTAAAATCAAGGAGTTTTCGTGAGTTCATGAAAAATAACAAAATAGGGAAAAATAATAAAGGAGGCAAGGGACTGGCCGGAGGGCCCTACCCCTGGGCGCCTCTTATTATTTTATTATTATTTGTTGTTTTTCTCCAGTTTTGCATAGGATTCCTCATCTGTCTATGTTTTTGGATGCTCGTTTGTGCATCCAGATGCTCAGTCGTACATCATTGTCGAGTACACTTGCACCATTTTTGTGGGTATTACCCAGTGATGGTCCAGATGCCCGGTTGTTGAGTATTTATTACTAATTTATGAAATTCAGTGGAGAATAATTCATGAAACTGAGTAATAAAAATGAATAGTTGTTTTTTATTAATTCATAGGATCAGCCGTGGATTCGGCTATGAATCCAGAATAATAAAACACGCATTACCATCCTATGGGATCGTGGATTCGACCATATAATCGGAGTAATTAAGATTATCTATCACAATTTCATGAGATCAGCTGTGGATTCAATCATGAAATCGGAATAATGAGATAATGTAGTAGTTTATTGCCATTCTATGAGATCAAGTCGTGGATTCGATCATGGAATTAAAGCAATTGTTTATTGTCATTCCATGGGATCAGGTCATGGATTTGACCATGGAATAAGAACAATTGTTATTGCCATTCCATGGGATCAGGTCGTGGATTCGACCATGGTAGGAGCAATATTAGATTATTCTGGGAATTCAGTGATGAATGTCACGACATAATTAATCTATTGCAGAAAAGATATTAGCCAGTTAAAGCGTCACATCCATTTTGAGTGGTGCATAGTCAGGGAGTCACGGGTGTTGTTTACGACCTGAAGGCGTTATTGCTCTCAATCTACGGAGAATCGCCTGAATCTATACACTATCTCTCCACATAATTAGGGAACTGTGAGTGTCACCGACGTCCTGATGGCGTCTGCCGCCCAACTATTCTTCTATGTGGAGGTGGGTCTCTCTCCTGCAGTCAGGGAACAATGAGTGTCACCGACGTCCTGAAGGCGTTAAGCTCTCAATCTAGAGAGAACCGCCCAATTATGTTATTTTGCATAGAGGTCATGATGAAATTCCAGGGATCAAATCGCTCAGCTAGTAGGGATTTTCAAAAACATATTCATTAAGGCTTTGTAAAATATGAATCGTTGCATGCCTGAAAGCCGTGTCAGAAACATGCCTCATAATTTTACGTTTTTTCCCTTTGTTGAAAATCCACCATCAACATTAAGTCCCCTGCTTAGTAGGGAACATTCATGTTCCGAAATAATGCATTAGATGGTGATTTTCGGTCGATGAGATCGATGATTGAACTCAGTCTACAAAGGTATGCCTCAGAATCCTCGATTTGCTCCAATGGTGTCATGTACGAGCAAATGCACAGATAAGGACCCAGATAGCAAGATAAAGTGTCACCTCGTATGCGTGGAGAGATGAGGCACTGCTGATTTGAGCGTTCAGAAGCCTAGTTATGGTTGGTTTTGGGTTTATGGGCCCGAGTCGAAAAGAAGAAACCCATGTTTTATTAGGTTTAGGAAATAAATTTGATATAAAAGGAAAAACCTAAAATTTATTTTATTTTTTGACCTACCAAGCTTCCTCATCTCTTCATCACCTTCACGTGAGCAGCAACAACATGGAGGAAGAAAAAATTTCACGCCAGCTCCAGCACCGCCGCCGTCCGATCACCGTCCGACAGAATTCCAGCCGGCGCCGACAGATAAGCCTGTGCGATTTTTTTTGTTATTCGTTCTATGATTCATGGGTTTTTCATAAAATAATAAATCTCCTAGTTGCATATATGCGTAGGATTTATGAAGAATTTAAAAAAAAATTTATATGTGTGCCCGTCCGTTCGATAATTTAAGAAACGAGCAAAAATCCGTAATATGGAAGAGATACATAAAATTTTGAATAGACATGGTCTAGTTACAGTAGCAAAAGTTTTGTTTATTAGGTTTCATGAAAACCCAAGTTTGTTTTCGAAGCATGAACTTTGAAAATATTTTTAGGAACGTAGGTTTGTTCGAAAAAAGTAATAAATAATCCTTAGGGTTAAAGGAATTTTGAAAAGACATGGAGTTCACGATAAAATTTGTTTATGAACTTTTAAAATTTTATTTGGACTTTAAAAAAATAGGGAAGACCCTCGTTTTGTGAATGAATGCTCGATTGAGCAAAACGTTTTTTATTTACGTGAGTTATTAACTCACGATTTTTTTAAAGGTACGTGACTTATGCACATTTTATTAAATTAGAAATCGAGTTTTGAAAGAGCACAATTTATGAATTGATGAATTCATAGTGTATGTACAAGTTTAGTGATTTTATAGTGTATGTACACGTAAAATCAGCGAATGTTCACATGGAAGGTTATGTAAATTACTCATAGTTTCGTTAAAAGACAATGTTCGACTTTAAATGATAAAATTTTTGCTCGGCTTTGCAGGTTTGAAAGAACGAGAAAGTTTCGGCGTTTTACGCTGTTATCACTAAGTTCGTGGAATCGTAAATAGGTAAGAGTTGACGATTACCATTTTTGTAGATGTCGATATGAGCATCATAATTGTCTTGTTGCTTTAATTCTGTTGTGTTGATGAAATTTGTGTATGGATGTCACAGCAAATTTGCAAAAATGGCTCAGTCCCGTAGCGCTTCTGAAGATGATGTTTCTTCGAGAGAGGATGTTTCCACAGACGCCTCTTCCAGAGATGATGGTTCCTCCAGAAATTATGATGAGATTTCTAAGGAGAAAGAGGAAAGTCCCAAGACTAAGAACATTCCAACTGCTTAGGACAAATTCTTTGTGTATCTGTATAGACCTGAAAGTCCCTTAGGCTCTTCATTTCGGTTGCTAATAAATCCAAGGAGAACTACTCATAATAAGTTGGTGTCTCCTCAAGCAATAATTCAGTTTTGTTTTCAAGGGAAACACTTTTCGGCTTCTCATGTGGAGTTCAAGCTTTCACGAAAACCTCTGACGTATTTATATGGATGGGCAAGACACATGTTGGGTCATAGTCGTGTGCGGACCATGTTGGATTGTGCCCAGGTGACACGAGCCATTCAAGCTGCTGGAGACTTAATTATCAATCATGATATACCAGGTATGGTAGCTTTGCTTGCCCGTTGGTGCGTTCCCACTCACACCTTCATATGAAGATGGGGGGGAATTCACCATTATCTTAGAAGATGTAGCTACTTTGTTGCACCTTCCAGTTACTGGTAATTTTCCTGAAGAGCTTTCAGTGGAGGAGAATGAGATATCTAATGTACTGGATGCCAAGATGCACGAATCCAATGAGTCGCCCAAATCCTGCTATGCTCAATGGTTGTCACATTGGTGGCCGAGAGATCGAGTTCCTGAAGAACCGGTTGATGATACTTTAAAAATTGCTGCTTTCTTATGCTTGTGGCTCTCCAGGGATATTCTTGAAGATTGTGGACTCTTTCTGAAGCCGTTTGTGATTTGTTTCGCCATAAAGATGGATAAAGGTGAGAAACTTCCCATCGGTAGTCTATTCTTGGGTTCGTTGTTTGCCAATTTAGACTATTTAGTTGTAGACTCCAGTATCTCCAACGGATTCATGAAGTTCGAAACATATGCCAATACCATGTTCCTCCAAACCTTGATGTGGGAGCATCTTGAGAGTTACGCCCCAATTCCTCGTAGCATTTTGCAAGGACCCAAGGTAGATACTCGTCATGCTTTTCTTGAGAAGAATAACGCCAGGATCATGCGTTAGTCTAGAAAGAAACCACAATATAAGATATGTATTACTGACGTCTTAGATATTGAATCTGAGTTCAACTTTCGCCCTTGGGTGTCGGTTCCTGATCTCTTCTCGCAATCGATCACTTTCAATACTGCTGAGGAAAATATCACGCTGAAGACTGGTACTGATTTGAATGATGGAGAGATATCTTTCATATTGAGTTGCACTCCTGGCCACTTAGTATCAGTGATGCATGGAGAATTCCGAGTATAAGAATATAACATCTATAAGGTAGCTCGACAAATGGGCGTCGACCAGTGTGTCCCAGGTCACCGGCTGAAAAAACCATCAGTTGAGTATCTGAAGGCTAATTTAGATTGCACTCGTGTGGAGGGAAATGAGTATTTATTCCCATGCTCTGATCGTGCTAATTTTGTGACTCCGGGTTACACAGACTTCTGGCGTCAGCAACTTGGGCGTTTGCATGAGTTTGCGATGGATGTTAAGTCCCCAGTTCGAGAGTTCCCTTCCTCTGACATGATTTCTGATCGACCCAGGCTGAGATGCCTTTCCAGCGGTGATAAAAGGAAGACCTCTCCAAGTGCGATACAAGTAAGTATTTTCCTTATGATTTTAACGAAAGCATGATAATCACACCTTTAATTATATTGTTGACTCTGTGATAGAATGGCCGCGTTGTGAGACCTCGAATTCGTGTAGACTTCTCAGAACTCCAAGAGAGTCCCCAAGGCGGAGATGGTAGGAGCAAAACATCTCATAGGATGATACCGAATGATGTACAGTCTCCGGCTGCTTCTTTGGTGAGTTGTTAGCACTTCCTTTATCATTGCGATTTTGTTTTCCATGTTATCAGGATCTTGAATACTATTAATTTATCTAAGAATTTTGCTCAATCGGTTATTGACGGTCTTCATCTTTCCTCTATACGGGCAATTCAGGAATCCAACACTGATGGAGAGGTCGATGTAAGTATTCCTTTGTGCAATTTATTATGGATTTTCCTCGATTGAAGTAATGACAATTATTATTGACATATCCAGGAGGAAATTGTTTTGGAGAGCCAACATGGTCGCGCTACTCGTTCATCTTCTAATACTGGAGGGAAAGAGAACCTTCAAGAGTCGGAACGAAATGGAGATGACAATGCTACTAATGTTGATGCCGACCATTCCAATCCTTCGGACGACTTGGGAACCCCTCAAGTAAGTATCTATCTTGTATTATCTTCATAGAAGTATAATGTTTCTGATTTGTGAATGAATGAATGAGAATCCATGTAAATTAATGAATAATTTTGCCGAAAATACGTCATCAGAAAATTTCATACTTCAGATTTTAGCAAAAACGCTGTAGAATTCTCGTCTGAAGTCGGAATTTCGCGATATGCATATGCATTTTCAAGCCCTGGAGATTTCCAAGCTTTATCAAAGATGATTTTTGAATTTTGAGCATGTTTAGGGCCTGAAAAAGGCGAAATAGTGAACTTCCAAGAGACCTTCATAATTTTTTCAGATTGCATGTTGTCTGATGTTTTGGCCACATCTCCTAGCTCATTCATCCAATTTCTGTGAAATTCTGGCATGCTGTAGATAACATCCATACAAAGAGAATGGTATATATCTAAACCTTAGATTCCTTACCAATGGCTCCCAGTTTACCGTTTTATACAGGGAAATGCAGAACTTCTTCAGACGAGCTTGTTGAAAAACGTGTTTCATGAGTTCCAGACCATTCGTCCATGTCTTGGATGCACAATAAAGAACTTATATAGTGTTATTTCACTTACATGCTGTATTTTACGATTTCATTTGATTTTCATGCTCTAATCTCATGTAATCTTCGTATTAGGTACCAAATACTGAAGTTGAGAATAACAGAACCAATGTTGAAGATTCGAGCAATATGGTGAATCAAAGAAGTAACATCACCAACTCTCCACCTTCGGGTTATGGGAATATCATTGTTGAAGCCGTGGAGGAAACTGAGACTCCAATTTCTATTGAAACCGAGCCAAGAACAGAAGAGACTGTCCCAGAAGAAGATGCTGCAATGAAAATAGAGGATGCTCCAGTAGTTGAGAATCGTGTAGTAATACACGAACATCCCAATGCAGGGAATGTTTGTGAGCCTCCATTTGGTGATTCACTCCCGTATCA
Organism: Papaver somniferum; assembly: GCF_003573695.1. Taxonomy (NCBI): domain Eukaryota; kingdom Viridiplantae; phylum Streptophyta; class Magnoliopsida; order Ranunculales; family Papaveraceae; genus Papaver; species Papaver somniferum. Next base: position 122,054,811 of record NC_039363.1, on the reverse strand, counting down.
TGTGTATGTTGGTGGATTCAGCGTTCCTACTGGGTATGCCAATATGTATGAGAAGTTGTGGAAAATGTATGGTCATATTGTTGTTTCCAGGGATCCTGATCGTAGCTACTTCTTGACAATGCAGTTAGGAAACATATTTCGTGTTATGGATGATATATGAACCAGGGCCAGAAGTATTCTTACTCGAGATGTACTCTTTGATTGGGAGTACAACTTGGAGAATTCTGAGAGACTTGGCTTTAACTTGAAGTTGCTTCGTCAGAAGATCAACACCATCAAGGATGTAGTAGTGAAGAACATCCCTTTTACTAGTAATGATGTGATGGAGAAAATAATAATATTACTGAGCTGACCGAAAAGCTAGAGTTGGAGAAAGCGGATTTGCAAGTCTTGGAGAATGCTGAGAAGCAGAAATCATACTTTGATGGCTTTCTTTAGTTTTCTTTCCGTAATTTCCCGAAAATTGAACTCTTGAGAGATGTGAGATTTTATTTTGGTTTTGATTTTTGATTGACTGAGGATTTTCTTTGGATTTTGGATTTGATAAAGATTTTTCTTAAATAAAGAACTTTGATAGATTGCTGAATTCAAATACTGAATGCAAGTATTGCAAACGTTTTGTAGGAATTAAAAATACAGGTAAAATAAAATCCTAAGATGCAGAGTCGGATGTTTTGAGCGTTTGTCTTGGATGTAAAACACTCAAGGTTGAATGCTTCATGCGTCGAAAATCTTGAGCCAATTCTCATGAATTATTGGTATACTTGTCTTGCCCTTGATGTCATCCAATTTGTAGTATCCTCCAGCAACTGACTTAGAAATCATAAAAGGTCCCTCCCAGTTGGAACTCTTTGTGAACTGCAAATTGCGTCTGGTTGCCTTAAGAACCAAATATCCTTCGTGAAATTTGTTAGGCTTGGTTGCCCGTGCTTTGAATATCTTCTGCTGGTTTGGAATTCCTCGTGGATTCCATGTTGGTGGAGCTTTCTGATTCTGCGACACATGTGGACACTTGTGCAAAGGAGAGTACTTAGGATATTGATTGTGAAACTCAGTAATTATCCTAGCAATGATCGTGTTAGTGAGATGATGGATTTGGAGAGGTTCTGTTTCTAACCATTTGGTGAAGTATTGCTGAGGAGAGACTAACCACTCATAACGTTTGGTGATAGCTAGGTTTTGAGAAGAGTTGAGTCCCTGGACTAGGGTAACATGTTTGAAAGTTGGTAATACATATGCATCAAGGGGAATAATACTTTCCTGAGTGTGAAACCTCCTGACGAGTTCATGGGCGTTTTCCCTAGGTTTTTGTGTGAGTTCCATCAAGGCTTCAACTTTTCCCAAATGCTCGAAAGGTTTATCATCTTCCGATTCAGAGCTTTCTTCGACGAAGAATTGTGCAACTGAAGATGAAGACACTGCAACAACTTTTACGTCATGATTCCATGCTCGCCTAAGAATCATGTCATATCCATGATCTTCCTTAATTATGAAAAATTTAGTTTCTGTCCAGGTTGAATCATTTTTGATGTTGAGAATGATGTAACCGTAAGCCTCCCTGGATATTCCCTCATGGTATCTGACTGATATAGGAGCATGAGTCGCTTCTTGTCGAGTGATACCAGCAGATCTAAGGGTTTTCAAAGGGATGATGTTAACAGCAGTGCCAACGTCGACCAATGCTCGCTTGAATTCATTTCCTTTGAGATAGACCATGGTGAGAAGTCCCCAGTCGTATATCTCTTTGTCTTTTACTGGCGGTTCAGGGAGTGTCTCCTGAATTGTTAGTCGTTTGCCTGAAACAATCTGGTTCAGTGCAGCAAGCATATCTTCTCTTTGGGCCTTTGACAAGTACAGAAACTCGCAGACATGCTCAATTAAGGATTGAACTGCTTCCTTCACCGGTCCTCGGAGAGTGCAAATGTTCTGATTGAGAGAGGATTTTTGTGCACTCCTTCAGTCCCCAGTTCCCCTCAGTCGGCCTTCTCTTTGAATATGCGCTTCAAATTTCTGCAATCACTTGTTGGATGACTGACATACCTATGGAAATGGCAGTAGCGTGCATTTTTAATTTATTCCGCAGTTGGTTCCTTTTTGACGGGAGGTAGTTTGATTACACCATCTTGAATCCAGACTTCTAATAATTCGATCACTTCTTCAATGGGAAAAGAGAAATTATGCACTTCCTGGTCATTCTGCAGAACTGGTGGTTGTGCGTTTCTAGTCTAGTTGTCCTTCCTTGGAGCTTTCGGGGGGTGAGACGTCGGAGAAGCATTCTTATGTTGTTGTGCCTCGGCTTTTCTCTTGCTCCCTTCAGCAACATTCATGGAATCTTCAACATTGTACCTCTTGTTGATTAGACGCCTGACAACATTTTTTCGAGTGTCTTTCAATTCTTCTACTTTGACAGTTTTCGTTCTTTCCAGCAAGGCGGGAGCAGTAGTCGCTGATCACTTGGCCGCTTCATGAAGTTCTGAGAAGGTTTGAAAACGAAGATTTTCCAGCAAAGCTCTGTAGACTGGGATCATCTCATTGATGCACAAGTCCACCAGTTGTTGTTCAGTAACGTTGGGATCATGACAATCCAGAGCTTGGACCCGGAACCTCTTCACACAATCATTCAGATTTTCGACACTCTTCTGAGCCATCCTTCCCAAGTCAGAAAGAGTAATTTGATCAGAGACAAAGAAGTATTTCCTGTAGAAAGCATTAATTATTTCTCCCTAAATATCTATGCTTCCTGGTGCGATGTTTTTGTACCAAGTATATGCTCGACCCGTTAAGGATTTTGAAAACTCCTTCAAACGGACGACATGGTTGTGTTCGTGCTCTCCTAATGCTTCCAAGAATCGAGAAACGTGTTCTCGAGCATTTCCTGTTCCATTGTAGAGCGTGAACGTTGGAGAAGTGTAGCATTTTGAGAGAGGGATCCTTTGTGTGGTAGCAGGGTACGTAGGTTGATGACGGTGCACGGTCGGTGTATGTCCCCTTCCTCGATTCTCCATAAAACGTTCCAGGTCTTCACGGGTGATGAAACCGGCAGGTTCAGGTTCTGCATCTTTGCGGGTTTCATCGTCGTTAGGGACTGGAATAACTTCGGTATTCATAATTGAAGATGTTTCCTTGTCTTTTCCCTTCTTCTGAGTTTTATCTAACATCTTGTCAGTAATATTTTTGAGGTAGTTAATAGATCCTTCTGGGTAGCCACTATATCAGTTTGATTCTTGGCGAGAACTTCCTGAACTTTCATGAGATCAGCGAAAGTGCGCGGATTCTCTATGACTTCCTCGGGACGCCGGCTGAAGAGAGGATGATCTTCGATGTTGGTGTGAGGAGGAATAATGTCACCGCCATTGTTGGAAGCCGGAATGGTTTCAGGAATACCATCATTGTTATTGTTGCTAGTGCTAGCGCGGTTTGCGTTAAGATTTGTAACTAAACCTGACCTAAGATCAACCATCTTGCAAAAAGTGAGATTGCAACTGAGAGATTAATCTCCCACTGTGGTCGTCAATCTGTAGATGGGGAAAAACGATTTGCTGGTTTTTAGGGGAGCGAAGAGCCGAGCGTGAGTCGATACTCCTCAACCGAGCAAAATGTCAATCCTCACACAGATGCACCGCTGCAAAGGGGGTGCTTAGATTCGAGAAATAAATCTGTATTACTCCGGCCTAAACCAAGACAATGGTCGTTCCAGAGTCAATTCGGTCGCAAAGAGGGAAATGGGTTGATCTGTGGGAGGGAAGCTGAGAATTGTGTGGGATCAATGATGATCAAGAATTGTGATGTGTTGAAGGTTTCTGCAATATTGATGAACTGGTAAGTTCGAATAAGTTCTGATGGATTGATGAATTCTTGAGAGTAATTACTCGAGAAATTCTGTGTAGACAATTGCTGATAGTTGATGATCATTCGTCATCTGTTGTTCTCAATCATGGATTCAGAGACTTATTTATATTGTCAAAGTAGTGAACACCTTGATCCCTGTAAGTGTGACGGTTTCTTGAGTGAAAGAGTGGGAAAGTGGGAGATCGTGGTAAAGTCAGTTCCATGTCGTGTGGAGACTTGACTGATCGTGCACCAACTACTTTGCTAACTCCTTCAACCGTTTGCATGAATTACGCACATTTATCGTCGTGGATGAATCCATGTGTCGTAGACCTCCAGACCAAAACCCCGAGTCATATCCCCCATTTGTGATGTGATTGATGTCTCACGAATCGTGGAGTCTGAGTGGCAAACGTGTATTTAGCTAGTGAGTTGTTGACTGATTAGACAATGAGTCTAGGTTTTGTTGAATCGAGCATAAGTGATAAATGCTCAGCGGTTCAAGGATCGAACATGTAGTTCTCTGAAATAGTGTCAATATTGTAAGTTCAGTGATGGATTACTGACCCGACTGAGCAAGTATTGCTCAATTCGACGAATTGCTGAATATTGGGAATTTGACAAGCAACTGAGCAAGTATTGCTCAATTCGACAAATTGATAATTTTGACGTGCAACTAAGCAAGTATTGCTCAATTCGACAAAATACTGAATGTTGATAATTTTGACGTGCAACTGAGCAAGTATTGCTCAATTCGACAAAATACTGAATGTTGAAAATTTGACGTGCAATTGAGCAAGTGTTACTCAATTCGACAAATTACTGATAAATTATTAAATATTGAAAACTGAACAATATTTTAGCAACTGAGCAAGTATTCTTCGATTCGACAAACTATTTATTGGTGGCGTGACCCAATAAAATATTATAATATTGGTAGAATACTGAATATTATATGATTAATTCATATGTTAGTTGCTGAATTAATACAAATCCATTAGTTCTTGAATCTTGCTCAGAATGATGATTCGTTGAACATTTATTTGAAACCCTAATTTCAGATCATAGTTGATGAATTGCGGAAAATAGGTTATGAGTGATAGAGGGGCCGACCACATGGGATGATGGGCGTCCATGTGGTGCCCGTGCTCGAGTGATCACGCACAGGTTCTCAGTTTGAGAGTTGGTGAAAGAATGATGATAAAATTCCGATTTCATCATTTTACTGAAAAATTGCTAGGTTCATCATTAGGTGATGAAACCTAGGTATGAGAGATGGGGACCGACCAAGAGGCCATGGGACCGGCTCTTGGTGGTCACGTGACCAATTGTTGGTCGTTTGAGCAATCCCCGGGTTGGTTGGAGAGAATTTGGGCCCAATATGAGCAATTGAGCAAATTAGGTCAGAATTATGAAAACTTGTGGGACCGGCTTTGTGCAAGCCTTAGGAATGACTCTGGTCGGTCATGAGGGCATGCACACGTCTCCTTGGTGTCCGTGTCTCCATATTGAGAGTTTTAGTATTTTCTGATGTGCGTTCGAGCAACATTGTGAATTTTCAAAAGAGTTTCATCTTGACTGAAATTCTTGATTTTTGTTGGAATGAGCATGTATGATCAATTCATCAATATTTTGTAAATATTAAAATAAAAGTGTTTTAATATTCAAAATTTCCATGAGAGGCTAGCCAGTCGTGTGACCATGTTGGCTTTTGAGTTTTCATGATTTGAGCCAGATTTGAGAAAATATGAAGGAATCATAAACTTTGCTCAAACCCAGGAGTTTCATGAATTGAAGAAAATAATAATTATAAAAGACTAGGGATTGCAAGGTGTGGGACCGGCCACGGCTAGGGCATGGCCGTCCGGCTAGGTTTCCCGGTCCCGCACACTTTTCCCTAATTTTATATTATTATTTTTTCATGAATCCTTGAAATTATGGAGAATCCATGAGTTTTGTTGAAACGGAGGAGTTTCATGAGATTGGGAGTAATAATAATAAAAGGCCAAGGATTGTGAGGTGTGGGACCGGCCACGACTTGGGCATGGCCGGCCGGCTAAATTGCCCGGTCCTGCACACCTTTCCCTATTTTATAATATTATTTCATGAATCCATGAAGTTATGGAGAATTCATGAGTTTTGCATAAACAAGGAAAGTTGCTAAAATCAAGGAGTTTTCATGAGTTCATGAAAAATAACAAAATAGGGCAAAATAATAAAGGAGGAAGGGGACCGGCCACGGTTAGGGCATGGCCGGCCGGCCGGTGAGGCCAGCCCTTGAGCGCCTCTTATTATTTTATTATTATTTGTTGTTTTTCTCCAGTTTTGCATAGGATTCCTCATCTGTCTATGTTTTTGGATGCTCGTTTGTGCATCCGGATGCTCAGTCGTGCATCATTGTCGAGTACACTTGCACCATTTTTGTGGGGCTTACTCAGTGATGGTCCATATGCCCGGTTGTTGAATATTTATTACTAATTTATGAAATTCAGTGGAGAATAATTCATGAAACTGAGTAATAAAAATGAATAGTTGTTTATTATTAATTCATAGGATCAGCTGTGGATTCGGCTATGAATCCAGAGTAATAAAACACGCATTACCATCCTATGGGATCATGGATTCGACCATAGAATCGGAGTAATTAAGATTATCTATCACCATTTCATGAGATCAGCTGTGGATTCGATCATGAAATCGGAATAATGAGATAATGTAGTAGTTTATTTCCATTCTATGAGATCAAGCCGTAGATTCGATCATGGAATCAGAGCAATTGTTTATTGTCATTCCATGGGATCAGGCTGTGGATTCGACCATGGAATATGAACAATTGTTATTGCCATTCCATGGGATCAGGCCGTGGATTCGACCATGGAATATGAGCAATAATAGATTATTTTGGGAATTCAGTGATGAATGTCACGGCAAAATTAATCTATTGCAAAAAAGATATTAGCCAGTTAAAGCGTCACATCCATTCTGAGTGGTGCATAGTCAGGGAGTCACGGGTGTTATTTACGACCTGAAGGCGTTAAGCTCTCAATCTAGGGATCACCGCCCAAATATGTTATTCTGCATAGAGGTCATGTTGAAATGCCAGGGATCAAATCACTCGGCTAGTAGGGCTTTTCGAAAACATATTCATCATGGCTTCGTAAAATATGAATCGTTACATGCCTGAAAGCCGTGTCAAAAACATGCCTCTTAATTTTATGGTTTTGCCCTTTGTTGAAAATCCACCATCAATAACAGTTCACAAAAATTAATTGTGAATTTCAAAATATTTGATTTGTAGTCGTGTTAAACAATTAAAACAATTTCCTATTTTTCTCGCATATAGTTATTGCATAATGCATAACAGTATAAGTTACCTTACCCATAATTAGTTGATATCAAACAATTAAATATTCAACTTATTATTGATAAATTATAATCAAATAGTACTCATTTATTATTAAACTTACGATTACCTTTTGTTGGAGTATGTGCGGAAAAAAATTATGAATGCAAAGAAAAAATTGTTCGCTTCGAGGTAGAAAAGTCTCAACAACGGCCATAAGTGAACGTGCAAGACAAGAATGACAAAACATAGAAATAGAAAATTAAGAAGGGAGAAGACATCAAAGTTAACAAAGAACGTAATTTCATAAGAGACCTTCTCAAAAACTTTAGGAAAGAAAGTAACCAAGCTCACGTGGAAGAAACAGAAGAAGAAAACTAGATTTGAAAAAATGAAAACCAAATATAATATATATGTGAACACATAAATCACGAAGCCACCTACGTGTTCACAAACAATATTCGCATACATCCTAATTCTAGAATTGTACGCCGTATGCATAACGGGATGATTATATCGATTCATCGACTCGAAGCCTTCGGGCTTGTCATTGTCTAGTCAAATATTATCATAAATAATGTTCGTATAAAGGAATAAATCGAGAATCAAGTATAAATATAAAGCATATGAAGTTTAACGCTGAATGTAAGGTGCTGAAATGTAAATGAGACAGATTTATGTGGTTCGTCACTAAGGCCTACATCCACGGGGTTTGGTGTTTCACTATGTATTGAATGGTTACAAAGATAGTCTAATGACTTTAGAATATACATAGGTCTTTGGAAGTAGGGAGATTACTAAATCTTCCTATTTCTCTCTCATATGTTCTCCTCTAATTGCTCTCCAAAATGGTCTGCCCCCTCTCTCTTAGTAGAGAGGGGTATAGGGTTGGAACGTGGGTCCTACTTCTGAGTGCCGTTGTAATCTTATCTTCTTGTGCTTTGTGCCCATTACGCAGAGGTCTTCGGCATATGTCGCGGCCTGAGCTTGAATACGAAGGGTTATCCTCGCTTCTTCCACGAGTTGATCGACACGTGTATATCTCTTTGGTATTTAATGCGGGTAGATGGATGTCTGCTCGTGTCAGACAAGTGTCTCCTTGTCTGGTCATATCTGTGTCAGCCAAACTTCCTATCGGCCGTTGATCTGGGATCTTCCTCGGGATTGGGTGTCATCATACCTCTGAGCCATCATACCTCTGTGGTCCTCTGTCCCTGACCGTCAGATCTGCTGACCGATGGCATCTTCTGATGAGATGTTTGCTATCATTTTTTAATGTCTCGCTTCGCATGCCTCCCACGTGTCTCTTTCTTACACGTGGAGAATGATGAAAGGTGTACATACAATTTGCCTCTCTTCTTCTAACTTGGGCGTATTTTGCAATTTTGAAGAAGAAAAGTAGTCCTACACGCTTCCCACTTTGCATTAACTTCTCTCGTAACTGATCCTTGGTACGAGGGCAGTTATTGTCTTCTCTAGCTTCATAAATAGGAAAGAGAATGTGAAAAAAACTTTTATCCTCTTCTTGTCAGTGTTCATTCTCTTCTTGTTTTCTTATTCTTGTTCTTTAGTCATTTATTATCACCGTTCTTGTGAAGAATATAGCATTCAATTTTATGTTTCTTTCTTCTGCTTCTTTCGTTTTTGATTGTTGCTGCCCCTGTATCTTTTGATATCTCCGATCCTCCTTTCTTCGACTGCGGTTGGTGCTTGTCGTCCTCTTCTATACAGGTATGGGGTTTTTCATTAGTTGTTCATCATTGATTTATCTATGTATCTATTCGTTTGTCTCCTGCTGCTGTGTTCTTGGTTTTGCGATGAAGATCATACATGTCGAAGCATATATGATTGCCCTTGTTCTTTGTTACAGCGTCTGTGAGTCTGTATCTGAGTATTATCCCTGGAGTCGGATGGAGTATTTTTTAGTTTCTTAGGGTTTTTCATGTTTATCCGGATGAACCATCAATTATGGGTTTTTTGATCTTTAGTGATCTCCTCGTATTCTTCTCTAAACTGTTTTTGTGTTTCCTTGTAGATATGTCTGATCGTCCGCGGTCTCCTTACCAAACTCCGCCGTCTAGTACGCCAAGATCCCCTCCGCGTAGAGATCCTGATAGATCTCCAGTCGGGGAAGGTCCTTACAAGTCTTCGCAATCGGATCCTCGGGGTCATAGGGTTTCATCTTCCTCCGGTGCGAAGATTATGCCTACTAAGAAAGGGGATATGCCGAAGGGTCCTTCTGGATCTAGGTATGCGGTTAACCGCGCCCCTTCTCGTCCTCGTGAAGATTCTAGGAGTACGCAGGCTCCTCCTCGTGATAACTCTAGGAGTACGCGTGATCCTCCTCCTCGTAATTAAATAGTGGATGCTCCGCCCCTTCGTTCAATGGCTCCTCCTTCAGTGCCTCCGCAGAAATCTTTGCCGCCTCCTCCCGAGGTTTCTTTCAAAGGGAAGTACTCCAAGGGTACTATGTAGAGATCTGATCCGTCTACAAATATTTCTTCTAAAAGGAAAGCTTCGGAATTGGGTCTTACTTCTGATTCCGCAGACGAAGAAGAAACTGTCCCCGTGATACGCAACATTTCAGTTGGTAAGAAGAAGGTCACTTTCAAGCATATTGATTTTGAGATGTTCAAGGAAAAACATGAAATTCAAGCTTTTGAGGTTCGCTTCTATGCCCCTGACGATGATATCACCTACGAGCTCCTTGATAATTATCAATTTGACGAGTTTCATCTGTTGACTACGGTTGGAGACTTCGAGGCGAGTCTTATGTTGCCCTTATATAAGTCGGGTGACTCCTTTTATTATGACGTGTTGGCTAGTCGCGAAGGCTCTTCCACGAACACTCATAATCGTTCCGTGTCACAACTATCTGGGAATTATCTTCGTTCATTGAAGGAATGTTATCTGCGAAGCAAGGGAGAGACTATGATGACCTGCTATGTTCCAAATTCTGCTGAGAGAGAGTGGTACACTCCTCAGAACTTTAATAATTATTTTTGGGATTATTTCAACAGCAGAAATCGTAAGCCGTGGAGTGTTAGTCTTCGTAATATTACTGCTCCCCATGGTGAAATTCGTCTTTTGAGTGAGGTGAGTGATGCCAAGCTGAAGTATGTTCCTGGTACTGAGGGATCTGCTAAACGGAAACTCTTTCTTGCTCGTGAAAGGATTAAGCGTGACCATGATTATGAATGACATGCTACTATTATTGAAGTAGTTGGTCCTTGGGCTTACGGATGGATTCCGGGTCCACGTGGTTGGCGTCCTTCTGAAAATAGCAAGCCTCGTGAAACTCCTCCTGCTCGTTATGGAGATTTCTGTCCTTGGCGTCCTAATTTCGCGGGCATGAATTTTCCTTATACTCTTGATGTCGTTTATGGAGATGAGGAGGAAGGTTCTGGTGTTATCCATCCATCAAAGAGTGCTGCTGCTGCCAAGGTATAGTTTCTTCTTATATTCTCTATCTTTTTGCCCCTTTTTCCTTGCTTGAAATAATTTTCATTTTTGAAGTGAGGGAAAAAATGAGCCTTTGTGGGATGTATACTGGTTTGTAGGTGTCGAAGAAGAAGAAACTTGGACCCAAACAATATTCTACTGCGGTTATCGGTGAGGCTGAGGGTTATGAGGAGGTTAGGAGTCCCGTAAACCAAGGGTATGGTGAGGATGAAGAAATGTCCAATGGAGAAGAGCGTACCGACACTTCTTACCCTGATGAAGAAGGTGGTAATGGTGAAGAAGAAGTTTCCGCGGGTGGTGATGGTGAGGCTGAGGGTAATATTACCGTCGCTGGTACTGGCGGGAGTGGATCTGCCCCTGTTGGCGATGATATTGTTGGTGTGGGTACTTTGCCCGTAATTTCCCCAGAATTCTCTTTCGGTAGGATATATTCCGCGGGGGAATCCTTTGATGTGACTGCTGCCATGGGTCTTGCCGAGGACTTCTCATTGCTTTCCCCAAATGATGATTGGGATGTGCTTGGGGATCTTGGCAAAGAAGGTACCACTGATCAGCAAGCTGAGAACGCAGGTGGTCATGCTGAGGGTGGTAATGTCGAGACTTGCGCGGGTGAGGAGATAACCGCCAAGGGGAAGTCTGCGGTTGAGTCTCCTTCCAAGGATTTCCCTTTCTCGCTAATGCCTGAAGGTGAAGATGCCATTTTGGCTTGGCTAAAGAAGAAGAACCTGATGTTCGTCCCTAACCCTGCCCCCGTGGTCACTGGTGAGAAAAATGCCGACGCTTATACTCGTCGAATGATGCAACTGTCTTCTGAAGCCCGCGTTGCTGAGATGTGGGAGAAGAATCTTAGAGCTTCGGAAGCTAATTTAGTGGTTGACCCTCCTTCCTCTGTTGCTGATATGATGGCCATAGTTGATGGGTACCAGTACGGTTTTCCCCAGCAGCGTGTTTTAGAGGTAAATCCTTGTACTCTTTTTATGATATCCGCGCATTGTTTTCTTCGTGATATCTGATCCCTTTGGTATAATAATGTTTGTTTTTTGTGACGTAGATGATGAGGAGAGAACATTGTAACCATGTTCTATACCAATTCTTCAAAGCAAAGTCTTTAAAGTTGGAGGCCAAGCTTCGTCATAGGGAAGAGGAACTGTCTGCGGCTGAAGTGGAAACAAATGAACTGATGGGCCGTCTGAAGGAAAAAGAACAGCTGGGTAACGCTGAGGAGAGTCTTCGTTCAGAACCTGCTATAGTCCGCAACGAATTGGAGCAGACTCGTAGAAGTGTCTCGTCCTTCACAGGTTCGTATTTTACGGATTTTTCACTCCTTGTGATTCCCTATCTGTATTTTGGTGTTCTTTATGAGTCTCCCCACCCTATCTTTAGTGGGTGGAGTCCCCGAGTTGATATGGCTTCGGAAAGAAAGGGAACGACAGAAATCCCGTATTGCAGAGTTGGTGGGTAAGTTGAAGAGCGAATCCGTAAAGTGGAATGCTCGTGCTGATGAGCACAACGCCTTAACAGCTGAGTGGCGTGAAAAGCGAACATTGATGGTTGATATGCAAAATAAGTACAATCATGACCGTTGTTTGTTTAATGGTACGCTGCTATGGACGCGTGACAACCTGCGTGATGCTCGAGAACATGCTTCAGACTTAGAGGCTAGAGTGCGCTTTTTAGAAGGAGAGTTGCAACAGGCTCGTTCTTTATTAAGCCCCGGGGTTAGGGATAATATGTTGCGTCTTTCCGAGGAAAGAGATAATGCTAGGGCCGAGGTTGGTGCTCTTAGTAAAGCCCTAGCAGCGTCTCGAGCGGATGTTGCTCGCTAAGTGGAGTCTGAAAGAAATCTTGAGATGAATGTGTATCGACTCCATAAAAGGATGGGGGAGGTGAATGATGAAGTCAACCATCTTCGTCACTTGGATTCGATGAAGCAGGTAGATTTAGACGCCAGTCAATTTGCTCTTACGAACCTTCAAACGGATTATAAGAAACTATCCATCGAATATGACTTTCTTGATGAGGCTCGGGACGCAGTTGTCAATGAGGAGGCTTCGGCTAATGTCGAAGGTATAACCTCGTTTTATCGAGTGTGATTCTGTTATTTCTTCGTTTTAACCCCTTGGTATTTCTTGTTTTCAGCACTCAAGGGACAGCTTCACGCAGCAAATGATGATCTTAAAAAGACTCAATCTGCCTTAGTGCAGCAGGAAGGACAAGCCAACTATTTCAAAGGGTTGGACGCGTCTCGTGAGGAATCAGCGAAGATTGCCTCCAAAGAGGCGGAACTCCTATCTTTATTGTTGTCTCAGGCCCACCAGCGGACCGCTGTTATCACTTATAAGGCTCGATGTCAGTTGGCTGAAGAGACCAACAAAGTCCTGGATAAGATTTAACTTGGTCTTAAAGTCGAACATGGTCTTGTCAAGAATTATCCGCGTCGTCACCTTCCCGCGCCTTTGCCTGGTTCTTCTGGGCCCTCTTCAGGTGGTAGCGTACCTTCATCTCGCAAAGAAAACCCCGTTGATGGAGCTGTATCGTCCAAGTAGATTTCTTTTATTAGTCATAGAAAGTTGATCCTCGTTGATTATATAATTTCGGATCATTTTTTGATGTGTTTCCTGCTTTATCTTTTTTTGATGAATCTTGTAATCAACTCTTTATGAAATGGATCATCCTTTTGGCGTACCTGCGTTATCAATTCATCTTTTTATTTTAAAGTATTGTGAAGTGTTAAACTAGAAATAACTGGTTTTGTAAAAAGTTGAGAGTGTTTGAGTGCGACACCGAAGGTAAATACCTTCGTGATCGTCTTGAGACCTGTCACCCCGCTGGCGAATCCTGGGCCAGAGGATTCCCAAACGGTGGGGCCGAGGCAGCGTTCTAGGATATGGAATTCTTATTTGAAAATATTCACATGCACCCATTCCGTCGACCCGCTGCCTTAAAATTTGTTGGGTATCTCTTTCTGCTGGGTGCCTTCCCCTTGGTCTTACACTCATAGACACTGATAGGGGAGCCCTGAGAGATTGTAGATTAACTACTTTCCCCAATATTGTTAATATATAATGTAATGTACATGCGTTCATCCAGCGGGACTTTTGACCATTTCGTTTACTTGAAGATTTCCCAAAAAGTTTGCTTGATTGATAGGTTGAGGCCTGCTACTCCTCGTCCAGAGATAGAAACATGTGAAGCGGTTACGCTGCCTTCTTCTTCTGGTATTCTCCACGCAAATGCAAAGCTGCACTGCTCCTATGGGTGGTACGGTTTGAGACATTTAGCATTCCAAGGGTGCCGGAGGACCTCGCCTTTCAGATTGCGAAGATAGTAGGAACCGTTTCCCGCGATGTCGTGTATTATAAAAGTCCATCCCCATGTAGGTGCTAACTTTCCCCATTTCTTCTCTCGTTTATACTGCGGGATTGTTCTCAGCACATACTGCCCCTCTACAAAATTTCGAAGATTAACCTTTTTGTTGTACTCCCTCGCTAGTCTCCGTTGATAATTTTCCATCTTCTGCAATGCTTCTTCCCTCATTCCTTCCAGGTCGTCCAGTCTCTCTAACATCATGTCTGTTGTGAGATTTTTCTCCCATGCTTCGGTCTTTGTGGTTGGCATGAGGATCTCTGTTGGGATGACTGATTCATCTCCATAAGTGAGGAGAAATGGGGACTCCCAGTGGCAGATCTTCGTGTTGTCCTATATGCCCATAATACATTGTGTAGCTGTTCACACCATTGCCCCTTGTGTTCGTCTAATTGCTTTTTGAGTATAAGGGAGAGGGTCTTTTTGGTAGCTTCCGCTTGTCCGTTGCTTTGAGGGTATATGGGGGTGGACTTGTTTTTCCTTATTTTGAAAGTGTCGAAAAGCATGTCTATGTTTTTCCCCTGTAATTGTTTACCATTATCGGACACGATTTCCGCTGGTATGCCGAACCTGCAAATAATGTTTTGGAATATGAAAGTAAACACGTCCACGTCTCTGATCCTGGCTAAGGCTTTGTCTTCCACCCATTTACTGAAGTAGTCCGTGGCTACTATCAAAAATCGTCTTTTCCCTGATCCTTCGATGAAAGTCCCAACGATATCTATGCCCCATTTTGCAAATGGCCACGAACTATCCACAGAATTCAATGTTGTTGCTGGTGCGTGTATCTTTCTGGCGAAACACTGACATTATTCACATCGTCGGGACATTCTTGCAGCATCTTGTATCATTGTGGGCCAGTAGTATCCTTGCATTTTTGCTTTGTCGGCTAGTGATCTCATGCCGCTATGATTCCCTGCGTCACCATAATGGATGTCGTTTAGAATTCGATGCCCCTCTTTCCTGGATAAGCAACGTAGTAACGGTCAGAGGAAAGATTTTTTGTATAGGATCCCATCCCGAAGATCATATCTTCCTACTTTGGAGAGTATTTTCCTGGTTTGTTTGTGATCCGCGGGTAAGGTTACATCCTTGAGAAACGCATGGATCATCATTCTCCAATCATCTTCGTTGTTGAAATCTTCGTCTTGATTTTCTCTTGACAGGATATCTTCTTCGTCAAAATCGTCACGGATGTCTTCTCCCACCCGATCTTCGATATTTTCTTCCACTGTATCTTGATTTGTAGCAAAGGAAAATTGTGATGCAATCGAAGGCTCGTATACTCTTTTTATTTTGATAGGTTCGATTCTCTTGTCCTTCAGCATGGATGATATATATGCTAGGGCATCCGCGTGCCTGAGATCCCTTCTGCATAAGTGTCGTAACTTGATGTTCGGAATTTGTGATGCCAATGTTTGGACCAAGGCCATGTAAGCTGAGAGGGTGTCGTCGTACACATTGTATTCGAGCCCTATTTTCCGTATGACAAGCTGCGAATCACTTTTCAGTCTTAAATGAGTTACCCGCATATTTATTATTAAGCGGAGGGCATGTATGACTGCCTCGTATTCGACGATGTTGTTAGTATGCTCTTTGAATTCTAACCTGAGTGCCTGTACAATCCTTTCTCCAGTTGAGGTGGTGATGACAATGCCTATTCCTTCCCCTTCCTTATTTTTAGAACCATCAACGAAGACTTCCCATTTTCTTTGACTCGCGGGTTCGAAGACATCAACTGGATCCTTGCTTTCCTCATCGGCTTCTGGTATTCCCCTAATCTCTTCATCGTTGTCCAGGGGGAGGTCTGCTAAGAAATCCGCCAAAACTTGGGATTTTTGGGAATGTTGAATTTCATGAATGATGTTGAATTGGTCCAGGTGGGTGTTCCACTTGGCTATTCTACCTACTTTTCCCGCGCTTTTGAGGACTGCTTCCAGTGGTGCTTTGCATGGGACGCAGATGAAGTGAGTTAGGAAATAGGTTCTCAGCTTTTGAGTAGCCCATACTAATGCCAAGATGAGTTGTTCGATCTTCGTGTAATTCCTTCCCGCAGAATTGAGGGTCTTGCTGACATAATAGATAGGTTGTTCCATCTTCGTATTGGTTTTGACCAACACTGCGCTAACTGCGTCTTCTGTCGCTGCTATATACAATACCAAAACCTCATCAGGATCAGCCTTCTGCAGGATTGGAATTGAAACCAGGTGTTCCTTGATTCTTTGGAAGGATTCTTCGCATTCTGCGGTCCATTCAAATTTACTCCCTTTTTTGAGAATATTGAAAAAATGTTTGCATTTGTCCGAGGATCGGGCAATAAATATGCCCAAGGCAGCTAAGGACCCATTGAGCTTTTGCATTTCTTTTAAATTCTTCGGAGATGGCATTTCCACTATGGCCCGAATCTTCGCGGGATCTACCTCAATACCCCTTTTTGTTACCAGATATCCGAGGAATTTCCCTGAGGTGACACCGAAAGTGCATTTTTCTGGATTTACTTTCATGTGATGTTTCCTCATTGCTTCGAAAATATCTCTCAGGTCCTGGTGGTGATCTTTGCGCAGCCTACTTTTGACGAGCATGTCATCAACGTAGACTTCTAGGGTACTACCAATCCATGGCCTGAAGATAGCATCGACCATTCTTTGGTACGTTGCCCCTGCGTTTCGAAGTCCAAAGGGCATTCTAGTGTAGCAATAAAGGCCATGCGGGGTGTAGAATGCTGTGTGTAGTTGATCTTCTTCTTCCAGGGCTACTTGGTTGTAACCAGAATATCCATCCATAAATGACAGCTCTTCGTATCCTTCCACTGCTTCAACCAACTGATCTATGCTTGGCAGAGGATAGCTGTCCTTTGGACATGCCTTGTTGAGGTTAGTAAAGTCGATGCATATCCTAACCCCTCCATTTTTCTTAGGAACGACGACCATGTTGGAGATCCATGTAGGGTATTTGACTTCCTTGATGAAGCCTGCTTCTAGTAGTTTTCGAAGTTCTTTTTCTACTGCCTTATGATACTCCGTTGCAACTTTTCTTATTTTCTGCCTGAAAGGTGGCGTGCCTGGTTTGATGCGCAGCTCGTGTTGGATTATTTTCGGATCAATCCCCGGCATATCTCCTAACTTCCAGGCGAATACATCCGCGTATTCTTTAAGTAATTTGGTTAAGGAATCTTCTCTTTTTTCGTCCATTATGGTCCCTACTTTGATCATCTTCGGGTTTTCTTCTGTTCCTATGTTGATTTCTTTTATGGGCTATACTGGTGTGAACACCGGCTTCGGGTCCCCGAGGACTGAGACGTTCTTTAATTGCTATTTGGTATGTTTCTGTCCTTCGTTGGCTGCTGAAGTACTTGTCTCTGTGTTTAGGACATTATCATCTTTTGTCAAACCCCTCCCTGTGGTTTCCTTGAGGAACATGTCTATGGCCTTTTCTTTCGCAGCTTATTTATTTTTAATCCTTCGGGTTTTTCGCTGCTCTTTTTGTTCGTTGTTGATACGATCCTGAGTGGTCTGGCACTCTTTTGCAGAGACCCGATCTCCCTTGATTTCCATCACTCCCTCGGGTGTAGGGAACCTGAGATATTGGTAGTAAGTTGCAGCCACTCCCTTGAGTTTATGTAACCACTTTCGTCCAATAATGGCGTTATAGGGGGATGGGGCGTCAACCACGCTG
The DNA here is from genome assembly GCF_003573695.1 of Papaver somniferum. NCBI lineage: Eukaryota > Viridiplantae > Streptophyta > Magnoliopsida > Ranunculales > Papaveraceae > Papaver > Papaver somniferum. The sequence goes on along the minus strand of NC_039363.1, from coordinate 122,037,137 downwards.
AATCGTGTTTCTACTTTCATGGGTCCGGCGTTCACCTGCAACACGATGTCTCCCAATGGCTTTGTGGGTGCTCCATTGAACCCGTAGATGGTGTAATAAGAGGTCATTAGCTGTTCATCATGGAACTTCATCCGTTTGAATGCGTCGTAGAATAGAACGTTCACTGAGCTTCCCCCGTCTATGAGGATCTTTTTGAGGTTACATCCGGCCACTGGTAGTGTGAGGACCAAGGGATCGTTATGATCTTCCATATCTTCTTCGATATCTTCAATATCGAAGATAATAGGTGCGTCCATCCACTCTTCGTGCTCGTCCACCTCTACGCCATCAATCTTATATAATTCGCAGTGGTCTTCGAACTGCTTCCATAGCCTCTTTCCTATCTGCGTTGTAAGGGAGGGATCTGCGGCTTCGGAACACGAGATGGTGTTGATTGTGCGGTTTCCCTCTGGAAGTTGGACTTGCTTGGTCCGTTTGGATCTGTCCTCGGTGACCTCCTTTCGTATGTAATGTTTGAGTTTGCCAGCATCAATCAATTTTTGGATCATTATTTTGAGGTTTTTGCATTTCTCGGTCCGGTGTCCATTGAAGCAATGATACTCACAGTAATCTTCGCTGTCATAGTAGTCTAACTCTTCGGTGGAATATTCCGGATCGGATGCACTGCTTCCCCTGGCGTCATTTGCTAGGATGATTCTTCGGTCTCGGTTAGCTCTGGTGCTTTAGAATTTGCTTCGTCCAGTTGTTGGCTAGTCTACGTGCTTTGGGCAATCCTATCTTTCAAGTCTTGGTTCTCCCTGGCCAGAAGAGATATGGCATCTTCGTAGACCTGCTGTCTCTTTTTTAATTCTTCGAGCTCTACCATCAGTCGGTGGGACTGGTTTGATCCCTGATTGGGATTTACGGCTGGTACCCCTATGGCCATAGTTCCCCTTCGTCTACTGTGTGTATTAAGGGTGGCCGAGGATTAGCTTCAATCGTTGGTATCTCCAAGTTTGGTCCCCTCGGTTGAGCTTCCACCCGTGGTACTAAAACCACTGGTATGGTTTGATTCTGACCGTTGGTTGACGACATTCCGAAGATTGGTGGATGTGCGGGCTGATGTGTCATAGATTCTGCTACCCCCTCTTTTTGTTGATGGATTTGGCTTGAAACCAAAGTCTTGTTAGCTTATGTAGCCTGGAGGGACGCAACAGTCTTCGTGGCTGCTGCTTTGAGAGTCGCGGCTGCAATGGAGTTAGTGTTCATAGGTGAAGTGATCTCCGCAGCATCCTGCCTCTGAGTAGTTGTTTTAGCTTTGTCTCCTTTCTGCTTGCTTCGGGTCATGACCGAGGTAAACCTCGGTGTCTCCTTTGATGAGGCTTTGGTTTTTCCTGCCTCTAGTATCTTCTCCATTTTTAATCCTTTTCTGCATAGGGGAATAAATAAGGAGAACCAAAGATATCCACGAGGATCGGGTTAGCGCCACTCGTACCCGCAAGACTATTGGAATAAAAGGAAATGAGCTGCCCAAGGGCCTTAATATAAGAGAAATGTAAAGACTTCACCGGTCTAGTTTTTGCAATACAAATCCTCTAATAAACGATCATGAATCTTGTTTTCAGGATACTTTTGAAAAAGAACTCTTGAAAAGGCAGATCCGTCGCGAGGACTCATGAATCTGGATTATTAAGTCTTAGTTAAGGAAAACACCTCACGTGAAAATCTGTGATAGATAGCCGCGGGTTTGTCTGCTTTGAAATGGTGTTTGTGAAAATGAAGACCATGAACCCAGAATAAAAAAGGTTTTGAAAGCACGCTGAACCCAGAATAGGGCACAACCATAATGCGCGTTTTAAGGTGAAATCACAAGATAATTGTATGTACACCTTTCATCATCCTCCACGTGTACAGAAAGAGACAAGTGGGAGGCATGCGAAGCGAGACATCAAAACAAGATAGCAAGCATCTCATCAGAAGATGCCATCGGTCAGCAGATCTGACAGTCAGGGACAGAGGACCACAGAGGTATGATGGATCAGAGGAGCACCAGATAATACCCCTTGGGTATTAACACACCCAATCCCGAGGAAGATCCCAGATCAACGGCCGAGAGCAAGTTTGGCTGACACAGATATGACCAGACAAAGAGACACTTGTCTGACACGAGCAGACATCCATCTACCCGCATTAAATACCAAAGATATATACACGTGCCGATCAGCTCGTGGAAGAAGTGAGGATAACCCTTCGTATTCAAGCTCAGGCCGCGGCATATGCCGAAGACCTCTGCGTAATGGGAACAAAGCACAAGAAGATAAGATTACAACGACACCTCATAAGTAGGACCCACGCGAATCCCCTGTCAACGAGTTACTGGACTCCTTTGTATGCATATATGTTGAGGACTGAATACAGACATTTATTTTTTCTAATAAAGGGCAAGGCCTGGCCATACAAGATAAGGGTTCATATTTCATCACCGTTCTCTTCTTGCCCGCTTTAGTAACACGTAACCTACGCGAACCTAAGCCTAAAATTTTGACTAGAACGAGACCGATAGGGTAACGAGCTTAACAGGAAAGTCATTTGAAAAATATTGTTTACTCTTTTAAGCATACTTCGAAGTTCTTGACGGTTTCTGTAAGTTGAATGCGTGACTGCGCCGCCTTGTAATACCGGTGAGGCCTTGGGTATCCGAGATCCACTGAGCTTCCCTCGCCTCTATTCAACTTACGTTAACTCGGATTGATTCCAGAGGGGTTTGCTTAAATTGTAACGAATTCCCGTTCGAAGGATTAGAAGCTGGTCTAGAAACAATCTAAGTGGAGCCATCATGCTTTTTGTTTTCTAGAAATCAATAGGCTTGATTTGGTTGAGTCAGCCTTGATCTGTGTTTGTTTACCCTTCCAATTTAGAAAATTCTATTGTATGCCTGAATGTAAAAGAGACGCACTAGGTAGATTTGTTAAAGAGAAACCTAGTAGTTCGAAGCGTCTCGATTACCTTAATCTAGAGAGTCCGACTTTTGAAGAGTATGTTTTTGAACGTCCTTTGACTGAGGAGAGAATCCATGTTGCTCCGATAGCGCCAGAAATGGCAACTTTGAAAGCTTTGTTGAATCCAACTAGGACTACTCGTCCTTCGTGTATGAACTGAAACCTGGGACCTTACAGATGCTCCCAATCTTTTTAGGGAAAGAAAATGAAAACCCTTATTACCATGTTAGGGATATTGAGGAAATTTGTAGTACTCTAAGAGTTAGAAGCTTAGATGATGATGCTTTGAAACTTAGGTTATTCCCATTTTCCCTGAAAGATAAGGCCAAGTCGTTGCTATATAGTTTGGACTCCGAGTCAATTGAGACATATGAACAACTTACATCTGCCTTTTTAAATAAGTTTTTTCCTAGGAACAAAACATCGTCTATTAGGACGCAAATATGCACATTTTCACAACAAGAGGGAGAATCTTTATATAGGTATTTGGAAAGGTTCAATGATTTATTATCCCAGTGTCCTCATCATGGTTTAGAAAAGGTTAGGCTAGTTCAGATCCTTTATGAGGGTTTAGATTATTCCACAACGACCATGGTTGAGTCTCTATGCACTGGTGGATTTGAAAACCAAACTGTTGATGCGGCGATGGAATTTTGTAATGAAATCGCCGAAAAAAACCCAGCAATGGGAAAATATTAGGGCACCCCAGAAAACAATTCTTTTAAGTAGAGGAAACGTTAATAGGGTAGAAGGAGTCTATGAATCAGATGCCAAAATTGCTGCTATAGCAAAAAGGTTAGAAGCCTTAGAAGTGGGCCAGACTAGTGGTAGAGTGGAGCCTTTTTGGGAAGGCCAGAATATTGAAGAGTAAGCCAATGCTCTTTATAGTAACACTAGATTTGATAACCGTCAAAAGATTGACCCATATTCAGAAACCTATAATCCTGGTTGGAGAAACCATCCGAACCTTTCGTGGTCTAAGGACCAAAGTCAAGGTCAGTTTAGTAATTTTAATGCTCCCCCAGGTTTTGGCTATACTAAGAATCCTTCAGGACTAGCTCAGTTTCATAATCAGTCAGATAAGAAAATCCTAAGTTTAGAGTAATCTCTCGCCTTGTTAACTCAGCAACTACAAAATTTCAGCTATCCGTAGAACAAAGTCTACAAGCTAGTAACAGGATAGGACAAGAAAATAGTCAGGCTATTTCCGAGTTAAAAACCCAGGTTGGTCTGATAAGTGATTCTTTGAGAGAAAAAAGTAAGTTTCCTAGTCAAACACAACCCAACCCTAAAGGAGTTCATGAATTAGGTGCAAAACCATCTAATCAATTGAATGTTGTTAGAACCCTTAAGAGTGGTAGAGTTGTAGACAATAAGGTAACCATGCCCGATAATGAACATACTGTAGTTCACCCCTCAGAATCTCACCTCTCAGGACCAGTAGCTGAGGAGACTGATAAAGTTTCTGATGATGTGAATTCGGTTCCTGAAAGGTCTGATTTTATGCCTAGAGCCCCATTTCCTCAGCTATTAGTACCAACAAAGAAGGAATCGAACTTTACTGACATAATGGAGGTTTTTAAGCAAGTTACCATAAACCTTCCTTTATTAAATGCAATTAGGCAAATTCCTTCTTATGACAAGTTCCTTAAGGATATGTGTATGCAAAAGCGAAAACTTAGCGTCCATAAGAAATCCTTTTTAGCTAGTCATGTAAGTTCAATCATTCATAAGACCACAACTCCAAAGTACAAAGACCCAGGTTCTCCTACCATTGCTTGCACAATAGGTAACTTCTGAGTAAAAAAAGCTTTACTTGACTTAGGAGCCAGTGTGAACTTACTACCATTCCATGTATACTTACAACTAGGACTTGATGAAATGAAACCTACTCAGATGACACTGCAGTTAGCTGATAGGTCTGTTAAAATCCCTCGAGGTGTTATCGAGGATGTTCTTATTGAGGTCGAAAATTTTATTTATCCAGTGGATTTCGTGGTCCTAGATACCCAACCTGTCCCTGACCCAGAGAACCAGATACCTGTGATTTTAGGTCGCCCATTTTTAGCTACGTCTAATGCGATCATTAACTGTCGAAATGGTGTGATGAGTTTATCTTTTGGTAATATGACTATGGAGATGAATATCTTTAATGTCAGTAAGAAACCTCATGAGATATATGACACATGTGTTGAAGAGGTGAACATGATAGAAGCCTTAGTTCAGGAGTCATTACCAAACATTGTGTCTGAAGACCCATTAGAAAGTTGTATATCCCATTTTGGTTTAGATTTTGACGACGATATCACTATTGAACAGGTGAATAATCTATTAGATTCTACCCCTGTGTTAGACACTGATAGATGGAAAGCTAGGTTCGAACCGTTACCATTTTCTGAGACTACCCTAATTCCTTCTTTAGAAGAGCCCCCAAAGTTGGACCTTAAACCACTAGACGATACTCTTAAGTATGTGTTTTTAGGCCCATCTGAGACTTTACCTGTGATTGTAGCTTCCGATTTGGATAGTTATCAGGAAAGTAGGCTAGTAAATGTACTTCAAGACAATAAGGAAGCTTTAGGGTGGACTATAACAGACATTAAGGGTATAAGTCCTATTGTGTGTATGCATCAGATTCATTTAGAGGAAATCTCCGAACCTTCTAGGGAGATGCAACGTCGACTGAAACCTAACATGAAAGAGGTAGTTCGAAAAGAGGTGCTTAAGTTGTTGATGCGGGTATTATTTACCCAATTTCAGACAGTAAGTGGGTCAGCCCTGTTCAGGTTGTCCCCAAGAAACCAGGTATCACTGTAGTCCAGAATGATAATAATGAATTAATCCCAACCCGAGTGACCACGGGATGGCGTGTGTGTATTGAATATAAGAAATTGAACAAGGTCACAAGGAAGGACCACTTTCCCCTTCCCTTCATCGACCAGATGCTAGAGAGATTAGCTGGACATAGTCACTACTGCTTTTTAGATGGCTACTCCGGTTATAATCAGATTGTTATTGCCCCAGATGACCAAGAGAAAACCACTTTTACCTGTCCCTTTGGTACCTTTGCGTATAGACGCATGCCTTTCGGGCTTTGTAATTCCCCTGCGAATTTTCAGCGTTGCATGATGAGCATATTTTCTGATATGGTAGAACGGTTTTTAGAGGTCTTTATGGATGATTTTTCAGTGTTTGGTTCATCTTTTGATGAGTTCTTGCATCATTTGACATTAATGTTGACTAGGTGTAAGGAAAAAAAATTTAGTGCTTAATTGGGAAAAATGTCATTACATGGTTAAATCAGGAATTGTGTTAGGGCACATCGTCTCTTCAAAGGGTATAGAGGTAGACAAAGCAAAAGTTGACCTTATTAAGACTTTACAGGTCCCAAAAACCATAAAAGATATTAGGTCATTCCTAGGGCATGCAGGTTTTTACCGTCGATTCATTACGGATTTTAGCTTGATTTCTAGGCCTATTTGCAATTTGCTTGCTAAAGATGTTAAGTTTGTCTTTGATGATGCTTGTTTAGAGGCTTTTGAGAATCTTAAAACTTTACTCACTACTGCCCCAATAGTCCAGGTACCTAACTGGAACCTACCCTTTGAAATTATGTGTGATGCTTCAGATTATGCTATAGGCGTTGTGCTAGGTCAGCGAGAAAACAAATTACTCCATGTGATTTACTATGCTAGAAAAACTCTGAATGATGCCCAAACGAACTATACAACTACCGAGAAGGAATTTCTATCCATCGTGTTTGCCTTGGATAAGTTTAGATCCTATTTATTAGGTTCTAAGATCGTAATCTATACTGATCATGCTGCTTTAAAATACCTTTTTTCTAAGAAGGATACCAAACCTAGATTGATTAGATGGATCCTTTTGTTACAAGAATTTTGTCCAGACATTAGAGATAAAAGGGGTGCATAGAATGTAGTAGCAGACCACTTGTCTAGGCTAGTTGTTAGTTCCCCTAATAATTCCCTTCCTATAAAGGACAGTTTTCTTGATGAACAATTGTTCTCTGTTTCCCAATCACCTTGGTATGCAAATATAGTGAATTATCTTGAAACTGGTCGAATGCCTCAACATTGGGGTAAGCAAGATCGTTCTAGGTTTTTAGCCGAGGTTAAGCATTTATTTTGGGACGATCCTTATCTGTTTAAGTATTGTACGGACCAGATTATTAGGAGATGTGTATATGAGAGTGACCATCTAGTATTATCTCCTTTTGTCATGAACATGCATCTGGGGGTCATTTTAGTGCTAAGAAAACTGCTGCTAAGATTTTGCAGTGTGGATTTTACTGGCCTTCGTTGTTTAAAGATTACCATATGAGTCCATTTCCTATTTCGTTTGGTTATCTTTACATACTTGTCGCTGTATACTATGTGTCTAAGTGGGTTGGGGCAGTTCCGTGTAAAACGAATGACCACAAGGTCGTAGTCCAGTTTTTGAAAGAGAATATACTTACACGTTTTGGTACCCCGCGAGCTATAATTAGTGATGGAGGTTCACACTTTTGTAATAGACTGTTTGTTCTTTTAATGAAACAATACGGTATTACCCATAAAGTAGCAACCCCATATCACCCTCAGACTAGTGGTCAGGTAGAGGTTTCCAATAGGGAAATTAAACGTATTCCAGAGAAAACAGTTAATCCAAACAGGAAAGATTGGTCGTCGAGGCTTACTGATGCCTTATGGGCTTACCGTACTGCGTTTAAGACACCCATTGGAATGTCACCTTATCGTTTAGTGTTTGGAAAGGCATGTCACCTGCCTTCTGAGTTAGAGAATCGAGCCTATTGGGCTATTAAGAACTTAAACTTTTCACTTGACAGGGCAGGATCTCAAAGAAATCTCCAGCTCAATGAGTTGGACGAGATTCGTAGAGATGCATACGATAGTTCTAAGGAGTATAATAACAAAATGGAACTTGTGCATGATAGGAATATTTTACGAAAGTCATTTTCTCCAGGTCAAAAAGTTCTTCTGTATGAAACTCGTTTGCATCTATTCCCCGAGAAGTTGCGCTCTCGGTGGACCGGTCCTTTTGTGGTCCGTACTGTTTTTCCTCATGGTGCTGTTGAGATTGAGATACCAGATGGTAGTATTTATTCGAAGGTTAACGGTCAGCGACTGAATCCCTTTTTAGAGACTTTTCCTACAGGTGATGTTGAGGAGGTCCCTCTGGAGGACCCTGTTTACCTTGATTGACCATCGAGGCGATTTTGTATGTTGTATAATATTTTTGTAGGTTTTTGGTTACACTTCACCCAGGTACTATCTTTCCGACTTCTCTCTTTATTATTTCCTCATGTTACTTATATTTTTGGTATTGTTCTTTAATTAGAAACATTGAGGACAATGTTAGATTTAAGTTTGGGGGTGGGGTAGAAATTTTTGTTACCTTTTCGTTGCAATAAATAAACTCCATAGCCTAGAAATTTATCCCTATTAAGGATGGCACTAACCAATCTAAGTGGATGGAAGCATTTTGGTTGTAGGAGTTGATGAAACAATCTGACTAGATGGCAACATCTAAAGAGTCTATTCATAAAAGCACAGAGCTCAGGTGTTAGAAATAACATGATAGTTTCACCATATCTCATTGAGTCCTTTTCACTTCTGTTTTTATTTTGTTTTGTTTTTAAACTATGTTTCTCTAAGTGATTAGGTGGGGCTCACGATTCAAGTTGTTACCAATACTAGGGTGAATTAGAGTGATTAAGATACAAAAAAGAAAAGAAAAAAAAAGAAGAGAAATTGAGACCAGACCATCAGACCAACTGGAATAAATTCAATAAACTCAACCACTGGAACCCTTGTATATGCCAGTTGTGTTGACCTAGAGTTAGGATTATCAATCACTGGTTTCCTTGTATATGCCAGTGTGTTGATATTAGTCAGACTAGTATCTCAGTCCATTAGGATAGGTTCATTTTGGCGGAGGCCTTCAGACATATATGAGAAACACCGTTCACCTAGTAAACATCAAAACCATCTATGTTTTTCTATATCCATCTTCTTGATCTATCCATGTGATTAGTTTTGACTCCGGATATTGATGTCCATAGTGCGACTATCTGAGTAGAACTCTGTCACTTATATATGAATTTTAGTATGCTTGAGTGCAAACTCGTGTACAACAATTGGAATTTCGCATCAGGGTACTTCCTCCTGTAGTCAATAAGTATGCCAACCAAGGAGATTCTTTAGTGCCTTCCAAGGTTCCGTGTAGATAGCTAGGGTCTGGATTATAAAGGTTTTGTGGGTATACCTCTGGTAAGCCCTCCGGAGACAACACTCCTCCACTGGAAACACCTAGGGGTTTAAAGGCTTATTGCATATGCTAAATGCAGTCGACGATGCCTGCGACAGTGAGTTAGGATTTTATTTCTATTTTATTTTTGCTCGAGGACTAGCAAATAATAGGTTTGCGGGTATTTGATAGACACATTTTTTTGTCCGGTTTGTCTCGATTCCATATATTGTTAGGGCTCATTTTTGTATTTATTATGGTGTTTTATTTATTTGTAGGTATTTTTGGCCAATAAACATTTTTGGAAAAAATTGGCTCGAAAAGTTGTCGGAAAGCACCCGGAGGACACTTGCTATTTGGACCCCCGGTTTGGATAAGGGGCACCCTCAGGACACCCCTTAAGGCAGCTGCTAAAGGCACCCCTGCTCTAGATAGGGGGCTCCCTTTCTTCTTCACGATTTCAAATCCTCAAAATTGGCGGGAAAATTTGTGGCAGTGAAGAACAGATTAGGGTTCTTGATTTGGAGGAGTTTGAGGTCGATTAAACCTCTGATTTTCATAGGATAGACTCTTTATGGGTCTAGGAATCTGATATGGGTGTTGAAATCGATTAGACTGGGCTCAATCGACGGATTTTTATCACAACAGAATATATATGGAAAGTCATGTGTGTGACCTGTTTTAGGGAATTTTAGAGAGATTAAAGTGCTATGAACCTTCCCAAAGATTTGTGTCTATCTAAGGAAGACTTTAGAATAAAAAGGAAAGCTCAGAAACGTCTAGAAATTCTAAAACAAGAAATTGCCACAACTTTGCCGTGAAGAGAGGGGAAGAGATTTTGGAAGACTTGGGAGAGACTTAATCGGTATTTTTGATATAAATAGATTGTTTGGGTCATATAGAAGAAAAGACGAAACCTTAGGAGAAGTTTAGAACACCACAGAGCTCCAGAGATCGAGTTGCAGGAAAATACAATATTCTGCTGCTGTTGTTGAAGAGGAAGAACACGAAGAACATTGACGCACAAGTATCTGTCGCAGAACACTATCGTTATTCAACAGCAGAACCCATCTATCGTTAGATACTGTTTCCTCTTTGTAACAGAGATTCTGCAACAGCGAATCGGTTGTGTTATCACTTTTTCACCTCCTTATACACTTTTGAGCTATAAAAACATACTTTGAGAACATGGTTAATATGAAGAGCTAAACCCCATTGCTGAGGAGATAGAGGAAGCTATTTTTCCAATAAAAAGTGGTATATTCTTATTTATTTATTTATCGCAATTATTTTTATGATTGTTTTTCCTTGAGTGAAAATTGTTTGAATGATTCTTGTTAAGCAATTGTTATTTCTTTTGATGGAGCATGCTTGGACCTAGGTTTTTGATGTTCTATGCTTCGGATTTACACTTTTTATTTTGAGAATCTACTTGTTGCAATAGTTTAGAATCAAATTGAACGAAAAAAATTGCATGAATATAAATATTGTATTAAATCACTTTGAATTTGGAAAATAATGGAATCTTAGCCTCAGTGTTCTTTTAATATTGATATCAACTTTGATTGAGTTTGCTATAATTATTAGTGAGTTTTCTATTTTAATATTAGAATTTAAGTCTAATTAATATCCTTCACAAGTCTGAGAATCGAACCACTTTTACCACTATCTACAAATCACATCAGCATATCAGTTTTGTTGATAGCTTCCTAGGTAATCATTTTCTCTAAGTATTTCACACTTACAGTTTGCTGATGATACACTGATTTTTATTGATGCAAGTGTGGAAGAAGTGAGTAGACTTCTAATAATTTTGTCTGTTTTCGAGACGATTACAGGTTTGAAGTTAAATTTGGAAAAATCCACTATGATAAGTGTGGGTGCAGATAACGTAATTGATGTTCTTACTAGGGAACTTGGTTGTAAGTCGAAGAAATTACCGTTTACTTATCTCGGTATGCCTATAGGAGCACACTGGCGCAGTACCTCAGTTTGGGATTTTGTCTTGGATAGGATGAAGTAAAAGTTGGCAACATGGAAGAAGAGGAAATTGAATAAAGCAGGTAGAATCGTTCTCATTAAGAGTTGTCTTGCTAGTCTTCCAATTTATTATTTTTCTTTGTTTCATTTGACGTTTAGTGTGGAAAAATGAATGGTCAGAATCATGCGTAGTTTCATATGAGGGGCGGTGGAAGGACGAAGGAAGTTAGTCTGAGTAGGTTGGAAAAAGATTTGTTTGCTTAAAGCTAATGGTGGTTTAGGAGTGAGGAACTTGAGGAGAATTAATTGGGCATTGTTAGTTAAGTGGATTTGGAGGTACTCTAAAAACAAAATGTCTTATGAAAGAAGATTGTCCAAGAGAAATTCAAGAGGAACAATAGATTGTTAATACCGAACGTAGACTCTAATTCCCAATGCATAAGTTTATGGAAGAATGTGGTTAACATGGTCCCTACGGTACAGAGTCTGGTTATGTTTACAGTAAATGACGGAAATGGAATTAGATTTTGGAAGGGCAAATGGCTTGATGGAGGATGTTTGCAAGACTTACTCTCGGAGGTGTTTAAAGTAGTGAAGGACAAGGACGTTTCTATAGCAGCAATGATTGATAACAATGGGTGGAAAAGTGATTTCAAGAGAACTTTGAATGCTAATGAGAAGATGGAATGAGACCTTCTTAGGCATGATGTTCGTATACCCGTCCTTGTGGAAAATGAAGATGTTATGTCTATTATGGAAAATTTTAGCACGAGTAAATGCTATAAGGCTCTTGTTGGGCAGATTGATTCGTGTGATTTTGCGAAGCAACTATGGAAGAATAATATCCCTCACAAGGTTAGTTTTATTATTTGAGACTCTTTTCATAATTCCCTTCCAACCAGAGATATGTTGATGCATAAAGGAATGAAGATAGAAAGTGATTTGTGTGTTTTCTGGGACACCGAAAGAGAAACAACGGATCATATGTTCTTAAATTTTTCTTATTCTTTTGAGGTATGGAACCATTTCATAAAAGCCTTCAGAATTTCATGGCCAATGCCGAAGACTTTATTGGATTTGTTTGAAGGTTGGTCTACAAACGTTCTACAGGGAAGAGGAAAATTAGTTTGAAGGATTATCCATTATGCTATTTGTTGGAGATTATGGAAAGAGCGGAATTGAAGAGTGTTTGGGGCTAGGAAGAAGGAAACGCCGAAGATTATCGATCTTGTCAAAAAACTTGTAGTTGTATGGTCATATGATTCTGATACGTCTAAATTTGTTACTCCTAGTCTCATTTAGAGCAATTGGGAGACTCTCATGAATGAGTAACATTCTTTGTATTTTGTAAGTTTTTTTTCTCTTTAATATAACCTTTTCTTCGAATTTTTTCTCTCTCTAAGTATTGTTATGAAAGTGTGTTCTTAATTAAAATAAAATAAGACCAACTTTTTTTTTCTTCTTTCCTCAATCAATGATATCAAGATTTGATTCATATGATTTGAATATCGCTGTTTATTATGTGGATATTATACAGAGTAAAAATAAATGAAGATACAAAGTTTCAGATAGTAATCTCTTATCATTTTGATAAATGAATTATGTGTATTTTCTTCCCATTAGTTTATTTTCCTTTTACATTCATCCTCCTTTGCTGTAAACCTGGATTATGCGCGGGATTCTACCAACCTATAAGTAATTTTTTTTTTTGATGTGATGAAAAGCATCCATTAGATTGCAAATTTAGATTTTTGGTCTGTAATATCAGAGATTTTTCTCTTTTTGTGTTATTATACGCCTTAGGGTCTGTGATAATTGCATTGTGTTAACTTTATCTATTTTTTGCGGTATATATTGGGCTAATTTATCACGATTGTGTTTAGGACTGCCAATAAACATCTGAAGTCCGAGATTCGTTTCCGAAAATTCGATATCCTGTAGGATTTAATCTGATTAATCGGATTCGGAACCGGAACTCTTATCGGACTTTACCTCCTTAGCCTAACGGAATCGCATTAAGCGATATCCATGAGGCCAATATCCGACATCCGATAACCCAAGGATGTACTAGTAATTCCAACCCCCAGGGTTAGATGTCGAGGGTAGATTAGGGCTGAGTCGTCTCTTCCTTTTTTTTTCTTCTAACTTATCTTCATTTTCTTCTCACTTCGTCGATTCTCTACAACTACAATCTTCTTACTACACCAAATTTTCGGATTAGTAACAGAACAAAGCCGTTACTAAAAAGGGTTGTAACGGTTCTTGCTGTTACAAAAAGAGGTTTTACAATTTTTTTGTAACGACAATGGGGCCGGTACGAATTTGGGGTTGTAACAGCGTTTGTAACAGAGGTGACCCGTTACTGCGTGGCGAGTCCTAACATGCGCGAGCCGTTACGAATATTTTGTAACACGAGTGTCTAACAGGCAGTGGCCGTTACTACGCGGCAAATTTGTAACCTGCGGGCCGTTACTACGTGTTAGATTGAAACAGCTTATACCTGTTACCAAATTTTTTGTAACTGCAAAAAAGAAACTGCTAGTCAATAAGACCTGGGTCAAAGTTAGTCAATACTGACCAATTTCGACCAGGTCAACATTGAGGTGCAGTTCATTTGTTGCCGGAATTCAATTTTTTTTTACCTGCATAAATCTTTCATTCAATCATATCATACAACATCACCCATTCAGTAATAATAACTTCTTCTATTCTTTCTACATTCTTTCAGGTAGTTTAATACTTGAGAGAGTTCCAATGTTTAACGGAATACAAATTCTGTGTTGAAACTCAAATAAAAAATAATAATATGACTCATGCAAAACCAGGTTCAGTTGGTTTGAGCAATTATGGAGGATAAAAAAAAGATATAGCATATGAAATCTAAGATATAACAAAAACAGACTCACATAACGATCTTTTCCTTCTCTTGCTACTGTTTTTGTATCAAATCTGAACACTTCGCCTCAACTGCTCCAATAATACTCAATGACCTAATCAGAAACAGAAAGGAAGCATTAACTAAATGTGGAGATACATGTGGAGGAGACTAACCAAGAACAGCAATCAACGACTCAAAGATATGCTACATTCAAACCTAAAATGGCACAATATCAAGAGGAGACCATTGCAATAAGGTTACTTAAAAGAGTGCGTGAGGGAGGAGCAATCGTTGGGCATTGCTGATACTCCAAATTCATCCACTCAAATGCAAAATCAAACTGAAAAACCTGCAAGAAAACAAAAATCACTTTAGCATTCGTGAGCTAGCACAAATAAAAAGGAGAAGAATATGACTAAAGTCTAAACGAACACATAATATTCTGCAAAGTAAAATCAAAACATTTCAGTGACACTAACTTCAGCATGACACAATCAAGCCAAGCACTAACAATTTATTTCAGCCCTGACCTGCCTCGATTGGCCGTTTCGACCACCAACGGTGTCCTGACATGCCTTGTTTCAGCACCAACACTATCAATTACTGCGGTCACATGGCACCACGATCCTGTTTATACAGGTCATGTAGAAAAAAAAAATAGTCAAACTAACAAGTACAGGCGCTCATACTTAACTTTGCATATCAAGCTACAGTCCTAAAAATTTCAGCTTACTTGATGAAGTGCAGGTTTTTCAAATTATGTTACACAAGTACAAACCAAAGACATAACAAACACGGAATGGTAAAAAGCTAGTCATATACAAATAACAAGTTATTTCCCACAAGGAGGACAAACTTACTGGAAATAAATGATATCCAACTCAGCAAAGGTATCGATATCCCAAGCTGATGAGTGCTGACTCCACCATTCGGCACCTGAACTTGTAAGGAACCATAAAATTAACGGCATAAAATGAATATTAAAAACGAACTAAGAGAGCAAAATTTGAAGGAATCACTAAGCTGATGAGGGATAACTCCACCACTCAGCAACGTTATGCATTCTCCCCAGCTGTCTTAGCAGCGGTTTCCATTCTCTGAACAATCTGCAAGCACAAAACTGGTCAGGAAGAGGTAGGTCTTCTCTATTCCTGCGCCTCCTCTTATAGCTTTTATGTCCCTCCACTTTCGTAACCTAAACACACTCACTTTCCTTACTCAATATAAACTCTAAGACAATCACAGTCATTCATCTCAATAAGCAGCGGCAAAGACAGCACTTATGAGAAGTTTTCACGGCAATAAACTCCTTTCAAAACTAAGATAAATTTGCGGCCAAGTCTCCATATCCTGTGGCCTTCTAAGTCTGATCCTAGCCAATTCCAGACAACTCCTGAACTGAGCCTTGAGCCAGGGTTAACCACTGCACCAAACCTGGATCCCACTGGTTGTTTCTTCCCTTCTTCCTTGCTTCCTAATTACCCACCATACTCCAATATTTCCACCGCAAAACTACAAGACTAGGTTTGTCTTGGAAGCAACACAGCCTCATTCCAGTCCCATCATTAGGTTCGAACCCATTTGAACCTCCTCCATAGCTCAGCAGCATCAATATTTTGGTTCCTCCAGTTGAGATGACAATCACAGCTCACATACATTCATGACAACAACAACAAATATCACCCTATCTTCTCGCTGGAAACTAAGCTTCAAACTGTGTATCTTGACATCAAAACCCTGTCCATCTTCTTACTATAACCCTTCACCACTTACTGCCAATGACCAAGAGCACCATCTCTTCTTCTTGATGTCTGTAAAAATTCAACTTCACCACCATTCCGTCTCTGCAAAGCCACCATCACTCAGCTACTTCTACTTTTATGTCGAGAACCGCCAAGACCATGGTTAGACAACAACGATCCCATTCAGTTTCATCCTTCTCTTCTCTCATACCTGCACAAAGTCTACAAGCCTCTTGACAAACACAGCTCCATAATCACCTTCCCATACTTCTTCCCTTAACTCTCTTGACAATGGGGATTGTAATCTCGAGCACAAAATCCCTTACAGCGTCAGCACAAGATGATTAGCTGAATCATTGTCCTTACTTTACATACACAGAAAACAACCAAAGTTGCTCTTTCTCAGCTCTTCTTGCTATATGAAATCTCTTCAAATCCTCAGCTTACTGCCTCACAATCGATTAACAGAGAACAAGCTGAATCCTTCTTGTTTTTGTTAGTTCAGGCAACTTTGCAAACACTTGCTGAGGACAATGAAATGCAGTTGTTGTAAGGACAAAGCAGAATTAGAGATGTTTTTTCGGGTTCAAATACAACCCAAAATTCTGTAACTCGCGTAACTCAACTTCCATGTTCATCTCGAGCTTCTATTTCTTCAAGCACGGCCATCAAAAACCCATCTGATCAACAGCTTCAGATCCCCTTTCATTCATCTGATTTACGTCCATGAAATTCCACCAAATTCTCACATTTCGATCACAGACTCTGCAAACTTCTCCCCTGTATGAACTTGTCATAACCCTCCGTGAAAACTCCCTGAGACCATAGCCTACCCGGCATGAACCGTATGCAGCAGCTCTCGATTCAGTGAGAGAATGAACGGGAAGAAATAAAACCTAAAATTCTGAATCCTGTCTTTACAACACCACAACAACATACTCAATCCATAATTCCTTCTCAGAATCGAATATACCTTCAACCCCATCAAGAACAGATGTAAATTCTATATGAGATCACAAATCGAAAGATATCTAAAATCAAATCAATTTTATGGGTAATACAGATTTAATGTTTCTAAAATCAAATCAAATCATAAAACAAATACCCTACAAAAACCCTAAAATCAGTTCATGTTTTGAAACCCTAAAATAGAAATTAACATAAAACCCTAAAATTGTACCTTCTAAGTTGGCAGAAATTCTTCAAAGTTCTTCAGTACTTCAAACCCTAAAACGAAATAAAAAAAAACAAATCAGATTAGATATAATTGAAGAAGAAAGACTAAAATCGATTCATAGATGAAACTAATCGTATTAGATTAACAGATTCACAGATTCACAGATTACAAATCCTATTAAAAAAAAAAGATGAAACCCTACAAACAGACGATTGAAAACAAATTGAACCCTAAAAATCGAAAAGCCTATGAAGATGAATACTCACACAGATTTATGATTGAAGATGATGGAGAAAAGAAGAGAGGTTTCTATTACTCGGTTAATCGATTGAACATAAAAGAGAAGAGAAAAGAGGCAGGAGCGGAAAAGAGAGAAAAAAAATGAAAAATGAAAAATGAAAAATCTCGATTCACCAAGGCAGGAGATAACCCTTACATATGGGAGGAAATATCCTCTAGTGTTTGCTCATTTTGGCTGGAAACACAATAGTACGCGTGTGAATGGCACACGCACAAAATCCAGGTGTTACGAGATTGGTGTGACCAAGCGTGTGGCTGGCACGCGTATAAAAACTTTCGTAACGGATAGTTCCTGTTACTAAATTTCGTAACGGCCATTTGTAAAGGGAATTTCGTAACAGTTAAAAAGCCGTTACGAATTTCTGTTACGAATTCGGGAATTTGGTGTAGTGTCTTTTCAATTATCTAATCTCTAATATTCTTGAACTCAACAGGTAAATGACGGCGAAATTGAGATGAATTTAGGGGTTTTGATGCTCAGTGGGTAGTGAAGATGATGTAAGAGATGATATAGCTGATTATAGAAGAAATTGCAAATCTGAGAAGGGAAATAAAATGAAGAGCATTAAGAACAATTGGGAAATGATATTGGTTCTACTTGTGTTCAATTTCCTTGGTTTTAAAGGTTTGGATGATTCGATCTTGTGGCTGTTTGAATTGGAGCTGAAATTAAAAGGGGACCAGGGTTTGCGTATTCGATTCTCAAAGAGGAACATGAAGAAATTCATGGAATTATGAAGAATGGTTATTGATTATAAATTGAGCTGATACTGGTTTTGGAGAGTTCGATAGAGATATTGATGAGACTCAGATGGGGATTAGGGTTTCTGTTAGAGCGTTGATCGGTCGAACTCGCATGCGTTGCTATCTCAAGCATGTTTGTCAATGTTAGTGATCAAAACTATAAGTCTTGATTTCTAGCCTATTTATAGATGTCTCGGACTAGGACATAGATAGTGTAGTTGATCTTAGATCTCTCGGCGTTCATCATTTGAAGACGAAGAACTACTAGAGCTTGTGGGACTTCATCAACAAAAAGGTATGTGGAGACTTTAACTCACCTATCACTAGGAAAGTCTATTTACTCTTTATCTCCTATATTGAGACATAAGTCGTGTTACAATATAGTTTTCAACTATACACATTTGATATTTCAGGATGAGTAAACCTCGTTTACATATTTCTCGAAATATGTGTTGGCAAGCTTTCACTTTAGCCATGTTCATCTTACATTCGTGAAGAAAGTCCGAATAAGATCATATGAAAATTGCCGAGCTACATCTAACATGGTTTGCGTGATACAATCATTTGATGTTTCCTTGGAATGTTTCATTATAAAAATTTCAATAACTTGAAAATTGTTTTGACGAAAAATAGTTTGTGAACAACAACTATATAACGTCCTCTAAGAAAGTTTCAATGATTGAAATTAAGAGTTGATGATATAACCATCTTTGGATATAAGAATATATAGTGTGTTCGCACATTAGTATATAAATCCATAAACCAGAAACCATGTGTATGCATATGTGTGTATACTAAAAATGGTGAAAGGCGACAAGATAAGTGTGCGTACCCGTACGCATACTGGTAGAGGTTTTCAACCCGAAAATATCTGTTGGGTTTAGGAATTACAAATTCCTAAACTAGTCACCTTACATATGCATACCTGTACGCATACTAGAGGAGAGTTTTCGAACCGAAAATATCTGCTGGGTTTAGGACTTACAAACTCCTAAAATAGTCACCTTAGGGATGCGTACCCGTACGCATACTGGCGGAAGTTTTCGAACCGAAAATTTCTGCTGAGCCTGGAAACTTAAAAAACTATAAATCTGATTGCTTAAGTACGCATACCCGTACACATACTTAAGCTGGTTATTTTATCAAATCGGTCTGTTCATGAAATTAAACATTTAAATCTTAAGGAATGCAATCTTTGCAAACTGTGGCTATAAGGTTCATGATTGATTCATGTGAATCAAACCAATTTTGTTTTGATTGTTTCTATACAATTGAACTGTTAGAGCATTGCTCGGTCAAACTCGCATGTGTTGCTATCTCAAGAATGTTTGTCAAATTTAGTTGTCAAAACTATATGTCTTGATTTCTAGTCTACTTATAACTTAGGTCTCGGACTAGGATAGTTAAGTGTAGTTGAGCTCCAGACTCCATGGCGATCATCTTACGAAGACGAAGAACTACTCAAGGAACCGGTGGAACTTCATCCGACTAAATGGTATATGGAGACTTGAACTCATCTATCACTCAAAAGTCTACCTCTCCATCTCCTACTCTTGAGACAAAAGTCGTATAAGTATGATAGTTTTCATACATACACATTTTCTCTTTCGAGCCGAGTTTACTCGCCTATCTTTTTCTCGAAATATGTGTTGGTAAGCTTTTTCTTTAACCATTTTCATCTTTATCCCGTGACAAAAGTCATGATGACGTTTCGATCTTGAAAATATCTTTGATGACGATAGTTGTGAGTCACGACTATGATAACATTATAGAAGAATGTTTCAATGATCGAAATAAAGAGTTGAGAATTAAGTAACCAACTATGGATATAAGCATATATAGTTTTTTCACACATTAGTGTATAAATCCATGTACCGGAAACCAAATGTGTGCATACGGAATTGGTAAAGGAGGCAGGTTGGGTACGCGTACTGGCGGAGCTTTTCCTCCCGGAAAATTCTGCTGAGTTTGGAGTTTACGAACTTACAAACCAGTCACCTTAGGTACGCGTACCCGTACGCATACTGGCGTAAAGTTTTCACCCGAAAATTTCTGCTGAGTTTGTAAACCAAAGCAAACTCAAAACCGGTAAGATAAGGTATGCGTACCCAAGCTGGTTATTTCTCAAATTGGTAGTTCATGAACTTAAAAACAATAAATCAGTAAAGAATGCATTCTTTGCAAACCGTGGCTATATTGTTCATGAATTGATTCAAGTGAATAAAACTGATTTTGTTTCAATTGTGTCTATGAATAAAGACCTAAGCAATTGAACAACTCTTTAACTAGTTCTTTTGAATCATTGGAACTAGTTATGAGAAAGATGAATAAAGTTGATATGAAAGCACTCATATGGCTAACCATTGGTTAACTATTTGTGAACCAACTAAGAGTAAACGTTTAGGTACGGTTACTCAAACTTAAATGAAATACATTTCATTTGTGTATGACAAGCTAAGTTTCGATCTAACGGTTGAAAGATATTAGCTTGTATCTAATTAGGTTTTCATCTAACGATGATTAATGAATGCTTTGTTACCAAGGCACCTAAGATTGCAAACCCTGATTTGAAAACTATATAAAGGAGAACTATAGTAACTGGAAAAACTAATCCCCACACCTCTTGTGTGATACTAGTTGGTTTAGCTAGAGTCGATTCTCCTTTAACCTTAGGTTTCTTCTCGAGACCCTTTAGGATAACGAATTAAAGACTTCATTGGGATTGTGAAGCCAGACGAAACTATTTCTCTTGTAGTTGAGCGATCTGATCTTTCCACTTTCTATTGTACGAGTACAATTGTAAGATTGGCTTGAGATTATATCTCCGATAGGGCAAGATAAAAATAGATCACAAACATCTTCGTCTCATCGTTTGTGATCCCACAATATCTTGTTTCGCTACCATACGATTAAGATTATTGTAAGGTGAATGATAATTCTAGGCTATTCATCGGGAATATAAGTCCGGGTTATCGATTGGTTCCTGTTCACCTTGATTTCTATCAAAAGATGGAACAAAACTCATAGGTTATCTGTGGGAGACAAATTTATCTATCACCGTAGACTTTTCTGTGTGATACAGATTTGATAAAAGTCTTCGACTTTGGGTCGTAGCAACTCTTGGTTGTGGGGGAGATCAGCTAAGGGAATCAAGTGCGTAGTATCCTGCTGGGATCAGAGACGTAAGGAGCGCAATTGTACCTTGAATCAGTGTGATATTGATTGGGGTTCAACTACAGTCTAGATCGAAGTTAATTTGTAGTAGTCTAGAGTCTGTAGCGGTTTAATACACTGTGGTGTTCAATCTGGACTAGGTCCCGGGGTTTTTCTGCATTTGCGGTTTCCTCGTTAACAAAATTTCTGGTGTCTGTGTTATTTCTATTCCGTATTATATTTTGTTATATAATTGAAATATCACAGGTTGTGCGTTAGGTTCAATCAATTAGAATATCCAACCTTTGGTTGTTGATTTAAATTGATTTCCACTTGGATATTGGTCTTTGGTACCATCCAAGTTATCTCTCTTGTATCTGATAAAGACTCGCAGATTCCATTTGCTTGAGTATAGATCAAATTGAGAGATCGAGATATTAACTCTTTGATATACTTTTATCTAGATTGAGTCTGACTGTCTAGTTGATTCTCTATAAAGTATATCGAAGTTAGTCCATACAGATTGCTAATCGAAATATTGGGTGAGGTTGTTAGACCCCCGCTTTTTCAATTGGTATTAGAGCAGGCAAACACGTTTAAGACCTTAAAAGTCTGTGTTTATTGCGATCAGATTCTGTGGACAAAGTAGTATCTCCTATCTGCACATAGTCTATGTATTCCAATACTTTTTATTATGTCAAATGTCTTGGTTTTTCCTCAAAGGATAACTCCTTAGTTGATTCTTCCGAATCCCGAGAAAGAAACGAGACAATTGACAGAATGTCAGAAGTAGAAAGGAATGTCACCAGAACTAAAGAAATCCAACTGAGACGATTGATTTCAGCAATCATGCTCAACTTCTGGATGAATTTGAAAAGTCTCTTGGTCGAGAACGTGAACTCTACAAAATCATTGAGTCCTTCTCTAACAATATTAAAAACTCACTCAGGAGAATATGCTTCAACAAGAGAATATTAGTATCCTTGAGAATACTGTTAAAGAAGGGAGAATTAGAGAAAAACGTTTGATTGAGACACATTCATCAAATCTGAAAAATCTTAGTGTTGAAGCAGAGAACATTGCTGCATATCTTCACCTTGCCCAACAATAGTCGATCTCCTTACCAAAGGAAAACACTGTAGTGAGAAATTATTCCCTATCACGTGCTGGTTCTCAATGTGAGTTACATGTCATGAAGAAAAACTCACCAAAGGAAGTCATTGCAAAAAACAAACGGCAGGCTTCCAAACGGGACATGGGTTTGAAACAGATATCTTTCAACAATTCTCTTCCACGAAACTGTTCCTTCTATGGGAAAAGGAATCATAGTGCTAAACATTGTTTTGACAGGAAGAAACAGATCTCCGATCTTCGATATATTCTTCTATTTACCATCAACCGAGTTAATCATCTGACGACATCAACTATGGATTTCACTCCCACAGAAAACCAGAACTCTCATAGAAAGATCTTTAATGATCACTCATTTCAGAATCTTTACAGGGATCGTGTTTATTCTCAAGGTACACACTACACCCCTCAAACATAGTTTCCCAATGTCTATGAGAATAATACTGGTAGATCTAAGTCTGGAAGATGGAGACCTATCTCAGTAAATCCTCTAGAACCAATCTCTATAGGTCCTACACTTAGTCATCAAAAAGTTCCAGTTAATGGACACTAAAGAAGGACTGTAAGGACCTCATATGGAGTTGAAAACAATCGAAGATAGGAAAGAAATACAAAAGTCAGACTGTTGAATGGTATTCCTAAATTGTCTCTCAACACTCATGGTGAGATTATATCTCATCCTGCTACCTAACATTAGGTATTCTAATTCTTGTGTCTAACTTGAGAGATGAAAGGATGTTTACAAGAGAGATGCTCAAGTCTTCTGTCATTTACCATTCTTTCGGAAAGTTTGATATCTGTTTTACAGATTGAGATTCTTCTTGTTAATTCTCTATGTAATGTAACTCTTTTGCTCTATCTACTTTGATCAGATATTGAGCCCTGTTTAAAAGAGACATTCTGAGAAACAATATGTATTTCCTCTTAGATCCTTCTTGATCTTCTAGTATCTTTTCTGGTCCACGAACGTCCAAGTCTCCACTAGGGTCTTCATCAGGGGTGTCCCTCAATTGGTTAATAACACATATATATTTTTGTATGTGTTTATCTTCTTCCTAGAGATTTGCATGGGAACCTCTGCTGAATCTCAAGTAAAAGTGAACCCTAAGATGGAAAAAGACTTCAAAGGATGTGATTCTGCTCAAGATATGATCTTGAAAAAGATGCTTGAAAGAAAAGAGTATAACTCTTGGATAGGAGAATCTGTCAAGGATTTAATTCGCGTTCAGAATGAGATTAAGAACGAGCTTGCTAACCTTCAACTGCAGATAAACCAACTGATTGATGAACAAGCAAAAATTCTTGATAATCAAAACATCCTGATAAGGAACCAGAAGAAAGTCATCCTTGATTGCGTCAAAGCCAGGCATCTTGCTCGCATTGTTGACCGAAAAACCAATGTTTTAACTCATGAACATGGTATCTCTACGGTCAAGAAAATCAAGGATATCAGTGATACCTTTTATGATGGACCTTTTCAGAGGTATGAAATCGTCAAAGAAAATTTATTTTCTTTGTCTAGTGAATCTTCTTATGAGAATTTTTTATTTTTGTTTTTGTTTTGAAGAATAACTAGGATTTCATATATTACAATTTGTTATAGGGTATGTTTTTTTGCGTCCGTGAACTATTATAGTCCCATACCCTGTCGAAAGTATCTCTTTCATATGTCGATATGAAAGTATTGATAAAAGATCGATGAACTTTCGACAAACAAATATATTGTCAATTCTTTGATGTAAGATAGGTTAAAATCTTCTGTTCACAAAGATTATGTCTATTATATGTCGTTATACAAATAGTGATGGAAAATAGAATGAATCTTTGTATATTCTGCAGTATTGATCTTCCCTGATCCATTCTTATGTAAATACTGCATTGCTCCATAAGTTTTTCTTGTGTTGAGCAAAAACAATTGAGTTGATCATTCTTTATGGTTAACTTAGTTACTGCTCCGTAAGTTCTCTTATGTCGAGCATGTCCAATTAAATTGATCATTTTTGTGGTTAATTTGGTTGAGTATTCCGATTAAATTAATCATGGGTTCTCTTGTGATTAGTTCAATTGAGAATTTTGGATACAAAATCATTTCCTGTGTGATTTTTGGTGTCAAAAGAAATCTTTCTTTTCTCGTGAAAGTAAGGTCGCTCTTGTTGTTCTCTAGGGAATGACATCAAATGGGGGAGATTTCTTTTGAAATCGCGTTTAATTTCCATATCTTTGTGAGGAGTGCGGCTGTGGAATATTTTATGAGTTATCTTGTATCTTTATAAACTCCTTGATGAATGCATTTAGCTTCGGCTTTATGATTGCATCTAAACAAAGTTGATACGTATTTTTCTTTGGTCTTGAAGCATCTCCGTGGAAATTTCATTAGGATCCCGTTTACGTACCTTTGCCAATTTTATTGACAAAAAGGGGGAGAATTAATATGTAGTCCACACTACAAAGACATATGGTCTACGTGTTTTACGGAACATTATGTAAGGGGGAGTGGTTTTCATGTTGAGATGAAAGTATTGACTAAGGTGGAGTGATACATATCACCATAGTATTGTTGTCGAAGTCGTGATATAATAACTTTGATACTGTGTAATAATACTATGACACTGTATAACAATGATCGAGAGCTTTTGTTTTCTCACTGTTATGGCTACGGAACTTCAACAACTATGATGCTGAACTGAACATCTATGGAATGATGGGAGTACTTGGAAAAGACGAAGTTTTCGAGTAATTTTGAAGCACCAAGGAGATCAATCATGTGGAAGAAAAGATACAAAGTTTTATTTATTTTGTAATCCATATGTATTGATAGTTTTGTCACTAAAATTGATAAAGGAGGAGATTGTTAGAGCATTGCTCGGTCGAACTCGCATGCGTTTCTATCTCAAGCATGTTTGTCAAATTTAGTTGTCAAAACTATATGTCTTGATTTCTAGTCTACTTATAACTTAGATCTCGGACTAGGATAGTTAAGTGTAGTTGAGCTCCAGACTCCATGGCGATCGTCTTACGAAGACGAAGAACTACTCAAGTAACCGGTGAAACTTCATCCGACTAAAAGGTATGTGGATACTTAAACTCATCTATCACTCAAAAGTCTACCTCTCTATCTCCTACTCTTGAGACAAAAGTCGTATAAGTATGATAGTTTTCATACATACACATTTTCTATTTCGAGCCGAGTTTACTCGCGTATGTTTTTCTCGAAATATGTGTTGGTAAGCTTTTGCTTTAACCATTTTCATCTTTATCGCGTGATAAAATTCATGATGACGTTTCGATCTTGAAAATAGATTTGATGACGATAGTTGTGAGTCATGACTATTATAACATTATAGAAGAATGTTTCAATGATCGAAATAAAGAGTTGAGAATTAGGTAAACAACTATGGATATCATCACATATAGTGTGTTCGCACATTAGTGTATAAATCCATGTACCGGAAACCAAATGTGTGCATATGTGTGCATACGGAATTGGTAAAGAAGACGGGTTGGGTACGCATACCCGTATGCGTACTGGCGGAACTTTTCCTCCCGGAAAATTCTGCTGAGTTTGGAGTTTACGAACTTACAAACAAGTCACCTTAGGTACGCGTACTGGCGGAAAGTTTTCACCCGAAAATTTCTTCTGAGTTTGTAAACCAAAGCAAACTCAAAACCGGTAAGCTAAGGTACATATACCTGTACGCGTACCCAAGCTGGTTATTTCTCAAAACGGTAGTTCATGAACTTAAAAAAAAATAAATCAATAAGGAACGCATTCTTTGCAAACCGTGGCTATATTTTTCATGAATTGATTCAAGTGAATCAAACCGATTTTGTTTCAATTGTGTCTATGAATAAAGACCTAAGCAATTGAACAACTCTTTAACTAGTTCTTTTGAATCATTGGAACTAGTTATGAGAAAGATGAATAAAGTTGATATGAAAGCACTCATATGGCTAACCATTGGTTAACTATTTGTGAACCAACTAAGTGTAAACGTTTAGGTACGGTTACTCAAACTTAAATGAAATATATTTCATTTGTGTATGACAAGCTAAGTTTCGATCTAACGGTTGAAAGATATTAGCTTGTATCTAATTAGGTTTTCATCTAACGGTGATTAATGAATGCTTTGTTACCAAGGCACCTAAGATTGCAAACCCTGATTTGAAAACTATATAAAGGAGAACTATAGTAACTGGAAAAACTAATCCCCACACCTCTTGTGTGATACTAGTTGGTTTAGCTAGAGTCGATTCTCCTTTAACCTTAGGTTTCTTCTCGAGACCCTTTAGGTTAACGAATTAAAGACTTCATTGGGATTGTGAAGCCAGACGAAACTATTTCTCTTGTAGTTGAGCGATCTGATCTTTCCACTTTCTATCGTACGAGTACAATTGTAAGATTGGCTTGAGATTATATCTCCGATAGGGCAAGATAAAAATAAATCACAAACATCTTCGTCTCATCGTTTGTGATTCCACAATATCTTGTTTCGCTACCATACAATTAAGATTATTGTAAGGTGAATGATAATTCTAGGCTATTCATCGGGAATATAAGTCCGGGTTATCGATTGGTTCCTGTTCACCTTGATTTCTATAAAAAGATGGAACAAAACTCATAGGTTATCTGTGGGAGACAAATTTATCTATCACCGTAGACTTTTCTGTGTGATACAGATTTGATAAAAGTCTTCGACTTTGGGTCGTAGCAACTCTTGGTTGTGGGGGAGATCAGCTAAGGGAATCAAGTGCGTAGTATCCTGCTGGGATCAGAGACGTAAGGAGCGCAACTGTACCTTGAATCAGTGTGATATTGATTGGGGTTCAACTACAGTCTAGATCGAAGTTAATTTGTAGTAGTCTAGAGTCTGTAGCGGTTTAATACACTGTGGTGTTCAATCTGGACTAGGTCCCGGGGTTTTTCTGCATTTGCGGTTTCCTCGTTAACAAAATTTCTGGTGTCTGTGTTATTTATATTCCGTATTATATTTTGTTATATAATTGAAATATCACAGGTTGTGCGTTAGGTTCAATCAATTAGAATATCCAACCTTTGGTTGTTGATTTAAATTGATTGCCACTTGGATATTGGTCTTTGGTACCATCCAAGTTATCTCTCTTGTATCTGATAAAGACTCGCAGATTCCATTTGCTTGAGTATAGATCAAATTGAGAGATCGAGATATTAAATCTTTGATATACTTTTATCTAGATTGAGTCTGACTGTCTAGTTGATTCTCTAAAAAGTATATCGAAGTTAGTCCATACAGATTGCTAATCGAAATATTGGGTGAGGTTGTTAGACCCCCGCTTTTTCATGAACAACTCTTTAACTAGTTCCATTTGAGTCATTTGGACTAGTTATGGTTAAGATGAATAAGGTTAATGTGACAATAAGCATATGGCTAACTTTGGTTATTCATTTGTGAACCAACATGGTGTACACATTTGGGTACGGTTACATAAACCTAAATGAAGGTACATTTTATTTGTGTATGACAAGCTAAGTTCGATCTAACGGTTGAAAGATATTATCTTGGTTGAATCAGGTTTTTCATCTAACGGTGAATATTGAATGCTTTGTTATCAAGGTAACTTAGATTGCAAACCCTGATTTGAAAACTATATAAAGGAGAACTCTAACAACTGGGAAAACTAATCCCCACACCTCCTGTGTGATACTAGTTGTATACTAGAGTCGATTCTCCTTTAACCTTAGGTTTCTTCTAGAGACCATGTAGGTTAACAACGTTAAGACTTCGTTGGGATTGTGAAGCCAGACCGATACTACTTCTCTTGTAGTTGTGTGATCTGATCTTGGTGTCTCTATCGTGTTGAGTAGAATTGAAATAATTGGCTCGAGATTTATATCTCCGATAGGCAAGATAAAAAGTAATCACAAACACCTTCATCTCATCGTTTGTGATTCCACAATATCTAGTTTCGTTTCCAAACGATTTAGACTATTGTGAGGTGATTGATAATACTAGGCTGTTCTTCGGGAACATAAGACCGGTTTATCAATTGGTTCATGTTCACCTTGATTTATTAAAAGACGGAACAAAAACTCTTGGGTATTTCTGTGGGAGACAGATTTATTCAATCCTATAGACTTTTCTGTGTGAGACGGATTTGTTTATTAAGTCTTCGACTTTGGGTCGTAGCAACTCTTGGTTGTAGGTGAGATCAACTAAGGGAATCATGTGTGTAGTATCCTGCTGGGATCAGAGACGTAAGGAGCGCAACTGTACCTTGAATCAGTGTGAGATTGATTAGGGTTCAACTACAGTACAGTCCGAAGTTAATTAGTAGTAGGCTAGTGTCTGTAGCGACTTAATACAATGTGGTGTTGAATCTGTACTAGGTCCCGGGGTTTTTCTGCATTTGCGGTTTCCTCGTTAACAAAATTCTGGTGTCTGTGTTATTTCTTTTCCGCATTATATTTTGTTATATAATTGAAATATCACAGGTTGTGCATTAAGATCAATCAATTAGAATATCCAACCGTTGGTTGTTGATTTACATTGATTGACACTTGAACATTGGTCTTTGGTACCGTTCAAGTTAAACTTCTCTTATATTCAATCTGGCTCGCAGATTTCTATTTGCTGATTGCGGATTGAATTAAGAGTTAGAGATATTAAACTCTTTGATATACTTTTATATGGATTGAGTATGACTGTCTAGTTGATTCTATAGAAAGTGTATTAGAGTAATTCCCCTCAGATTACCAAACGAATTGTTGGGTGTGGTTGTTAGACCCCCGCATTTTCAGTTTCTGCTACAGATAAAAGTTAAAAGTTTGATTCTGGCGGTGCTATAAAGAGATGCAAGTGGTGGATGCTGTTGATGGTGTGTGTAAACTCTGTTGATGGATTTTATTAGAATTCCGATAAGTTAGCCTATCGGAATCAGATTTCATTTTTCACATTCCATCAGATATTATCTGATTTTGGAATTCCGATAATACTAAGAGCCTATATCGGAATTAGATTTGCGAAAATCCGACGGAATTTTATCCGTTGCAAACCTTATTGTGTTATACTTTACGGCTATCGGTGTTTTAAATGAGTTCCCGGTTGATGCGAGAGTAATACGATCATGAAAAAAATTTAGTAATCCGATCATAAACAGTCTTAGATAATTGTTCGTGTTGTTAGGGATTTTCCACCTAAGTCTCTTTGGTCAGTTGTAATTTGTATAACTTCACACAATCTTATCTATATGTTAAGGACCGGGTAGTCGTTTTTTCAATCATGTAGATGGGTTGGTTTTAGTGTGTATTTATATATGGGCATTATATCTGCACGACACAAAATGTGACTGTCTCATAATTAGATGGTTGCACGACAAATATTTTCTTTAACACGAAGAAAACACGGTCAAACTAGTGCCGTTACAGCACGGGTTATTTCTATTAAATGTCAGAAAACAAAAATTACAATCCAAAAAATCCCCCCAAGCATACTGTGCCATGGTAGTGTAGTATTTCATGCTCGGATCCCCAAGACTTTTCCTGCACCATTTTCTCTTTGACACCAACCTTACATTTCAACAGTTGGCACATAGTTGGCCCATTGGCCCCCCATTGCGATCTCCCTATACCCAAAGTTTTCCTTGTTCGAAACATATGACAAAATAAGTTAAAACTTGGTGAATATTAAACTGGTGAGCAGTGAGCTAGAGAGCCTTATATTCCCGAAGAACAGCCTAGTGATATCAATTACCTCACAATAATCTTAATCGTATGGAAGTGAAAAAATATATTGTGGAATCACAAATGATGAAACGAAGATGTTTGTGACTACTTTTTATCTTACCTATCGGAGATTAAATCTCGAGAAAATATTAGATAAGATAGTACTCAACACGATAGAATAAAGTAAGATCAGAACAAGCAACTACAGAGAAAATAGTTGGGTATGGCTTCAGAATCCCAATGAAGTCTTTAAGTCGTTAACCTATAATGGTTTTAAGAAAAACCTAGGTTAAAGGAGAATCGACTCTAGTCGCAACTAGTATCACACAGGAGGTGTGGGTATTAAGTTTCCCAGTTGCTAGAGTTCTCCCTTATATAGTCTTCAAATCAGAGTTTTCGATTAATGCTACCTTAGTAACAAAGCATTCAATATTCACCGTCAGATGAAAACCTGATTAAAGTCAAGCTAATATCTTTCAACCGTTAGATCGAACTTAGCTTGTTATACACAAATGAAATATGACTTCATTTAGGTATGAGTAACCGTACCTAAACATGTGCACATGGTTGGCTCAACAATAGTTAACCGAAGTTAGCCATATGAATACTTTCATTTCAACCTTGTTCATCTTAATTACAACTAGTTCAAATGAATCAAATGAAACTAGTTACAGAGTTTTTCAATTGTTTATATTCTCATAGAAGTATACAAGACACAATTGAAGAAAAATCGATTTTGATTCACTTGAATCAATTCATGAACATTATAGCCACGGTTTGCAAAAGATTGTATTCCTTATTATATAAATGTATTTGTTCATGAACAAACCGATTTAGAACTTAACCCACTCAAGTATGCAAAAGGGTACGCATACTTAGAGTTCCGGACTTGGTCTGGGTTCGCCAGTATGCAAACAGGTACGCATACTATTGAATTCCCGGACTTGAACTGTTAAGCCGGTACACATATGGGTATGTATACTAATTTCCCGGACTATCAAACCAGTACGCATACGGGTATGCATAGTATGGTTCCCGGACTTTGAATAACTTGCAACAGTTAGCATACAAGTACGCATACTGTGCTATATCCAATCAATGGTTAATTGTCCTAAACTCTATGTTAATCATTGAAACATTTTTGGAAGACGGGAATAGATGTCTCACACAAACTATTAGCTTCAAAGCAATTTTTAAGTGATCAATATATCAATATGAAATATTCCGAGTCTACACCAAATGACTGTCTCATACAAATCATGTAAGATGTTACCAGGCGATTTTCACATGATCATCTTTTGACTTTCATCAAGAATAAAGATGAACTTGGTTAAAGAGAAAGTTTACCAACACATATTTCGATAAATATATAAGCGAGTTAAACTTAGCTCGAAATATCAAATTTGCATAATATAAAGTCTATATAGCTATACACCTTTTGTCTCAATAGGAGATAAAATAGAAATAGACTTCTGAGTGATAGATGAGTTCAAGTATCCACATAACTTTTGTTGATGAAGTTCCACAAGCTCCCCTTAGTACTTCTTCGTCTTCAATCGATGAACGCCGTGAAGTCTAAAGCTCAACTACACATTGTATCCTAATCGGAGACATATCTATAAGTAGACTAGAAATCAAGACTTATATTTTTGGAAAATAAACTTGAGAACAAGCTTGAGATATCAACGCTTGTGAGTTCGACCGAGCAGTGCTCTAACACCAACGCTTGATGGGTTCAACTGAGCAGTACTCTAACAAAAGGAAAGGAAAGTGTTCGCGCCGTGTAACTTCTTGAAGAAAAAGATCTTTTTGAGCTTTGAAAGAGAAACTTGTGTGGAATTTAAACAATGTTTTCTTTTTTCATAAAGAGGAAAGATCAAAAAAGGCTACGAGGTTTACATATTAAGAGTTTTCCAACTTTTTCTCGAACACGTATTTCCCCCAAATACAATGTTTATAACAGTTACACGTCAATTTTCAATGCCTAATTTATCCTAGCTAGTTTATTTGAAGCCTATGGATTTTAATCAGACCCAGAGGTAAGGGGTCTCTAAACTAGAAAAAAAATATGCTAAGCTAGCCTTTCTATTAAAACATAATCCTAAAAGCTTTATCATTCTAAAACTGAAACCTATTCAAGTCCATTTACCTCACAAACTAAAACTAAAACTAAAACTTAAACTTAAGCAAATCTATCTATTTTTTTTTGGGTACAATAAGTACATCTATCGATTTTAACTACATTGATAGATTTAAAGGAAATTTCATTATCCTTTTTTAAAAAAAAATTCACACTA
Organism: Papaver somniferum; assembly: GCF_003573695.1. Taxonomy (NCBI): domain Eukaryota; kingdom Viridiplantae; phylum Streptophyta; class Magnoliopsida; order Ranunculales; family Papaveraceae; genus Papaver; species Papaver somniferum. The sequence continues at coordinate 122,004,791 of NC_039363.1, read as the reverse complement.
AACATCGTCGATTGCAACATGTTACTCTTACTTATACGTGTGATTGATTTATCCATTCAAAATTGAAAATCATTGGTTATCTGTGTTTAACCACAATCGATGTTCATGTCCATATTAACTGATTCCTATAATAACCGGTCGCTCTTGATGACCACGTCGACCGACTGTTCTTGATGTTCTTTGTGGTTGAAGAACATCAACCCAAAATCAATCGATATGGGCATTCATATCGACCGATTTTCTAGATAAAAGAAACGCCAAACTTTTCTGTAGTTTTTTTTTTAGGCTCCAATCGGGCAATATATATATACGATGATTCTAGTTTCCGCTTCAAAAATGAAGAACCTCGATTCAGAATCGGTTGATATGAAACTCTTTATGTGCCGATTATTAGGATGATTTTCGGATTAGCGGAATCTTACTCGATCGTAGAATAATATGAATTGATACTAATTTTAAAGCTGCATATGATGTTACTCCAACTGAAAGTTAAGTATGTAATTATATCATTTTTGAATCGAGTATGGTTATTTAAAATGATTCCGGATTTGAATACACAGATTAAAGAGTGGTTAAATATGGACACATACAATGGCCGATTGTGTTTGAGGTTTTTCAACATCAACGCATAATTGGTCGATTTTTTATGTTTATTTTTTATGTTTATTTTTTATGCTATAACCCGCTGATATGAATGTCAGTATTGTCTGATTCTAGAATGTGATTTTTGGAATCGGTTGATTTGGACAATCGTATATGCCGATTCTTCTTGAATGAAGAACATCAAACCAAAACCGACATACCCGTACCATCGTATCCACCGATTCTAGTTTGATGTTCTAAAGAAAACCATCAATTGTTTTTCACATTTTGAATATTCATATAATTCAACACTAATTAGTAAAGGAAAAATTAACCGGTTCACAAAAATAATTGGATAAAAAGTTTTTGAAACTACTTCAAAATAGGCTGAATTTATCTTTCGGTAATAGGCTTTAAATAAATGGATTGCGCTCAAACTAGCCATGTGATAAATGTGGTTGGATACTCACTGTACATTAACAACTGTCATGAAACAAAAAATTACAAGTCGAAAATGGTCCCCTAACATATTGTACCATAGTATACTATACTATGTTCAGACACCCAGGACTTTTCGTAGCGCCATTTTTTGTTCGACATCAGCCTTACATTTCAACAGGCGGCAAGTCGTTGGGATCTCTCTATTGACTTTTCCCAAAGTTGTCCTTCTTCGGAATAAGTTAAAACTTGGTAATATCAAACTGGGAAAGCTAGGGATCCCGTTTAACTTTCACCAAGGAGTTAATTTCTCTACTTGCTGGTTAACTCAAACATTCCACCTTGCCTGAGCTATCATTCCATCATCATGCATAGGTACGTAATCCTAATTACACCAAGAAAACAATGTAATCAGCTAGGTTTCACTCTAACTAAAATAGTATTTTTTACAACAAAAAGAAGGAAAAAAAATACCTCGAGTTTGAGCATTAGATCATGGGCATTAGGAGCTGATACGATGATGCTACGTTGAGATGGTTTAATGAAGCCGTCGTCCACGGCCTTATCTATAAATGTAAGTAGGTAGTTATAGTAGCCATCAACGTTTAGCAATCCCACCTGCAAGTGGATATTGATTAAATGGAATTAGGTGTTGCCTGTTGGTACTTGGTACGACTCTGTTGCCTATTCTCTGTTGCCTATTCTCTTGCCCCAATGGGTAAAATCTGTAAAGACTTCAATGTTTAAAGGTCATCCTCTTGTTTGGTTTCCGCCAACCGTCAAGGTTGACTTGAAAAAAAGAAAGGAAAAAAGAATGCACGAGTTGGATGACAGAAGCTAGATTTTTTTTTTAGATAGAATTGCTCACAGGTTTATCATGTATACCAAGTTGCGACCAGGTAATAACCTCCAGTAACTCTTCTAAGGTTCCATACCCACCTATAAGTTACAGCAATTGTAAATTAATTATTACTCCCTCCGTTATTTTTTAATAGGCCAGTTTCTATAAATAAAAATTTCAAAAAAATAGGCCAGTTTCTAAATTGGGAAAGTCAAATGTTACTTTAATTTTTTGGGACCACTTGCAGTTCACTTCTTTTGATGACAAGTGTCATGGGGGACCATTCCACTTCACTTCTTTTATTGACAAGTGTCATGAGACCACTTCACTTCACTTCTTTTATTGACAAGTGTCGTGAGGACCACTTTCAATGATTATTTCACTTAATTTCCTTAATTTTCTCTAAACACCAAATCAGCCTATTAAAAAATAACGGAGGGAGTACTTCTCAATGTATATATATAGTATTTTTCTTTATTGAATCAATCAAATAATAAGAACCTGGTAGGGCAATGAAGCAGTCAGAGTGACGAGCCATTTCAGCTTTTCTCTGGTGCATATCTGCTACTTCTCTTACTTCTCCGACTGTTTCTCCAATTATCTGCTCATTATGGTATTCACATGTCATTCTCACCTATTAATCCTGATCATCTGTTAAACATAACTAATTATTGCTGGTAATTAGTAAATTAATTACCTCTTTGCACATAAGAGTCTTTGGAATGATCCTGAATCAAAACTTTGAAAGAATCAGAGTCATACAGAATCAAAAAGAAAAAAAAAAGAGAGAGAGAGAGAGGATATATATATACTCTTTCTTTCATTCATTACCCTAAGACATGTCCACCACCATGATGAACAGCTTGAGAAACCAAACCCATTAAACCATTGCTTCCACCTCCATAAACAAGGTCCAAATTCCTGGTAACCTTTTTCTCATGCAAAAATAAATAATGTTAATTCTTTATCAAATCAAGAATCTTCTGAAGAGTTAACTGATAATAGTAATAAGTTGCTTACCAGTTCTTGTCCTAATTCAAGAGCAGCATCTTTATAACATTTCTTTTTACCAGTACTACTCCCACAAAATACACATACCCTTTTAAACCTACTTGACATGGCTGCTACAACTACAACTTTCTCTTCATCCATATCTCCCTCCCTCTGTATGCTTTGTTTTTATTTTTTGGGTGTACTGCTACTACTTGGATCGGTGAGGGTGAGAATTTATTGAGAAATGTCAAATGTGGATTATATCCATTCCAGAGTACATATACTACGGAGAGGGAAAGAACTAAGAGATATAAAGAGAGTTGAAGCTGAAGAGTTGAACTGGTACTCATGACTGATCATAGTACTACGTACGTACGTGTAAAACAAAAAGGAAAGAGGGAGGCCTTTTCTTCTTTGTTATACGTGAATGATGAGCTGTTTATAGGTAAGTGATTAGGTTGCAATTTGACATGAAATAATTAATTCAATTTCTATTTATTCAAATTTTCTATGTTTCGCCGTTCGTGTGGGTATGAACATGATAATATAGTTTTTGTGAAGATGTTTGTTTTAGATTATGAAATGTCCGGTTTATTTTATAGAATGATTTATCGAACATAAACCTCTGCAAAAATAAAGATTTTTGTGAAAGTCAACAGTTGTTTTATACTCCCTCCTCAGGAAAACTGATATCTTTAAGAAATGATTTATCCAACATAAACCTCATCAAAAATTAGGATTTTTGTGAAAGTTAAAATATCACTTCTCCTTGGAAGGACGGAGTATCAAATATCATCCATGAGCAGCATTGAAGCCATCCTTGAGTATGTAACGTAAACACTTTTCCTGGGACAAAGAGAGCAGCATTCATGAGCAGTATTGATGCCATCCTTGCCCTGGCAATAATTGGGCAGTACTGCAGGGTTAAATAAGTTAGTGGTGGTAGTATATGCCTAATATCTTAGGCATGTTGTCAGTATCATCATTCCCATAATGAATCAAAACCTGTTTACATTGTACGTGAGCACCATAATATTGCACCAAACACGTGCCACATGTACAGACGATTTACCATTTCCACCCCCACGAGCAATGGAACTAAACCAGTAAAACTTTGGCAACTTTGATTATGTATCATAAGACTATTCAATGTTGAGAGTGACTATGTGGTCTACAAACTATACCTAGAATTGGAGCCAACTTTGGACCAACATCCCATTTACCAAGACATAAATGATGAATGGTGGTGCTCAATCGTAGGAGGGTCCCCAATAATCAGAGAGAGTAGCACTTTGAAGAATAATTTTCAAACTCATTGATTTCTAAACTATGAATCATGTTGGTGCTTTATGGTTAGTGCTGGCTATTTTTCTCCTCTTAAGTGACTTATAATTGGTTGATTGCAAAGTTCAGACATAAATGTGATTAGTCCTAATCGACCTCTTTTAGTTAGTACTTTCTTTTAGATACATCCGTCCACATTGCCTGTAAAGTTTAACACGTAACTTGGGAGACCATTGGACCAACTAAATTTCCATCACTTGTTAACTTATTGGTGGGCAAGCTAGTGGGAAGACATATCACTCTTCTTTCTCTATAGATTCTGTGCTATGACATTGCACCCCGTGAATCATCCTGTGTTTGATTGGTTAAATGATATAATTAAAGTCATAATGTTTGCCTAATTTAATACAAACATGTTGGTGGAGGCTAATTTTGAAACATGAGTCGCTAATCGATTTGTTAATATATTTAATCTAATTTTCACCAAAAGCAGTAACATCTCGCGGAAAGATCGAGCAGGTGCATTATTGTTAATTAAGGTGTCTAACAAAGATTGAACGCCATAAAGTAGGTTTCATTGATGCTTTTTGTCATGCTAATGTTTTCATCTTTGTTACCAGAATACTCTTGATGTGGAGTATAAGATTGTGAAAAATCTTTTACTTTCCAAATTATAACAATATGGATAATTGAGTTGGAACTCAAATAAACTGTGTAGTTTGTCCTTGAGGAAATTTAATCTGAAAGGATAACAATATGGATATGGATGAAGTTCTAGATTTGAAATGGGAAAAGACAAAGATATCATTTGTTTTGTCTTGCAGCAGAATGTTATTGCAAGTGCGAGGTAATTTGAACTTGTTGCGCCGCAACATTAATGTTTCAGCCAATGGCAAGCCATAAAAAACCAGAACTGGTGCAGCCAATAAATGAGAAGAACCAGACTGATCATATCTGAAATATCATACCTGGACACTCTGCACAAATATTAAACATATACAGATGTACAAAATCCCTTTATCAATACAACACATTCATTCCAAGACAAAAGCAAAACTGGCTATAGTTCACGTTTTGATCAGTCAAAAACAAAACCAAATAATAGACCTAATTAACGAGTTCGGCAAACTCTAGTGGGAATTGCTTTAGGCACCCTCATCCATCATGGACACTGACATCGTTGGGTCCTCCAACAGTGTGTCTATGATTCTTCTGAGTGCAGCTGAACTGGCACCGCATTGCTGATCAGCAAAGCATGACCGTCCTTCTTCAGCAGCCTTTCCCAACATTGGGTCCATGGGAACTTTTCCAAGGAATGGAACTTCCATCTCCCTGCACATTTTCGCTGCACCACCTTTGCTGCTTTCAAAAACTTCAGTGCATGTAATCAAATTCAACATTTCTGGAGCATTTTCTTTCATATACTTCAATGCCCACTCAGTCATATCTGTCTCCTCCCCTTCCCCTGATACTTTCATGAACTTGACATCTGCAAGTGGTTGCTGCAACCCACTCATGTTCTCGACAACGCCAAGAACACGGATTCCAACCTTTTTACAGAAACTCACTTCCTTACGAACATCAATCAGGGATACCTCTTGCGGGGTGGTGACAATAATTGCACCATCAATACCAGTTGCTTGAAGAAACTGCACAATAGAGATGTGCTCATCTGAGGTGCCAGGAGGAGCATCCACCACTAGATAATCAAGCTCTCCCCAGTGTACGTCTTTCAAGAATTGCTTGATAATCCCATTCTTCCGAGGACCTCTCCATATCACAGCTTCGTCTGGGTTAGGGAGCATGAAACCAATAGACATGACACCAAGGTTGGACTCCACATAGACAGGAGACCAGCCAAGGTTGCTCTGATGAATGTCCTGACCTTCCAAACCAAGCATCTTTGGAATGCTTGGGCCACATATGTCAATATCAAGGAGACCCACCTGATGGTCCATGCCTGCTAGTGCAAAAGCAAGTTGTGCAGAGAACGTGCTCTTGCCAACTCCACCTTTCCCGGATAAAACAAGAATCTTGTGCTTGACAGTGGCCATTCGTTCTGCAATTGCAACCAAGTCTGCAAACACAAGGATACAGCGTAAGGTAAACCATTGAAGACATGTTATTTCCATAAGTTCAAACTTCAAACATTCCTTTCGATGTGTCATAACATGGAAGAGGCATTTTTCGGTCTGTTTTTGGGGAAATGTATGACAGAGATGTGTCAGGCAACCTGCTGGTATTATACTTGACCTCATCCATTAAAAACAAATACTACGTGTAGCAAAAAAAATAAAAAAAAATGGAAAAATACTAGTAGTAAACACTAAGAATTTTATATTTGGAGTCCCCAAACAATGTTATACACGTCTTTTTCATACTATCTCTTTGGTTAGTCTATGACCCTAATGCATCAACTGCATATTTCACGAGTCAAATCCTAATTAGGCAATATACTCATAATCCTTTTACAAAATATCTCTTTTTTTGATCATACCTTCACATGGTGGAAAATTACTTAAACTAGAAAACTGAACACAGATTGTAAGCAACTTTGTCCAAATTTAGAAGAAAATGAACAATGACGTGGAACTATAGAAATCTCGGGATTCAAAGATCAATACCAATTTCAAATACGAAAGCTGAGGATAAGAAACACTAGAATAATATAGTATAAGAAAACAAAACTAGATCAAAATTCTACATAGTGAAAGTTTTGAAGTTTCTGAGTATCTTCTCAAATGTAAAAGTAGTCCTACATGCTATGTTTTCCTGTAAAAGTCGTTATTAAGTTGGCTGACCACAAACCATATTCTTTAACAGAATTACATACTCAGGCCTTAATCACATGCTGTCTGGGTTTGCTTAAAAGAAGGTTATTACTTATTACTTATTAGTAATATGTAAGCAATTATCCCAAAGTGAACTTGATCATCAATTCAAGGATAGGGAGACAACAAGGTAACTGAAACTGTGAAATGACAAATAACAACAAACAGAGATTTTGCACTACTGAGATTGGAGTCCATTTAAAGACACAGCAAAAGATAATCAACCTTAGTCCTTCATGCACATGAAATGGTGCTAACAATCAAATGTGCTAACAATCAAACTTAGTACTTTGCTCTAAATATTAATTATAAAGGGAAAAAAAGTAAAGTAAAGTTCTATATAGTTTTGTTGCAATCTAGTGAAAACATATGAGTACAGATAGGGTCCAACACCATAAAAATGAGGTAGAGAAAATGTTGAGTGCTCAATACAACTTAAATAGTAATATGTTAAGATGAGAAGAATGGTTTTGTATCGAACCTTAGAGCACAAAGGTGAATTAATAGGCCGCTAAGTCCAGAAATCACAGTGGATACTTACTATGAGTTGGGGCATCCAAAAAAAACTATTCAGATCGTAATCATGAAGAAAACCGATAAACGCCTTTAAGAAATATAACTATCAGATTGTCTATGCAACTATGTTATATTTGACTTAGATTCAAAAAAATCCATGGCACTTTTGTGTTAGCTAGTCCTGTTGCATATGATAGTAAATGCATAGAAAATAAAAAACAGATACCCATGCACCAAAAGACAAACAAGTTATTCCAATGACTCTCCAGACAGGAATGTAGCAAGGTTGACACTGGATAAAAGCCAGGACAAGCGACAGAAAATTCGGTAGAAGATCCAAGCAATTTCTGCAATGCATTTACCACAATGCAACTTTGAAGTCAAAATATGTGACCTCACATAAGTATATAATGACTGTAACACCAATGAGCCTTGGTCTCATAACACATATTAAGGCACTCTTGTACAGGGACAGAGAACCCAGTTCCACCCCATGAGCCGACAAACCAATTACCCACAGCAACATTTAAATATACCTAACCAGACAGATGAAGTCTAAGTCTTCCTTTACAATCAAAGACGCGAGTAAAGCAAGTTCTTTGCGTAACACATTATATTTTTCTTTTAAAGTACTTAAATTTTGTCGTGACTGAATTTGCTTGATTCACGTCAAACCTATAGGAGTTCCATTTCATGCCTAACAAGTAACAACCCGACTCTCCCATCCATCCTACTCTATCACGTGTATCATGTCTCTTTCCATAAATAAACTAAACCTCAACGAGGCGGACTCTGAAATTGCAACGCATTAGCCTTACTCCACCAGTTAATCAGCAGACATGACGTATTGATATCATATTAGGTACACATGGAGAAAAGTATCGAGACACAATAAGTGAAATTAGATTCCTTAATTCACCACTAACTTTAAGTTTCAGAAAGAGAAGTCTCTCTTCTGCTGGTAATCAGAAATTCATAAATTGTGATCCTTATACCTATCCAGTCTACACTATTAGAAGAGCAGCAGCTAATAAGTACTCTAGTAATCAATAACTTCCATGCTACTGTACTTCTAATTGCACAAATTAGGGCAAAAAGTAAGGCAAAACCAAGAAGAAGTAGAAAGTTTAGTTACCAGGGTCAGGTCCTTTAGGAGCAGTAGCACAAATTTCTTGATTAGGGCATCCAGCACAAGAATCAGCTTTTCCAGCTGACTCTGATTGTGGACCTGGACAGTCTGAACACAAAAACAACACCAATATCAAAAACTTGTTAAAAACCCTGAAACCTAAATCCCCATAAAAGAAAACCAACACTACCCAAACACACACTACCAGTTTCTCACACTCAATTACAAAAAGAAGCTGAAATCCCTTAAAACAAGACAAATTGAATAACAAGATCATGAATCGGTCTTTGTTTCTGTATCATTCAAAGAAATTCGTTTTAACAGATGGATCATCTTTAGTAAATTTCTCATTGACACGTTACAAACGAAGTTAAAACCTTAGAAGAGAAAACCCACTTACGTTCATTGGCATCTTCGGGGATTTCTTGGTCCGCCATGGATTTCTCTGTTTCTTTCTTCTTCTACTCTTCTGCTTCTTTGAGTAGTTTTTCTCTTTCTACTCGAGGGTTTGTAGGTTTATACTTTATATGGTTTAATGTTGACCTGGTTGGCGCCTCCTTTTAATTTAGTCAAAAACTCGGTTCACACGGACATAGAGTATATAAACCCACTTGAACCAGCCATACATCATCCGATCCGTCACCATACCTAAAACCCCCAAAACTCAAACCCCTCCTCGTCTCTCCAGTCTCCGTCCCGCTTCTGTTCTTGAAAATGGGGAAGAAGATCCCACCATTTCTGAGACCATTAAACCTCCTCCGACGCAATTACCAAACAAAAAATCATCCCCTTCCCACTCAACAGCTCGCAGCTATTCCACCACCACCACCACCACCACAGCAACCGTATTCCGCTTCATCTGATAAGAGAACAAAGAAAAATTCACTACAACCCTCACCATCAACTAAACCAATTTTCACCTCTCGGAGTCTCACTGATGCAAAGAAAACCTTCGATTACATCCTCTCTACTTCTCCATTTCCACTCGATACTCGCCACAACAATTCCCTCCTTGAATCCTACACCCAAGTTGCAACATTAGATGATTCTATTTCATTCCTTGCTCACATGAGGAAGAAACAACCTTCATTTTCTCCTGATTCTTCAACTTACAATGTCATGTTTTGTCATCCTTGCAAATTACATTTGGAATTTGTTGATGACATCTCCATTGTCCGTAAGGTGCTTGATTTTATGGCTGCTGATGGTTTCTCTCCTGGTCATGGTACAGTTGATTTAGCTGTTCGTTCTTTGTGTTCCGTTGGACGAGAGGAACGTGCTATTATGCTAGTTAAGGAGTTGTCGGCGAAATACTCACCACCTGATATTTTTACTTACAATTTTTTGGTTAGGCATTTGTGTAAAACTATGTCGATAGATAGTGTTTACGGTTTCATTGACGAAATGAGAGATTCGTTTTCGGTGAAGCCTGATATTGTTACTTACACAATTTTGATTGATAGTGTATGTAATAGGAAGAATTTAAGAGAAGCAAGAAGATTAATTGGAGTGCTTGGAGAAGCTGGGTTTAAACCGGATGCTTTTCTTTATAATACAATCATGAAGGGTTACTGTACACTGAATCGGGGAAGTGAGGTGGTTGGTGTTTATAATGAAATGATGGCAAAAGGTATCGAGCCTGATGTTGTGACTTATAATACGATGATTTTTGGGTTGTCAAAGGTGGGAAGACTTGACGAAGCTAGGAAATATTTGGCTGTAATGGCTGAAATGGGCCATTTTCCAGACACGGTTACGTACACGAGTTTAATGAATGGGATGTGTAGGAAAGGAGATGCAATTGGAGCTTTGCGTTTGCTTGGGGAAATGGAGGGGAAGGGTTGTGAACCTAATTCTGTTACTTATAATACTTTACTTTATGGATTGTGCAAGTCGAGATTGTTGGATAAAGGGTTGGAGTTGTATGAGGTGATGAAATCCAAAGAGATGAAACTTGAGCCAGCTTCTTATGCTACTTTTGTTAGGATGTTGTGTAGGGAGGATAAAATGGCAGGAGCATATGAAGTTTATGATTATGTGGTGGAGAGTAAGAGTTTAACAGATGTTGCTGCATATGAGGGCTTGGAGAATGAACTTAAGTGGCTGAAGAAAGCTAAAGCTAAAGCTCAAGGAATTGCTTAAGTGGTATCTTCTTTTTTATCATTTTGTAGTTTTGAAATTCTTAATTTCAGATATACTATCGCTGTACTAGTATTCAGTGTTTGCTGATATGATAGGCTACTGACTTACGGTGTCAGAAAATAAAATTTGGAACAAAAAGTGAAATCATTTGTATTTTCTGTTTTCTTGTTTGGTAATATAGTCCAATGATAACGTTTTCTGGTGGATCTTAGTTGGTGATTCATTGATTTACTTGTCTATCTGCACGATGCCTGCTCATAAAATGGAAACTTATGTTATATTATTTTTGAGTCTTGATAGTCCAATGCTGTCTGTTTGGATTGATGACCTGCTTATAACATTAACTTAAAAGGATTTGGTGATAATCTTTGTTAGGCTCACCCTGTGAGGTTTGCTTTGCCGCGTTCAAAGGTTTGCCCATGACTTCTTAATACTCCGTACCTTACTAGGAAAAATAAAGCTATACAGTAAATCCCTTGTCCACCCAGGTCATTGAAGTCTGTAGTGTTTGTCATTAGTAAAATCTGTGAAGTTCCAAGATTGAGATTCAGTAGCACTGATGGCCAAGTTGGGTTGGAACAGATAAAGTAAGATCACTGAGTCATTGGCTTTTTTTTTTTCCAGAAATATTTCCTGTGCGATATTGCCATCATTTTGAGACTTATGCAACATATGTTAATTCACATACTTCCATTGGAATTTCTGTTTGCAGACTTACTGGATTAATCTGATTGAAATCATAGAATACTATAAACTTGTTTTAGTTAAGATTGATATGTTTTGGAGATTCATCACTTTAACTTTTAGCAGGATACCAGGCTGTTGCTTTTTAGATGCTTCTTGCTAGTTCATTTTTCCATTTTGTAATGGTTTGGTTCTCTATGCCGGTGCATATTTAGGTGTAGAAGGAACCAGTGAATGCAGCTACACATCCGAGATCAGCGAGAGAGGCCGAGCTTGTTAAAATATATGTCATAATTTTTCTGTGGTTCTTAAGGCCGACCATCATCATTTTTCCGTGATGCAGAGAAAGTCTGCCTACCTACTAGCAAATGGTTGTACTAACTGAAATGCAACAGAGACAATCCTACGAGCAGACTAAGAGCTTCCTGCTAGCAAAGGTATGATGTATCTCGGAACCGTCTCTAGTATTTGTGTTTCATGTGGAAATCTTGAAAATTGGATTTAAATCTTAGTAGGAGTAGTTTTACAATGAGAAATTTGCTTATGTTTTCGTAGCTGAAACGAAAAGTGACTAGGTCAGTTAAAAGCAGATGGTTTTAGAAAGTACAGAAGTTCATCATTTAATACTCATCGGTCCACCTTTCCAGTCATTTAGAAAACTCTATGGACTCGGTTAGCTGGTTTTTGTTAATACCAGCAGTTCCAACTCCATAGAAAGACATCAACATTGCAATTTTGAATTTTCGGACTGCTGTCTGCTTCTAATCTTGTTAAAACTCGAAGACTTTGATCAGCTTAGTTTAGGGTCAGTTTGGATGATCTTTGAGATTTTGTGTGCAGCTTAATTCCACCTATAAAAGGGATTACCTAATTACTAGTCATCAGTTCATGCAGCACAGCTGCCATGAACTTCTCTCACTAATATAATCTCAGGCGATGAGTGTGAGGTCTCTGTCTCATGGTCTCCTACCTTTTAGTGGTTACGGTAAGTGCAGACTGCACTGCACCTAAGAAATCATGTTTACAATTATTAAATTTATTGATCATCACATGAAGCACTTATCTTCCTTGGAATTCAAACTCGATTTAACATACAGGATCTTTTGTTGTAGCATAACTCAGCCAATCAGGTCAGATCCAAGTATAGCTTGACTGAGTACAGGGTGATAGTTGTTTTTGGTCTAATTTTCTTTTAATTATAAAGATTTAGTGGGTATGACTTAGACTGTTAATATCGAGTTTCAACCACTTTTTATGCTCATGCTACTAGTATTAAGACATTCTTTCCATTCACTTTCATCCCCACATGCCAAACTTAGTCTCTTAGTGGAAGTCTGGTACTACTGGTAGTGATCAAGGTGAACTGCTATCTTTTCGATAGTAAAGCATTCTGTTTTGCTTCCTATATAGGAGTTTGATGTTTTTATTATAATGATGGTTTAGTCGGTGGTAACATCACCGCGAATAAAACCTCATGAAGAAAAAATCCCTCATTGTCACTCGTGCCAAGAATTAAAATTTGTCTTCAGTATTAGTTGACTTAATTATCTCTCCCACGCGTTTAGAACCTTCTCATGAATTTCCATTTTCTTTAGTCACCGAATATGTTCTCATGAAATCAGTATTTTCAATCTTTATCTCCATGTACATTGTATTCCTTATCCTTGAGATCCAAGTTTCCCTTCTAAATTTTGGCTGGATCAGAAGACAAAATCTTGGTACAGTTGGTAAGCAAATAGCAATCTGATTTAATTATTTAAATGATTTGTTCCCTTGATTGATAGGGTAAAACTGTACACATTCCACCTAGTAGCTCCCTAACTAAGGTTCTTTCTTCGAAATTGCTTCATCCTATATGTGATCAGTTCTTTTGAAGACAGAGTTCTACTGTTAACATATTTTATCTAGTTTCAGGAACATTATCCAACCTTTTTTGTTTATAAAATTAAATAAACTATACATTAATTACTTTATTTCACCAGATAAGCAAGAGGACAAAAAGAGGTGTTACACTCCATTCGTGCGTTGGTTTTAATATAGTTTATTATATTAATGTTGCATTTATTAATTCTACATAAGCACCTACTAAATCCCTTAGCAACTAGAAAGATGGTCTATTTCTTACTCTGTCCATTCTGGATGATTCCCTGTGTCTTCTGTTAGACAATCTGTATGTGCTGGATTAGACTTAAATTATATTTCTGTCCGTACTTATCATTCAAGGTGACTTTCTCTGTACTTTCTTGTATAGATCTGAATGAGCCTTGAGAATTGTTCTATTAAAGACTAAGTGCTGCAACAAGTTTTCATCATCATCTTCATACTCTTCAATTCAACCACATAGAGAAGGATTGATAAGAAGTTAAGACTGTTAGGTATTACAATTAACTTCATATTCTGCTGTTAGATATACAATTTAAGTTTAATGGCAACTTTGAGCTTGAATTTCAATGCTCTGAGAGATTTACAAGATTGTGCCAATGGTATCCTTAGTTTACCAGTAACCAGACAAGCAATCATCTGCAACCGAAAAGAAAAATGGGTTGATGAGGTATCTGAAGGATCTCTAAGAATGTTAGATTTGTGCGGAATAACCAGGGATGTTATGTTGCTAGCAAAACAACATCTGCAAGATTTACAATCTGCTTTACGGAGAAGAACTGTAGGTGAATCTTCTTTCTCATCTAGCTTGGATAACAATTACGAAAATGTCACCGGTGGTTGTGATACCTCTGTTGTGAAGAAGATGAAGAAAGGGCTTTTCAAGTGTCTAGAAGGTTTGAAAGGCATGAAATGTGATCCATTTTCATTATCATCATCTTCCCTTTCACACGTAGACCCTAATCTATTGGTAGTAGTAAATGTGCTTAGGGAAGTGAGGATGGCAACTATATCAGTTGTTGAATCGATTTTGTCTTTGATGTCTACACCTAAGGCAAAACCAATAATTAACAAGAAATCTTTCATTTCGAAGTTAATGCGAGTTAAACGAGTTGCCAATGTGTTCGAAGATGAGGATGAAGGGGTGGATGCAGATACCTTTTTTGCCCTTCACGAATACAATTTCTGTGAGAAAGTGTCTGAAATTCAAACTGCAATCAAGAGGTTAGAAGTGTTGGAAGGTGCCATTGAAGGTCTTGAAGTTGAATTGGAGTGCATGTTTAGACGTTTAATTCAAACTAGGGTTTCATTGCTCAATATACTTAACCACTAAAAATAGATTTAGTTTCAGAGATTTGTTCATTTCTAGTACACCTCTCACTGACATCCACATATTAATTGAGGAAATTCTTTACTTACCATTTGTTTACTATAGTGAATACCGTACTAGTATAGCCAATGGAATTCTTTCTCTGGACTCTGGAGTGATATTTAGCTTTTTGATGATCTTCTCTTGTATTAATTCTTTCATCAGTTATTTAAACTAAAGAATAAGAATTTAAGGCCCCTATTTTGGTTTTGCATTATCCCACTTGAATTTCTTTATCATTTATTCATTTACGATTTCATTGTATAAGTATGAACGTCGTAAATGGTCTTCCCAGGCCCAGGATAACTATTTAGTGCGAAGACTAAATCATATAGTCCATATTGTGTTATCGTTATTGTTCGGATCTGTGATCTCCACCACCTAGTTACATTTGGAACTGCTCCAGGTTTTATGGGCTTAGTTTGCCAAATTATTACTTAATAGGGACCAACGCTTAAAGCTTATAGTTCCTTATAATTAGTTAGCCTGGAACATTTTTTTCTCTCTTTTACTTTTTGTAATTTTTGTGTCTTTGTTATGTATTGGTAAATTGAAGTCCTGTAGCTGCAGCTTTGCGGAGAAAGGTGCAGGTCTGGTCTGAGGCCCAATAGCTACAACTTAAG
The DNA here is from genome assembly GCF_003573695.1 of Papaver somniferum. Taxonomy (NCBI): domain Eukaryota; kingdom Viridiplantae; phylum Streptophyta; class Magnoliopsida; order Ranunculales; family Papaveraceae; genus Papaver; species Papaver somniferum. Next base: position 121,989,478 of record NC_039363.1, on the reverse strand, counting down.
GTTTTTGAGGAGTGACGTAAAGTCCGTAGTTGACCTGTCAACAGTGGGCTTGATCTGAAACTGAAACGCTTCTGAAGGAGCACTCACAACTGAGAACTGCTTGACATTCATAATCAAGATGCGTTCTGGTTTCAATCAATCTTACTGGACCACAAAGGTATGAAATCAAAGCCCTAAATCTTTATTAGTTTCAATCAAAAGATGATTCTTATTGGATATACTTTGGTGGTAAATGCTCGTTAGAAAACTACTGAGAACATTATACTCTATTTGTCTGCTTATCATTTCAATCTTATATTGCCTTACATGCTTGCTTATGAATAAAGATATATGAATAAGAATGAGTTTTAATTGAATATTGAATTGTTAAAATCATAGTTATACATACTGATCACACTACATAGGCGTTTCCTTTAAAATGCGGAAGCCAATGATGTGCTTGAGAGTTAGAAAGGTATACTTAGATCCAAGTATAGTACGTCAGTTGACAAACATGTTAAGAAGAGAGACTCGAGTTTGGATTATGCGTCTGAAAGTAACCTCTGATTTAGCTTCAATAGCATCAATCCCATTCTCTAGTTTCTCCAACGACTTCTTGGCAGCTTGTAATTTCTCATTTGTGATCTCCTTGCTCGAAACTTTCCTAACTGAGATTGTATCTAGTAATGCAACATCAACAAGCTCCACCTCACTCACATTAGCCTTGTCATTACCCTTGCATGCTACTCGTCCTTGTTTATATATCAACTTTGAAAATGCCCATTTCACATTTCTAGGTTGCACTGGAGTAGTCATGAATGATAACAGGTGTTGTGAGATGGAGATGGTGATATCTCTAGTTTCATTGAATAACCTGACCACCATGGACAAATGTTCTTGTGCTAAATTAAGAGTTGAAGAACAATACTGTTTACTCATCTTCTTCAATACTGCTAAGCATTTGCTGGTCATATCTTTCTTCATTTTTTTCCTAAAGCAGAAGTAAGCATCAGACATGTTTTCCATGCTCACGAATTCTTCATCTGATGATCTTCTTCTGCGACGAAGAGCTATTGAAGACCTTGAACTTGTTCCTTCTTTGACGGTAAAGCATCTTTTATAGTTCTGAATATGTCCAATGCTTCAAGTGTCCCATCTAGAATCTCATCCACCAATCCCTTGTTTTGACGGCAACCCATTAGGGCTTGTTTTGTGATAGACAAACTAAGAACATCCTCAAAGCTACTGTACACCTCGCCAAGGCTGGCCAAACCAACTTCAATTGTGTTGGCTGTAAAAGTAGACGTTGATGACACTGCTGCTTTTGCTGTTAACTCCCAAGCCTTGATCTTATTCAATTCTTCCTCAAGTTTTAAGAACTCGGGATGAGATTTAGTTGGCAAACTGACAGACCTGACATGTGAGTTGGGTTTTCTTAAAAGCATTGCTGAAGTAACTTCAGTCATGTTTCAATCCTTCCCAGGAATTAGACTGAAACCCAAACTGTCAGTTCAGGGAAAAAACTGGTGTGTTTAACAATGTTTGCAACAATCAATATATATATATATATATATATAGCAATATAGGGAGGAAATAGAACTCGGATTTATGACAAGTAAATCATAATTGATCATTCATTGTCACAATTTTGCCAACAAATTATCATTTCATGGACTTTTTTAATTTCTAATATAACTGTCGAATTGGGAATTGGGGATACTGAAGAGCTATTAATCCATAGAATTGATCAACTAGCAAGAGACTACGGATGATCCAGGTTGTCACATACTCATTTGTCCCCCATTTCAGTACCCTTTTTTCCACCCTTAATTTTTCGTTTACATTATAATGAAATTTTATAATCCCTGCATTAGTGTTTAGCATATGAGACATTGGGAATGAACATAGTACGACGGTTTTGTTAATAAGAAAACCTCTATTTTGTCTATAAGTTGCAAATTTGTCATAAGTTGGTCCATAGACTTGAGATTCTAGTGGGCCCCGAAAATGTTCTTGTGCAAACATCCTGTAGAATGGTCGATTTTCTTATTTCCATATTGTCGCGGTGGTTGTACACAATGTGTTTTCAAAGAACCTTTATTGACCTACCAGTTTGGAATTGAACCCAACCGGTTCAGGAATAGATTGTTGTGAATGCATTATGCACCTATGACTCAGGCACCGGGCAGGATTCTACGTGACGTTTTTTTTTTTTTTGAAAGAATGGTATGTATCTGGATATGGCTTATGTGCTACGGCTGTCAACGCCATAAGTTAGTTTCTTTAATGATATCACAATTTGCAAAAAAATGGCTTATGTGCTAGAAATATCCACCTTGCAATAGTGGGAGATGTGCAATTCACTTTGGCCTTTCTACAATGATTTCTGTAGTAGAAAATTAAGAATGTAGAAAAAAAAACCAGAAAAAGGGAGAAAAAAACCTACAACTTGGTGCAGCTGTGCAAGTGCAACAAATTGAGGTGTGGGAGAGAAATCCATTTGATTTGGTGCTCGTTGTGGCCATTAAATGTACCAGGTGGCTAAATGAAATTGTTGCTTAAACCCACACCTTTGACTTATTTGTTACACACTAATATCTGGCCCTTGAATAAAAAACAATTGCACATCCTAGAGACCTCACCAACTTGATGAACAGTGGTCTGACCATTGTCGGAACAATTTGTCATAGTTGTTGCATCATTGATTCTGTTTAAACATCATTATCAACAAATACGATTTGATTATGATTGCATTTTCAAGACTAGGAGTGCTAGGAAGATCAATTAGTGGTGCCTTGATTGTTCCAAAATCATAGGGACAAGAAAACCCAAATATCGAAAATATTTCAGGTTTCACAAATCAATTGAAATATATCATGTTTTAAATTGTTGTCTAAATCATGTACACAGGAGTACACTCTCAAGTGTGCACTAGTAAGACGAGCCCATACTGTCATTGGATGAAATTTTATGGGGTGATTGTTTTATCGGTATTTGTCCCCATCATTTTTTGTTTCTCTATAAATACCTAGCTAAAGGATCATCATAACATAACATCAAACAACTAGCATTACAAGTTCAGTTTTTGGCTTTGCTTTTTCAAGATTTGGCTTTCCTTTTACAAAAACAAGGTAAAAGATGGCAAGTTATCACATGAGATCAATAAGTTTTCCTCCTAGATCAAACCCAAGTGCTTTAAAAGTTGAGGAAGAATTAAACAATCTAAAGTTTACTTGGGAAGCTTTATCAGCATCTACCATTTCGTGTATATCTAAAACAATCCAATTGGGGTTGGTTGGTCTTATAGACTTGTATAACTGCGTTGATGATTTAATCAACTTGCCTCTAACGCAACAATCACTTCTTAATCATCGACACGAAAAATTAGTCGAAGAAGTGATCGATGAGTCGGTGAGATTGTTGGATGTGTGCGTTGTTGCAAGGGAGTTCTTGTTAATGATGAAAGAAGGTGGACAAGATCTTCAATCAGCCTTACGTAGAAAGAGCGGTGGAGAGTCGAGCATTGAAGCTAACGTTAAGGCTTACATTCGCTTGCGAAAGTTGGTGAAGAAGGATGTCAACAAGTGTTTGGATGGTGCATTAAAGCGGGTTATGATCAATGACAAGGTTATCTCTTCTCCTCTCTTGGACCAAGACCAACATCTTTCTGTTGTAGTTGGATTACTAAGAGAAGTTAGCCTCATTAGTGTCTCCATTTTTCAATCTCTATTTTTGTTCATTTCTGCTCAACCTTCAAAACCAAGCTCTAGTAGGTGGTCTTTGGTCTCAAAAATGATGCACAAGGGGAAGATAGTTTGTTCTGACATTCAAGAGGATGGTAATGAGGTTTCAAGTGCAGATTTGTCAGTTCAGGCAATCTGTGAGCAAGTCTCGAGCAAAGATGGCCAGGTCCAGAGGAGAGTTATGCAAATGGCGCAGAAAAGATTGAAGGGTTTGGAGATTAGCATGGAAGCCATCGAGGAAGGAGTGGCCTGCATGTATCAGCGTCTGATAAAGACTAGAGTCACTCTCCTCAACATCTTTACCCACTAAATTTATTGAGAGCATTTTTCAGCCATTATTGTTGGCTCTTCGGATCGATCCTTAGCATCCAAATTTTAGAGGACTTGCAAACAGAGATTGATAGCAATTTTGAAATATTATTATTGCATTGTATATGAAAATGATGAAATGAAAACTTACATGTTACACTACAATTTCTTTTTTGTCTTGCATTTTTTTTAATGGGCCTTCTAGTTCAACATTTTGAGCTTATTAAATCAACCATATGATTGCAAATGCTTTTGAAGTTAAAAGAATCTGGTTAGTGAAAGCTAATCTACACCATGCATAATAAGTGTTTTACATTTTTAACTTCACAAAGAAATGTGACTCATGATTCCATGAAAGGTATAGTATGAAATTTGATTGAGTTGAAACTTTTTGAAACTGCCATTACGGGGAGCAAATAGATTGTCTAAAACGGCCGTTTATAGCTGCCCGTCAATTATCATCTTTTCCGCAATTCAGTGGTCAACTTGGTACTCGAAATACGAACAGGTTCTATCATTATTTGATCCAAGCAACCAAAGGTAAATGAGACTTTTCCCAGTGTAACCATCCAGTGTGTGTATCTTGCCTGAAAGCAACCACACTTGATCCGGTTAATCTCAAAGGTACATAGGTCAGTTAAACTAAAGGTAGAGGTAGACAATTAGGCAGTCCCCAGTGGAAGCGGTACAAGAGATTGGACAGCCACAATGAAATTTTGGAGGATATTTGCGTAATCACTCATCATTTGAAGAATTTTAAACCAAAATGGACTACACTACACATTAGTTTTTGCTTAATTTTCCCAAAATAACCAAGGCCCAACGAAATAGGACAAGCTCTGAAGCTCTGGTGAAATTGGTTTTCCCAATGGCCTAACTGTAACAACAACGAGGAAACAATCTCCATATAGGGAAACAATTTTGCAACAGATGATGATTTATATAAGTATATCACTGAGATCAGCAAAATATGCGCTCCAACCCCTATAATGTTTTATCCTGCTGCTTAGGTCGAGTCAGTAACTTGACTAGTTTAATTTGGCAATTACTAATTCCGATCGAACTTCGAAATTCTGAACCCCCTATGCTTCGGAGAGTAAATTATTAGTTGGTGCAAAAAATCTGATGAACATAAGCACATGGATAAGCTAACAAATCCCGAATTATACGGAAGATTTATCTCCACATTTTGCATTCACCATCATGCAACACTACTACTACGCAAGATCAAACACGCATGGCCCATAAGCAAGGGTTCTGCTATTACTGTATAAAATCAGTACGGGACCACAGGTAATATTTAGTTGTCTGATGTACGGGGGTCGACGGATCACCATCTGCGAATCACCGTTAAGTAAAAGGGACGCACGTATCATGATCATCTTTTAGAAACAGATTTTTGTCTGATGAAACAAAGTATCAGCATGAGGTACGGTTAGTACAGTACGTAGGTATCGTAACTTATCAACAATCTGGTGCATGTGCATGGTTTTGTTGCAGATAACAAAACAAGAACCAGGGAGCCAGGTCTCTAGATGCATGCATGTAAAATTGGGCATATACGTACATAAATGAGTTGGACCTCGATGAAATTGTAAATCCGTTGAAGAATAACCATGTAGATAAGATGACATGTTGATATCTATCAACGAAGATTCTTGTATCGCAGAGCTTCCTATCGTGCCTGATTATGTATATTAGCCTCCAAAAATATTGGTAGTGGACATGCTAGTGGTAGCTTAGACAAGGTAACAACACACCCAGTGATATTTACCAGTTGCCCATACTACCGCCCCATACCCCATTCATTTAATCTATCTCTTTTGTTATTCTCTCAGTCACTCTCTCTTTACTCTAAGCTAGCTAACAGGATCATGTTGTCTCCATCGGTTGATCTTAATATCTTCAATTGTCTGTCTCCAGTGATTTATTCGCAAAGACTTTCAGTCCCCCCCGACATATTCTGTTTTGTTAAAGTTCGGGGTTGAGTTCAATATATGATCAAGGTTCTCTGCATCGAACTACCTAGCTATAGCTAGCTAGCTATAGATTATAGAGAGATTCATTAAACATGTACATTTTTTGATGGAAGAATATAAATTCTTGGATTCTCTTTGGATGATATATGAACTAGCTGTATATTGATTATGATCAACAGAGAGTCAAGGACTGAGGGGACATAGCATATGATGATGAGGAAGTCCTTGATTGGACCGGCAAGTCTGATATATGCTTAGCATTGTGTTTGAGACCTAAGACTGTAGATCATTAGAATATATTACAAGGCTAATACCAATAGTACATGGTTAATTGATATACTTGTCGCTCGTTAGGGAAAAAATCAAGGTTGAAATCATGAAAGACAAGTTAAGCACTAGCTGGCTAGCACTGATTCATATGCGTAGGAGAAAAAAGAATATAGGTGGTTTGATGGTGTGTCTACTTCATGGGAGCCATGACTACTGATTAAGATAGTAAAATTTGGAGTTTATATAGAGAGAAGAAGAGATTCCTTCCAGTGATGCATATTTTAGCGTTAGTATGGTTGTTGATTTCTTGCATGTGAACGGGAAAATCACACAGTTGAATTTAACATTGCATACAAATATAAAGGTGGCAACTGCCTTGCTAAATGGTATTTTGAGAACAGAAATTAGATGCAAACCCATTAAACATGTTTAGGATAATTTATTTGAACATTAGACTACAAATGTTAATATCCGATTAGGTCGACCATACCAGCACTAGTACACGATGAGGAATGGTTGAAGGAGTCAAGGACCATATTGAGAACTACACGTGTAATGAGAAAATTTGACTAGTCATCGTATCTAGCTACCTCCTATATAGGGGTTGGAGACAAGGTGGACAGCTAGCCGCTCGTCCAAATATAAATGTCCTTTTTTCCCCCTTGCACCTACATTACTACATGGATATATGACTATATCTTTCTTTGTCTTGATACAGATCTCAATACAACGATTGCCAAATTTTGAAATTGTTGTCGAATATTTATCATCGTTTTTTTTATATTTTATCCACAATGTAGACATAGTTGGTAATTAATGCCTATAGGTAATTAGGTTTTGCAAGATAAGGATGAAATACGAATGCAACAATTATATATAGTCTTCTCGTGCATCTATTTGAATATTGCATACACGGTTTCACTTCTATTATTGTGATATCCTTTGAATTGACAAGTCATGTAGACCATAGGAACAAGACCACCTAACTTGATAGGAAAAAAATATTATGCAATTTTTGGAGTGCTTAAAAAAGTATCAAGCATTTATAAAATAGTCATTCATGATTCATAACAAGTTTCTTTGGATTTTAATTATGTTAAGGTTGTCCACACATTTCGTTTTGCACAACTGAAAGGGCTAAATAAAAAACGGTTGCCCACAAAAAACTGTGAAATGCACGTTTGTATGCAAAACTAGTAAAAATCCATACAACTCAGTTGGCTTGTTCGAGCCACCACCCGTGAGGTGTGACACTGGGAAGTGGGAAGACAGGACTGATTCTAAAAATAAAAATACTACAAAAAACCCAAACAGAGGGGATAGCTCAGTTGGGAGAGCGTCAGACTGAAGATCTGAAGGTTGCGTGTTCGATCCATGCTTACCGCACTTTTTTTTTGTTTGTTTAGTTCACTTTTTTTGTTTGTTTAATTTTTCTTTTTTTTTGTTTGTTTAGTTCACTTTTTTTGTTTGTTTAATTTTTCTTCTTCTTCTTTTTGGCTAGTTGGAAACTCTAGGGACTGATCACTATTTCTGAACACCTCTAAAGATGGGATCACATCTAATTATCTAACGAGCATTTAGTGTGAATTCCAATATTTTTACATCCTATATCATTCTTATATACAAAGTACAAAAATATTTCTGTAGCGATAGTGAAGTTGTTGACCTTTGCTCGGGTCGTGATCATGGCATCCCAATTTAAATTAAAAAAAATGCAAAGCTAATTTGGCTTGACGTTATCAGCTTTTGGCCTAACCTATGATGGATTTTCTCACCAGAAGCCAATGATTAATCAAGCTAAATTTTATTTTAGATTTCGTAGAACAGGGCCCAAGCATATAGGACTAAAACTAAAACATCAAAAAATAGTTAGTACACATTGCACCTACTAAAATGGGTCAGCTCTATTCTTTTCTCCCTTCATGTTTCTATTCTTTAATTTTAAGAGAAAGTGTGTTGCCTCACCGCCAAACGCATTCAAAATAAAATTAGACCAGAGTACGTTGCATGTTTAATTTATTGATGGAAATGATTGATTTAGTTCTAAGGATGTATTGCTTTTGTGAAATGATGCATAACACAAGGGTGAGTATTGTTGAAAGATATGACGTATATTTTTTTGATATTATTCTTGCTTCCATAGCATGTATATTCTATTTTAATTAGTTTGTATTTTTTTTTATCACGTTAACAGCTTTGTATAAGAATTTGTTGTAATCTACTCTTTTAATATAATGAATTAAAATCTTTTACCAGAATATGTATGCCATGACTAACTTTGTCGTGGTATCAAAACCAGACAAGATCTAAAATCCATCTCCGATGCATCAATAGTCTCAAAATCAATCCCTTTTCGGTTTTCGTGTTGAGGTATCATCAGTCTCTTTCATGTTTTCTTTTACATATTTGTTTATCCTTTTGTTTGATATCAGTAATCCTAGAGTCAGAAATCCCGTTGAGTGTGGTATCCATTTACTCTCTAGTTTTGTTTATCATGTCGAGAGAAGAATCTTCACCTATCACTGTTAAGTTAGATGGAACCAATTATAATCATTGGTCTTTCCTCATGAGAAGTTTTCTCAAAGGCAAGAGCATATGGAAATACAATGATGGTAGAAAAAAATGTCCAAAAACAGTCAATACTAGCGGCAAAGATAAAGATGACGGAAAAGATGTTACTGAAGAATAGGAGATAAACAACCACAAGATCCTTACATGGATAGGCAACACAGTTATCACATCTATAAGCATGCAACTTACCAGTTTTGAAGAAGACAAAGAAGCTTGAGATTTTCTTACAAAGAGGTATACACAAGTCAACTTTGCTCAAAGGTACAAGATAGAAATATCCGGTTGTTGAAACAACAACCAGACCAATATATCAATTCATGATTTTCACTCTGAGATGTCAATCATATGGAACCAACTAGCTCTCATAGAACCTAAGTGGACAACTAATGCACAAATATGGGAGAAGTTTAGAGAAGAATCCAGATTAATTCAACTCTTTATGTATTTAAGAGAAGAATTTGAATCAATAAGTGCGTCTATTCTCCTTCGATTTCCACTCCCAACCGTAGAATCTTCTCTCTCTGAACTCATTGCTGAAGAGATTCGTAAAAGAATCAAACCTGATGTACCAGCTATTTTTGCAGTACCTTTTAACTTCAGTGCTCATTCTAACTCACAAAGAAAATTTTCTACTTATCGTGATTTGTCACAGGTACGGTGTCATAATTGTAAGAAATTTGGACATCTTGCCAAAAACTGCACAATGTCATTATGTACACCAACATCAAACTTCTCTCAAGTCTCAACAAATACCACCAGGCATACCTCAATGCAGATATTGTAAAGCCTTTAGACATATAGTTGGAAATTGCACCTTACCATCCTCTATGAACATAAGAGAAAAAAAGAATATTCAATGGTGCACCAACACACTACTCATCATCCCCTATCACTGCAGCTCCGGTAATGTCAGTACCTGGTTCAGAACAAGCTCATGAACAAATGAATTCTGCATCAAATGCTTTAGCAATAAAAAACAATATACGTGATATCCAAGAAATGATTAAATATGCTATTTCGATTCGTAACAATCCAACAGTAGCTACTGCATTTTCAGTTCCTATAGGTATCTTTTCAACTGAATGGCTCCTTGATTCAGGGGCTTCAAATCATATGACATATAATTCAACCTTATTTGAGAATAAACATCCAATTATGACACCCAAGCTTCATACAACAGATGGATCAAAACTATATGTTGTCAGGTTAAAGTTTTGAATAAGATATATGTCCCTGATGTGCTACTTGTTCCTCATATCAAGGAATCTCATATATATTGGTCATCTTTATAATCAAGGTTTTAACATTTGTTTCACTTCATCTGGTTGTTTTATATAGGATCCCAAGACAGAGAAGCTTGTTGGGATAGGTCGTAGAGTTGGTTGACTATGTTAGAGCATTGCTCGATCGAACTCGCATGCGTTGCTATATCAAGCATGTTTGTCAATGTTAGTGATAAAAATTATAAGTCTTGATTTTTAGTCTACTATAGCTAAGTCTCGGACTAGAAGAGAAAGTGTAGTTGAGCTCAAGAACTCCATGGCGATCATCATACAAGACGAAGAACTCCTCAAAGAACTGGTGGAACTTCATCGACTAAAAGGTATATGGAGACTTGAACTTATATATTACTCATAAATTCTATCTACTCTATCTCCTATATTGAGACAAAAGTCGTTTTACTATATAGACTTTGATTATACACATTTGCTATTTCGAGCCGAGTTTATCTCGCTTATCTATTTCTCGAAACATTTGTTGGTAAGCTTTCTATTTGGCCAAGTTCATCTTTACCTAGTGACGAAAGTCATATTATGTTTCAATTACTTGAAAATGGCTTCGACGAAAAATAGTTTGTGAACAACAACTATATAACGTCTTCTAAGAATGTTTCAATGATTGAAATGAGAGTTTAGATTATCTAACCATTGTTGGATATAAACATTATGTGGTAACACATATATGTATAAGTCCTTATTCCTTGAACCAAAGTATGCGTAATTTGTTGATCAGGAAAACCGGAACAAAGTCCACGAACTGTCGGAGGTTCTCGTCCCGAGAAAATCTGTTGGAGTTTGTTACCATTTACAATATTATTTTCGGGTATTTAAGTCCGCGTACTTAGGTTGGTTATTTTCTAAAAACGATTATTCGTGAACTTATACTTATATAAACTAAGGAATGCAGGTTTGCAAAACGTGGCTATAAAGTTGATGAATCTATTCGAGTGAATCAAATCATTTTTGGTTCGATTGTATCTTGTATACTTCTATAAGATCTAAGAAATTGAACAACTCTCTAACTAGTTCATTTGAGTCATTTGAACTAGTTATGGTAAAGAAGAATATGGTTGATATGAAAGTGCTCATATGGCTAACCATTTGGTTAACTACTGTTGAACCAACGAATGTACATGTTTGGGTACGGTTACACAAACCTAAAATCGTGCATTTCATTTGTGTGTAACAAGCTAAGTTTTCGATCTAACGGTTGAAAGATATTAACTTGAATCTAATCAGGTTTTCATCTAACGTTGAATATTGAATGCTTTGTTACTACGCTAACATGATTGCAAACCCTGATTTGAAAGACTATATAAAGGAGAACTCTAGCAACTGGGAAACCTAATCCCCACACGTCCTGTGTGATACTAGTTTTATAAGCTAGAGTCGATTCTCCTTTAACCGTAGGTTTCTTCTCGAGACCCTGTAGGTTAACGACTTGAAGAATTCATTGGGATTGTGAAGCCAGACTGACACTACTTTCTCTTAGTTGTGTGATCTGATCTTGCTGTTTCTATCGTATTGAGTACAATCGTAACGATTGGCTTGAGATTGATATCTCCGACAGGAAAGATATAAAAGTAATTACAAATATCTTCGTCTCATCGTTTGTGATTCCACAATATCTTCTTTCACCGCGTCGATTAAGATTATTGTGAGGTGATTGATAATACTGAGCTGTTCTTCGAGAATATAAGTCTGGTTTATCAATTGGTTACTATTCACCTTGATTTATCAAAAGACGGAACAAAACTCGTAGGTATTTCTGTGGGAGACAGATTTATCTATTATCGTAGACTTTTCTGTGTGATACAGATTTGTTTATTAAAGTCTTCGACTTTGGGTCGTAGCAACACTTAGTTGTGGGTGAGATCAGCTATGGGAATCAAGTGCGTAGTATCCTGCTGGGATCAGAGACGTAAGGAGTGCAACTGTACCTTGGATCAGTGTGAGACTGATTGGGGTTCAACTACAGTCCATACCGAAGTTAGTTTGTAGTAGGCTAGTGTTTATAGCGACTTAATACAGTGTGTGTTCAATGTGGACTAGGTTCCGGGGGTTTTCTGCATTTGCTGTTTCCTCGTTAACAAAACTTTTGGTGTTTGTGTTATTGCATTATTTTTTGTTATATAATTGAAATATCACAGTTGTGCGTTGAATCAATCAATTGGGAAATCCAACCTTTGGTTGTTGATTGAAATTGATTGATACTTGAACATTGGTCTTTGGTACAGTTCAAGTGATTTCTCTTGTATTCAATTAGACTCACAGATTTTTATTTGCTTGAGTAAGTATTGAATCGAGAAAGCGAGATATAACTCTTTGATATACATTTATTAAGATTGAGTCTGACTGTCTAGTTGATTCTCTTAAAAGTATATTGGAGTTAGTCCATACATATTGCTAATAGAAATATTGGGTGTGGTTGTTAGACCCTTGATTTTTCAATTGGTATCAGAGCAGGCAAACACATTAAAGACCTTATAAGTACTGTGTTTGTAGCGATCTGATATGGACATAAGTGTTATCTCAATAAATGCACCACCAGATCTAGGGATTCCAAAAGTTGCTTCCATGTCTGGTTTAATTAAATCCATTGAAGAAATTCTGTTTAAACCTCCACTAGGTTTAAAATCCCTTGAAATTCTTTCAGGAATTGAAAAGAAACTTGAAAGCCTATCTTCTGATGTTGATTTATATCTCCAGAATGAACAAGAATCTCTTGACGGGATAAATAAAGTTATGATGAATAATATTTATGTTGAGATTGATATTGATTTACTAATCAGTGAGAACAATGCTCCTCCTCTAAGTAATCCAATTAGTTGTAACAAACTAAACGAATTACAAGAGGAGTTTAAATCTCAGTCTTCTGAGTGTATCACCTCAAAGAATGAATCAATTCATTGCTCAACTCCTGATGCTTCATATCAAGATAATAGTATTGTCTTCTCTTATGAAGAAGCTAGGAAGTCTCTTTTTATCAAAAGAGTTTCCCTTCGTAGTACTAAAAACTATCTGTGGAAACAGTTTTTTATAAGTTGGAAATCGAGAAATCAGAAACACAAATCTTTTTGGGTTCTCTTGAAGTTCTTTGATAGACTTATAAAACAGTTCCTTGGGTATTTCTTAACACGACAAGATGTAAGAGTTGCTGGAAAAAAACTCTCTCTTGGTGCCATGGTGAGCAAGATATTGTTCACCTCAACACAACTTGATTGTTTTGAAAGTGCATCCTCACCAAGAAATGCCATGTTATGTATGAGGGAAGCACAAAAACTGGGCACACATATTAAGTTTGGTATGATTTTGAATGTTTGGTAACACTGTAGTCAATCAGATTCTTATAAAAAGGTATGTATCTAAACTTGAGCAAGTTTTATGATGATCTATGTACCTTGTGTATCTTTCATGCCTACCTAACTTGATCTGTGTTTAAGGTTCTTAAATGTTTAGGTTTGAAAATAATAGTTCGGGATGTTTGGACTATACTCATACCAGGTATGCATAACATCATTTAAATTCAAAATCCATGGGTTTAAGCACGCATACCCGTTTGCATACTACTAAGGATACGGAAATTCATTGCAAACCCGTATGCATACTTGACGTCGATATTCGGTAAAAACAAATTGGTCGTAACTTCCTCGTCCGAACTCGGAATGACCTCATTATTTTTGCATTCTCTTCTTCTTTGCATTATCTTCAAGATGGAGATGATAAATCTTGAATTTGGATGAGTTAAGATTGGTATTTGTCGTGTCTTTTTTTTTGAGTGTTTTGATCCATTTCGTCGCACTTGTTCCACTTCTCTTGGACTTGGGCACTTGGATTATTGGAGCACTACTCTTATAAGCTAATTTTTAGCTTTTACAAGAATGTTGTTGGTGAATCACAAAGAAGGAAGTTCAAGAATGGGAAATAGTATGCATTGCTATAGGATTCTTGAATGTTCACAATCATCCTTTGTGAACTATGGTGCATGGTCGTTAATGAATTTTTATGTTCTTCTTTGTTAAGAAAATCTTTTATACGCCTTTGTTAGCTTTTCTTTGTGTAAATCCGGGCGAAAAAGATTGATTATACCCTCTAAGGAAAAATCTTCTTATATGTGCATTACGAGTTTTTCTTGATGCCCAGGAAACTTCTTATGAGAATTATTCTTGTTTTGAGAAGGATTACTAGAGTTTGGAATAGCCATTATTATGATTACACATGGCTATGTCCAACATTTTCATCTTCATGTTTTTAGGTTTATTTGATTAAATTCTAAAAAGTTGTTTGGAAGATGATTTTTGCAGTATTAATCTTTATGGTTTTATATATTGCAAACTTGTTATCAGATATGTGTATTTGCTTCCACGAACTATGATTGTCTCATACTTTGTCAAACGTTAAGTCTTTCGTATGTCGATATGCATGTATTGATAAAAGAATGAATGAGATTTTGATATTACAAAAGTTTGAAGCCTATTATGTCATTATTGATGGAAGATAGGATGAACTTTTGTTTACGAGGATTATGTCTATTGTATGTCATTGTGCAAATAGTGATGGAAAATAGAATGAATCCTTGTCCATTCCGTTGTATTGATCTTCCCTGATCCATATTTTATGTATATACTGTGCGGCTCCGTAAATTTTCTTATGTCGACCATTTCCGATTAGATTAATCATGGGTTTTCTTTTGGTTAATTTAATTGAGTATTATTTGGATTCAAATTCATATTCATATGTGATTTGTTATGTCCAAAGAAATCCTTATTTTCTTATGAAATTCAAGTCACTTTTGTTGTTCTTTCGGGAATGACATTTTATGGGGGAGAGTTCTTAATTGAACTTGTGCTTAATTGCCAGATCTTTGTGGGGAGTGCGGCTGTAGAATATTATAGGGGTTATCTTGTATCTTTATAAACTCCTTGATGAAAGCATTTAGCTTCAACTTTATGATTGCATCTAAATAAGTTGATATGTTTTTGCTTTTGGTCATGAAATGTCTCTACGGAAATTTTCATTAGGATCCCGTTTTCGTACCTTTGCCAATTTTATTGACAAAAAGGGGGAGAATTAATGCGTAATTCATACTACAAATACATATGGTTTTCGGATCATTATGTAAGGAGGAGTGATTTCCATGTGAGGTGGAGTATTGACTAAGGGGGAGTGATACATATCACCATAGTATTGTTGTCGAAGTTGTGATACAATTGAACTTTGATGCTGTATAATAATACTATGACATTGTGTAACAATGATTGAGAATTCTTTTTTTTCTCATTGTTATAGCTACGGATTTTCAACAACGATGATTCTAAACTTACAACCTTTGGAATCATTGGAGTACTTGGAAGTGACGAAGATTCCGAATAATGTTGAAGATTAGGCATGTGGAATAGGAGCTACAAAAGTTTATTTGTCTATTTTTGTATTCCATATGTATTGATAGTTTTGTCACTAAAATTGACAAAGGGGGAGATTGTTAGAGCACTGCTCGGTCGAACTCGCATGCGTTGCTATCTCAAGCATGTTTGTCAATGTTAGTTATGAAAACTATAAGTATTGATTTCTAGTCTACTATAGATAAGTCTCGGACTAGGATAGAAAGTATGGTTGAGCTCAAGAACTCCATGTCGATCATTATATAAGACGAATAACTACTCAAGGAACTGGTGGAACTTCATCGACTAAAAGGTATGTGGAGACTTGAACTTATCTATCACTCAAAAAGTCTATCTACTCTATCTCATATCTTGAGACAAAAGTCATTTTACTATATAGACTTTGATTATACACATTTGCTATTTCGAGCCGAGTTTATATCACTTATCTATTTCTCGAAACATGTGTTGGTAAGCTTTCGCTTTGTCCAAGTTCATCTTTACCTAGTGACGAAAGTCATATTATGTTTCAATTACTTGAAAATGGCTTTGACGAAAAATAGTTTGTGAACAACAACTATATAACGTCCTCTAAGAATGTTTCAATGATTGAAATGAGAGTTTAGATTATATAACCATTGTTGGATATAAGCATTGTGTGGTAACACATATATGTATAAGTCCTTATTCCTTGAACCAAAGTATGCGTACTTTGTTGATCTGGAAAACCGGAACGGAGTCCGCGAACCCAGTCCGCGAACTGTCGGAGGTTCTCGTCCCGAGAAAATCTACTAGAGTTTGTAAAGCATTTACAAACTTATCCCGGGTACTTAAGTCCGCGTACTTATGTTGGTTATTTTCTAAAAACGATTATTCGTGAACTTATACTTGTATAAACTAAGGAATGTAAGTTTGCAAACCGTGACAATAAAGTTCATGAATCGATTCGAGTGAATCAAATCTTTTTTGCTTCGATTCTGTTTTGTATACTTTTATAAGATTTAAGAAATTGAATAACTCTCTAACTAGTTCATTTGAGTCATTTGAACTAGTTATGGTAAAGAAGAATATGGTTGACATGAAAGTGTTCATATGGCTAACCATTTAGTTAACAACTGTTGAACCAACGAATGTACATGTTTGGGTACGGTTACACAAACCTAAAATTGTGCATTTCATTTGTGTGTAACAAGCTAAGTTTTCGATCTAACGGTTGAAATATATTAGCTTAAATCTAATCAGGTTTTCATCTAACGGTGAATATTGAATTCTTTGTTACTAAGCTAACATTGATTCCAAACCCTGATTTGAAAGACTATATAAAGGAGAACTCTAGCAACTGGGAAACCTAATCCCCACACCTCCTGTGTGATACTAGTTTTATAAGCTAGAGTCGGTGCTCCTTTAACCTTAGGTTTCTTCTCGAGACCCTGTAGGTTAACGAATTGAAGACTTCATTGGGATTGTGAAGCCAGACCGATACTACTTTCTCGTAGTTGCGTGATCTGATCTTGCTGTTTCTATCGTATTGAGTACAATCGTAATAATTGGATTGAGATTGATATCTTCGATTGGCAAGATATAAAAGTAATCACAAACATCTTCGTCTCATCGTTTGTGATTCCACAATATCTTCTTTTGTCGCGTCAATTAAGATTATTGTGAGGTGATTGATAATACTGAGTTGTTCTTCGGAAATATAAGTCTGGTTTATCAATTGGTTCCTATTCACCTTGATTTATCAAAAGACGGAACAAAACTCGTAGGTATTTCTGTGGGAGACAGATTTATCTATTACCGTAGACTTTTCTGTATGATACATATTTGTTTATTAAAGTGTTCGACTTTGGGTCGTAGCAACTCTTAGTTGTGGGTGAGATCAGTTAAGGAAATCAAGTGCATAGTATCCTGCTGGGATCAGAGACGTAAGGAGCGCAACTGTACCTTGGATCAGTGTGAGATTGATTAGGGTTCAACTATAGTTCAGGCCGAGTTATTTTGTAGTAGGCTAGTGTCTGTAGCGACTTAATACAGTGTGTGTTCAATCTGGACTAGGTCCCGGGGTTTTTCTGCATTTGCGGTTTCCTCGTTAACAAAACTTCTGGTGTCTGTGTTATTTCTTTTCCGCATTATATTTTGTTATATAATTGAAATATCACAGTTGTGAGTTGAATCAATCAATTGGGAAATCCAACCTTTGGTTGTTGATTGAAATTGATTGACACTTGAACATTGGTCTTTGGTACCGTTCAAATGATTTCTCTTGTATTCAATTAGACTGGCAGATTTCTATTTGCTTGAGTAAGTATTGAATAGAGAAAGTGAGATATAACTCTTTGATATACTTTTATTAAGATTGAGTCTGACTGTCTAGTTGATTCTCTTAAAAGTATATTGGAGTTAGTCCATACAGATTGCTAATCGAATTATTGTGTGTGGTTGTTAGACCCCTGCTTTTTCAGACTGTATCTCCTTGAGTCTCTTATTATCCCTCATCAACTCAAGAGTCCAATTGTTTCTGATGCATCTACTTCACCATCTATAATCTATTCATTTATCTCTTGGCATTCTAAGTTAGGTCATGTTTACTTTTCACGTCTTGCTTACATGACTAATAAAGGTCTGTTAGAGAATGTTCCTCTAGACAAAGACACATTGCATTGCTTATAGTATCGGTAAACATAAGGCTCTTCCCTTTAGTAAAAGTACTACGTTTTCTACTGCACCTTTTGATCTCATCCACTCTGATATTTGGGGAAAATCCCCCATTGCTACTAAGGGTGGGTCATTATATTATATTATACTCATTGATGATTATACTCGTTACACATGGATCTACCTATTCAGTTCAAGATCATACTTTCATAGAATATATATTGAATTCTTTAAAATGATCAAAACCCAATTATGGAAAGTCATTAGCGTCTTTAGAGAAGATCAAGGAGGTGAATATATATTCAACCCTTTTAAAGAACTTCTCAAATCAGAAGGTACTATTTTTCAGCTATCATGCACAGAAACACCAAAGAAAATGGTGTTGCTGAACGCAAACACTGTCACATCATTCAAACTGCTAGAATTCAAATCCACTCCTATTTTGTTCCCTCTAATTTTTGGGGTGAATCTATCGTCACTGTTGTTTATACAATTAATCGTGTTCTAACCATTGTTATAGGAGGTACATCACTATTGAAAAACGGTATGGTTTGAAACCAAATTACTCAGAATTGCATGTTTTCAGGTCAACGTGTTTTGTTCTTCTTCAAGAAAGAAAACATAGTAAATTCAGCAAAAAGAATTCCATGTGTGTGTTTCTAGGTTATGGCATAGAACATAAAGGGTATAGATGTTATATATGATCCTGAGAGTCGCGGATTACGAATCTCTTGTCATGTTTTATTTTGGGTTTAAAATTCCATTCTGGCTCTCCCTAGTAATAAATCATCTGCCTTAGAAAGTTTTACATATCTTGGTTCACTTGATGATAAATCTATATCCAATTCCTCATTTTCAGTTGATTCTACCACTGATACTCCTCTCACCACTCCTGTTGAAACTGATACAAATCACTCTATGGTTTATTCCGATAATGCAACTCCAAGTGGGAATCCCGAGACAGAAGTTAGAACATTGCCTGCTCGTAATGGATTACCACCAGCTAAGTTGTTTGATTATCATTGTTCTTTAACAACTATTTTGTCTATTCATGAACCAAAGAATTACAGGGAAGCTTCGGTAATTCCATAATGGCAAGAATCGATGTGGAAGATGAGTTAACTACAGACAAGAAGGCTGGTACTTGGGATATGGTAGATTTACCTCTAGGAAAACCTGTTGTGGAAAGTAAATGGGTTTTCAAGGTCAAAACAAAGTCAGATGGTACTCTAGATCGACGCAAGTCTTGTGTTATTGCTCAAGGTTACACTCAAGAGTATGGAATATATTACGAAGAAACATTTGCTCATGTTGCTCGTATGACTACAGTACACACTCTTATGGTTGTTTCTTCGGCTCGTAAGTGGGATCTTCATCAGATGGATGTTAGGAATGTGTGTCTCCATGGAGAACTTCATAAAGAAGTATATATGCGGCCACCTTCAGGTTTAGATCACTTGCCTAATCAGGTTTGTAAGATTCGTAAATTTACAAGCACCACGTGCTTGGTTTGAAAAGTTCTCCACAAACATTATTCAGTACGGTTTCATTCAAAGTCCATATGACTCGGCAATGTTTTTCAGGAAAACAAAGAAGGGAATGATACTTCTTCTCTTATATGTTGATGATATGGTAATAACTGGTAATGACACTGAAGGTATTATTTCTATGAAATCTCACTTATCTTGGTCACTTAAGATACTTTCTTGACATAGAAGTTGATTGATCATCGGACGGATACTTCATATCTCAAGTTAAGTATGCATCTGAAATTCTTCTTCGTGCTGGATTAACTGATAGCAAGGTTACAGAAACACCTCTTGAGATGAATGTAAAACCCAATCCTACTGATGGAACAGTTCTATCCAATCCAACTATGTTTCGCCAGCTTGTTGGTAGTCTTAATTATCTGACTAGTACAAGATTAGATATTAGCTATGCAGTTCATATTGTCAGCCAATTCATTTCTGCTTCTCTTACTTCACATTTTGTTACAGTTCTTCGAATTATATGATATATCAAGGGTACTTTATATCAAGGATTACACTTTTCTTCTATATCAGATTTTCGTCTTCGTGCAAACACAGACTCATATTGGGCAGGGGATGTTACAGATAGATGTTCTACCACCGGATACTGTGTGTTTCTAGGAAATTCTCCAATTTCATGGCGAAGTAAGAAATAGTCAGTAGTTTCTCGTTCAAGTGCTGAGGATGAGTATAGGGCTATGACACATACTACTTCTGAGATAGTTTGGTTACGATGGCTTCTTGGTGACATGGGAATTCACTTAACAAAGTCGACTATATTGTGATAACATAGCTGCTATCCACATTGCTCATAATGATGTATTTCATGAATGTATAAAACATATAGAAATAGACTTCCACTTTGTACGTCATCACTTCAAGGAAAAGACTATTACGTTGCCATATGTTCGATCATAGTTTCAACTTGCAGACCTCTTCACCAAGTCCCTACCTTCTCCTAGACTACATTTTCTGATAAGCAACCTCAAGATGTGCTCTGCACCATCTTGAGGTTGAGGGAGGGTGTTGAAAGATATGGCGTATATAGTTTCCATAGCATGTATATTCTATTTTAATTAGTTTGTATTTTTTCCTTATCTTGTTTCCTTTTATTACGCTGACAGCTCTGTATAAGAACTTGTTGTAATATACTCTTTCAATGCAATGAATTAAAACCTTTTACCAAAATATACATGCCATTACTAGCTTTGTCAAGTATAAGAAGCCACTTGGCTCCTCAAATTTAATGTTCTTACATTGAAAAAGATTTTAACAATGTGTCATACGCTAAAGTAGTCTCGCAGAGGCGGTAAGTGCCTAAACTATCCCGTGCGACACCAGGCACAGCCCATCCTAAGTTGTAACAGATGGAATCCATTGATGCCAAGATTGGAAAGATCTTACGTACTACACCGTTCTATGGAAGATAATAACAATAAAAAAGAAAAGAAAAGCTTTTATAACTCAAAACTATAATTGATTTCCAAACAACCTGCAGCAACAGTCGGCATCGCACCACCTCTCCAAGAACATGTTTTCTCACTACATTTTTTTCGATTTCGTTTCCTTATCAACAACAAAGTTTATGCCATGATCAAACATGTTACAGATGTTTTACTATGTACCAAACAAGTGAAACAGTAAACTTAATAGTGGCACTGAAAACTTGAAAGATATAATTTTTAGTTAGAATGATTGAAGAAACTGAACATGACAAATATTGATGACACTGAAAACTTGAAAAACATTTGTTTATTATCAAACAAACTAGCCAGAATCATTTGCGGTCCGAATTGTGCGAACGAGTGCGAAAGAATACAATAACAACCTTGATCTAGCTTGGCCACACATTTAGACAAGTAGGGCAGCAATCTGTCCTCCTCATTGTTTCTGTTACAGGAAAACATCACAGCTCATAGAACTTATTAAACTAAGTGGTTAATATGACTCCCCATTAATTTTTAGGTTGATTAATGTGACAAGTTAGCGAACAATTAGGCATATCCACGTTTATTATTAGTCAAATTAGCGCACCTTTTGTATACGTATACACATACAATATTCGGTTTGTCTCCTAGTATCTAACTAATCTCTGAATACTTTGTATGGGTTTGTTACTTTGTCTTACTTTGTTTTCTTCATATATAAGTAGCTGTTTGCGATGCATAGATCTCAAAACATTATCAACAGTAACCACAACATAATAGAATTCAGTGCGAAACAATATCGAAAAAACACAACATTGGAAAAATGGCTACTGTTTCATCTTCTTTACTGCTACCCAAAGCCCGAAAATGTGTGAGATCCATAAGTTTACCTGCAAGATTCCATCCTTCAACTTATAGAATAGAAGAAGAGCTTAACAATCTAAAGAGTTGGGAGATTGATGCAACAAGTTCTCGACATCTAAACGCAGAGTCAATTGAAAG
The DNA here is from genome assembly GCF_003573695.1 of Papaver somniferum. Taxonomy (NCBI): domain Eukaryota; kingdom Viridiplantae; phylum Streptophyta; class Magnoliopsida; order Ranunculales; family Papaveraceae; genus Papaver; species Papaver somniferum. The sequence goes on along the minus strand of NC_039363.1, from coordinate 121,967,353 downwards.
TGGATTATCTGGCCTTAAAAATTTATACGAATGTGTCGAAGATGTTCTTCAGTTACCTTTTACTCAGAAACACGCTCGAAAGCACACTTGTGACCAGGATGATAAATTGGTTGATGAAGTATTAGATGGGTCAGTGAAATTGTTAGATGTTTGCGATACGTCGAGGAATATATTGATTCAAATGAAAGAGAACTCCCGTGAACTTCAATATGGTCTTCGACGGAGAGGTGGAGATCAGTCGACCGCGGAAAGCAGTGTTGACGCTTATGTTTCTTCTAAAAAGAAGTTGAAGAAAGATATGGTGAAGTGTATTGGAGTATTGAAGAGAATGGAATCGAAGTTTACTTCTTATATTCCACTTTCCTTGGATCACCAAAATAACCATTTAGTAGTCGTGGTTCGAGTATTAAGAGAAGTAAGCAGTATTACAATCTTAATCTTCAAGTCCCTGTTATCGTTCTTGACGCCGTCTTCGGTGAATCCTATAAGTAAATGGGCATTAGTTTCGAAATTACTTCAACAAAAGGGAACGTTAATGGTTAGCAGCAATAAAGAAGAACAAGATGACATGATTGATAATGAAGTTGAGAGTGTTGATGTTGCACTCCACAATCTATCTGTCAGGAAAAACAATATTAGTACTAAAAACCTGGAAGTGTTGCAGAAAAGATTAAATGTTTTGGAAGGAAAAATGGAAAGTCTTGAGAATGGGCTTGAGTGTATGTTCAAGTGCTTAATCAAGACTAGAGTTTCACTTCTGAATAATCTGTCTGCTTCTCACTCTAGGGATCTCAATATCAGATGAAGCAGCTTTTTTCATCGTTGGCAATATCGCGTCTCCGAATTTTAATAGGATGATTTGCTAAAGAAATTTTACTTTGAATTTTAAGTTTTGAATGTTTGTACAAGTATATGGTCAAGATATTGTATAGAAACAGAGTATAATACAAATTCGGCTTTCACTTTAATGATCTTGTTTATTTTGTTTGAATCCCTTCCAAAGTCCTGATTAAGTATGTGTTGTGCCAGAATCGCTACTAAATGAGTGAATTCCATTGTAAAGATCTCTTATTTACAAATTTAAGCTAAGGCTTCTGCTATCCTTGGACCCAAAACAGAGTTACACGATGTTTGTTTACTCCTGACTCATCTGAGTCGTCTGGATCTGAGTGAAATCAGTTGACTCATCTGGATCTGAGTGAAATCAGTTGACTCATCTGGATCTGACTCAATATGTTTGTTTTGAGTCAGATCTGACTCAAAAAACGTGAGTCAGTGGCTTGATCCCGTGAGTCAGGAGTATTTTGTTACCTGACTCAAATGGGTCCGAGTCAGGGGTTATGTCTGAGTCATAGGTCGAGTCAGATCTGATTCAAAATGCAAAACAAACGGTCTGACTGCTGACTCGGCCCGAGTCAGAGGTTGACTCAGATCCAGACGCCGAGTCAGCTGCAAACAAACAAGATGTAGTTTGGCAAAATCAGCCAACTAATTCATGTACTTTATTTTTATTATGACCTATCTGAATTTAACATGTCTAGCTTAATTCTGCCGAACCATCCGACCTCGGTTTTCAGGGGTGCACAAATTTCCACTCTGAAATAGAAAATTATAGGAATACAGGTTAAATGATTTTTTTCGAGTGAAAAGTCAGGTTTGTGAACCAAAATTTAAGCACTTTCATCTTTGTTGACACTAAATTGCTAGGAAGGCTTTATAACACTGTATGAAGCATCAAAACCGTAATATACCCAAAACCAGCTAAATTTCTGGTGCCTTCCAAAGCACCTGAGTACGCGAAAAATTCACCCAAAGTTGGATTTATTGGTTTCAAAATCTTGAATCTTGATCAAGGGGACGTAAGAGTTAAGACTTCATTTCATGGAGTCAAATTATTACGGTCAACTAAAATCAAACAAGTTTGACCAGATTTTTCATTAAATCCAAAAGGCAAAATAAAACAATTGAAAAGGGAATTACAGGTAGTATCGGATCTGAATGGGAATGTATGAAAACATGCGTGCTCGACTAAAATAGTGCATGGGATCGGACTCCCCGGATTACTGTAGACAATTCGAGCCACTGGGCCGGCAGCCGGCTACATTATTTCATTGTCGGATGCAGAGATCCAGGAAACACCACCAGGCACCATTATTCATATTGGTGGTGGTGGTAGTAGTAGTGCTGGTGTTGTTGTGTGTTGGGTTGGGGTCAAGATAGAAGAAGACAGACAAGGTAAAGACATGACAGACTTGCATTAATCTGTCTTAAACTTAATTAATTATTAACTTTTTTTTAATTAATTTGCTAATCCCTTCCTGAGCTCTTTGGAGTTTTTGAATTCGAAATTCCTATATCACGTTTTCCTTTGCTGATCTTTGATTCAGATCTCTGAGAGGGTTGCTTTTGTGTGTTTCCTTGTGGATTTTGTGGGGATTGTTTAGCTCTAGGTTCACTGGACTGAGAGGGTTAAAAGAAGGCCAAGATTTTATGCCGATATGCTTTTTAGCGCCAGCTAATGCAAATCTTAGATTTCACTTTTACTGATGCACCAACTCAGTGATGTGTACCTGTAAGGCCTCAACTTTTTGCAGTGTATACAGTCATATATTCTTGTTTCCTTGAACAAAAAGTTAAACATTGTTTTTCTAGCTTTACATACTTACAAAGTCCGCTAGTTTTTTTTGACAACAGAGAATGAGCATCTCAGTCGTTTGTTGGCTGGGAGTGGATTTGTTGCAAGGGTACTTAGGATACCAGAAACAACCGAAGTGCTTATGCCTAGAAAATTAATGCTTTTTATTTCTACAAGTCACTTTCAAATTTTGCTTTTACTTTGACTTTTTTTTTTTGCCTTTAAAAGTCGAAATATCTTTTTATTGTGTATCCAAACTGGCCAAGAAAGACTTCTGATGAACCTTCATTTTAACGTGCCTTCCTTAACCAAGGAGACAACCTTTTCCAATTTCACATATCTATCTGGAGGTTCCTAAACTTCCATTTTGGGTACCCGTGGACACCCATTTGATCGATGATCGAATGTGTGATGTGATGTGATGTGATGTGATATTAAACTCCACACTATGTTTGGCGGTTCCAGAACTTACTTAACTATTACTCTTGATCATGTAAGCATGTGAGAAGTTTGTCTTGAATCAGAAAGAAGAAACATGAAAACTATTTCACAAACTTGGTTTTATTAGTAAGCTTATCAAGTCATGGTCATCGATATAAATAGAGGACTTCCTGCACCCTCCAATTTGAATTCTAGCACTTTTGTGTCCTAGTTGCGGATAAAGTCGTCCTCTAAAGTCTAGGTTTCTTCTAGTGAAACGGTATTAGTTTGAAATCACTAAGGGATTCGTGAAGCCCGATCAGACTATCTTTTACATGATAGATCTTTGTTATCTGGATCTTTTTATTATTGTTTGTTGTAGTTCTTGAACTAGATCGGGAACAAGATAAATAGAAATCACAAATTACTTTTCGTCTCAGACTTTGTGATTCCACAAGATAGATACCTAAATCAATTCTAGTTTTATTTATTTAGATTGTTCTCGTGAGGTAGTACCGATTAATCATCTTTATAACTTTAGAAGAGAGTAAGTTTTCCTAATTGTTGAGTTTTCTTGATATCTTTTTTTATTTGAATATTCCTCATGAGCATATACATTTTCATTACCTTGGTTGAATATCTTTCTGAAAGGAAATCAAATGGGCTATCTGTTAGATTCTGAAATTAAAAAGTCTTTACTTAGATTAAAGAAACTCATAGGGCCGTCATGTAAAGGAAGTCAACTAGGGGAATCATGTTGCATTAGGTCTTGCGAGATCCAAGAGACGTAAAGAAGCACAACTTCAGATAACTTTCTCTTAAGGTCGATTCAGTCCCAACTACATTTGAGTCCGAGGTCTGATAGTACAACTGGTGTCTGTAGCGGCTTAATACAATGTAGTGTTCAAGTTATGGACTATAAAAAAGAGAGGGTATCAAGTACACCACCAAAATTTTCTTGTTGATTACAGTTTGAACCTGTGTAGTACTTTTAACAATCAAAAGATGCGAAAAAGTAAAAAGCACACACACACACACAAGAATTTTGTTAACGAGGAAAAAACAATGGCATAAAAACCCCGGGACCTCGTCCATATTTGAACACCAAACATTATTAAGCTGCGACAGACACTTACCTACTATCAGACTTCGGACTGGAACGTAGTTGAGACCGAATCCACCCTCCCAACGATTCGGTTATAGTCACGCTCCTTATGTCTCTTGAACCTCGCAAGACTCTATGCAATTGATTCCCTTAGCTGACGTCCTTTATGAGAACGCGAGGGTACCAAAATACACCACCAACTTTTTCTTAGGCAACCTGTATGGACTAAACTCAAATATAATTCCGAGATTTCAACTTAATGAATCCCAATCAGGAAAGATATGAAGAGCTTATATCTATTTATGTATTAAGACGCTACAGACACTAGCCTACTATCAGAACTTCGGACTGAAATGAAGTTGAGACCGAATTAAACTGTCATAGAAATTCAGTTACAGTCGCGCTCATAACCCCTCTTGAATCCCAGAAGGATTCCGCTCCATTGATTCCCTTAGCTGACGTCCTTTCCATCCTAAGAGTTGCTTCAACTTAATTGAAGACTTTAAACCAATCTGCCACCCATAGATAAGCCTATATGTGACTTCCGTTCTGATCGAAGATCAAGGTGAGATGGGAAACATAAAGTCTAGGAAACCTCAAAATCCGGTGTTATGACTCCCAAAGAACATCCTAGATTATTATTCACATCAAAAGTAAGCTTTTGCAGTCACAAAGTCTGAGATGAAGAAACTTCGTGATTTCAATCTATCTTGTTTGTTGGAACAAGACTCAACAATCAAAACAAGATCATGATACACGAACTATCAAGATAATGATACTTGCACCTGGCTTCACGAATTCCTAGGTGAAGTCTTTTTAGTCGCTAAACCCTATAAGGGTTTTAAAGAAAGGATGACTCTAGTTTACAACTAGGACACACAAGAATAGTGTCAGGGATTTAAAAATCCATGTTGTTTGAGGTTCTCCTTTTATAGACTTTCGGGATCAAGGTTGCTTTAGATTTAATCTAAGCTAGATTTGGAATGAAGCAATCAATAATCACCATTAGATGAAAAACTTGACTTGAGTTTAACATAAAAAAATATACACTCTGTTTAGGATGAACCGTAATTGATGCTTGGTTCATAAAAGTTAGCCGAAACTAGCCAAGTTAACAATAAGCTTAACCATTTTCATATAACACTTTAAGACTTTTTTTGAGTCACAGATGTGATCAATCATATCTATATGTGCTCAGAGTTATTCAAATGCTGATTATCTCATAGAAATAATTTTGATGCATCTGAAATTATTCGATAGGGTAAGTACGTGTACCGGGTACTGTACTACACTTGTTCATGAATATTCTTGTCATAATACGTTTATCGGGGGTATGTATACCCTTAAGACAAAAACAAGTTCGGGAACTCACAAATCTTTTATGGTATGCATAACTTTTCGATTTTGAAACCAACAGATCTTTTCCGGTTTGTATACTAGGTATGTGCACCTTCCTGGTTCACGATTTTAGAGACTTTTTATGGTATGGATACCGGGTATATGTACCAAAAATTCTATGCCGAACTATATCTACGCCACTACGTGTACATGGTACATGTACCGCGTCTCTGGACTTATAGCAGTTCTCCCAGTATGTGAATTGGTATGTATACTGTCTTGTATCCAAATTTACAGTAGTTTTATATCTCTTTAATAATCAATATGAAACATTCCCCCCGAATAATATCAATGACACATATCACTGTTCCAGGCTATTTTCAAAAGATTCAATCTTGAATCACAATTTAGGTCATGAGAAATAAATTGTTCTTAACCAAATTGATCAAGTATGAAGAAATTTCTTAATCTTAGCATATTTCGAGAACGATATTCAAGATAAAATTGACACGAAATTTATATTATGCATGGGTGTGTAATTAAGTCATTCGACAATGTCTCATAGATATAAAGGTGAAAACTTGAGAAAAATGCGGTTCAGTCTTCACTTACCTTTATTGAAGAAGTTCTCCAGAGCTCCTATTGATCTTCGCCTTCAAACGGTAGAACGCAGTGATATCCAAATCTCAACTACACACTTCTATCTTAATCCGAGACTTGACAAAATGTAGACTAGAAATCAAGATATAGTTTTGACAACTAAATTTGAAAACAAGCTTGAGATAGAAACACTTGTGAGTTCGACCGAGCAATGCTCTAACAATCTACCCCTTTATCAATTTTAGTGACAAAACTATCAAAACATATGGATTAAAAAATAAAGCTTTAAAACTCCAGAATCCATCATGCTTGATTTCCTTGGTTCTCCAACTTTTGAATTCTTTGTTACTTCAAGTTGCAATAGTTCTGAACATGTTCAACTCAGCATCGTTGTTGTTGAAAGCGATAACAACTTTGATATGCATATCGTCGTTATACAAAAACATAGTATTATTTTCTTCTCCAAAGTTTAATTGTATCATAACTTCGAAGTAATATTACGATGATATGTTTCTCCCCTTAGTCAATACTTAGATATTTTACATAATAGGAAACCTATAGATGTTGATTCACTCCCACGTACATAATGATCCGTAAACCATATGTATGTAGTGCGAAATTACTAATTAATTCTCCCCCTTTTTGTCAATAAAAATTGGCAAGGTACGAAAACTATGGGATCGTAATGAATTCGAACAAAAGATAGTTGAAGATTTAAGGGAAACACATATCAACATTTAATTTAAATGATATCACAAAGTATAAAATACTTAGCGTCTCATCTAGGAGATTTAAGATACAAGCAACCCACTCTCCCCCAGAAAGATATAGCAATTAAGCACAAATTCATTTAAGAACTTTCCCTCATTTGATGTCATCCCAAGAGAACAACATGAGTGACCTTACTTTAATAAAAAAGAACGATTTTGTCGGATATTTACAAATCACATGGATTTGTATTCTAAACATCGACATAAATTAATCTCAATGCCAGTTACGAACAAAAAGACAATTTAATCGATATGACTCAACATAAGAAAATCTTACGGAGTTTGATAGTGCAGTAATTACACAAAAGTGTGACCACGAGTAGATCAATACTCCGAAAAAATCTCACAAAGCTTGTTCTATTTTTAGTTCGGAAAACTTAATAGATTTCACTTTTTAGCATATATGAGATATCAGTTCAATTCACAAAAAGTAAAAGGACACATATATCTCATAAGACTTTGCAATATATTAAACCAATAATGATTAAATACTGCAAGTTCATCTTCCAAAAACTTTAGAATTTTAATGAATAAATCTAAAAACATGCAAGATGAAAATCGTTGGAAATAACTTGTGTACTAACAATATATGCTATTCCAAACCCTAGTTATCCTTATTGAATACAAGAATAAATTCTCATAAGAAGTTTCCTAGTATTTTAAATCCTTGAAAAATTCTTTATCATCTCCGAACTCCTTATCAACAACAGGCATAGGACATATGCTGATTGGAGCGGTTTACTCTCGGTTTCTTCATAATCTTCCTTTTCCTTTTAAGTAATGAATCAAAAGGATATGACATCTCTTGTTCCTTTCTAGTCGAATGAACATCAACAACCATTGGAGCATAGATTTTACGAGATGACGTTGTGCTTGGAGTCTTCATAATTCGTAGGAATATAATGGATTTGAGAAAACACAAATATATTTCTCAACAAGCAAACTTCTTGTGAAAGAGATATTATTATTATTAAAGAAGATATTTACCATGCAGGGTTATGGAACGGTAATATTTTACGAACTAGAAAAATACATAAAACCTAAGAAGAATGAAATGTCATTTTTATCCTTCCTAAAATTTCTACATATATCAAATTTTTCAATACCATTAATTGAGACATAGAATAAGATGAATATGTTTGTTGATTGATCAAAACCTTATTTGATTTATGCCATTCTTGACTATATCGAAATATCGATATCCACAGACTGTATACAGTAGTAATGTCAGAAATGACTCTCGTGAAGTTTCTTCTTGAGGATACAGTATTTGATTTAACCCTTAATCTTCGACATTTTCCAAACGACTGGCCCTCTATTGCAGTTTGTTGACATACCTTAGTTTTTGTTTGTACTTGAAACATTGTGTGAGTCCGTGACCCACAATGGTACAATAAGGACATGTCGATTTGGAGATCGATTCAGGAATGACATTAGTAGCTAATCACAGAGTACCTAAAATATTAACAGAGTTTTCATTAGTATACGAAAAATCCATTACATCCTCCAATGATTTTAATGAAGAATCATCAATCAAATTATCAAGATTGATATTAGTATTTCTGCATTCATCAAAATTGATAGTTTCTCCCAAGAGTTCCACACTTGATCCATCATCCTCTTCGGAATAATAATGATCATATATTTCATCAAGCGTTACAGCAAAACTCTTGTTTTCATTGTATTTCTTTCGATTTAGTAACTCATTCCCAAAGTGACCGAACCCTTTACACTTGAAGCATTGAGGCATATCCTCATCGTCAGAATTGCTAGAGTCTTTTTTGTTCACAGGAACACGATTATGTGGCTTTGCTGACATATGAGGTTTTTCTCTAGTGAACTGTTTATTCCTCTTCCTAAGAAGTTCTCTAACTTTCTTGTGATTAATGAAACCGAGTTATCAAGATCTTTATCTGAAAATTCAGGATCAACAAGATTGTTCACAGAGTTGTCAACACTTTCACTTTTGAGAGTTTTAGTATTTTTTAGTGACTTGAGCGCAATATCTTTTCCTGCTTTGGATTGCAGTTCATGATCAAAGATCTTTAACTGTCTAACTAAGATATTTCTGGAAAGAGTTGCAAGGTTATTTCCTTCCGTGATGACATGTTTCTTAGACTCGTATCTTGTGTTAGGGGAATAGTCTTCCCTAACGCATAAGATGCATTAACAATTCCAGACACTTTTTGATTAAACTCATCAAACGAATATTCATCAGACATACGAAGATTTTCCCACTCAGAATTTAGGTTTTGAAGCCTATCTTCTTTCTATGAGGTATCTCCTTCGAATATGGTTTCTAAGATATCCCAAGCATCTTTAGACTTAGTGCACGAAGTCACATGGTTCTGAAGTTCTGGGCTTATGACGTGAATAATAGCATTTAATCCGTCAAAATTATGCTTTGCAACACTTATCTCGGCTTCACTATATTCTGCTAAACTTTTCTCAACGATGTTTCCGTCTCTAACAGTTGTCGGATGATTGTATCCTATAACCACAAGTTTCCATGTATCAAAGTTACGGGATTGTAGAAAGGAAAAAATAGAAATTTTCCACCATAAGTAATTTGTGTCATCAAAAGCTGGCAGTACGTTTATCGAGATTGCACTCATGTCCATATAGTCAGATTGCTTCAAACATAGACTTATTAGGTATTAAACGTGTTTGCCTACTCCATACCAATTGAAAACGTGGGGGTACCAGAATACACCACTAAATTTTTCTTAGGCAACCTATATGGACTAAACTCAAATATTATTATTCCGAGAATTCAACTTAATAAATCTCAATCAGGAAAGATGTGAAGAGCTTATATCTCTTTCTCTCACAATCAGAATGTTACAAAGACTAGTCCATGAACCTGATTATACCGTGAGAGTACTTGGATGATTCCAAAGACCAATATCCAAGAATTAATCAAGTCGTATCCAATAGTTGCGATGAACTTATCTACTAGAATTGATTTCAACGTACAACCTGTGATATTTTAATTATAAAGATAAAAAATATAATGCGGAAAAGAAATAACACAGAAACCATAAATTTTGTTAACGAGGAAAACGGAAGTGCAGAAAATCTCCGAGACCTAGTCCATATTTGAACACCAAACTGTATTAAGCCGCTACAGACACTTGCATACTATCAGAACTTCGTACTGTAATGTAATTGATACATTAATCCATTACCGCAATTCAGTTACAGTCACGCTCCTCACGCCTCTTGAATCCCAGCAGGACTACGCACAATTGATTCCCTTTGCCGTCGTCCTTTACATCCTAATAGTTTCTTCAACTTAATTGAAGACTTTAAACCAATATGCCTCCCACATATAAGCCTATATGTGATTTCCGTTTTTATCAAATATCAAGGTGAGGTAGGAAATCGATTGCAATAAACAACGTCTAGTAAACTTCAGAATCGGATCTTATAACTCCCGAAGAGAATCCTAGATTATTATTCACCTCACAAGTATATACTTGTGGAATCACAAAGTCTGAGACGAATACACTTTTGGATTTATGTCTATCTTGTTTTTGGAGCAAGACTCGACAATAAAAAAAAGATCAGGATACAAGAACTATCAAAATAACGATAGTTGGACCCGGATTCACGAATCCGTAGGTGAAGTCTTTTTAGTCGCTAAACCCTATACAGGTTTTAAGGAGAGGACGACTCTAGTTTATAACTAGGACACACAAGAATATTGTCAGGGATTCAAAAATCCCAGTAGTTTGAGGTACTCCTTTTATAGACTTTCAAATTCAAGGTTGATTTAGATTTAAGCTAAGTTTGCTTCAGAATGAAGCAATCAATAATCACCATTAGATGAAAAAATTGACTTGAGATTAACATAATAAAATATACACACTGGTTAGGATGAACAGTAACGAACCGTGTATAATGCTCGGTTCATAAAAGTTAGTCGCAACTAGACAATTGAACAATAAGCTTAACCATTTTCATATAACACTTTAAGACTTTTTTTGAGTCAAAAATGTTATCAATCATGTCTATATGTGTTCTTAGAAAGTTATTTAAATGCAGATTACCTCATAGAAATAATTCTGGTGCATCTAAAATTATTTGACAGGGGAAGTACATGTACATGGTACGTGTACTGTACCTGTTCGTGAATATTCTTGTCATAGTATGTGTACCGTGTATGTGTACAGGGTATGTATACCCTTAAGACAAAAACAAGTTCATGAGCACACAGATCTTTTATGGTATGCATAATTTTTCGTTTTTGAAACTGACATATCTTTTCCAATTTACATTCTAGGTATGAGTACCTTCCTGGTTCACGAGTACGTGTACTGGGTACATGTACTGCACTCAGGACTTATAACAGTTCTCCCAGTATGTGAATTGGTATGCATACTATCTTGTATCCAGATTTGCATTAGTTCTATATCTCTTTAATAATCAATATGAAATATTCCTGAATAATATCAATGACACATATCATTGTTCCAGGCTATTTTCAAATGATTAAATATTAAATCATAATTTAGGCTGTGAGCAATAAATTGTTCTTAACCAAATTCATCAAGTATGAACAAATGTTCTTATGCTGAGCATATTTCGAGAACTATATTCAAGGTATACTTGACTCAAAAATTTTATTATGCATGAGTGTCTAATTTAGTCGTGCGACAATGTCTCATAGATAGAAAGGTGAAAATTTTAGAAATAAGTGGTTCAGTCTTCACTTACCTTTGTTGAAGAAGTTCTCCAGAGCTTCTGTTGATCTTCGCCTTCAAATGGTAGAATGCGGTGATATCTGAATCTCAACTACACATTCTATCCTAATCCTAGACTTGAATAAATGTAAACTAGAAATCAAGATACAGTTTTGACAACCAAATTTGACAACAATCTTGACATAGAAACACTTGTGAGTTCGACCTAGCAATGCTCTAATACTTTACATCTTAAGAGTTGCTTCAGCCTAAGTGAAGACTTTTCATACCAATCTGCCTCTAAGAGATAAGCCCATTTGATTTCCCTTTAGATCAAAGATGAATGCTTGTTGAAATAGACAAAGTTAGCAAACCTCACAATCCATAACACTTACACTTAGTTAGATGATAAGAATGGGATCTTTAACCAGCTCCCAAGAACAATTGTGAACTAATCAATTAAGAATAATTTTCAAATATCTATGTTGGAGAATCGCAAAGACTGAGACAAAGATAACTTTATGATTTTTATCTATCATTCATGAAAGAGATTACGAGAACCTCGATAACAGAAAAACAAGAACTATCAAGGTAAAAGTAGTCGGACACGGTTTCACGAATCCCCAAGGAGAAATCTTTAATTCGTAGAGATAATAATATTTCTACGACTCTTGCTAGGTCAATATAGGACGACTCTTGCTATCAACTAGGACACAAAGTGTCAGGAATCGAATTTCCTAGTTTAAAGAGCATCTCTAATTATAGATGTTCAAGACTGAGGATTGCTTAGAATTCAAACTAAGATAACTTGATATTCAAGCAAAATTTTTCCCTGTTTACGTGAAACTCTAATTAGGGTTTCAAGTAATCATGTGAGAAGTTAGTCTTGAAATCACACAGAAGAATACACAATATGGTCCGGTTACAGAACCGTATATAATGACCGTTCTTTGGAAAATATTCCTTATGAACTAAAGAAATATGACGTTCATTTAAACACTTAAGCATTTAATCATGATCCACATACACAAGGTGTTTTAGTGCTCTATGGTGTCTTAGATGTGTTTATGAGAGTCATAGAAATTCTAAACATTTTTAAAAATAAGTCTTTCGGCATCTGCTAACCATTCAATGGGACTGTTGGTGAAGCAGTTTGTGAACCGTATAGGCTGTTCATGAATCTCGAGCGCAACATTTCATGAACCGGGTTGGCCAACAGTCTCGCGGCTGGTGAACTCATATGACAACAGTTTGCGAACCGGGTTCTCCAACCGTTAGCCTATCAACAAACTCAGATCACCAGGGTTCGTGATCCGGGTTGGTGAACTGTCCTCTTCCGAACTGTAAGGTTTGCGATCTGGTTCTCCAACCTTTATGTATTCCATAAACTCATATATCTAGGATTTACGAGATGGTTCACCTACCTAACCTAAGAAGAAATAAAAGAAATTCTGATTTTCTCTCTTGATGTTTGAAACATTCCTAAATGATAAAATAATTGCTTGGACAATTTTCAAATCATCGATATTGATGTTGGTGCTTCCTTGATTTTCTCAATAGTCTTCATAGGAGGCAACTTAGCTGGAGAGTTATCATGATGAAAGTTGTGCAAATCATCAATAATAATATTTTATGATTCCATCATGACATTGGTTCTAAGGTTGTATACTCGGAAACCACGACTGTCATAGGCATAGCCTAGGAAAATTTCTTTATCACTTTTCGAATAAAATTTCCCTTTTTATTTCCGATCCTTGATAATGTAGCGCTTACTTCCAAACACAAATAACTCAAGTTAGGTTTCTTATCATACCATAACTCATGGGGAGTATTTGGGGTTTTTTACTGTAGGTACACACGGTTGATCGAATAGCATGCAATAAAGACATCTTCTCCCCAAAACTTTAAAGGTAAGTTTTTGTTAGGGTGCATTGCCCTGGCCATTTCTTGGATATTTTTGTTCTTTCTTTCTGTAACTCCATTAGCTTGTGAAGTTATAGGTGAAGAATATTTTTGAATAATACCCAGTATATCACAGAACTCAAATACCTTGGTATGCTTAAGTTTATATTTAACGTCATTCTCTGTAAACAGTTTATATTTAAACTACCCTTCCATAGGGTTTAAAAATAATGTCCCAAAATTTAAAGTCCAAAGTCCAAAAATGTAAAGTGCAAAAGAAAAATAAAGTCTAAAAAAAATAAAAATCTACAAAAAAAAAAAAATGTCTCTCTTTTTTTTTTATAAAATAAAAAAAATCATCTTCTTTCGCTCCTTTCGCTTTGCCTTTCACTCGAAATTTTAAGTATTCACCAAAAGCTTTGGCAAAATTTTCTTTCGCTCCAAATTTCGAATTCTGTAAGAAAAAAACAAAAACCCAAAAACGTAAAGAAGAACAGATAAAATAAAAATCTAAAAACTCTAGCCTAAAGACAAGTCCGCGTCGGCGACGCCAAAAATTGTTGTGATTTTCAATGTTGTTGTAGTAATAAGATTCGTTCAACACTTGTGAAAGCAGATTTTAGACTTAATTTTAAATAAAAAATATAGGAAACTTAAATAAAAGTGATATGAAAAATATGGAGAAGACTGGGGCTATGGATTCCACTAATTACCAATATCAAAGTGATTTATATTTTCTAATTATAATTATGCAAATCCTTCATTCAAGTTGATTCTTAATATTGCAAAAGTTGATTTTTTAGAAATAACAATTGTAAATCGAAAGTATGGGACATCAAAACTCTAGGATAGCATGCTCCATCAATTGAAATAACAATTGTTTAACAAAAACCATTTTATCTATTTATTTATCAAGGCAAATAATCATATAATAATTGCATAAATTAAATAAAATAGAGATTACCAAGTTTCATTGGCGAAATAGCTTCCTCCGTCGCCCCAGAGGATGGGTTTAGCTCATCATTGTATAAACTTGCTCAAAATATTGATTCATACTCAAGATTTGTTTACAAAGATGAAATGGAGAGAAAATAATGAAAATCGGGTGTTTGCAACGTTTATAATTGTTGCAAAACACTATTACAAAGAACGATAAAAAGGAACTGTTGTTGTTGTATCTCTGCGACCCTCGTGTGGCTGTCGTTGTCATTATATCATGAACGACTGCGTCTGGTGGTCTTTTGTTCTTCGTGTTCTTCAGCAGCAGCAAAAATGGTGGTTCTCTGGTGCGATTTTTTTCTCTTCTGTTGTTGCTCTCCGTCTCTCCCCAAACTCTCCGTCTCCTTCTATGTGACCCTAGGAACCTATTTATACATCATTGCGACATTGAATCTCCCAAAATCTCTTTATTTAATATCATTATTTCTTTTATTCTCGAAAATATATTGTTTCCAAAAATCGTTTTCCTACGCGTCTGCAGCTGTATTTCTTTCCTTCTATACCTTCTTCACGCTCCAGAATATCGATCAACTCTTCCAAGCACGTGCAGTACACGTTTAAATTCCTCACAACTCGTGCAAGCTCATGTTTTTCCTCCAACTCCCTGTTTGGATTAACCCAAATTATCCAGCCAAATTTGATCGAAACAAACACCCATACTAGCTCTGTTAGGACATATCACAACTACCCATGAAGTTTCAGCGATTGAATCACACAAAAACTCCTCCAAACATTCGATCGAAATTCTGCCAGTGAAGTGAAATGTTTTCTCGCCAAAATTGTTTTTTTTTCTTTTTTAAATTTGAGAAGAAGATGTCCTCCCCCTAATCCTGTACGGGTTTCCCTTTAGCACTTGCCTTATGGGGTGCAAATAGTAATTTTTGGGCATAAATAATAATTTTCTGGGGTTTCTCCGACATATTTTTGGGGTGCTTCCGATGCATTTCTGGGGTGCCTTTAGTACTTTATCCTGGGGTGTAAAACACTACTTTTCGAGCCAATTTTTGCCGCAAGAGCTTATTTCTCTATAAATACCTACAAAGACATAAAATACAAAATAAATACAAAATCGAGCACTAACAATACATACAATTGAGACATATTAGACACATAAATGCGTCTATCAACACCCCCAAACTTATTATTTGCTAGTCCTCGAGCAAATCAAAACTACAAAATAAAAATGACTACACTTAGCACGTGCAGCAAGCCGTTAAACCGCTAGGTGGCCCTAGCGGCGGAGTGTTATCTCCGGAGGGTTTACCAGAGGTGTACCCACAAAACCTTTACTCCATACCCTAGCTATCTACGCAGAACCTTGGAAGGCACTAAAGAATCTCCTTGGTTGGCATACTCTCATTGACTACAGGAGGAAGTACCCTGATGCGAAATTCCAATTTTTGTACACAAGTTTGCACTCAGCATACTAAAATTCATATATAAGTGACAGAGCTCTACTTAGATAGTTTCTGTACATCATAGCCGGAGTCAACCAATCACATGGAAAGATTAAGAAGATGGATAAAGAGATGGTTAAAAGTGAACGGTGTTTCCCATATCTGTCTGAAGGCCTCTGTCAAGGTGAACCTATCCTAATGGACTGAGATACCGGTCTGACTAATATCAAAACATCTGGCATATACAAGGGAACCAGTGGTCGATAAACCTAACTCTAGGTCAACACAACTGGCATATACAAGGGCACCAGTGGTCGACTTTATTGAATTTATTCCGGTTGGTTTGATGGTCCGTTTTTTTTTTTTTTTTTTTTTGGCATCTCAATCACTCTATTCCACCCTAGCAATGGTAACAACTTGAATCGTGTGCCCCATCAAATCACTTAAATAAAAAACAGAAGGATTATGATTCAACGAGATATGGTGAAACTACCATGTTTTTTTTAATTCTAACACCTGAGCTCTGTGCTTTTATGAATATACTCTTTAGATGTTTCCATCTAATCAGATTGGTTCCTCAACTCCTACAACCAAGATGTTCCCATCCACTTAGATTGGTTAGTGCCAACCTTAATAAGCATAAATTTCTAGGCTCCGTAGTTTATTTATTGCAACTAAAAGCTAACAAAAAGTTTCTTCCCCAACCTCAAACATAAATCTAACATTGTCCTCTATGGTATCTAATGAAAGAGCAATACCAAAAAGTAAAGTAACATGAGGAATTAGTAAAGAGAGAAGTCGGAAATATAGTACCTGGGTGAAAAGAGAAATCAAAAACTAATATACAAATACAATCGCCTCGATGGTCAATCAAGGGTAAACAGGGTCCTCCAGAGGGACCTCCTCAATATCACCTGTAGGAAAGGGCTCTAAAAAGGGTTTCAATATCTGACTGTTAACCTTCGAAGAACTAATACCATCCGGTGTCTCGATCTTAACAACTCCATGAGGAAAGACAGTACGAACAATAAAAGGACCCGTCCACCGAGAACGTAACTTCCCAGGGAAAAAATGTAAGCGGGTATCATACAGAAGAACTTTTTGACCTGGAGAAAATGACTTTCTTAAGATATTTCTATCATGCACAAGTTTCATTTTGTTCTTATACTTCTTAGCACTATCATATGCATCTCTACGAATCTCTTCCAACTCATTGAGCTGGAGTTTCCTATGGGATCCTGCCTTGTCAAGTGAAAAATTTAGCTGCATAACAACCCAATAAGCTCTATGTTCTAACTCAACAGGTAAGTGACATGCCTTGCCATACACAAGTCGATAAGGTGACATTCCAATGGGGGTCTTAAACGCAGTACGGTAAGCCCATAAGGCATCAGTAAGCCTAGACGAACAGTCTTTCCGATTAGGATTAACTGTTTTCTCTAATACACGTTTTATCTCCCTATTGGAAACTTCTACCTGACCACTAGTCTGTGGATGATACGGGGTATCTGCCTTATGTGTAATACCATATTTCTTCATCAAAAGCCTAAAAGGTCAATTACAAAAGTGCGACCCTCCATCACTAATTATAGCTCGCGGTGTACCAAAATGTGTAAGTATATTATTTTTCAAGAACTCAATCACAACCCTATGGTCATTGGTTTTACACGCAGCTGCCTCAATCCACTTAGAGACATAGTCTACAGTGACAAGGATGTATAAGTTACCAAAATAATTAGGAAACGGGCCCATAAAGTCAATACCCCACACGTCAAAGACCTCCACAACTAAAATAGGGTTCAAGGGCATCATGTTCCTACGGGAAATGGTTCCTAATTTCTGGCAACGTTCATAAGTCACAAAGTAATTGTGGGAGTCTTTAAACAACGAAGGCCAATAGAATCCACACTGCAATATCTTATCAACAGTTTTCTTAGCACTAAAGTGACCCCCACAAGCATGATCATGACAAAAGGAAATAATACTGGACTGGTCACTCTCAGGTATACATCTCCTAATAATCTGGTCTGGACAATACTTAAACAAATAAGGATCATCCCAAAAGAAGTGCTTAACCTCAGCAAAAACCTAGAACGATCTTGTTTACCCTAATATTGGGGCATTCTACCAGTAACAAGATAGTTCACTATATTCGCATACCAAGGTAATTGGGTAACAAAGAACAATTGTTCATCATGAAAGCTATCCCTTATAGGAAGGGAATCATCAGGGGAACTAACAACTAGCCTAGACAAGTGGTCTGCTACAACATTTTCGGCACCCTTTTTGTCTCTAATGTCTGGAGAAAACTCTTGCAACAAAAGGATCCACCTAATCAATCTAGGTTTTGTATCCTTCTAAGACAAAAGATATTTCAAAGCAGCATGACCAGTATATATGATGATCTTAGAACCTAAGAGATAGGGTCTAAACTTGTCTAAGGCAAACACAATGGCTAAGTTGAATCGAGACGAGGGAAGCTCAGTGGAGCTTTGATACCCAAGGACTCACCGGCGTTACAAGGCGGCGTATTCAACTCACAGAAACCATCATGAACTTTGAAGCATGCTTAAAAGAGTAACCAATATTTTTCGAATGACTTTCCTGTTAAGCTCGTTACTCTATCGGTATCGTTCTAGTCAAAATTTTAGGCTTAGGTTCTCGTTTGGTGTCGTTTTCCTAAGGCGGGAAAGAAGAAAACGATGATGAAATTCGAACCCTTATCTTGTATGGCTAGTCCTTGCCCTTTACTAGGAAATTAAAGCAGCCTTTTTCAAGTCCTCAACATATATGCATACGAAGGAAGACAGTAACTCGCTGACAGGGGATTCGCGAGTGTTTCAACAAACTTACCTCCCGTACCAGACGGGGGATGAACCTTTGTAGTCGACTCGGGCCACGACTCCTATGTCATGTACGAACCCGAGGGGCCTAGGTGATATCGTAATCAACGTCATTCTCTGCAAACAGTTTATATTTAAACTACCCTTCCATAGGGTTTAAAAATAATGTCCCAAAATTTAAAGTCCAAAGTCCAAAAATGTAAAGTGCAAAAGAAAAATAAAGTCTAAAAAAAATAAAAATCTACAAAAAAAAAATGTCTCTCTTTTTTTTTTATAAAATAAAAAAAAATCATCTTCTTTCGCTCCTTTCGCTTTGCCTTTCACTCGAAGTCTTTAAGTATTCACCAAAAGCTTTGGCAAAATTTTCTTTCGCTCCAAATTTCAAATTCTGTAAGAAAAAAACAAAAACCCAAAAACGTAAAGAAGAACAGATAAAATAAAAATCTAAAAACTCTAGCCTAAAGACAAGTCCGCGTCGGCGGCGCCAAAAATTGTTGTGATTTTCAATGTTGTTGTAGTAATAAGATTCGTTCAACACTTGTGAAAGCAGATTTTAGACTTAATTTTAAATAAAAAATATAGGAAACTTAAATAAAAGTGATATGAAAAATATGGAGAAGACTGGGGCTATGGATTCCACTAATTACCAATATCAAAGTGATTTATATTTTCTAATTATAATTATGCAAATCCTTCATTCAAGTTGATTCTTAATATTGCAAAAGTTGATTTTTTAGAAATAACAATTGTAAATCGAAAGTATGGGACATCAAAACTCTAGGATAGCATGCTCCATCAATTGAAATAACAATTGTTTAACAAAAACCATTTTATCTATTTATTTATCAAGGCAAATAATCATATAATAATTGCATAAATTAAATAAAATAGAGATTACCAAGTTTCATTGGCGAAATAGCTTCCTCCGTCGCCCCAGAGGATGGGTTTAGCTCATCATTGTATAAACTTGCTCAAAATATTGATTCATACTCAAGATTTGTTTACAAAGATGAAATGGAGAGAAAATAAATGAAAATCGGGTGTTTGCAACGTTTATAATTGTTGCAAAACACTGTTACAAAGAACGATAAAAAGGAACTGTTGTTGTTGTATCTCTGCGACCCTCGTGTGGCTGTCGTTGTCATTATAGCATGAACGACTGCGTCTGGTGGTCTTTTGTTCTTCGTGTTCTTCAGCAGCAGCAGAAATGGTGGTTCTCTGGTGCGATTTTTTTCTCTTCTGTTGTTGCTCTCCGTCTCTCCCCAAACTCTCCGTCTCCTTCTATGTGACCCTAGGAACCTATTTATACATCATTGCGACATTGAATCTCCCAAAATCTCTTTATTTAATATCATTATTTCTTTTATTCTCGAAAATATATTGTTTCCAAAAATCGTTTTCCTACGCGTCTGCAGCTGTATTTCTTTCCTTCTATACCTTATTCACGCTCCAGAATATCGATCAACTCTTCCAAGCACGTGCAGTACACGTTTAAATTCCTCACAACTCGTGCAAGCTCATGTTTTTCCTCCAACTCCCTGTTTGGATTAAACCAAGTTATCCAGCCAAATTTGATCGAAACAAACACCCATACTAGCTTTGTTAGGACATATCACAACTACCCATGAAGTTTCAGCGATTGAATCACACAAAAACTCCTCCAAACATTCGATCGAAATTCTGCCAGTGAAGTGAAATGTTTTCCCGCCAAAATTGGTTGTTTTTTTTTTGAATTTGAGAAGAAGATGTCCTCCCCCTAATCTTGTACGGGTTTCCCTTTAGCACTTGCCTTATGGGGTGCAAATAGTAATTTTTGGGCGTAAGTAGTAATTTTTCTGGGGTTTCTCTGGCACATTTTTGGGGTGCTTCCAGTGCATTTCGGGGGTGCCTTTAGTACTTTATCCTTGGGGTGTAAAATACCACTTTTCGAGCCAATTTTTCCGCAAGAGCTTATTTCTCTATAAATACCTACAAAGACATAAATAACAAAATAAATACAAAATCGAGCACTAACAATGCATACAATTGAGACATATTAGACACATAAATGCGTCTATCAGAATGCCGCCCAAGTGAATCTGGAGTAATCATCAACCATTACCAAAGCATATTTCTTTCCTCCAACAGTAGGTTGTTAGATCGGGCCAAATAAATCAATATGAATTAAATCAAGTGGGGTTTGGTGCGATGTCTTGTGTGGACTTATGTGGAATTCTAGCTTCTTTGCCTTTTTGACAACCACCACAAGCATCATCCACTTTGGCATTGATTTTAGGTACACCTCTAACAAGTTCTTTATTAATGATCTTGTCAAGGAGGCGATAATTGGTGTGACCAAAACGCTCATGCCAAAGTTGTGTAGACTCCACCTTAGTCAAAGTACAACAAAGATTGAACTGAATATACAGAAGATAACGATTATTCTTTCCACGAATGCCATGGAAAATAAATTTTCCTGACTTATCTTCAATATCACTTCCTTTAGCATTGAATATAACTTTTTTGGCATTTGTCACAAATTTGTTTGACAAAAAGAAGATTAACAGACATACCTTTGACGCAAAAATTATCATGAATTTCAGGTACTCCTGAAAGTTTGATTGTTCCCTTTTTGTTTATGTAGCAACAACTACCGTCTCCGAAGGTTACATGTGCTTCCTTAAAATCGTTCGTATTCACAAACCATGAAAGATCACCTGTCCTGTGTTGGCTACACCCATTATTGAGAAACCATTGAAAAGGTGAGTTTGAATTTAATGAAAAAGCTCCCAAACTGACATTACTTTTCCTTGAATTAATATATCTTGTCAGACCTTTTGTAAATCTTTCAATATTAGATAGAAGTTCTTCAGCTCTTTTTGGAAGCACTTTAACAGCTTTTAAGTTTTATCGAAAGATCTTACACGTATGTTGATAATGACTATAAGAACTAACAAAAGTGGTAGAAACATCAACAGGTCCTTTCGATGAAATTGAGTCAAATCAGGTTTCACAAAGCCAAGACCTTGTGTTATCTCTTGATCGTCGATAATTCTTTAAATAAGAATCAAGAGATGTCAGATTTGGATCATTCGAGGAGTTAGAAGTTTCTTTTTTGAACTTACAATGTTCAAGAACTTTTGCTAGGGTGACATTTGATTAAGATAACATGACAACAATATCCTTGTTAATACGGATTCGATCATCCAACTCCTTTTGTGGAACCTCTTCTCTTTCAGATCTTTCTCGAAGATTCTTGATATATACTTCACGATAAAGTCTATCAATTTTCCTTATATGTTTCTCATGACAAAGATTATCAATGACTTTATCCAAATCAATATTTAGATCATCATCTCGGAATATGTTAATTGACTGCTCTTATGAAAGCAAGAGATTATCAAGTCGGTTTTGACAACATTAGTACACGAACCTACTCTGATACCAATTGAAAAGGAGAGAGTACCAAATACACCACAAACTTTTTTGTTTTGATATGAGTATGAACATGTGTAGTACTTTTAACAATTAAAAGATGCGGAAAAGTAAAAAGCATACACATACAAGATTTGTTAACAAGGAAACAAAAATATAAGAAAATCCGGGGACCTCGTCCATATTTGAACATCAAACTGTGTTAAGCCGCTACAGACACTAGCCTACTATCAGACTTCGGTCTGGAATGTAGTTGAGACCGAACTCACCCTACAAGCGATTCAGTTACAGTCGCGCTCCTTATATCTCTTAATCTTTACAAGGATCTACACAATTGATTCCCTTAACTTACGTCCTTTACACCCTAACAGTTTCTTCAACTTTAGTGAATACTTTTAACACCAATATGCCTGTGACAGATAAGCCTATTTGATTTCACTTTAGATCAAAGATCAAGGCTTGGAAATCTATTTGTAATAGACAAAGCTAGGAAACCTCGCAAATCGGGAACAATTACACTCAGTTCGTTGAGAAGCTTGGATACTTAACCACCTTTCAAGAACAATCTTGAACTAATCAATTAAGAGAAGTTTTCAGATATTTATCTTGCGGAATCACAAAGTTTGAGATGAAGAAAAATTTGTGATATATATCTATCTTGCCTGAGAGAGATTATGAAAACCTCGATAACAGAAAAGGGAAAAACAAGATTAACGAATTATTAAGGTTAAGATAGTCAGACCTGGCTTCAAGAATCCCTAAGTGAAGACTTTAAGTCGTAGACCTAATTATGTTTCTCAGAGGCAACCAGGGTCAATAGAGGACATCTCTAGCTATTAATTAGGACACAAGGTGCCAGGAATTGAATTTCCTAATTGATAGAGCATCTCTATTTGTAGATGTTCAAGACTGAGCGTTGCTTAGAATTCAAGCTAGGATAACTTGAGATTCAAGTAAATACTTTCTATGTTTAGATGAAACTCTAATTAGGGTTCCAAGTAAGCATATGAGAACTTGGTCTTGAAATCTGATAAAAGAATATACATATGATCCGATTACGGAACCGTGTAGAATGACCGTTTTTTGGCAAATATGCTTGATGAACTAAATCAATATGATGCTCATTCAAACACTTAAGAATTTAATCATGATCAACATACACAAGGTGTTTTAGTGATCAATGATGTCTTAGAGGTGTTTATGAGAGTCATAGCAATATTATAAATATTTAAAAAATAATTCTTTGAGCATCTGCTAAACATTCATTGGGATTGTTGGTGAAACGATTCGTTAACCGTATAGGATGTTCATGAATCCCGAGCAAAACAGTTCGTGAACCGATTTGGAAAACTAGATAGAATGGTAAATCTTGTGAGTAAATAGAATGGTTCAGACTTGACATACCTTGTTGATGAAGTTCTCCAAATGTCTTCGTCGTTCTTCAGTCTTCGAGGGTTATGTTTGATACTCAACTATCAACTTCAATGCCTAGTCCGAGACTTGAATTATTAAACTTGAAATCAAAGTATAGTTTTATTCATCAAATATCGACAACAAGCTTGAGATGGGAAAACTTGTGGGTTCAACCGAGCATTGCTCAAACAGTCTAAGTCTCGGGGTTTCTCTGCACATTACAGTTTTCCTCATTAGCAAAATTTCTGATATCTTATGGTATTACTTTTTTTTGCATCATATTGTTCATCTTTATAATAAAAATATCACAAGTGATATGTTAAACAACCTAGACAGTTTTTAAGACTAAAAGACTATGCTGAACTTACAAGATTTATTCTTAAGAATTCATACCTTGAAATATAGAATACAAGACTCACTCTTGTTGGATTTCGGTTCAGATATTGTTTGGGTACAGTCGTACATACTAGGTTGATTCTTGGATATTGATTTTTGAGATCGCCCAAGAAAACTTGTTTACATATTAGGTACATCATCTCATCTGTTGATCTATACTACTCTTTATGACAAGTTAATCCATACACGTTTCTGAACAAAAAGTTGGTGATGTACTTACCATATAGTGTTATGAATATGGCTTGAGTAGAAGACAAGGTGTTACCAAAGATATGAAATAAATATTTATTTTTGAATTTCAAAAATACATATGCAGTCGTAAAATGGATGCATAACCTGTTATATATAATTACAAAAATGGTTGCAGTCGAAAAAATGGCTGCATAATGCATTACACAACTACTTTTTCGTTAGCAAAAAAATTAAGAAAAAGAATGGCTACATAACCTGTTATGCAGTTATAAAATTAAACGGTTGCATAACCTGTTATGAAGTTGATAAAATGGATGCATAATGCATTACGCAACCATTTTTTTTCCACGCTTCTAGAAAAAGGATGCATATCTTGTTATGCATCCGAGAAAAGGATTGCATAACACCTTACGCACCTTTGTGGTGGTTGCATAATTCGTTGTGCGTATTTTTTTTAGAATATGTTTTTTAAGTATATACATTGTTTTAGTGGTTGCATAACCAAATTAGTGGATGCATGAATCAAAATATGTCTGCATAATGTTGTTATCTATTATTTGTGGTGGTTGCCTAATGGTTATGTATCAAGTTTTTGACATTCACCTCCGGCTTTTGTTGCTTGTACTCGTTGTGCAGGTCTCTTTAAAAGCTTTCAACAAAATAAAATTTGTAAAATTTCAAGGAATTTTATTTTAGTATGTTATATCCAAGTTTGCTTGCCGATTATACGCCTGAAAGAATAGGACGTCATACAACCACTTAATTGAGGGGAGAGAAAACCCGAAATTTGTTTGAAGGAGAACATATTAAGGATACTTGTGTTTTCTTCCTTTGTTTTCATAATTTCAAATAAACATATGTCTGGAAATAAGTAAAAATATTTTGGGCTTGTGAATAGAAAAAATAATTATTTTTTGGAAGCTTAATTTTCCCAAAAATGAGGGGTGAGAAAAAACACGCAAATCCGTGGATTTTATCCAACTCAATCCGTATTTTGATGGGTGGAAAGCCAATCCGTCTCTCGGTAGATTGGACGCCAGTGAATTTTTGAAACCTGCAATTTTCACGAGTCGGGTGCGGGTGGAACACCACCCATCCTTTAGATACATAATCCTAAATATAATGTTGGTATTATACATATATATATGAAGGTTTTTATAAGAGAATTGGTAAATAATATATATAGTTTTCTACTGAGATGCATCGAAGGTCCCAAAGATATTCTAGAATTAAAGTACTTTCAATTTTGATTTTTTTTTGGAAGACTTCGTATTGTTGAATATTTTCATTTTGGTTATATGTTACTCTTGTTATGTTGTAGTGATTATTTAGGTTTCAATGGTCTAAGTTTTAAAACTAAATTATGTCACTCTTATTAAATATTTACCTAATTCGTTTTTTTTCTTCTAAATCCATCCAAATCCTATCCGCTCATATGTGGATGTGACTCCGACGGGTAATGGGTTTGATGTAGGTAACAATCTCAAATCCTCCATATATATGGATTGGACGTGGGTACCAAATCTTCATCACCCATCCGTTGTTCACCAGTCACCCCGGCAAAAACGTAAACTTAGATAAGCCCACATAAGTGAAGACTTTTCTCTGTTCCACTTAACGGAAGGCCCATTACTTGAGGCTGAGCAGCGAGCAACAAGTTTAATACAAGTCTAATTTTTTCACAAAAAAAAAATACAAGGGAAAAAGTTTTGAGTAAGTGATTGACTGTTGATCAAAATATAAGACAATAATAAAGTAGAAGTTTGACATGCTATCGTATATTTTAACCGAGAACAAGAGCCGAAGAACACAGATATACGAGCTTCGAATCTGTGATTAATGACATGCTACCAAACCTCGAAGGAAAGTGTACGGAAGCTCCATGTTGTTTGATTGCCAAGTTTCTATTGTCTCCTCGAAAATCCCCTGCATCGTACAAGGGAGCTACATTATTTCGATTGTCGGATAAACGCACGGAAAATCAACAAGTGTCACCGGCCAACTAATTATTAACTGACAAATAATTAACAACATGGTTTATGTTTATGCATAGATACGCAAGTTGTTATTATAATTGTGTATCCTTTCGAAACCCATGCATGCATTTACATTTTTCTTCCTCTAAACTGTGATGCATACATTCTTGGAAAAATTATAAAGATTAGCAAATTGGAGTATCAAACATTATTGGCCTATATAGCTGGCATGCATGTTATAACGAGACAACAGATCTATATATTTGCATCACACCTACCATCCACGTCAAAAAAAAAAAAAATTCTACAGCTTTTTCTTTACTTGAGAAAGCTCAGAACAAAGGAACAAAAATCCGTTCCACTTGGTAGATTTACTAACTAAAGTAACCAGCTTATGAGCATCAAATTGATAAGACAAACTAAAACTGGGGCTTAATTGTTTTCAGAAAATGTGCTGGCCTTAATGAACACTGATCACATACGATCTTATGTCTTCAAATCTTGGTTATGATTCTTATGAATATTTTTTTTTTTAACTTTTGATGGTTCAAGGTTCATTGGATTCGGAACAACTTTACAACGCAAGGTTACTTTTAATGGGTGCGTGCATGGTGTAAATAAAGTATATTCTTCTGATCAACACATTTGTATATGGTAAAATTAAGGTGGTTTTCATCGATTTCATTTACCTATGTAGATAAGTGCTTTAAGGAGAAATTTAAGCTAGTACATAGTAGTACAGAACTCAGAAAGCTAACTGAATCTTAGCCAAACAAACGGATAAGGTAGTACCATAAGAACCAAGCATAAATTGAGGAGTTCAAGACTTGTGATGCCAAGTCATAACCAATACGTATTTCTGCTAAATGTAATTGTCCTGCAATACATATTGTACGTACTAAGAATGGCCGTACTAAGGGTGGGCTATCCACTGGGCCGGTCTTGAGGCAAGCACATCAAAGCCTTGTTCTAGGGCAACAAGCCGAAGGAGCATCCTCCTAAACTTGTTTTAGCCTATTTATGCCGTTACTCAGCGATTGAAGAGTCAGAGTGAAGAAGACAAATAAATGGAAGAGTTTAGCTGGGTTTGGGATAAATTTTGGACTACTTCACCATTTTGTTCACATAGGTGCCTAAAGGAAACAAAAACATAACAGCGCAACAGTTTGAATCCGCCACGAGGGACTTGGCACCTTGAGCTGGGACATCCAGCATTACTTTCACTAGTACTGAGACTGAGTATTGTAGGAGTGCTGTATTTCCCGTAATGTGTGGCATGTGAGTATCCATAGAAAAACATTAAGTGTCTGCCACAACTTGTACGGGAAGACGATGTACTTAATGTTGTACTTATTAGTCACACATGTGTACTTAAGAGAATTATAATGTACCTCTCTCAAGGTTGAAGCTTATGATTTCTTAATTGCAATGTTCTTGGATTAATATTCGTTCAAGTCACACAACAAGGATCTTCTTCTCATCATAGCGGTCCGCACATCTTTGTTCAGACAGATTAAAAACTTGGTAATTTGCCTATGCGTTTGGTCCTATATGTGGTATGGCATAGAGATGATATCATTTTACATTGATGCATTTCGGACATAAGATTATGAGAAAAAAATGCAATTCCAGAATTCAGACTGAGCATACTCGTAATGCAAAATACTGTCAAATGTATGTCCAAGTGGTTGGTCATTACGGCATTGCTTACAGACATACAGGCAATTCTTGCAAATTTCTCTGGTTCTCTCTTACAGTTATGTTGATCTTGGTATTCCACGATTGCAACATCTTTGATCCCATTCTCAATTTTATATAGCCCAGTCAGTCGGTAGCACTGTGTACTGATTCATAATCCAAGAACCGAGGTTCATAGTATTTAGACAAGATTAACAATATATCAAATCCCAAGTTGATCCTTTTTTTCTCGACCAGTAGTATATACTACTACTTAATCTCGTGCTTAATACTGATACACGTCGCTCAACGCACATATTATTCGATTCAATTATTCATGAGAGCGTAAGGAAAATCAACAATTTTGATACCGGTACGACGTATTTGTCCATGTACGTTATATGCGAGTACCGTACATCCGTAGACAATGAACAGGATAGTTAATATTCATGTTTCGAGATGTTTTATAAACCCGAAACATCTCTGGTAATGAAACATTTCCATTAAACAAAAAGACTGTACAGACAAGAAGTGATACCGGCCATAAGATCCACTACACTACATGTTCTTCTTGTCTTTCTTTTCTCTCTACATCTCACTCTCTCTATATATATATACTGATGGTAAGAGCAATTGTATACCAAAACAGAAAACTATTAAGTTTAGGTTTTATATGGCTGATACATCCTCTTCAATGTCACTACCAAATACCAGAAACTGTGTTAGATCAATTAGTTTGCCTACAAGGTCTTCTCATCCTTATATTCTCAGAGTCGAAGAAGAGCTAAACAGGTTAAAGAAAAGTCTCAACACCACCAATGCAGAGGCGATCCGAAGTGCTTTGTCCGGTCTTAAGGATCTTTATCATTGCGTTGATGATGTTCTTCAATTACCACTCACAACCCAAAAATCTTGCTCCATTGCCCAAGATGAGAAATTAGTTGATCAAGTGTTGGACGAGTCCGTGACAGTGTTAGATGTTTGTGACACAACAAAGAACCTATTGGTGCAAATGAAGGAAAATGTACGTGAGCTTCAATGCGGTCTTCGCCGAAGGGGTGGAGAATCAACTGCCGAAAGCAACATTGATGCTTACACATGTAGTAGAAAGAAGTTGAGAAAGGAAATGGTGAAGTCAATTGGATCCTTGAAAAAAATGGAGTCTAAATTTGAATCTCATTCCATTAATGTTATAGATCAAGATAATCATTTAGTAATTGTTGCTAGATTACTAAGAGAAGTAAGCAGTATTACGATCTCGGTTTTCCGATCTCTATTGCAATTCTTATCAGTGTCATCATCCAGGTCTACTAGCAAATGGTCTTTGGTATCGAAATTACTTAACCAAAAGGAGAAATCATTACAAAATCAAGATATTCATAATGAAGTTGAGAGTGTTGATGTTGCACTCCACAACCTATCTAGTTTGGAAATGACACAAAAGAAAGTGAATATTTTGGAATGCAGTATTGAAGGTCTTGAGGATGAACTTGAAACCTTGTTTAAGTGCTTAATCAAAACAAGAGTTTCTCTACTTAACAATTCATCTCTTTCCCAATAGAGATGTTATTATTAAGTTCATCATCATTGGCATAGATCTGCATTTTAAAGGGTTTCGTCAATGTTTAATTTCTTAACTTGTAAAAAAGATTCAAATTGTATAGTAGATCATACTCTTACATCCCCTTTGTATATCAATACAATCTTTAAATTTCATCGGTTATAAAGTTTTTATTGTACCCCACTAGTCAAGGTCTTCACATTTAAATTTAATCAGTTCTTTTCACCAGAGCCAGCGGTTAGCTCCATCCCATTTTAGACGAATTAAACAGATCAAGTTTCATACAGACCTAAGGCCCTAAACTCAAACGGAAGAAAGAAGTTTAGTGGGCTTTTCCATAGTTTAGGCCAACATTCATTTCGTGAAGAGAAGAGGCAAAATTAAGAGTGAGCAAAGGATGGGTGGATGCGGATTTGGTATCACCTGCGTCCAATCTATCTAAATGGAGGATTTGATATTTTCATCACGTCCAATCCATTACACATCGGATGTGACACCCAGGATGAACGGATGAGTGAATTGGATGTGGATGGATTTGCGGATCTAGAAAAAATTATAAACGAAAACCGATAAATTTTGAACATGTAATATAACTTAATTTTAAGATTTAGGTTACTAGAATATAAAAAATTAACATAATAAGAATAACACAATGTCTTTCCAACAACTAAAATTACAATATTTATTATAAGAAGACCTCTGATTAAGTGGACATACAAATAATGTACCCTCTGATTAATCCAATATTGACACTTTTGGAATATCATTGAGGATCTTCAATGCTTCTCAAAAGGAAACTATATATATTATCTACCAATTTTCTATAAGAACCTTCATATATATATAATGCTTACATTATTTTTATGGTCAGGCGTCAAACAGATGGGTGATGTTTCACCTGCGTCCAACCCGTGAAAACGATCGGTTTCAAAAATTCACCCGCATTCAATCCGCCAAGATACGGATTGAGTGTCCACCGTCAAAATGTGGATTTGTTTGGATAAAATCGGCGGATCTAGGTGTTTTTGCTCACTCCTAGGCAAAATACAGGGGAAAAGGAGAACAATTGAATCGAAGAATGGATGGTATTTCAAATACAATTTGACCGTTTGATGAAATGTTTTCTTAAGAAATAAATGACTTAGATTACAAGAGGGTAAGATGCTCGTACTTTTCCTAGACACCAGTTTCTTTAGACCCACTTTATTGAAGAGTAATTTTATTTAACAAAGGTTATATCCTACATGTACAAAGAACTTCGTTAAAAAAATAAAATTCCTAACTGGGTTTGCATAAGCTAAATTTTAATTTGATAAATCAATAATTTTGTTAAAGTAATAATTTCGGTCTCAAAGACTATTAATTTGTCGAAACTTTTGAGTAATTACAGGAAGTTATGGCTAACACCAGTAATCATACTATGGTGCTTGTAACCAAAAATTATCCATTTTTTCATATCAATACAACCCTAACTCGACTTTAGATGTGAATACATGCTTGCTTAGTTTGCAACCTAAATAACCAAGTAGTCAAACATCTATTACAACAGTTAAGAATCATCTATAATTAATATAGATAATTAAAAAAATGAATCATCTATAACTGATATAATATGATAGATGATTAGGAGATTAATTAACAAAACAAAAATATATTAGATTATTTGATAATATAACATATATATATATATATATATATATATATAATGCTTACATTATTTTTATGGTCAGGCGTCAAACAGATGGGTGATGTTTCACCTGCGTCCAACCCGTGAAAACGATCGGTTTCAAAAATTCACCCGCATTCAATCCGCCAAGATACGGATTGAGTGTCCACCGTCAAAATGTGGATTTGTTTGGATAAAATCGGCGGATCTAGGTGTTTTTTCTCACTCCTAGGCAAAATACAGGGGAAAAGGAGAACAATTGAATCGAAGAATGGATGGTATTTCAAATACAATTTGACCGTTTGATGAAATGTTTTCTTAAGAAATAAATGACTTAGATTACAAGAGGGTAAGATGCTCGTACTTTTCCTAGACACCAGTTTCTTTAGACACACTTTATTGAAGAGTAATTTTATTTAACAAAGGTTATATCCTACATGTACAAAGAACTTCGTTAAAAAAATAAAATTCCTAACTGGGTTTGCATAAGCTAAATTTTAATTTGATAAATCAATAATTTTGTTAAAGTAATAATTTCGGTCTCAAAGGCTATTAATTTGTCGAAACTTTTGAGTAATTACAGGAAGTTATGGCTAACACCAGTAATCATACTATGGTGCTTGTAACCAAAAATTATCCATTTTTTCATATCAATACAACCCTAACTCGACTTTAGATGTGAATACATGCTTGCTTAGTTTGCAACCTAAATAACCAAGTAGTCAAACATCTATTACAACAGTTAAGAATCATCTATAATTAATATAGATAATTAAAAAAATGAATCATCTATAACTGATATAATATGATAGATGATTAGGAGATTAATTAACAAAACAAAAATATATTAGATTATTTGATAAAATAACATATATTAATTAACTAAGCAACATGTTTGAATTATCCGATCACACCCTTAACCATTAATGAAAATTAGTGCGTCATGGATTTACTAAAATCCATGGAAAATAAATAAAGAGGAAAAAGTAAAATAAACCTTAAGGTGTTGTAAGAATGAATCCAATGTTCCAAAGCTCTTTATTCACCTGTTGAAATCTCACCAGTTGCTTTTAGGAGTTTCTTAGTTAAAACCTCTCCAGTTACTTTTAGAAGTTTCTTAATATTCCTAGATGTGTAGAAGTTAGAACCATCAAGTAACCTGATGGTTTTCATACCCCTTTTCCGGAGGAGGTAAGGTTCGATCCCTGGACCTTGTAATGCATAGTAGTATTTATGTGCCACTAATTAACCACTATACTAACCCATCAAAAAAAAGAAGTGTAGAAGTCCGTGTGTCCAAGATTGTGCATTAATACTTGCAAAATACCCAAGTTAGGAAAAAATATGTTTTCCAAGACAAGCCCAAAATGGAACTCCTCTTTTCTTCTCTCGCAAGCCCAACGAGGCCCAACATCCAACAAAAACTAAATCCAAGTTTGTTCTAGCGTTTTTCTCATATCTTCTTCCTTTCTTGTTGGAATTGAGTGATTATTGGATCTTTTAGATCATCTCTTTATTATCCATAATATAGAGATAAATATTTATGAATTTAAAAAATTTAAAGAACTGCCCGGTCGGACCAGTGAGTGTTGGCATGCAATCTTATTATCGATATTAGATGACCAAAACTATTTCTTGATTCAAGTATACTAAAGTCAGTCTCACACTAGGATTAAATTTAGGTATTTGAGTCTCATAATTCAATTATTACCTTTGGATATTAAAGAATGAAGATGTAATGACCGGTCCCTCCACCGCCGATATTGTCCCCACTTAGTCATTGCGGTTATCCGACAGTGTGGTGTTTTCAATGGGTACCTATGCGGTAATCCATCAACATCTTCCCAGGAGGTCACACATCCTTGGATTACTCCTTTCCGAGCACACTTAACTGTGGATTTTTCTGTCAACTCTGGAGTTAGTTGTGATGAAAAGACCTCAGTGTTAGGAAATGACAAACCATTACTTATATTTCATGCGACCAACTTGTAATACCTGAGTCCAAGTTTGAGGTTTATTAGTTTTTTTTTTCTTGTGTGGGTATTTTCGTAAGTCTCATGTCGTGGTTATTATGTAAATTCATTTTATTAGATTTGATTGTTGATGCTTTGTAGAATCCTCAAGTTTACATGATTAATGACCAAAATTCATTACTAATATGACTTGGATGTTCATAGAAGAATATCAATTTATCTTGCAAAAGTAAAGTCTATTAGGTACAACCATAAATTTGAGCATGCATTCTTTTCACCCTGAGAAAATGATAGAAGGATTTGTAGCGAACCCATAGACTTTTGAATCACCAATAAAATCTGATGCTCAGAGCTCGAGATATTGTCAAAATGGTGAAACATATCAAAATTGAACCCAAAATCAATTTTTAGGCCCAATACGAGTACTTTAGTGTCTTGGACGAATTTCTTCCCCAAAAACGATATTTTTTCATTGGTTACCGACCATAAGAGGACTATCTTGGAGGAGAGATCTAGAAAAACTTACGGTAGAAATAAGAGGTGTAGAGAATGGAAAATCGTTGGGTTCGTTGCCACGTGTTGATTGTATGAAAGGTATAGACCTTCTTCTTCTATTTCTACTTATATTAAATATTTTCTTAATCGAGTTTGGTGCCATTTTGCTTTAGTTGAGATTGGATTATTGAAGTTTCTTTGATTTAGAACATTGGGTAGTTAGTAAACTTCTTCAATTACATGTCTTGATGTTTGATTTGAGATTTTGGAAATTAGGGTTCTTGAATGAAAATTGGGGTTTTTGATATAACTCAATCAACTTTTCTAAATAGTTGAATTAGGGTCTTACAATCGTGAATTACCATAATATTGATTTCATTGTAGTAATTATTCTCGTAATCAATTCTTACTTGAAGATTTTGTATGCACCTTTGTAAACCCTAAAATATAGTTTTCTGTTCTACTCTTGTCTTAAGTTCTAGACGTTAGAATGTTATGAAATTGTAGTATGTTGTTCTTCATTAAGTCACAAAAGTACAGTAAAAATTTGATGATGATCGGACATGGTTAAATACCAAAAACAGTAAGCGGGATTAAAATACTAAACAATATACTTTACAATGTTTTCTCATTACTCGTTTGTTGGATGAAGCTTGAATCTTAGTGTGTTGTTAATATAACATTTTTAACTTGTTATAAAAATCTCATAAGGATCTAAGTAGTTTAGATACTTCAAAACATCCTAGCTGAATTTTGTAGGTTGTTAATACGAGTAGTCAAGTGTTACTACGTGTATCTCTTAAATGAACCTCGACAAATTTATGAATTTTTGATATGTTATGTTAGCATTATCCAAACAAATATTTTAAAATTTTCAAAAAAATCAGGTGTCACTTTCTACTATAAAGATGGAGGAACTGAAACTGCATTATGTAATGCAGAAATTCCCGTACAGCAGTGTTCGTTCTTAATTATCTCATTATGTGTTCATCAGATTGACATGAAATTTTGGTATGATGCTTATGACAACATATTTTACTTATTATATAAATTTATCAAAGATATGGTCATCGTAGGTAGTCAAATTGTGAACAATAAGGGAATGAATTGTGTAGTTCTAATGTGACTATTATTCTCACTTCATAAGAATATTATCAACTTCGTACCGAGCCAATGATTTTTTTTTTGTAAACATGAGATGTTAGTTGACCAAATTTGTTATACGATACAATGTACTTAGGTACGTAGCAGATCTCTATGTAATTGTTAACCAATTTTAAGTCCACAATTATTACTAGCTTGTGTGTTACAACGAATAATGCTTGTTAACAATCTAATTTGTTTCATCAAAACTCAGAATGAATGAAGTTCTCGTCTTGGGGATGTTGATTTAAAATGTACCCATACATAATATTAATGCCTAAGTAATCTTTCAGAATTGATGTTGTCATGAGAAGCATGATTGTGGTTATACATTAATACTGCGATTGATATATATATATATATATTACATATGAACTTTTCTGAATGGTAAGCGGGTCCTTGGGAAGAGACCCCAAAATAGCTTGGATGAATGGGTAAAAGTTATCCTTGGGAATAATCGATCTTCCATAAATCCACGTGGGTCTCCCTTGGGAGAGCAGATGATTTGTTTTGATTATGATGGGTTATTTGGTTTTTGGTACTCAGATTTTGACCAAAACCTGGGTTTGATCTAACATTTATACATCCTTTGTATTTGGTATAAAAATCGACGTTGACCCGCATTGAATCCGTCAAGTGATGATGTGTTTAACTTTTGACTTCATTTACTTTATTTGCACCCTCCAAACTAATAGTATATTCTAATTACATCCCTAACTATAACAACCAACTTCTCGTTCACCCAAAATAAAAAAAAAAAAAAAAAAAAGAGTTCTTCCCCCTTTTCTTTTTTTTCTCTTCTCCTTCTCTGTGTCTGCTGCTTAATTCTTCTCAACTGCGACAACAGCACCATCAAATCCAAGATCTCAACTTCTTCAGAAAACCCTAGCTTCCAATTGTTGAATAACACAGCTCAATAACATGAAGTGAAATTCAAACATCAACATCTTCACGGAGCCTCAAACACAACCATCTAGTATACAGTAGCATCACCAGAACCAATTAGAGCACCAGCAGCATCTCCCCCCTGAACTGCTGGAATCCCCTGTCCTATCATACATCTAAATCCATTCTTTAGCAGCATAAACTCTTTATCTTCTTCTAATCACATCCAAATACGAAACCCTTGATTTCATCTCCTCAAATCTCTAAATCCACTCTTCGATGTTTGAATTGGAAATAAAACTACAACTTTCGAGACATCCAGTGTTACCGATCCAGCATAAGTACGTTTTCTGTAACTATCCATGAAAATATACCAAAATAAAACCAAACCAGCAAATATAAGGGACCTAATACAAAAATTGAATACGAGTACAAAAATCCCATATTTGACTGCTCCAACTAATCCTGCCAACATTTCATCAAGATCAAAATTGGGAAAAGATACCATTTCTGCCAGCTCCGGTGGTAAACCAATTGCTTCTTCTTCAATTGAACACAATCCAGTCAACACACAAAACCCATTTTGTTGTTGCTTTCAGTCATTCTTCATACTCTTCCCAATTTTAGACCGCAACAAACTCAAATTTCAGTTCAAACAAATAATTCCATTAGTTGCAGTCACGGTTAAGATCTGTAATACAACCATCACTGTCGACAATGGTTACAACCCATTACTGCCATTAGTCCGAGCATCCAAAATCATCACGAATTTGTTGCTAACAATCAGCCAACACCATCTCTTTGCAGTTGTTGATTAATTCTCAATCGAGGCCAACCAGTTGAACCCACTGCAGATATTAGGGAACAATAACCACTGCAACCATCTTCCATTCGATTCCAAAATCAGTACAACCACCATTAAATCCGTGCAATTCGCACCCCAAAGCTCAATCGAACCCATTGATGTTGTTATTCGAGATCTAATTTTTCTTCCATTCATCTTCAATAAAGTTCCAACTTCTGATCAGACAGAGACACTCAATCACCAATCGGTTACCATTATTCATAAGACAACAAACCCAGTTATTATTTCACACAGAACTTGAATTTCTTCCATCTATTTCACAGATTCGAATCAAACCCTGAAATCAAATGGATTTCAGCAGTACCCTAACTTCAATTTTGTTCGGTTGATTTTGGAGAAGAAGGGGAAGATATCAATTTTGGGGAAGAAGGGGAGATATAATTTTAGACACGGGGCTACAAGAAAAAGTTATCATTTTTGGGGCCCTTAATAGTGAATATATAATTATTCAAGGGATGCATAAAAAATAAACCAAGTCAAATAGTTAGACACGTCATCATATAACTAGTCAGCGAGGGTCAACGTGTGGTCCAAGTACCAAACGCAAAGGCTGGACAAATGTTAGACCAAACCCATGTGATCAAAACCTTAGTACAAAAAACCAAATAACTCGATTATGATTGATGATATACAAGTTATCCGTGGGATGGTTGTTCACTAAACCCACATGGGGCCTCCCGTGGCAAGGGGATTTTTATATTTATTTTAAATAGTCCCCCTAGGGCGAGCATATTTTTATATTTATTTTAAGTAGGCTCTCTGGGGCGAGCATATTTCTATATTTATTTTAAACAGACTCCATGGAGCGAGCAAATTTTTGTGTTTATTTTAGACAGACTGTTAGAGAATTTCTCGGTTGAACCCACCAAGCGTTGGTATGTCAAGTTTGGTTGTCATATTTTAGTGAACCAAAACTCATTTAAAGAGTCGCTTGATTATTTACTAGAATCAACTTCGTATAGGTTAGCTAGAAAGTTATTAGGATACGAGACATACAAGTATTACTCGAAGACTTGAAGAATGTGAAGAAGTAAAGAGCTACAACGACGACATCATCCTTCCACTTGAGGTTAGTAATACATGACTTGAACTGTTTAATTCCTAACATATCTTTCAAGTCGTGCATATTGAAAATATAACTTCGAAGCTTTGAATGATTATACTCTAGTTAGACATAGTATTAAGGAATTACAATACGAAGTATAACGTCTATCTTTTGAACTTCGTACATAAGACATCGACATAATCGTATGAGTGCTATTATGATTATGTATGGGTATGGGTGAAGATTTCGTCCTTGGAAACAATGGTTTACATTCGTTTAAAGAAAGTACAATTCATAAACTTGTTTTATGAATCGAAAGGGAAATCGCTAAGCTTATTGGTATCTTTATTCATTGCAAATCTTTGGATTACCAATATGTGTGTTTAGTATAACCGTTCATAACTTGTTTATGTATCTTGGTAAAACTATTCACAATGCCTGACTTATGTATCAGTATGATTTTTATTAGTGAAACCAATCTTAAGTAATCACATGATACGGTATGATGATATTTGTAATTGGTCTGACCATTCCTAGTCATTGGGTAACCGATCCTACAACTTGGTGGGACTAATCACAAGATGTGTAATCGATCCTTGTAGTAGGTTAACAAGTTTTAGTAATTGGTTTAACCGATCCTATAACTTGTGCAACCGATCACAAGTAAGTACCATAAATAAGTGGTAACCGATCCTAGTACTTAGTTAACCATTTTATGGAAACTAGTGTGACCGATCCTAGTATCCACTTGGAGGTAGAACCGAAAACTTGTTTTTTGATAGAACCGTTAAACCCATGAATGGTGATTGAATAGTTTTGATCAATCACATAGTTCTGGGAAATCAGATGAACCAATTCTAAACTCGTTTGGAAGTGTGGAAAATCGGTTCCATGATTGTAAATATGAAAGAGGATTTACAAAGTAATGATGTAGACGTACTTTGAACACGTGCAGTAATTCTTATCTTTTATTGTTCAAAGATATTCTTTAATAACTAAAGGAGAATCCCAGATTGAAATAAATTGAGAATCTTTTAATTAGGGTTTTTAATTTCCAGCAATTAAATGCATATCTTTAGAGAATGAAAATTAGTAATGTGCATTTACTAATTGGAGATTTTCTACTAAGATTTCGGTCAATATTTGGATAGAGAATTTCCGAGAATTATGAAAACCGATTTTGGGTTTATTGCATATCTATGAGAATATTCGGTTTTGGAAATTCCTTGGTGTCCAAAATGGTCTATAATTATTGATGTTTGCATTTCGAGCAAACTAATCCTCAGAGCCAGCAAAACTACCTTGTTGTGTTGTTACTGGTGGAGCCGTCTCTTCGTAGAGGAAAGTATCCTAATTAGGCGAAATCTCTTACGACCGCTCATTTTAAAGACTTCTTTGGGATTGGGAATCTCTGCGAGTACCGTTGTTGGGAAACTAGATAATTGAAGTTTATTATTAGTTTTCGATTGATTTGATTGACTAACAGTTGTTGAACTTTGATTGCACCTAATTTGTTTATGCTTGAGAATCTTCTCTTCTAATATAAGATTCCCTCAAACTAGATCGAAGTATCGACGAGGATCTTTAGACTGTTAGTAGATCTAAAGACGTCTTGTGATAATCCATCGCTAACAGACTCCGTTCTGTGTGTGATTGATCACAAGAGATTCAAGTTGATTGTGTGCAGGTGTTTATTGAGGATCTAAGAATATTTGAAGACAAACAATATTTCTTATTTGAGTTCATAATCTTTGGTGTGCACAAAACGTGATCGGCTGGGGAGCCAACTATAATCGGTTTATCTTTTGATAGATTGGATTGATTAGTTGAGTAGATCGGCATCAATATATTTCTTTGTGATTCATAGTATTGATTGCATAGTCTAAACAATTACTTTGGTAGTTGTTGAATATATTGATCTAAGAACCCGACAAAGGAATTTATTGGGATAAACAGAAGAGCTTTTTGTCAAACTCATATCACTTGTTTGAGAAGAGTTGTTACCGAACAGATTTGTTGTTCTTTTACTGTTTGGAATACGAACCAAAGGAATTTTTCCAAGTGCGTGACTATTGCAAGTTGGAGGCGCAGTGATACATACGGAACTAGGTGAACTATAGGTTTAGTTTCTTGGTCTCAACTATACAAACTTAGTTTAGATTTTGTATAGAGGCTTAATTCTGACAGTATTCAATTCTGGACAAGGTCCCGACGTTTTTCTACATTTTCGGTTTCCTCGTTAACAAAATCTTGTTGTGTCTTTTACTTTTCTATTTATAATTGTTTTTATTATAACTAGAAGTAAAATACACAAACTTTAATTCCTAATTACTTGATAGCAATCCTATTGTGTTTGGTTAAGTCCGAACCTATTATCAATTAATCATACTTCGTTGTTGTATTGTCTCTATCTTGTATCCATAGTCAATCACACAAGTTATCTTGTTGTCGTATTGTCTCGATCTCGTATCCGTAGACGATCACACGAAGTGTGAACCGATTAGTTGTATTATCTCGACTCAGTCCATACACAATCACTTTCGGAGAGAGGACTTATAGGTGGAAAAGTTTTAGATTGAGGTATATTTGGGTACCCTCGTCTTTTCAATTGGTATCAGAGCAGGCAAACACAAAAATATCTAACAATCCGTGTTTGGTGCGATCCAACCTACAAGAATTGAATCTATGTCTGATTCAGTTAACGTTATGCAAGAGTATAAATACTCAAAAGTTGAAGATGTTACCAATTAGTTGACCCATGATCCAGGAGTTACGAAAATCAAGAGTACATCTGAGTCGTTCTCTGATGGAAAAGAAGATGCTGATAAAGAGTTGGTAAAACTCCTAAAGCCTATAAAATCTCTGTCTACAAAAGTGCTAATATTAAAGACAGAGTCAAATCTTCTTAAGAATGAGATCAGAGATAAAGACATTCAACTAAATATTCTATCCAAAGAGAATATGGATCTCACTGTGAAATTAGAAGCTCTTGGCAAAACTCTTACTCAAGATAAGATCTCTTACTCAAGATAAAGAGACACGTCCTATGACTTTGACTAATGATGCTGTTGTAATTTCTTCTGATAATGAGGAAACTAAAAGTCCTTGCTCGATTCTTACAGACTGTGATAAAACCGGTTTAGTAACATCTGAAACAGATCAAGATGATGGTAGTTTTCCTAACTACATCAAGTCAGAAGAGGATGAGAAACCATTTTCTACATCTACTGATGATCAGAAGAAATCTTGTCCAAAGGAAACTTTGAGCCGATTCCGTGAACATGATCTTAAGGAATACAACTTTCAGTCACTTGACAGGAAATTATACTTCTTAAAAATACCGTGGTAAAAATATTGAAAGAAGTTTATTGTCTTAAAAAACTGAAAGATCATTCCTCAGTCGAAAGACAAGGTCAATTCAAAAGAATTAGAAGTAAGAGTTGATAATCTCTTCTGGAAATAGGTTCCTCCTCACCCATATCGAAACAATTCTTGTTTTGATGAGGAATGATTCCAGAAGAAAAGGAATGATAAAATCTCTGCTAAAGGAAACAATCAGGAATTTCCAATAATTGTTTCAGCTAATCATGTTGATGTGGATCACAAGGAAATCCTTAGAATGAGAAAATCAAATGAAAATCTCATTAATAGAATTAAGAGAGATTTATCCATCTCTGAAAATTCTCACGTCAGTACAGTGTCTCATAATGATCATGTTTTTAGATCAAGGAAGGATCATCTTCTTGGGAGAAAATATTTTGGGCAGAAATTCCCAAAGAGAAACATGAACTATGTTTCTGATACTCGATGTAAGCTAGAAAAAGCTTACTCCGATACAGCTTAGTTGTATCGAAATTGTGCACTCTCATCATCTTTCGCGCTCTTAGTTATGGATGAGAAAAGCACAATAAAACGAGAGCACATTTTTTTGTGTGTGTTTGTTTATCAGAAAAATCTGTGACATTTTATGGATGACTGCGAATCCATGTCTGTCTAAAAAATTGTTCATGTTTGACATGATCTTCCAAAAATAGGTTTTATTTAGAATTTTCAAATTTTAATAAACCTTCCAGCATGAGAAGTTCGGACAAAGGAAACATTATATATTCTTTAATATTTTCGGAATTTTTCTAATATTTTCGGTCCGAGAGTTGTCTCTTCCTAAAGAGAAACCATCTCTTGCTTGTATTCTGAAACCCTCATCAATCCCTATTTAAATAACCGAGCATGCCTCCAATAACTCGCAGTGTCACAAAGGATAATAAAGAGGAAGCCCAAAAGGTTAAGGATCGTCAAGGAACCAATACATAAAGGAAGACGAAAAACATATCAAAAATCATGTTTGATAATGATTCTGATAGTTCCGTTGGGTCACAAGATGAGTCATGTCTGTTAGCTTACAATTTACAAGATCCAACTGAAACCAAGTGGATTCGTTCTGATAGTATGGTTGACTATATACAAGGTTTTGAAGAACTAAGAACCAATCTCATAATGACGGTTCGAAATCAAGATTGACTGAAAGATAAAATTGAGGAAACAAAAGCTGATCTTGCTGATATGAAGGTTCAAGTTGAAAAACTTGAGAAACAAGAAGTGGTTGCAGACAAGTCTCTTGATACATGCTTCAAAAGTTTGAACACTGAAGAAACCTCAGTGAACAACAAGAGCACCACTAGAGATTAAGTTATTTGTTGTAATACTTAATCCAAAAAAAATAAACATCAGTTTTTGATTTCTTTCAATAATTGTATACGGTCAATTTTTGAATAAAACTATCTTATTTATGAATAAAAATATTATTTTATAATTTTTCTTGTGATAGTTTTTCGATTACATAGCCTGTGCTTGAATGCTTTATATTATTGCTATGTGTTTATGAGATGTTTGATTTCGGTTTTCATAACCTTAATATTCGATCTCATATGGTGTGAACCTTATGGTTTGGGTGACTTTTTGGTTTAGCGGGATTAAGTTCTAGCCCATGTTGGTAGGTGTTATCAAAGGATCATAAGGGGTTCCGATTGAAACTCATGTATGAAAAAGTCACAATATGTTGAATCTTTTTTGGTTTAGCATAAAAGCATATGTGTTTCGGGGTTTCAACTTTTTCTATGCATTAGTTAAAACCGGTTTTCAACCTTTCTCTGGTAAAGGTTGGTTGTTGTTGTTGTTCTTTTGTTCTTGCGAGAGGATGACAACACTAATGGGGGGGGGGGAGTTCTAACTTGAACTTGCGCTTAATGACATAGATTTCTGGGGAGAAGAGGATGCGGAACTTGAGGTAAGGAATTTGTTAGTTAATTGTTTTTCTGTTTAAGAAAAGCCTGATTTTATTGCATATACTTTGCTTTTGCTTAAAAAAAATTCGGTACAATTGATGTTTATTCCATTATTTGTGTATGGATGTGTGTGTGTGATTCAATTGTTTCCGGTTAAGAAAAACTATTTTTATCTTTCTTTAGTTTTTGGTATCAATTGTTTAGGCTTAACTAAATTTCGTTGCAATTGCGGTGCTTTAATGTCTATATGTGTTTCAATTGCTTCCGGTTGAGATAAATAATTATGCAAGTTGATTTATTTGATTTGTATGAATTTTTTATGGATTAACAAAATTTTCGGGATCAATTGTTTAGTCCAATTCGATTCCAGATAAGAGAAACTAAGTTAATTATGATATTATTAGACTTATCAAAGTAGAGGATGCCGTTATTCAAGTCTAATCGAATTCCTTAACAAGAAATACTAGTTAAATAACCTAGTACTTGTTTTGTTTAAAGTGAAAGGTCTAAGTTATTGTTCGAATAATTAGAACCTGCTGAGAAAAATATAGTTAATTCTAATCTTTATCTTGGTCTTATCAAAAAAGCGATTGTATTTTTACAATCGGTTTAGAAAAATAACTAAGGTGCTTAGTCAATTTTTAATTTGCTAAACTATTAGGGAAAATTTCTTCGGGCAATTGTTTCCTTGGTAACATATCAAAACATAATTGCTTTATAGTTTCGGTTTTGATATTGGTTATCTAAAATAGTGTGTGGAACCCTCGTGCTTAACTCTTATAGGTTGCAAGTCTTTTAATATTTGTAAGATCCTTTCGGTTTGTCCTTTGTTTGCTC
This sequence comes from Papaver somniferum, assembly GCF_003573695.1. Classification (NCBI taxonomy): domain Eukaryota; kingdom Viridiplantae; phylum Streptophyta; class Magnoliopsida; order Ranunculales; family Papaveraceae; genus Papaver; species Papaver somniferum. The sequence continues at coordinate 121,923,839 of NC_039363.1, read as the reverse complement.
GTACCTTTGTCATTTTGTGACAAAAATGGGGAGAAATATATGGAGTAAACAAGTGATTTGGTATCACTAAGGAAAGGACGATGGTGCTTAAACGTTATATCTAACGAAAGAGTAAAGCATAGACTAAGGGGGAATAACATATCATATTGATACTTGTGGTTATCTTAACTACAAAGGGAATAACAAAGACGTGCGGATTGAAATCTACCTATCTTACCTTTAGGGGGAGTATTAGATTTTTTATTATAATGTCCACAACGACATTTGTGGATTGAATGTATACAGGTTAGTGTGCTGTTGAAACTTGGAATCGAGCGTATGTATAATGAATTCTTGTAATTTGTTTATCCATATGATGTAAGAGTTTTGTCACTAAAATTGACAAAGGGGGAGATTGTTAGAGCATTGCTCAGTTGAACCCACCAAGCGTTGGTATGTCAAGTTTGGTTGTCATATTTTAGTGAACCAAAACTCATTTAAAGAGTCGCTTGATTATTTACTAGAGTCAACTTCGTATAAGTTAGCTAGAAAGTTATTAGGATATGATACATACAAGCATTACTCGAAGACTTGAAGAATATGAAGAAGTAAAGAGATACAACAACGACATCATCCTTCCTCTTGAGGTTAGTAATATTTTGACTTGAACTGTTTCATTCCTAACGTATCTTTCAAGTTGTGCTATATTGAAAACATAAATGCGAAACTGTGAATGATTATACTCTAGTTAGACGTAGTATTAAGGAATTATAATACTAAGTATAACGCCTATCTTTTGAACTTGGTATACATATAGTTCTTGGAATTCAGACAAATCAATTCTAAACTTGTTTGTAAGTGTGGAAAATCGTTTCCAAGATTGTAAGTATGAAAAAGGACTTTCAAAGTAAAGATGCCGACATACTTTGAACATGTGCAGTAACTCTTATCATTAATTGTTCAAAGATATTCCTTAATAGCTAAAGGAGAATCCCAGGATCGAAATAAATTGAGATTCTTTTAATTAAGGTTTCTTAGTTTTTATATACTATTTAATCTCCAGCAATTAAATGCATATCTTTAGAAAATAATAATTAGTAATGTGCATTTACTGATTATAGATTTTTCTATTGGGATTTCGGTCAATATTTGGACAATGCATTTCCAGGAATTATGAAAACCGATTTTGTGTTTATTGCGTATCTTTGAGAATATTCGGTTTTGGAATTTCCTTGGTATCCAAACTTCCTTTTCTATAAATGTTGAAGTTTGCATTTCTAGTAAACTAATCCTCAGAGCCAACAAAACTACCTAGTTGTGTTGTTACTAGTGGAGCCGCCTATTCGGAGAGGAAAGTAACCTAATTAGGTGAAATCTCGTACGACCGCTCAGTTTAAAGACTTATTTGGGATTGAGAAGCTCTATTAGCACAGTTGGTGGGAAACTAGATAATTGCGGTTTATTATTAGTTTTCGATTGATTTGATTGACTAACATTTGTTGAACTTTGATTGCACCTAGTTTGTTTATACTTGCAAATTCTCTTATGATATAAGATTCACTCAAACTAGGGGGTCTTTAGACTGTTTGTAGATCTAAAGACGTCTTGTGATAATCCAACGTTAACAGACTCCGTTATGTGTGTGGTTGATCACAAGAGATTCAAGTTGATTCCGTGAAGATGTTGATTGAAGATTAAAGAAGATTTGAAGACAAGAAGACTTTTTGGGTTCATAATCTTTGGTGTGCACAATACTTGTTTCGGCTGGAAAGGGATCCAACCATAATCGGTTTATCTTCGTGATAGATTGAATTGATTAGTTGAGTAGATCGGCATCAATACACTTCTTTGCATAGTCTAATAGTTACTTCGGTGATTGTTGAGAGATTGATCTAAGGACCCGACAAAGGAGTTTATTGGTTAAATGGAAGAGCCTTTGTCAGAATCATATCACGTTGTTTGAAAATATTTGTTACCGAACATATTTTTTGTTCCTTTACTGTTTGGAATATGAACCAAAGGAATTGTTCCAAGTGCGTGACCTATTTACAAGTTGGAGGCACAGGGATACTGAGGAAACTAGGTGAACTATAGGTTTAGTTTAAAAAAGCGGGGGTACAACAACCACACTCAATATTTCGATTAACAATCTGTATGGACTAACTCCAATATACTTTCAAGAGAATCAACTACACTCAATCTTAATAAATTATATCAAAGAGTTATAATATCTCTATTTCTTGATTCAATACTTACTCAAGCAAATAGAAATCTGCGAGTCTAATTGAATACAAGAGAAATCACTTGAACGGTACCAAAGACCAATGTTCAAGGATCAATCAATTTCAATCAACAACCAAAGGTCGGCTTTCCAATTGATTGATTCAAACACACAACCTGTGATACTTTAATTATATAACAAGATATAATGCAAAAAGCAATAACACAGACACCATAAATGTTTTTAATGAGGAAACCGCAAATGCAGAAAAGCCCCTGGACCTAGTCCAGATTGAACACACATTGTATTAAGCCGCTACAGACACTAGCCTACTACAAGCTAACTTCGGTCTGGACTGTAGTTGAACCCCAATCAATCTCACACTGATCCAAGGTACAGTTGCGCTCCTTTCGTCTCTGATACCAGCAGGATACTACGCACTTGATTCCCTTAGATGATCTCACCCACAACTTCTACGACCCAAAGTCGAAGACTTTAATAAACAAATCTGTATCACACAGAAAAGTCTACGGTAATAGATAAATCTTTCTCCCACAGAAATACCTACGAGTTTTGTTCCGTCTTTTGATAAATCAAGGTGAACAGGAACCAATTGATAAACCAGACTTATATTCCCGAAGAACAACTCAGTATTATCAATCACCTCACAATAATCTTAATCGGCGCGGCGAAAGAAGATATTGTGGAATCACAAACGATGAGACGAAGATGTTTGTGATTACTTTTATGCCTTGCCTATCGGAGAGATCAATTTCAAGCCAATATTTACGATTGTACTCGTACGATAGAAACAGCAAGATCAGATCACATAACTATGAGAAAGTAGTATCAGTCTGGCTTCACAATCCCAATGAAGTCTTCAAGTCGTTAACCTACAGGGTCTCGAAGAAACCTAAGGTTAAAGGAGAATCAACTCTATCTTATATAACTAGTATCACATAGGAGGTGTGGGGATTAGGTTTCCCAGTTGCTAGAGTTCTCCTTATATAGTCTTTCAAATCAGGGTTTGCAATCAATGTTAGCTTAGTAACAAAGCGTTCAATATTCACCGTTAGATGAAAACCTGATTAGATTCAAGATATTATCTTTCAACCGTTATATCGAAAACTTAGCTTGTTACACACAAATGAAATGCACGATTTTAGGTTTGTGTAACCGTACCCAAACATGTACATTTGTTGTTTCAACAATAGTTAACCAAATGGTTATCCATATGAGCACTTTCATATCAACCATATTCTTCTTTACCATAAGTAGTTCAAATGACTCAAATGAACTAGTTAGAGAGTTGTTCAATTGCTTAGATCTTATAGAAGTATACAAGACACAATCGAAGCAAAAACGATTTGATTCACTCGAATCGATTCATGAACTTTATAGCCACGGTTTCCAAACTTGCATTCCTTAGTTTATATAAGTATAAGTTCACAAATAATCGTCTTTAGAAATAACCAGCTCAAGTACGCGGACTTAAGTACCCGGAAGGAGTTTACAAACTCCAGCAAATTTTCTCGGGATGAGAACCTCTGACTGTTCGAGGACTCTTGTTCCGGTTTTCCTGATCAACAAAGTAAGCATACTTTGGTTCAAGGAATAAGGACTTATACATATATGTGTTACCACACAATGCTTATATCCAACATTGGGTATATAATCTAAACTCTCATTTCAATCATTGAAACATTCTTTGATGACGTTATATAGTTGTTATTCACAAACCATTTTTCGTCAAAGCCATTTTCAAGTGATTGAAACATAATATGACTTTCGTCACTAGGTAAAGATGAACTTGGCCAACGTGAAAGCTTACCAACACGTATTTTGAGAAATAGATAAGCGAGATAAACTCGGCTCGAAATAACAACTGTGTATAATCAAAGTCTGATGCGTGTCGTAAACACAACAAATTAATTAATATTTTTCCACCTAATTAACAAGTAATATAGTGTAGTCAAGTTCGTTCCCACGAGGAGCAAGAGGTTTTAGTTGTTTAGTTGTCACAAAAAGGGGGATTGGTTTTAGATTTTAAAAACAAAAGAAAATAAACAAAGCAATTTAAAGTGTATGTTGAAATCAATAAGAGAGATTAGATCAGGGAATCCTTCTTCGTTGCAAAACAATGATTCAAGTTATGTTCTTTTCCACTTTTTATTAGTTACAGATTATCACCAACCGTAGGTAAAGCAGCTAGCTCAGTGCTAAACACCTAAATCCCTAGTATCACCGGATACAGAAGTTCTCGACTACCGGATTCTATTCACCAAACCACCTAGTAGTAGCTCACTCAAGATGTAATTTAGTTGAACGCATTAAGATTTATGAACTTATTAGGTTGATATTAGTAGTTAGACTCTTAGCTCAAGGTCTACTTGCTAACGTTGTTTTCACACACAATTGGTCCACGGAATCCCTCCGCAAGCTCCTGATTTACTAACTCCTCCTTATCCAGTAACAACAGCATCACTATATGCTTTGTAACTTCAATAAGTCAAACTCCACCAATCTTCCTTGTTGCTCTGTAAACCATTCCACTATTGCATTTCCACCAGCAGCAACATTAACTCTTCCACTTCCGTCTCGAACCACTACACCCATTCGATCCCAGGCAACAAACATCAGCACTGCTAGGACCATTGCATCACAGTTCATAGGACATTACAACCTGCAATGGCTTGTACTGCAGTTCCCATGGCAACAAACAACACCCTTCAAAACTCCATCTCAGCACTGATTTATACCAACTCAGACTCCATATACACACCCATAATTGCTCATCAAGTCAGCATACTCAAGCCACTAAAACTGCACCATTTCCTATGTTTCAGGCAATGAAACAATACTAAAAACACCATTTGTACCATTTCACCTCTCTGCTGCAACTATGGCTCAAACAGCGAATCCCATTATGGAGCTTCACTTGTCCTATCAGTCATCTACGCATCCACCAGAACTGCATCTCCCTGCCATTCTCAGATTCTTGACAGCGCCAACAGCAATTCCACTGCATTCCAGTTCCATAATCACCCATTACTAGTATCAACAATACTACCATTTCCATTTCATTCTTTGTAACAACAACAACATCACTTATGTTCCCATGGATATCAACAACATCATGCTAAACTCAGCTACCAATTGCAGTGAGAACCCATCTTCACCTCAGTCTTCTTCTAAATTACAGCGCCAGAAGCTCACCATCATTACCATCTCAAAAATTAGCAGAAACCCCTTCAATTTCTTATCGTCTTTGCCATCATAGATTCAACCAAGAACCCATTTAATCCATGGAAACAACTAGATGTTCTTATTTCACCCATCTTCAAATTCTTCATAAATTTCACAGCATCTCGAATTGTCGTTGTAACCCTAACTTGCCACCAAAATCATCATTAGTCAAGACCCATCTCCGCAATTTAATTTCTCCACCTTCAGCAAACCCTAATTTCATCATCATTAACACCAACAGGGTTTTCTCGATTCACATCATCAGCAGCTCCATCTCGTCGATTCAATAGCAGCAGGTTTATTATCTTCAATATATCTCATCGATTCAATCTTGTCTGTGTTTTTGATCCATCTTGATCTCTCGGAACTAACGACAGTCACAGCTGCTTTTCTCATTTCAATTTCAGGGACTGTAGAATGAGGCGAATGAGAGAAACACGTCTCTCGATTTAGGGTAAAGAGGTAGGGTTAGTTATTTAGTACCCGGTCACCTTGATAAGGTCCACTCCAGTGGGTGCCCTATAATAGGTGGTCAGTTCTGATAAGGGCTAGCCAGTTTCCATCCCCTTATCCTTGACCAGGCTCCCAATAATGACAGCCTATGAAATTTCCTTTTTGCCCTTTCGGCTCAGTTTGGGTGATTTCTTCTTCTTTTTCTCCGTGCGACTCCATAGTACCTAATAACTCAAAAACATGCGTAAAATACATAATTTACAAGAAAAATTGCAGAGAAAGCATAAACAATAGATAATAAATAGGATGTATTCTACACCCTATTAAAGTCTATGTAGCAAAACGACTTTTGTCTCAAGATAGGAGATATAATAGATAGACTTTTGAGTGATAGATAAGTTCAAGTATCCATATACCTTTTAGTCGATGAAGTTCCACCAGTTTCTTGAGTAGTCCTTCGTCTTGTATGATGATCGCCATGGAGTTCTTGAGCTCAATTACACTTTCTATCCTAGTCCGGGACTTAGCTATAGTAGACTAGAAATCAAGAATTATAATTTTGATCACTAACATTGACAAACATGCTTGAGATAGTAACGCATGCGAGTTCGACCGAGCAGTGCTCTAAGAATCTCCCCCTTTGTCAATTTTGGTGACAAAACTATCAATACATATGGAATACAAAATTAGATAAATAAACTTTTGTAGCCCCTATTCCACATGCATAATCTTCAACATTACTCGAAATCTTTGTCACTTCCAAGTACTCCAATGATTCCAAAGGTTGTAAGTTTAGCATCATCGTTGTTGAAAATCCGTATCTATAACAATGAGAAAACAGAATTCTCGATCATTGTTATCAAGTGTCATAGTATCATTATGCAGCATCAAAGTTCAATTGTATCACAACTTCGACAACAATACTATGGTGATATGTATCACTCCCCCTTAGTCAATACTCCATCTCACATGGAAACCACTCCCCCTTACATAATGATCTGAAAACCATATGTATTTGTAGTGTGAACTACACATTAATCCTCCCCCTTTTTGTCAATAAAATTGGCGAAGGTACAAGAACAGGATCCTAACGAAAATTTCCATAGAGACATTTCATGACCAAAATCAAGCACATATCAACTTATTTAGATGCAATCATATAGCCGAAGCTAAATGCTTTCATCAAGGAGTTTATAAAGATACAAGATAACTCCTATAATATTCCACAGTCGCACTCCCCACGAAGATTTGGCAATTAAGCACAAGTTCAATTAAGAACTCTCCCCCATAATATGTCATTCCCTAAAGAACAACAAGAGCGACCTTAGTTTCGTGAGAAAAGAAGGATTTCTTTGGACATAACAAATCACATACGAATATGAATTTGAATCTAAATAATACTCAATTAAATTAACCACAAGAAAACCCATAATTAATCTAATCAGAAATGCTCAACATAAGAGAACTTACAGAGCCGCACAGTATATACATAAAATATGGATCAGGGAAGATAAATACTGCGGAAAAGACAAGGATTCATTCTATTTTCCATCACTATATGCACAATGACATACAATAGACATAATCCTCATAAACAAAAGTTCATCCTATCTTTCATCAATAATGACATAATATGCTTCAAACTTTTGTTATGTCAAAAGCTCATTCATTCTTTTATCAATACATGCATATCGACTTATGAAAGACTTAACTTTTGATAAGGTATGGTACAATCATAGTTCACGGACGCAAACGCACATATCCCATAACAAATTGCAATATATAAAACCATAAATATTAATACTGCAAGAATCATCTTCCAAACAATTTTAGAAATTTAAACAAATAAACCGAAAAATATGAAGATGAAAAACGTTGGACATAGCTATGTGTAATCACAATAATGGCTATTCCAAACTCTAGTTATTCTTCTAAATAAAACAAGAAAAGAAGATTGACTAGGAAAACAAATCCTATAAAACATTTCACTTACTTTGAATATATACTCTTCTCATATTCTCTGTATTCATCAATCTCATCTTCGATCAGATCAATTCCAGATTATCCATCTTTTCTTCAAGTCTCTTGGAAGAGGCTTCAAGTTCAGTTTTCAGGGCACGAACTTGTTCCAAGACGAGATTCATGGTTAAAGAGATCTTATCAAAATGAGAAACAGAGATGTTCCCGTCTAGAGGAGAACCGTGATTTTCAGGGCTCATCAAATTATCAGAAGAATCAAACCGTATCTTCTTAAATGGAAAGAGAACAGTCCAAGCATTACTTTCTTTGCTTGAAAGAATTGAAGATGCCATGATAGAAGAGATAGATGAAATGTTTATGCAAAAGAGAAAAACTTCATCTTAAAAGGAGCTGAGGATAGGAAATAAATATCCAATATGACCTTTGACCAAAAACCCTAACTGAATTTGGTTATCCTAAGAAAAGGTCTTAAGGAAAAACGTTTGTAAACATAAACAGTTCTAGGCTAAAATAAATTGAAACAATAACAAAAATATCTCATCACAACCCTCTTGAAGATTATGATTTTTGTCTAAGAGGGATAGAAAAAAATCATCAATATAAAATTACGAAATGTAGTTGTTCCAATCCATCACGGGACTGGGTAACTTCTTACGAGGGGATGAAGTATTTTTTATACCTTGTTTCTGTTTTGTTTTTTTAGAAAGAAAAGTTATGTACATCATCCTTTCTTTCTTTTAGCACATATTTGAATACCTTGATTGTTGATTTTCGTAAACTATGCATTCTTTTGGAAATCTTTTTTACGAATGCCGAGGGTTTTGTATGAGATTTGTTTTTCTTCTTCTGCAAACACTGTTTGACAAAGGAGAGATTTTCCTGTTTCATAGTGCCACGGGTTTTAAGATGATCTTGATACGCATACGAGGAAATTAGAAGATTAGGTACGTTCTTGTGATTTTCTATACCGTCCTTGTCGTCAAGATTACTTAAGAATGATATAGAATCAGGAGGAATTTGCTGACAATATTTAAGCGGCATAGTCGAAGATGTTCGATATGTCTTGTGCAAATAACGATTTCAACTGATCATCTTTAATTATAAATTAGACAGTTGGCATTCCAGATTTTCAATCCTTTTAATTAAGACTTCCTTTTCTAGTTGAAGTATTTATGAGGAAGTAAGATTGTTTGTCACGGAATAGTCAGAACTGTTAGGAGGACAGACGTGATTATTAGCAAAAAGATTAAGAGAACTGAAAAGGCGAGGGTACCCAAATATACCTAAAGTTAAAACTTTTCCTACTTATAAGTCCTTTTTCCGAAAGTGATTGTCTATGGACTGAGTCAAGACAATACAACTAATCGGTTCACACTTCGTGTGATCGTCTATGGATACGAGATCGAGACAATACAACAACAAAGTATGTTACTTGATAAAAAAGTTCGGACTTAACCAAACACAATAGGGTTCACTTATCAAGTAAATAGAAATTAACGTTTGTGTAATTTAATTTAATTATAATAAAACAATTATAATGCGGAAATATAAAGTAAATGACACAGCAAGATTCTATTAAACGAGGAAACCGCAAATGAAAAAAAAAAACCAGGACCTTGTCCAGAATTTAATACTCTCAGGATTAAGCTGCTACACAAAATTACACCAACCTCGTATAGTTGATACCAAGCAACTAAACCTATAGTTCACCTAGTTCCGTCTGTATTCCCACGCCTCCAACTTATAAATAAGTCACGTACTTGGATCACTTCCTTTGGTTCGTATTCCAAACAGTAAAGGAACAACAAATCTGTTTGGTAGCAACTCTCTTCAACCAAGTAATGTGAGTTCGACAAAGGCTCTTCTGTTTATCTCATATAAACTCCTTCGTCAGGTTCTTAGATTTATCTTATTCTCAACTACCGAAGTAATTGTTAAGATTTTGCAATCAATACTTTTAATCACAAATAATTGTATTGATGCCGATCTACCAACTAATCAATCCAATCTACCACAAGGATAAACCGATTATATTTGGATCCTCTTTTACCGAAACAATTATTGTGCACACCAAAGATTATGAACTCACAAATCAGAAATCTTCAATATCTTCTTCGTCTTCAAATCTTCTTAGATCATCAATATAAACCTGCACACAATCACTTGAATATCTTGTGATCAATCACGCACAGAATGGAGTCTGTTAACAATGGATTATTACAAGATCGTCTTTAGAACTAACAACAGTATAAATATCCCTGTCGAAACTCTGAACTAGTTTAAGTGAATCTTATATCAGAAGAGAAGATTCTCAAGAATAAACAAACTAGGTGCAATCAGATTTCAACCGCCGCTAGTCAATCAAATCAATCGAAAACAACAGATAAACCACAATTATCTAGTTTCCCACCAATGGTACACGCTAGAGCTTCTCAATACCAAAGAAGACTTTAAACTGAGCGGCCTTAAGAGATTTTTCCTAATTAGGTTACTCTCCTCTCCGAATAGGCGGCTAGTAACAACAACAAAGAGGAAGTCTGTTGTTACAAAGGATTAGTTTGCTAGAAAGGCAAACTTCAAGTATTTGTAGACAAGGAAGTTTGGACACCAAGGAATTTCCAAAACCGAAAATATTCTCAAGATACTCATTAAAGCACAAATTCGTTTTTCATAACTCCTGGAAATGCTCTGTCCAAAAATAATGATTGAAATCTCTCGAAAAATCTAATTAGTAAATGTACATTACTAATTATTATATTTCCATACGAAATAAAATTAATAACCTTAATTAAAAGATTCTTAACTTACTTATGTTTCGATCTTGGGATTCTCTTCCCTTAGCTATTAAGGATTATCTGTGAAAAATTAATGATAAACATTCACAGCACGTGTTCAAAGTATGTCGACATCCCATCTTTGTAAGTTCTCTTTCAAACTTACAACCTTGAAACTGATTTGCCACACTTCCAAACAAGTTTAAAATTGGTTATCTGACTTTCAAGAAATATGTGATTGATCAAACAAACATTCAATCACAATCATGGGTTTAACGGTTCTACCAAAAAAAGTTTCTGTTCTACCTTCCATGTGATTATTGTGCATAGTCACACTATCTTTCCAAAATTTGGTTGACTAGGTACTAGGATTGGTTCCCCACATATATATGGTATCTAACTTATATGTGTTGCACATGTCCATAGGATTGGTTCCCCTTTGCCTAAAAACGTGTTGCACATGTTCATAGGATCGGTTCCCCTTTCTGCTATAAACCATGATGCACCCCATACAAGGATAGGTTCCCCTTTGTGCTGTAATACACCTCTTACTAAGATCGGTTCCCCTTTCCCACATTTGGTCAGACATAAAATCACAAACCCGATCATACCATCTCAGGTGATTACTTAAGATCGGTTTCACTAATAAAAGTCATACCAATACATAAGTCAGGCCTTTGTGAATAGTTCTACCAAGAACACAAACAAGTTGTGAGCGGTTATACTCAATCACACATATTGGTTGTTCATAAGATATGCAATGAATAACAAAAACAATAATGCCTGACAATTTCCTTTTCGGTTCACAAACAAGTTTATGAACTTACTTCCTTAGAACACATGTAAAATATTGTTCCCTAGGATGAAATCCTCACTTCATACACATAATCACAATAACATTCAAATGATTATGGCGATGTCTTATCTACAAAGTTTAATGGTTAAGCAATAAACCTCGTATTGTATTCCTTAATACTATGTCTATCTAGAGTTCAAATATGCTTCGCAGTTATGTTTTCAACATGCACGACTTGAAAGATACGTTAGGCATTGAAACAGTTCAAGTCAAATATCACTAACCTCAAGTGGAAGGATGATTGTTGTCGTTGTAGATCCTTGCTTCTTCTCATCTTCAAGTCTTCGCAATACTTGTAATGTCTCATATCCTAATACTTTCAAGCTAACCTATACGAAGTTGACTCTAGTACATAATCAAGCGACTCTTAACATGAGTTTTGATTCACTAAAATATGACAACCAAACTTGACATACCAACGCTTGGTGGGTTCAACCGAGAAATGCTCTAACAATCTCCCCCTTTGTCAATTTTAGTGAAAAAACTCTTACATCATATGGATAAACAAATTACAAGAACTCATAACGCATACGCTTGATTCCCGAATTCAACAACACAGTAAACTGCTTACATTCAGTCATTGAGAATGCCGTTGTTGACATTATAATAACAAAGCTAATACTCCTCCTAAGGAAGATAGGTAGATATTCAATCCACACTTCTTTTTTATACCAATTCATATGACATGTTATTCCCCCTTAGTCTGTGCTTTCACTCTTTAGTTTAGATAAAACGTTTAAGCACCATTGTTCTTTTCCTTAGCGATACCAATCAATATAAAATCGATGCCAGTATCACTTGTTTACTCCATATATTTCTCCCCCTTTTTGTCACAAAATGACAAAGAAACGAAAAGATAAAGCACAACACGAAAAGAATCTTAAAAATCTCAAAATAGACTTGCAATCTGTAGATTTAGGCACGAGGGTTCCACAAATCATGTTCTGATAACCAATATCAAAACCGAAACTACAAATATTTTTATCTTGATATGTTACCAAGGAAACAATTGTCCGAAACAATTTTTCCACTTTAGTTTAGCAAACAAAAAATCAACTAAGCACCTTAGTCCCTTTGCTAAACCGATGGTTCAAAAACAACCGCTTAATTCGATAAGACCAAATAAAGATAACTCTATTTTTCTCATCAGGTTCTAATTATCCATAAACTTAGACCTTTCAATTTTAAACAAGAAAAGTACTAGGTTTGTTAACTAGCATTTCTTATTAAGGCATTCGATTAGACTTGAATAACCGAAACCTTACTTCGATAAGTCTGACTAAGATCAGAATTAACTTAGTTTCTCTTATCCGGAATCGAATTGGACTAAACAACTCATCCCGTAAACCTTTTATTTCGTTAAGCCATAAATAGTTCATACAAACTAACATAAATCAACCTGCATAATTATTCACCTCAACTGGAAGCAATTGAAACAACATAGACATTAAAAGCACCCGCAATCGCACCGAAATTTTGTAAGCCTAAACAATTGATACCACACAATAAAGCAAGATAACAATAGTTTTTCTTAACCGAAACCAATTGAATCACACACATCCACACACACATCATGGAATAAACATCAATTGAACCGAAATTTTGTTAAGAAAAAGCAATAAATATATATAATATAAACTCAGGATTTTCTTAAACAGGAAAACAATGAACTAACAAGATTGTTACCTCAAATTTCGCATCCACTTCTCCAATATGATTGCATCTTCTTCCAGGGAGAATTGATATCGAAATATCATCATGTAGTCATCCTTATGCAAAAACAAAAGAGTAATAACAACCAAACTTTACCAGAGAAAGGTTGAAAATCGGTTTTAACAATTGCAAGCAAAAGTTGAAAACCGTTGAAACACATATCCTTTTACGCTAAACCAAAACCGATTCAACATATTGTGACTTTTTCACATATTGTTTCTACCAGAACCCCTCATGATTTTTTGTTAAAGCCTACCAACATGGGCTAGAACTTAATCCTGCTATACCAAAAAATCACCCAAACCACAAGGGTTCACAATATATAAGATTGAATATTAAGGTAGTAAAACCAAAATCCAACATCCCATAAACATACATAGCAATAAGATAAAAGCATTCAAGAACAAGATATGTAAACCGAAAACTATCACAAGAAAAATTAACAATCAAATAATTTTATTCATAATAGACTAATACAATCAATGAAAGAAATAAAAAATTGACGTCTATTTTTCTCTCTCTCAGTTCTTGTGAAGATTGCTTTCAAAAGATGGATTCAAATTCCTCTGAGTACTTCCCTTTTCAGTAGATTTGTTCATCTCCAACAGTTGAGAATGGAGATCAGCTAGTACTTCTTTTGAATCCATTATCACCAGTTCATGATATCTAATACAACCTTTAACAGAGTGAATCTGTTTTCTTAGAGAGTCTTGAGAGTTATCATGAAGATGAACATCATGAGTTTCAGTCATAACTGGTGCACAGAGTGCTTAATCACCAAGAGATGACCCTTCTTTTGCTGATTTCTCCATTGAGATAAGATACTTCTTTCGGACCGGAAGAATATATATAAGATGGGAGAAAATAAAGGAATAATTTGGTTTATGGAAACCGAAACCATTTTTCCCAAAAATAAAAGATACTAATATTTTTCACTTACGAAACAGTTATGAAAAACCTGCCAAGATTTATGCTTCCTCACAATCAGAATTTTTGGGGAAATGAGTGAGGATGCATTATTCAACATAATCAGTTTGTGTTGAGGTGATAATTACTCTCACCATAGGTAACAAAGACATCCTTTGGATGACTTATAAGCATAATAGACTGTGCTTCCTTGCGTTCTTTCTTTCTTTCTCTTGTGATTGCATGATTTTGCAATTTCTCTTTGAGAACTAATAAACTTATCAGCCTTCAAAAAATTTATCCCCTTAAGAAGAGTCTTGATAAATCTATTTTGATGGAGGTTTCCACGAGATATTGTGGTGTGGTTATTTTATCCATTTAAAGAACGTGATGTCCTATTATCAGAAGTACTAGTTTCTGATACTTTTTGTATTTCACCAAATTTTTCTTTTTCAGATTTTACCATACTAGTTTTATCTGAAAGGAACTTCAAAAGGTTTTCAAGTACCAGGTTTAACCTTTCATTTTCCTTAATTCCCAACTCACGATTTTCTAGGAGTTGATTAGACTCGCCGGAATCATCACACTAAGAGTTGGCAAGAAGTGCATTGCAATTGGATATTTATTCATTGGATTCTTCCTCCGGAATATCATCAAGGGTGGATACATACACCCTATTTCACTTTCTAGTTCTTCTGCTAGGGCACTGTTTTGCCATATGTCCGAATCTACGATACTTGAAGCATTGTACTTCATTATTACCCCTTTTATGATAAACTGATACTATATCAGGAACACGTTTATCGATAGATAAAATGTTCTTAATTCGTTGCGCTAAAAGCACAATTGTTGAATCAAGGTATTTTTCAACAGGTGCTTTAACCTCTTGGCAACGTTTCTCAGTTTGATTCTTTAGAAGAATTTCTCTGTCATAGATCTTTAACTTTCCTACAAGAGAGCTTCGAGAAAGTGTAGAAATATCATTTCCTTCTATTATGGAATGTTTCTTAGACTCGTATCTGGATGGTAACGATCTGAAAATTTTGCATATTATTTCCTTTTCAGGTATTGCCTTTCCAAGGAAAAAAGATGTGTTAACAATCTCAGAAGTTTAGAGTTAAACTCCTCGAAAGTGTCGTTATCATCCATATTGATATGTTCCCATTCAGATGAAAGGGAAAAAAGTGTAGCTTCTTTTTCAGATTCATCTCCCTCGAATACAGTCTCAAGAATATCCCATGCTTTTCTAGAAGTTCTACAAGCCTGTACATGATGTAGAAGATCATGACTAACTACATGAATGATGGCATTCAAACCATCAGAATTCTGCTTTGCAAGAATCCTTTCTTTAAGAGTATAGGACGCTAGTCGTTTAAACTCTGACTCTAAATAGTCTATCGGACATTGGTATCCGTCTTCGATTAATAACCATGTATTAAAATCTCGGGATTGAAGAAAGGCCTTCATAGATGATTTCCATAATGGATAATTAGTCTCATTAAATCTTGGTGGTACGTTAACTGAATCACTCATTAGATTCATTCTTATAGGTTGGATCGCACCAAACACAGATTGTTAGATCTTTTCGTGTTTGCCTACTCTGATACCAATTGAAAAGGCGAGGGTACCTAAATATACCTCAAGATAAAACTTTTCCTACCTATAAGTCCAGTCTATAAAAGTGATTGTATATGGACTGAGTCGAGACAATACAATTAATCGATTCACACTTCGTGTGATCGTCTACGGATACGAGATCGAGACAATACAACAACGAAGTATGTTACTTGATAAAAAGGTTCGGACTTAACCAAACATAATAGGATTCACTTATCAAGTAAATAGGAATTAACGTTTGTGTAATTTACTTTAATTATAATAAAACAATTATAATGCTGAAATATAAAGTAAATGGCACAACAAGATTTTGTTAACGAGGAAACCGCAAATGCAGAAAAACCCCAGAACCTTGTCCAGAATTGAATACTCTCAGGATTAATCCGCTACACAAAATTACACCAACTTAGTGTAGTTGAGACCAAGCAACTAAACCTATAGTTCACCTAGTTCCATTTGTATTCCCACGCGTCCAACTTATAAATAAGTCACGTACTTGGAACAATTCCTTTGGTTCGTATTCCAAATCAGTTTCGACAGGGATCTTTAGACTGTTGTTAGTTCTAAAGACGATCTTGTGATAATCCATTGTTAACAGACTCCGTTCTGTGCGTGATTGATCACAAGAGATTCAAGTGATTGTGTGCAGGTTTTTATTGAAGATTTAAGAAGATTTGAAGAAAAATAAGATATTGAAGATCTAACTTGGGTTTTATAATCTTTGGTGTGAACAATACTTGTTTCGGTAAAAGAGGATCCAATTGATAATGGTTGTAGATGGTGGATTTTCGACAAAGGCTAAAATCGTAAAACCATAATTGTACATACTCCTGATCTAGCAATCAGATGAGTATTGAGGATCATGTCTCTCATTGAAGCATGAAAGTTCATGCCGCAAGAACCTCTGACTGAGAATATTGTCTCTCAGAGCATATGCAGATGTGCAGTCTCTCAACTGAGACAACGGCATATCTCATGAATACTGAGGAATTTCAGTAATCACTTTTATATAGAAACGAACGATTGGACGTCTCCTAGACAGCTTGCCTGCTAGTATAGAGCGATAACGTCTTCAGGATGTAACAATGTTTTCCCTGACTATATAAAAGACATGTGTATAGAATCATTATGATTGGACGGCTCCTAGACAGCTTTCCTACTAGTATAGAGCAATAACGTCTTCAGGATACAACAAGGTTTTCCCTGACTATATAAAAGAGATATTACGTTTCAACAAGCCCATATTTCTCAATTATTAGATAATTAATGCTCTTAAACAACATGCCTACTAGTATAGAGCCATCAATTAATTATCTCTAATCGTTAACTGAATATTCAGCAATATTCTACGATTCTTCGTAATATTTCGTCACTTCAATTCGTGGTTCTTCCCAGAAGAATTCCACGGGTTAGTGATAAATGTTCAACGTATGGGCATTTGAGCATCTCTCGAGTAAGCCCCGACAAAAATGGTGCAAGTTTACTCAGCAATAATGCACAAATGAGCACCTGAATGCACAAATGAGCATTCCAAAACGCGAAGGAACGATGAACCTATGCAAAATAGGAAGAAAATAATAAATAATAAAATATTAATCGATGCGTTGGGGGACTGGGCCCACCGGCCTGCCGGTCATGCCATGGCCAGTCCTACACTCAATTTTATATTTTATCATATTTTTATTATTTTCCTGATCTCATGAAAATCCCTTCATTTGAGCAAATCTCCTTCGTCTCAAGGAAACTACCTAGTCTCATGGTGTTTCCTCGTATCAAAGAAATAACAAAATTTAGGAAAGGTGTCGCGGGACCAGGACCACTAGCCGGCCGGCCATGCCCTAGCCGTGGCCGGTCCCACACCTTATGACTCCTTATTATTTTATTATTTCCCTCATCACATGAAAATTCCCTAATTTCATGATATTTCCCTCAATTCATGAAATATTATAAGTTATGGAGAAAAGCACGGGACCCGGGCTCTTGGACGGCTATGCTCTAGCCATGGCCGGTCCCACATGCCCATGTCTTATTATTTTAATATTATTTGTTTCCTCATCCCATGGAAACTCTTCCACTTCAAGGAAATTCCCTAGTTTCAGCAAACTCATTGGATTCATGAAATTTCACTCAAGTTCATGAAAAATAATATAAAATTAGGGAAACCGGTGGGACCGGGCCATAGCCGGCTGGTCACGCCCTAGCCGGTCCCACACGCCCCTTATTTTATCATTATTATTTTTTATGTTTCCCTCATCTCATGGAAACTCCTTGATTTCAACAAACTTCTTGATTTTATGATATTTCCCTAAAATCATGAAAATATTATAAATTAGGAAAAAGTGCCTTGGGACTGGCTCCTTGGACGGCCGGTAATGCCATGGCCTATCCGGTCCCACACCTCATGATTCCTTCATTATTTTATAATTTTATTCCTTCATCTCATGAAGTTTCACGGTTTCAGCAAAATCCCTGATTTCTTCATATTTTCTCAAAATGTTGCTCAAACGCACACCGGAAAATATCGAAACTCTCAGAACTGAGACACGAACATTATGGTGACGCAGGCATGTCTCCTTGACCGATCAAGGCCGGCCTTGAGGCTTGAAAATAGACGGTCCCACGTGTTTTAATAATTTTGACCTAATTTGCTCAATTGCTCATACTGGGTCCAAACTTTTCCCAAACAGCTGGGAGTTTGTTAAAACGACCATCAACTGGTCCCATGACCACCAAGGGCCGATCTCATGATCCCTTGGTCGGTCCCTCATCTCTCAATAATCAGTTTCTACTACCTGACGCTCACATGAGCACTATTTTAAAAATGATTAAACCAACATTTAATCATCCTTTCACCAACTGATCTTCAAGAGACTTTGGTATTTTTCTCTCTTGAGCATCTGGGCTCTATATGGTCGGTTCATCATCCCATGTAAACGGTCCCTACTTCATTTTCATGAATGATTTTCAATAAATCATCAATTTATCATCAATTCGGCAATTGAGCAAAATTAGGGTTTCGAATCCAGACCTCTGCAAAACATAATTTTAAGCAGATTCACTAATAATTTTACGGGATCAACACTTTAATAATTTTGCTCGACTCAGATGTCAGCATCTTAAATTGACGTTTGCTCAAACGAGCAATATTTGCTCAATTAAAAGAATATTGGTTCAACTATCAATATTCCACGATGTCAACAATTCATTAAACGAGCAACATTTGTTCAAATCATGAGTATTGGCTCAACTGTCAATATTCAATAACTCATGCGAGCAACATCTCCTCATATAAGCAACATTTTCTCATACGAGCAATATTTTTTTCAAATCATGAATATTGGTTCAACTGTCAATATTCAGTAATTCATCAAGTGAGCAACTTTTTCTCAGATGAGCAATATTTGCTCAGACCATGAATATTGGTTCAACTATCAATATTTGCTCAGATAAGCAGCATTTTCTCAGTCGATGAATATTGGTTAAACTATCAATATTTGTTCAGATGAGCAACATTTGCTCAGTCCATGAATATTGGTTCGACTATCAACATTCAATAAGTCATCATATGAGCAATACTTGCTCAGTCCATGAATACTGACTATTAATGTTCAACAGTTTATCAAACGAGCAACATTTGCTCACCTTAACAATCAACGTAATTATATCTTTGTCTCAACATACATGTTCAATTCATGGGTCTCAGAACATTTGCAAATTATGTTCAACTCAGCAATACAAAGACTCGTCGTCCCATAAAGTCAGCAACTGACTAACTAAATACACGTCTGCCTTGCAGACTCTACATTCACGAGATATCAATCGTGTCACATGGGGGGATATTAACTAGGGTTTTGGTCTGGCGGTCTACGACACGTGTGTTCATACACACTATGATAATGTGAGCAAGTCGTGCAATCAGTTGGAGGAGTTAGCAAAATAGTGGGTGGAATTTTATCCAAGTCTCCGCACGATGAGCAACTGGTTTCAACACGATTTCCCACTTCCCCACTCTCTGACTCCAGCAACTGTCACACTTCATGGGATCATGGTGTTTACAATTCCAGCAATATAAAAGACTTCTGAATCATGATTGAAAAGGACAACATTGGTCTAGACAAGAATTTCTCGACAAGTTCATACAGACAATCTTTCGTCTACACGAACTCATCGTCTGAGCAATCACTCTCAACAGAGTAAATTCAATCATTCATAACTTTCTTATGCAGAATACACAACCCACCTACAATCTCAATCACCATTGATCTCACACATTTCTCATCTTCCCTTCTACAGATCAAACCATCCTCTCTCGAACTTAAATCACTCCTTTCTTGCAGTACATCTGTGTGAGGTTGAGCATTTTCTCGGTTCAAGGAGTCTCCTCCGCACGGTCATCTCCTCGATTCCGTAAAAATCAGCAAATCGTTTTTCCCCATCAACATCGGTGTATCCTTGTGGTGGATTGGATTGATTAATTGAGTAGATCGGCATCAACACGATTCTTCGGATTAAAGGTTTTGTTGGCTTAATCTTAATCGATTACATTTGGGTGATTGAATATAAGATAGATATAAGGACCTGACGAAGGAGTTTATGTTGAGATAAACGGAAGAGCCTTTGTCCGACTCATATCACTTGGTTGAATAGAGTTGATACCAAACATATTTGTTGTTCCTTTACTGTTTAGAATACGAACCAAAGGAATTGTTCCAAGTACGTGACTTATTTATAAGTTGGAGGCTTGGGAATATAGAAGGAACTAGGTGAACTATATGGTTAGTTACTTGGTCTCAACTATACGAAGTTAGTGTAATTTTGTGTAGCGGCTTAATCTTGAGAATATTCAATTCTAGACTAGGTCCCGGGGTTTTTCTGCATTTGCGGTTTCCTCGTTAACAAAATATTGCTGTGTCATTTACTTTTATATTCCGCATTATAATTAAAATAAATTACACAAACGTTAATTCCTATTTACTTGATAAGAAATCCTATTGTGTTTGGTTAAGTCGGAACCATTGTATCAAGTAAACATACTTCGTTGTTGTATTGTCTCGATATCGTATCCATAGACGATCACACGAAGTGTAAACCGATTAGTTGTATTGTCTCGACTCAGTCCATAGACAATCACTTTCGGAGAAAGGACTTATAAGTAGGAAACGTTTTAGCTTGAGGTATATTTGGGTAACCTCGCCTTTTCACTTCAATATCTTCTTCGTATTCAAATCTTCTTAGATCTTCAATATAAACCTGCACACAATCACTTGAATCTCATGTGATCAATCACGCACGGAGCGGAGTCTGTTAACAATGGATTATCACAAGATCGTCTTTAGAACTAACAACAGTCTAAAGATCCATGTCGAAACTTTGAACTAGTTTGAGTGAATCTTATATCAGAATAGAAGATTCTCAAGCATAAACAAACTAGGTGCAATCAAATTTCAACCACCGTTAGTCAATCAAATCAATCGAAAACAAAAGATAAACCGCAATTATCTAGTTTCCCACCAACGGTACACGCTAGAGCTTCTTAATCCCAAAGAAGACTTTAAACTGAGTGGACGTAAGAAATTTTGCCTAATTAGGTTACTCTTCTCTCTGAATAGGTGGCTACACCAGTAACAACAACAAAGAGGAAGTCTGTTGTTACGAAGGATTAGTTTGCTAGAAAGGAAAACTTCAAGTATTTGTAGACAAGGAAGTTTGGACACCAAGGAATTTCCAAAACCGAAAATATTCTCAAGATATTCATTAAAGCACAAATTTGGTTTTCATAATTCCTGGAAATTCTCTATCCAAAGATAATGATCGAAATCTCTCGAAAAATATAATTAGTAAATGCACATTACTAATTCTTATATTTCCCTACAAAATGAAATTAATAACCTTAATTAAAAGATTCTTAACTTACTTATGTTTCGATCCTGGGATTCTCTTCCCTTAACTATTAAGGATTATCTTTGAACAATTACTGATAAACATTCACAGCACGTGTTCAAAGTATGTCGACATCCTATCTTTGTAAGTTCTCTTTCACACTTACAACCTTGAAACCGATTTGCCACACTTCCATACAAGTTTAGAATTGGTTCATCTGACTTTCAAGAACTATGTGATTGATCAAACAAGCATTCAATCACAATCATAGGTTTAACAGTTTTACCAAAACAAGTTTCATTTCTACCTTCGATGTGACTACTTTGCATAGTCACACTAGCTTTCCAAAATTCGGTTGACTAGGTACTAGGATCGGTTTCCCACATATATATGGTATCTAACTTATATGTTTTGCACATGTCCATAGGATCATTTCCCTTTTCCTAAAAACGTGTTGCACATGTTCATAGGATCGGTTTCCCTTTCTGCTATAAACCTTGATGCACCCCATACAGGGATAGGTTCCCCTTTGTGATGTACTGCACCTCTTACTAGGATCGGTTCCCCTTTCCCATATTTGGTCAGACATAAAATCACAAACCCGATCATACCATCTCAGGTAATTACTTAAGATCGGTTTCACTAATAAAAGTCATACCAATACATAAGTCAGGCCTTTGTGAATAGTTCTACCAAGAACACAAACAAGTTGTGAGCGGTTATACTCAATCACACATATTGGTTTTTCATAAGATATGCAATGAATAAAAACCAATAACGCCTGGAAATTTCCTTTTCGGTTCACAAACAATTTTATGAACTTACTTCCTTAGAACACATGTAAAACATTGTTCCCTAGGATGAAATCCTCACCTCATACACATAATCACAATAGCATTCAAATGATTATGGAGATGTCTTATCTACAAAGTTTAATGGTTAAGCAATAAAAATCGTATTGTATTCTGTAATACTATGTCTACTTAGAGTTCAAATATGCTTCGTAGTTATGTTTTCAATATGCACGACTTGAAAGATATGTTAGGGAATGAAACAGTTCAAGTCAAATATCATTAACCTCAAGTGGAAGGATGATTGTTATCGTTGTAGCTCCTTGCTTGTTCTTATCTTCAAGTCTTCGCAATACTTGTAATGTCTCATATTCTAATACTTTCAAGCTAACCTATACGAAGTTGACTCTAGTACATAATCAAACGACTCTTAACATGAGTTTTGATTCACTAAAATATGACAACCAAACTTGATATACCAACGCTTGGTGGGTTCAACCGAGCAATGCTCTAACAAAAACTCTCACAGATATCATACTCAGGACAGTAGTCAAGAGTATCCATCCATGCTTTAGTTATCTCACTGAACTCCATATCAGGACATTTAGAAGTATCATGAACACTTCTATAGCACTTGAAACTAGTATTATTAATTAACATAGTTTTTCTGAACTTTTTTATTGATTGACTGAGCTTTCTTTTGAGACTTTGTTTTACTCTGTCTAAGAGATTTGTTAAGTTGTTGTATAAAAAATGACATAGTTGAATTAAATCAATGCTCATCTCTTTTATAAATCAATTTAGGACGTCGAGACTTACGATCAGATGCAACAATATGGTTGCTGAACAGATGACGCTTCTCTTTTTGTTCAAGTTCAAGATCGAAAATTTTCAACTTTCCAGCTAGGGAATTTCTGAAAGCGTACCAAGGTTATTTCCCTCAACGATGGCATGCTTCTTAGAATCGTATCTAGATGGCAGCGATCTGAGAATTTTCATCACAATGTCCTTTTCAGGAATAGTTTACCCAATGCAAAAGATGTATTAACAATTTCAGACACTTTGTGATTAAACTCATCAAATGTTTCTTCATCTCCCATACGAAGGTTTTCCCAATCAGAAGATAGGTTTTGAAGTCTAGCTTCTTCCTCATTGGTATTTCCTTCAAATACGGTTTCTAAGATATCCCAGGCGTCTTTAGACTTAGTGTACGTAATCACATGGTGCTGAAGATTTGGGGTAATGGCATGATGATAGCATTCAATCCGTCAGAGTTTTTCTTTGCATCAAGAATTTCTTTTGGAGTATATATACCAATATCATCCGGTATAAAGACATCTCCTTCTGTAATAACCGGAGGTTCATAGCCATTAACAACATGTACCCATGTTTGAAATCACGAGCTTGAAGAAAAGCACGCATATCAATTTTCCACCATAAGTAGTTTGAGCCATCGAAGACTGGTGGTACGTTTATGGAGATAAAATTTCTGTCCATAGAGTCAGATCGCTACAAACACAGAGTTTAAGGTCTTTAAACGTATTTTCCTGCTCTGATACCAATTGAAAAAGCGAGGGTACAACAACCTCACCCAATATTTCGATTAGCAATCTGTATGGACTAACTCCAATATAATTTCAAGAGAATCAACTAGACTCAATCTTAATAAAGTATATCAAAGAGTTATAATATCTCTCTTTCTTGATTCAATACTTACTCAAGCAAATAGAAATCTGCGAGTCTAATTGAATACAAGAGAAATCAGTTGAACGGCACCAAAGACCAATGTTCAAGGATCAATCAATTTCAATCAATAGCCAAAGGTTGGATTTACAATTGATTGATTCAAACGCACAACCTGTGATATTTCAATTATATAAAAAAATATAATGCGGAAAAGAAAAAACATAGACACCAGAAGTTTTGTTAACGAGGAAACCGCAAATGAAGAAAAACTCCGGGTCCTAGTCCAGATTGAAAACACACTGTATTAAGCCGCTACAACGCTAGCCTACTACAAGCTAACTTCGGTCTGGACTATAGTCGAACCCCAATCAATCTCACACTGATCCAAGGTACAGTTTCACTCCTTACGTCTCTGATCCCATCAGGATACTACGCACTTGATTCCCTTAGCTGATATCACCCATAACTAAGAGTTGCTACGACCCAAAGTCGAAGACTTTAATAAACAAATCTGTATCACACAGAAAAGTCTACGATAATAGATAAATCTGTCTCCCACATAAATACCTACGATTTTTGTTCCGTCTTTTGATAAATCAAGGTGAACAGGAACCAATGGATAAACCAGACTTATATTCCCGAAGAACAGCTCAGTATTATCAATCACCTCACAATAATCTTAACCGACACGGTGAAACAAGATATTTTGGAATCACAAACGATGAGACGAAGATGTTTGTGATTAACTTTATATCTTGCCTATCAGATATATCAATCTCAATCCAATCTTTACGATTGTACCCGTACGATAGAAACATCAAGATCAGATCACACAACTAAGAGAAAGTAGTATCGGTCTGGCTTCACAATCCCAATGAAGTCTTCAAGTCGTTAACCTACAGGGTCTCGAGAAGAAACCTAAGGTTAAAGGAGAATCGACTCTAGCTTATACAACTAGTATCACACAGGAGGTTTGGGGATTAGGTTTCCCAGTTGCTAGAGTTCTCCCTTATATGGTCTTTCAAATCAGGGTTTCCAATGAATGTTAGCTTAGTAACAAGTTAACAACGCATTCAATATTCACCGTTGGATGAAAACCTGATTATATTCAAGCTAATATATTTCAACCGTTAGATAAAAAACTTAGCTTGTTATACACAAATGAAATACACGATTTTAGGTTTGTGTAACCGTACCCAAACTTGTACATTTGTTGGTTCAACAATAGTTAACCAAATGGTTAGCCATATGAGCACTTTCATATCAACCATATTATTCTTCACCATAACTAGTTCAAATGACTCAAATGAACTAGTTAGAGAGTTTTTCAATTGCTTAGATCTTATAGAAGTATGTAAAATACAATCGAAGCAAAAACGATTTGATTCACTCGAATCGATTCATGAACTTTATAGCCACGGTTTGCAAACTTGCATTCCTGAGTTTATATAAGTATAAGTTCACAAATAATCGTCTTTAGAAATAACCAACTCAAGTACGCGGACTAAGTTCGCGGAATTAAGTACCCGGAAGAAGTTTACAAACTCCAGCATATTTTCTCGGGATGAGAACCTCCGACAGTTCGCGGACTGGGTTCGCGGGATCTTGTTCCGATTTTCCTGATCAACAAAGTACGCATACTTTGGTTCAAGGAATAAGGACTTATACATATATGTGTTACCACACAATGCTTATATCCAACATTGGTTATTTAATATAAACTCTCATTTTAATCATTGAAAAATTCTTAGAGGACGTTATATAGTTGTTATTCACAAACCATTTTTTGTCAAAGCCATTTCAAGTGATTGAATCATAATATGACTTTCGTCACTAGGTAAAGATAAACTTGGCCAAAGAGAAAGCTTACCAACACATATTTCGAGAAATAGATAAGCGAGATAAACTCGGCTCGAAATAGCGAATGTGTATAATCAAAGTCTATATAGCAAAACGACTTTTGTCTCAAGATAGGAGATAGAGTAGATAGACTTTTGAGTGATAGATAAGTTCAAGTCTCTACATACCTTTTAGTCGATGAAGTTCCACCAGTTCCTTAAGTAGTCATTCGTCTTGTATGATGATCGCCATGGAGTTCTTGAGCTCAACTACACTTTCTATCCTAGTCCGAGACTTAGCTATAGTAGACTAGAAATCAAGACTTATAGTTTTGATCACTAACATTGACAAACATGCTTTAGATAGCAACACATGCGAGTTCGACCGAGCAGTGCTCTAACATAGTTGCTTGGTATCAACTATACGAAGTTGGTTTGATTTTGTATAGCGGGTTAATTCTGAGAGTATTAAGCCTCGTTAAGTCCCGGGGTTTTTCTGTATTTGCGTTTTCTGATTGTGTATAGCGGCTTAATTCTGGACTAGGTCCCGGGGTTTTTCTGCATTTGCGGTTTTCTCGTTAACAAAATCTTGTGTGTCATTTACTTTTATTTTCCGTAATTATAATTGTGTTTATTATAAATTTAAAGTAAATCTCACAAACGTTAATTCCTATTTTACTTGATATACAATCCCTAGAGTTTGGTTAAGTCCGAACCTATTATCAAGTAAACATACTTCATTGTTGTATTATCTCGATCTTGTATCCATAGTCAATCACACAAGTTATCTTGTTGTCGTATACTAATAACCACCATCAACATTAAGTCACCTGCTTAGCACGTAACAGTGGCATTGTTGCGGGATAAGCATGAGATGGTGACGGACAAGGATAAAAACCAAAAGGGGAAAGTCATGAAGAGATTGCTAGGAAAAATTCGGCTAACCTTTGGCAGGAGGTATGAGGAATCTGTGATCCTTGCATCGGCGGCTTTGCGTAACTCCGGCTTGGCCATAGGGTGCTGGCGTTAGCGCTCCCACTTCGGTCATAGTGTGCTAATCCTGGCGATGCAACCTTGGCCTCGGAACGGTGATGATGATGCTGAAACTTTAGCTACCGATCTACAGAGATGGTGCTGCTGGCTTGACCACAGAACGACAGAGATGGAGCTTGGCTGGCTCGACCACGGAAAGACAGAGATGGCATCGTTGGCTTCGGTTGTGGAGCGGTGGATGGTGCTGGAACTTTGGCTACTGAATGGCGGAGAGCGCTGACGGCCTTGGTCTGTTGGAACGGTGGAAACGACACTTAGCTTGCTTGACCACAAAACGGGCGGAGATGGCGATTGGCTGGCTAGGTCACAGAATGGTAATGATGGCGCTACAACTTTGGCCATGGAGCGGTGATGATGGCACTTCTGGCTTGGCCACGGAGTGCTGGCGCTTGGACACGGAGTGTTGCAGGTTGAGCGGCTGGCTTGGCCACGGAGCTTTGATCTTGGCATGCTGCCTGCTCGACTATGGAGCGGAGACTTTGGCACACTGCTTGTTCATCTATGGAGCGTGAGTGTGTTGCGCCCATTCATATATTCCTGTTCATGGATCAAGAAGGAATCCTTCTTCTGTTCAAACTGTATAAACTTCGTTCGTATGAAAAGGGGTATGGACCCTCTTCTGTTTTTGTTGCTCGTCCGGATCCGTGCTTTTGTCTGCAGCGTCTGGCTCCTCTTCGTAATTTGTTAGTGGTGGTATATCGATCATTAATGGCAACAAAGAAATCTCCAATAGTTATAATCACCAGTAAGGAGATCCAGGAGAACTCAAGGTAGGTGCTCTCTTTCATTTTGCGCATATAGCCAGCCACCCAACTGTACCATCGATCTTCTCCAAAATGTGTAATAAGGTTCTGACTTCCAGGAGAATGAGTATCCAACCTCTCCAGTAGATTTCAAAGTTTACCAAGCTTCAGTGCACTCTTGGGATGGATGGATGAAATATATTCTCGACAATGATCATGTCAGGGTTATTCTTGGAGATTGTGGTTGCGTTGTTAGTCCATCTTTGACTTTAGGTTATTTGGTGCCTGGACTTTCTGATTGCGATAATGATATGTTGTGGATGCTTGTATGGTCGAAATATTCTAGAGTCATTGGGTGAAGTAGATGAGTTGATAGGCACTCCGTTGCCGATGTGTTGCTATCAAGTCTTCAAGGACTTCGTTCCAAGCGACATCCTTTGAACCATCTTCTGAATCTTGGACTATTGTATGGAATGGGATGCGGTGAGCAGTCCCCAGTTATACTTCTATTAGATCCGATGGCGTGGCCGTATATGTGAATATATCTCTGTGGTGTACTCTTGGATTCTTTGATGTACGTGTATGGCTTCATGTTAAAGAATTCCCTCGGCTCGTAAAACTTCGACAGTAATGATGTTGAAATCAGAAATAACCTAGTTGAGGGAAGTGAAGGCATTCCATGCCGGTAGTCCCCATGTGTAATTATCCAGAGCCTATTTTCTCATGGAAGATGTGCTTCTAATGCATTCACTGGTAAGGTGGTGACTGCGTTCAAACTTCTAAACCTGAAGGAGGCTTCAGTACAACTGTAGCCTACTTTAATTACATCGCCTTGAATCCACGCCTATGAGATTTTATAAAAGCTTATTGTACTCTCCTGGATGTGATGCTAGGATTCTTGGAACATCACATGGACGAAACATTCTGGATAACGAAAAGGTATAAGTGAGAGAGTTATGTCGTTAATTGTGGCTCCTTCTGTCTCTTCAAGAAAAATGTTTCAGCCGCGTCTCTGGAGTTATCTCATGAATGCTTGATTGTTGTCGGGGATGGACCACCATGAGCAGTCCCCAGTCACACTTCTCTTTGGTTACTGAAGTTGTTTTCTCTGAGTAGGCTTGGGATCCATCGTGGGCCTCGTAAAGTGTTGTAGAAGCCTTATGGGCAGAGAGGTGATGATATCCTTACGCTACACCTTTTGAAGAGTAGATGATGTTTTTTCAAAAGTTGTTGTAGATAGTGGTAAAAGGGGGGGTTCTTTTCGAACTTGTGAAGGTAACTCTTTTTTTTTAAGATTTAAACAAATAAATAAATGAAGGAAATTAATAGTAATGTCAAGATTTTAGAAAGATGAAGGCTCAGGATTCACTATTACTTCAAGTTGATTGGTTATAAATAATATTTCAGAAATTATTATTAATCTCTTTTTCTTATTAAATCACTTTTTAATTTAAAAGGTGTCCAAATATTAAGTTGTAATCCTTAAGCATGATTTATCAAAGAATATATTCTAAGCATAAAACATCAAACTGATTCACAAATAATTAAGAAAACCATTTTATCCTTTTTTTTATATTTTTATCCAAGTGAATTAAATAAAATAAATAATTAACGAAATTATAAATAAAAATATTACCAATCAAACATGAGTGAATAGATCCTCCATTGCCTCAATCACCAGGTATTTTAGCCGCTCATCATGTTGGAAAACCTCTCAAAATATTTCATTGATGCTCAAAAGTGTTTTACAATGAAGAGAAAAATAAGAAAATGATATAAAACAGGATTCTGCGACCCACATAAGGCGTCCAGAATCAACGATAGAGATAAAGTGTTGTTGTCGTTGAAAAACTATGACCCACGAACGACAGTCGTTGTCTTTGTTGGTAAACGACTGCCTTTGGTAGTCTGTTCTTCTTCTTCTTCTTCCTCTTCTTCTTCCTCCTCGAGCAGCAGCAGCAGAAACCGAGTTTGGGAAAACTAGAATTTCTTCTTCTCTGGCTCTCCTCATCCCCCCAGACTCTCGACCCCCTCTCTAGTAGACCCAAAGAGCCTATTTATACCCAACAACATCTCCAAATCTCGCCAATAACTCCAATATAATTCTTTATTATGCGGGCAGTGAATAACAATATTTTCCGAATATTTTCTTACCAAACTTGGAATTTCTTGCGTAAACTTCCTCCCTCCACGCTCCAAATCGATTCTTCACGACCCAAAGTGATGCTCGAGCCATTCCACATCATCAGAACACGTCCATAACTCTCCATGACGCGTGATTATCATCCTTCAGTGCATGCTTGCCCTGTTTTGAACTCGAGAATCAAAACACATATTCCAGCCAAATTTGATCGAAACCACCACCCAAACTTTGTTCCTTATGCCAAATCACATCTTTCTGCCAATTTTCAGCGATTGAATCGCACTCTAACCCATTCATTTTGACAATCAAAATTCTGCCAGTTGAAAACTTCATTTTCCGCCAAAAACACAAATTCAAATTGTTGAAGAAGGTTCCCCTTATCCAGAGTGCTTGGGTGCGAATATCAATTGGGTTGGAAATAGTAATTTTTCTGGGTTCCTCCGAGACATTTCTGGGACGCTTCTGGTGCATTTCTGGGGTGCCTACGGTACATTTCTCCGGGGTGTAAAACACTGCTTTTTGAGCCCATTTCGCCGCAAGGGCTTATTTCTCTAAAATTGCCTACAAGAACACAAAATAACACAATAAGTACTTAATCGAGTCTAACAATACAGAACATTGAGAACAAAATAGACACATAAATGCGTCTATCAAATACCCCCAAACTTATTATTTGCTAGTCCTCGAGCAAATTTATTCTAGAAAGGAAAATAATTTGAACCCCCTAGGTGGCCCTAGTGGCGGAGTGTTGTCTCCGGAGGGTTTACCATAGGTGTACCCACAAAACCTTTATACTCCATACCCTAGATATCTACAACGAACCTTGGAAGGCACTAAAGAATCTCCTTGGTTGGCATACTTATTGACTACAAGAGGAAGTACCCTGATGCGAAATTCCAATTGATGTACACGAGTTTGCACTCAAGCATACTAAAATTCATATATAAGTGACAGAGCTCTACTCAGATAGTTGCACTATGGACATCATATTCGGAGTCAAACTAATCACATGGAAAGATTAAGAGATGGATATAGAAAAACATAGATGGTTTTGATGTTTACTAAGTGAACGGCGTTTCCCATATCTGTCTGAAGGCCTCCGCCCAAATGAACCTATCCTAATGGATTGAGATACTAGTCTGACTAATATCAACACACTGGCATATACAAGGGAACCAGTGGTCGATAACCTAACTCTAGGTCAACACAACTGGCATATACAAGGGTACCAGTAGTCGACTTTATTGAATTTATTCCTTTTGGTCAAATGGTCTGGTCTCAATATTTTTTTTTTTCATGGTATCTCAATCACTCTAATTCACCCTAGCATTGGTAACAACTTGAATCGTGGGTCCCACCTATCACTTAGAGAAACATAGTTTAAAAACAAAATAAAAATAGAAGTGAAAAGGACTCAACGAGATATGGTGCAACTATCATGTTATTTCTAACACCTAAGCTCTGTGTTTTTATGAATAGACTCTATATATGTTTCCATCTAATCAGATTGGTTCCTCAACTCCTATAACCAAGATGCTTCCATCCACTTAGATTGGTTAGTGCCATCCTAAATACGCATAAATTTCTAGGCTCTGGAGTTTATTTATTGCAACTAAAAAGTTTCTCCCATACCCCCAAACTTAAATCTAACATTTTCCTCAATGTTCTAAAGATGAAACTAAAAGCATGAACAAGGAGAAACTGTTACCATTTGAAGCGGAAGAGTTAAGGAAAGATATTACCGTGTTGCATGAGCATGGGATACCTCCCAAGAAGTGCTAAGTTTAAAGTCTTCAGCCAGACTTAGGAAAGGATTAGTCAACTCGAACCATAAAATAACAGTCGAAATAACTTTGGGTCTTCAAAACTAAATAGAGCTGACCAAAGGAAACTGCAATGAACCAAGAAAGTGAACAAGACTAGCATGCCCTTACTTAGTTTCCTGATTAAGAAATTTATATCTAATTGTGGTTCAGGTTCAGGTTCTATGGAAGGGTCTAAATAGAAAAATTTCATTGGCTGCGTTTCTTCATAGGTGGGATCCGAATCATTAGGTCCTAGAGTCTGGAAAAACTCAAATATGATCTTAGAAGCGCACAATAATAACCTAAATAACTGAGGATCCTCTAAGTCAGTAAGATTTGACTTACACAGCTGACCACAATGAAAGAGGTGGTCTTCCTTAAGAAAATGTGTCGACCCTAATATCCTAAAGTGATTAGGTTTAGTCTCAAAACTTAATAACCGACACATCTTAAAATCAAAAGTTCCCACAATTGGTTGAAAAGTTTTTGGTGGGAAAAAAAAGTCAATCTTGGTATCATAGCCTGGGTTAACCACATCAACCAGAGGATGGGTTTCTAACAACTGAGCTTCTTTCTGGACATCATTAGGTTCGGGAAAACGTGTATGAAGATAATCTTGTAAGATGGTTGAGGCACAAATGTCAAGTCCTACAGGAGGGTACTTTCTAAGAGTTAAAGCACACGGAGAATTATAATCACCCCCAAACTTAGAGTTTTCTGTGTCTCTAGAAAGACTAGTCACAACTTCCCTAATTTCTAGGTCATCAGATTCCCGGAAATGGTCAATTGATTCTTCTAAGTCAGGTTCATCCTCACTCATCTCTACGAGTTCATCTTCTTCGTCTAAGACTATTGTTTCTAAATCGCTAGACTCTAAAACATTATTCTCAGAATAAACTCGTTCCTTTAAATCATTATCGGCTTTGTAAACAGGAAATACTACATCGTCTAAAACGAGGGTATCTCTAGTCAAATCCTCATCCTTTTGAATAAGTGAATAATTATTAAAATTATTTTGATTTGAACTAGAAATAATATTATCATTGTAAAGCTCAATTGGAGTAACCATTTCCTGATCACTATTCCTACATAAGTATGATTCTCCATCAACACTATCCTCATCATAATAACATGAAAAAGATCGAACCTCATCAAAACAAGTAGTGTTACCAATTCTAACCTCGTCATCTTGATTATGAAAATAACTATCCTCATTTTTAAGGGTATTATTGGAAACACTATATTGGAAAATAAGATTATTTCGAGCAAGTCTTTCGTTCGTCTCAGCCATCAGCTTGAGGGATTCCTCTATAGAAAGTTCACTCATTATTGTAGTTCTTTCGTCTAGAATTACACTATTCATCTCAGCTAACTTACGCGTCGACTCAGCTAACTCCCTGAGGGACTCTTCTAAAGGAGGAATAGGAACAGAGGGATCATAAAAAGGACTACTTTTCAATAGTTTGATTGTATCCTCTAGAGACGAAGAACTAGTACTATAATCTTCTTGCTCGTAAGAATGATGCATGTGTGGATAGTAATTGGGCTCACCAGGGTATGACCCATATCCTTCCAAATGATGGCGTTCCTAACCACTATTCCCAACATGGCCATAGAAAGGATGATGTCCATATTCAAATTCAGGTCGATAATCATTGTATTGGCTTCTATCATACCAGTTCGACATTCTTAATTGCAAAGGAATTCTACACAATCACAAACAAGGCTGACTCGACCAAATCAAACCTATAAAATCTAGCAAACAACAAGCATGATGGCTCCACTTAGATTGTTTCTAGACTTGCTTCTATCTCTCGAAGGGGAATTCGTTACAATTTAAGCAAACCCCTATGGAATCAATCCGAGTCAAAGTAAGTTGAATTGAGGCGAGGGAATCTCAGTGGAGCATTGATACCCAAGGCCTCACCGCAGTACAAGGCGACGCAGTCACGCATTCAACTCACAGAAACCGTCATGAACTTCGAAGTATGCTAAAAGAATAACCAATATCCTTCGAAAATTTTTCCTAACAAGCTCGATACCCTATAGGTCTCTTTCTAATCAGATTTTAAAGCTTGGGTTCGCGTTAGGTTTTGTTCTCCTAAAGCGGGCAAGAAGGGAGCGGTGATGAAATCCGAACCCTTATCTTGTTTAGGCCAGGCCTTGCCCTTTACTAGGAAAATAAAGACATTCCAAATTCGTCCTCAATCAATGATCACCTTAAGGAATACAGTAACTCGCTTACAGGAGATTCGCGAGTGTTTCGATTGGACTTACCTCCTGTACCAGACGGGGGATGAAACGTTATCGTCGACTCGGGCCACGACTCCTATGACGTGTGCGAACCCGAGGGGCCGAGGTGATATTGTAATCACCGTCCTTCCCTGCACACAGTTTGTATTTAACTACCCTTCCGTAGGGTTTTTTTTAAAAAAAAAAAATAAAGTCCAAGAGTCTAGTCCAAAGTCCAAATAAAGTAAAGTGCAAAAGAAAAAAAAATAACCTAAATATATATATATATATATATATATAAATCTCTCTTTTTTTTCTCTCTTTTCTATATATAAAACAAAAAAATTAATTTCTCTTTCGCTCCTTTCGCTTTAAGCTTTCCCTTCCAAGGTCCTTAGTACTCCACTTCGAACCTGCAAATCAAAGGCAAAAAGAAACGTAAAAAGGAAAAAAAAATAATAAGCCTAAAAAAAAAATCTACCTAAGCACAGGTCCGCGTCGGCGGCGCAAAAAATTTGATGTATTTTCAAATGTTGTTGTAGATAGTGGTAAAAGGGGGGTTCTTTTCGAACTTGTGAAGGTAACTCTTTTTTTTAAGATTTAAACAAATAAATAAATGAAGGAAATTAATAGTAATCTCAAGATTTTAGAAAGATGAAGGCTCAGGATTGACTATTACTTCAAGTTGATTGGTTATAAATAATATTTCAGAAATTATTATTAAGCTCTTTTTCTTATTAAATCACTTTTTAATTTAAAAGGTGTCCAAATATTAAGTTGTAATCCTTAAGCATGATTTATCAAAGAATATATTCTAAGCATAAAACATCAAACTGATTCACAAATAATTAAGAAAACCATTTTATCCCATTTTTTTATATTTTTATCCAAGTGAATTAAATAAAATAAATAATTAACGAAATTATAAATAAAAATATTACCAATCAAACATGAGTGAATAGATCCTCCATTTCCTCAATCACCAGGTATTTTAGCCACTCATCATGTTGGAAAACCTCTCAAAATATTTCATTGATGCTTAAAAGTGTTTTACAATGAAGAGAAAGACAAGAAAATGATATAAAACAGGATTCTGTGACCCACAGAAGGCGTCCAAAATCAACGATAGAGATAAAGTGTTGTTGTCGTTGAAAAACTATGACCCACGAACGACAGTCGTTGTCTTTGTTGGTAAACGACTGCCTTTGGTAGTCTGTTCTTCTTCTTCTTCTTCCTCCTCGAGCAGCAGCAGCAGAAACCGAGTTTGGGAAAACTCGATTTTCTTCTTCTCTGGCTCTCCTCATCCCCCAGACTCTCGACCCCCTCTCTAGTAGACCCAAAGAGCCTATTTATACCCAACAACAGCTCTAAATCTCGCCAATAACTACAATATAATTCTTCATTATGCGGGCAGTGAATAACAATATTTTCCGAATATTTTCTTACCAAACTTGGAATTTCTTGCGTAAACTTCCTCCCTCCACACTCCAAATCGATTCTTCACGACCCAAAGTGATGCTCGAGCCATTCCACATCATTAGAACACGTCCATAACTCTCCATGACGTGTGATTATCATCCTCCAGTGCATGCTTGCCCTGTTTTGAACTCGAGAATCAAAACACGTATTCCAGCCAAATTTGATCGAAACCACCACCCAAACTTTGTTCCTTATGCCAAATCACATCTTTCTGCAGCGATTGAATCGCACTCTAACCCATTCATTTTGACAATCAAAATTCTGCCAGTTGAAAACTTCATTTCCCGCCAAAAACACAAATTCAAATTGTTGAAGAAGGTGCCCCTTATCCAGAGTGTTGGGGTGCGAATATCAATTGGGGTGGAGATAGTAATTTTTCTGGGTTCCTCCGGGACATTTCTGGGAAGTTTCCGGTGCATTTCTGGGGTGCCTACGGTACATTTCTCCGCGGTGTAAACACTGCTTTTTGAGCCCATTTCGCCGCAAGGGCTTATTTCTCTAAAATTTCCTACAAGAACACAAAATAACATAATAAGTACTTAATCGAGTCTAACAATACAGAACATTGAGAACAAAATAGACACATAAATGCATCTATCAGTAGACGACCTTGTCGTGGCTATGAATTTTGGGTTGACCGTGTCTCCTGATCTTTGATAATGAAGGGATTCCATGTAGAGCCTCAGTCCCTAAGTTTGGTTTACACGTTGCTATCTTGTATGGTCGGTGAGTTGACCATGATAAAGATAACATCTTGCATCCGTACTGGAGACTCTATCACTTCTTCCAGGTGAAACTAAAATATGGAGAAGTATGGATTACTTTTTTAGTGGTTGTTGTTATGGTAAACCTCTGGCTGGTATCAACAAACGAGCAACAACAGTTCTTGTCAGCAGTTGTGATTAGAAGAGACTTGGATGGCTGTGATCACAATCCTCGTCATGGAGGAGTGTGGCGGCTAAGGCACGATCCTTGGTAGGGAGGAGGAGTTGAAGAGGCTTCGGCTCCTGGAGAGGACGTTAAAGCGGATGCTGGAGCGAATGTTGAAGCGGAGCGGATTCCTGGAGCGAAACGTTTAAGAGGCTCTTTCTGAGTTGTGACCATGTCCGTCTGAGTTTTGGAAAGAAATTCTTGTCTCTCCATTAAATCGATAATGGTAATGGTAAGGTTGGTTTCCTATGTCAATTCCAGTCTTTCGTCCTGACGAAGAAGTGGTGGCATCCATGGTGATGATTGGAGGCGTCATGCTCGAAGAAATATTAGGAGTAGTGACGGCTCTGGCTCTGGCTCTGGTAATAAGAGGCGTCACGTCAGAGAGGATGCTTCCGGTGCTGCTGGTGTTGGTAGTAGAGGACGTAACGCCATGGGACGTGTTGACTGCGCTTGCAGATGGTACATTAGTGTTGGACATTACCTTTTTGCTCTCGTCCGATACGGCCATATACTCGAAAAAATTTCAGGTTGCAAATCCGAGTTTATTGTGTGATGCAATCCTGGCCGCGAGAAGTACCCTGTCATCCTTTATTGTTTCAATAACATCTCTATGTCGATCAGCGGCAGTGTAGAGAACCTCCAGTCCCCAGGCGTAATTCCCCTGAACCAATCTTTTCCTGGAAAATTCTCTTCAGAGCGTTTCATTCGTTGGTAGGATGATGAATAAACCTGTGATAGTGGAAATATCTTGAATCTATCATCCACTGATCAGTTGGTGGACGTCATACCGGGGGTAGTTGGACTACTCCCTCTCGCACCCAAATTTCCAGTAACTCTCTATCTCTTCTGATAGGCAACGGGAAAGCGTGGATATTTTGAGTCTGGATTCTCCCGCATCGGTAATTGCTGTGACGAAAATTCTTGCAGGCTTCGACATGAAGCTCTCTTTGAGGGCAGAAAGGTAATATCTCATTGAGGGTCCTGCGTCAGCAACGACGACACGCGATGGCTGAGATGGATATTGTTCATTGGCGCAGTGTTTGTTTCCATAATCTTCTTGGTAGATTTCCCCCTTTTCAGATGCTTCTCTCTTCATCAAAGCAGTCGTGGTTTCGGGCTGTTGGATAACTCTTTGAACTTATGCGAGGGTTTGGAGATAAATGTTTTCCAGCAAGGCTTCATAGGCCGGCTCTTTACCTTCGTCTTACAGATGTTGTGGAGCACCTGGCAAGTTTATTCCCTTGGTCTTGTGAAATTTTCCTGGCTCTCTGTGTTGGCAGAATCCGATTGGCTGCTCTTATGCTTCTCCTTTATGATGTGGCTACGTGATCCATCTGTATCAGTACGGGCCTTGGCCAAAGATTGAACGTTCTTCATATTATTCTGGAAATTGGTGAGATCTTTCTGACAGGTACTCGCTGATTCTTTCCAAAATCGACTTATCATACTTTTCAGGGTATGAAGCGTCTCATTTTGCCGCGTGATAATATCAACTTGGTTTACAGCCATATCCTCTATCATTTTTATCATGCCCTCCATGGTGGATGAATTCTGGCTATTCACTGCTCTTGAAACGTTTGAATGACTCGAATACGTATGGAAGTTTGAATCTTTGACTAAAATAAGTTTTGGCTAATGATTGAATTAGGCCTAAGACCAATTGGGATGGAAATGAAATTGGGAATTGAATTTTCAACCGAGAGATTTAATCTCCCACTATGTTCGTCAATTGTTTGTGGGTGAAAACTGTTTCTTCCGGTTTTGGTAAATTTGGGTGTGAGTATGAGAAACGAATCTATTCGAGAGATCAATCTGTACAATCCTGTCCTAAACTAAGAAATGGCCGTTCCAGGCTTGCTTCGATCACAAAGTGAAGGAGAAGGGTTGGTCTTAGGGAGGGAAGCGAAGAAGGTGTTGAAACCAGAATGGTTAATTCTAAAGGTGTGGTTATTTTATGACTTGTATCAGAATATGAACTGGCTTGCGGAATGTAAGCTATCGGTTCTTTGTCTTTTCTGGATACTGTTTTGTTGTTCTGACCAAATCTTGTTCTTTGGTGGAAATAGGTGAAACCTTTTTATACAAGTCATAATTGAGTGCACCCTGGTTTCGTAGGAAGTGGGAGTAGTGACTGAGTGATGGAAGAGTGGAGCAATGTGTAACCACCAGAAACCACGTTTCCACGATGAAGGAAACGACCTTGTTTACACCCATTACTTCTTTCCACCACTAACTGCCATGTTACCTGACACTTTCTTATAATGGGCGTGTTGCACGCCGCACGCTGTAAACCGCCAGACCAATACCCTGATAAGTATCCCCCAGTTTGTGACATGTTTGATGTCTCGAGTGTTTTCGTGGAAAACGTATAGCAGTAGAGACTTGTCACAGGAAAATAACATGTGGTGTTATTTGGATTTTCTTGACTGGTCGCCTAAAACTTGCCACAGGCCCGTCAATTCCATGGAGAATTTGGACGGCTAAGATTGCATCTTATGAGAAAGGGTAGCCATTGATTATGACCACTGCCTGTTGGCGCATGTCAATAGCACATTGGCGCCATTGAACATGCCAATGACGTAGTGGCAATTTTAGTGCATGACAGTGGCATGGTGGCATGGTTGGCATGGTCAGCGCATGCCAATGGCATGATGGTGCAAGTGGCGCCTGGCGTAACCATGGCTGCCAGATTTGGCACATTGGTGTTAGACTCAAATGCGGTGTGGCGATATTAGTTCCGGTAGCCACATAAATACCAATGTTCTGTGGAAAATTATTTGGCTTGGTTGGCGTAGCGACTTTGCCTAAATTAGGGTTTGACATGCCGAAACCCTAATTAGTGCATACGGCATGCGACATGTGACCATGGAACAACGTCGTTTTGTGCAAACGATGCCAGAGCCACGCCAAAGGAACCATAGCCAGGCCATCACGTTGAAACGGCCACAAGAGCAAGTACTACCACGAGTGGCTATGGTGTGGCGCCTTTATTAGGGTTTCCTAAGTCCGCATGGCTCGTGGCATGTTGTGGGGCCCGAAGTGGCATAGTTTGTGCCTCAACTGGAAATTAGGGTTTCCTCCATCGCCACTCAAGCAAGATCGTTCTTATGGCTCGAATAACCGCGTTGAAGTCCGTTATGGCGTTGGCCACGAACAAAGAGTGAGTTGGCACGTGTTGGCGCGTTTGGCGTGCTTCTGCGGCAAGGTAGCACACTTGGAATACGGTTTGGCATGCTCGTTTGGCATGCACGTTTGGCATGCGGCTTGGTATGCTCGTTTGGCATGTTTGGCATGCTGTTAGCAAGCCATTCGCGCGGTCTTTGTGAAGTCAACTTGGCATGGTGACCACTTGACGCAATTCCACCTCTTTTAATATTGTGGCAGGTTTAAAGCAACCTGATTGGTCAATAAAAACAGAGGGCCGTCCAAGCACGGGCGTAACCACACTTCTGATGCGCGTGGATGATTTAACGCGACCTTATTGGTCGATGGGGAATAGGGCCGGAAAGTATGGAACCATCCACAAATCATGGGAGTGTGGCAGGTTTAAAGCGATCTGATTGGTCGACAGGGAATAAGGGCCGGTTAGTGCAACATGGGGTATGGCCACTTGCAAGTGGCGTCGGCTGGCCTATGGCGTGGCCACACCTTCTTTTGTTGCTGCTCCTTCTCTCCGGCTCCTTTATTCCTTGATTTCTGGTTTTGGGTAGGACTTTGAACCTACTAATCAACGGAGGATCGATTGCTTAGTTTCCTAAGCTTAATTTCGACCAACGGGGTCTAAAATACTGCGCAGGGTGCAAAACCCTAATTTTTGCAAATTAGTCAGGGTAATATCTGAAT
Organism: Papaver somniferum; assembly: GCF_003573695.1. Classification (NCBI taxonomy): domain Eukaryota; kingdom Viridiplantae; phylum Streptophyta; class Magnoliopsida; order Ranunculales; family Papaveraceae; genus Papaver; species Papaver somniferum. The sequence goes on along the minus strand of NC_039363.1, from coordinate 121,883,668 downwards.
CTTGTGAATTATCACAAAATTGATTGAATTCTATGCCTTAACCTTGATACTTGGAAATTCGTGCTACTATGCTGCGAGTGAACACAAATTGTCATGCCATATCAATATTAAGGGTTCAGCCGCGGAACATAGCATAGGAAAAATACTCGGCAGGCTCCGTCATTAGTGAGTAATGCGACTAGGAGCTTATATACTCATTAGGCTCTATACTAGTGAACAATTCATCTAGGAGATTGAGTTTCAATATAATGTGAAGAGAGATATAATCACTCATCATATTTTGACATATTCTCCAAATTCCCTGCGGAATATAGACATATCAATATTTGCTACATCTGATGTCGGATCAGGTAGATATACTTTTACAGCTTTCGCCCTATACTAAAAACCACCATCAACAGTCATTAGCCTACATGGTCTCGTGAGAAACCTAAGGTTATAGGAGAATTGATTCTAGCTTATGCAACTAGTAACACACTGAAGTGTGGGGATTAGGTTTCCCAGTTGCTAGAGTTCTCCTTTATATAGTTTTCAAATCAGGGTTTGGAATCTAAGTTACCTTGGTAACAAAGCATTCAATATTCACCGTTAGATGAAAAACCTGATTCAACCAAGCTAATATCTTTCAACCGTTAGATTGAACTTAGCTTGTTACACAGAAATGAAATGTACCCTCATTTAGGTTTTTGTAACCGTACCTAAACGTGTACACCATGTTGGCTTAATAATAGTTAACCGAGGTTAGCCGTATGATCACTCTCATATCAACCTTGTTCATCTTAACCATAACTATTTCAAATGACTCAAATGAAACTAGTTAAAGAGTTGTTCAATTTCTATATTCTCATAGAAGTATACAAGAACACAATTGAAGCAAAATCGATTTCACTCACTCGAATCAATTTATGAACATTATAGCCACGGTTTGTAAAGATTGCATTCCTTATTATATAAATGTTTAAGTTCATGTACACAACCGATTTTAGAACTTTAATCTTCAAGTATGCAAACGAGTACGCATACTTGAAATACCCGAACCAAGATTGGGTTTCGCCAGTACGCAAACGGGTATGCGTACTTCCAATCCCAGCAGAAATATTCGGACATGAACCTTTCGCCGGTACGCGAACGGGTACGCATACTTAGAATTCCCGGATTTCTCAAGCTAACAGGTACTCGTACGGGTACGCATACTATGGTTCCGGGACATGGATTACATATGTGCAAGAGTACACAACATGTCATATCCAATAATAGTTAAGTGTTCTAAACTCTTATTTCAATCATTGAAACTTTCTTAGAGGATGACAATAGCAGTTTTCACACACTATTAGCATCAAAGCAATTCTCAATTTATTGAAATAATCATAACGAAACATTCCAAGTCTACACCAAATTATTGTATCACACAAACCATGTAAGATGTTACTCCGCGATTTTCACATGATCAAGATGAACTTGGTCGAAGCGAAAGCTTGCCAACACATATTCCGAGAAATTCGTAAGCGAGTTAAACTCAGCTCGAAATATCAAATGTGTATAATAAACTATATCGTAATACGAATTATGTCTCAATATAGGAGATAGAGTAGAAATAGATTTTCCAAGTGATATATGAGCTTCAGTCTCCACATACCTTTTGTTTATGAAGTTCCACAAGCTCTCCTTAGTAGTTCCGCGGATTCAAATGATGAACGCCGTGAAGTCTAAGGCTCAACTACACAATATATGTCCTAGTCCGAGACATCTATAAGTAGACTAGAAATCAAGACTTATAGTTTTGATCACTAACATTGACAAACATGATTGAGATAGAAAAACATGCGAGTTCGACCGAGCAGTGCTCTAACACTTAGAATCATTTTTTGTTATCTACAAGTTATGGATGAATACTTCTGAATTTGGACGAATTGCACTTGGTTTCCGAATATTCTTCGCCTCCTCGTCTATTTTAGTACTTTTTATCTTCTTTTGGATGAACCAATCTAACTAAAAAAAAAGTAAACAAGAGTAATACAAGGTTATTCACAAAAAAACAAAAACAAAAAAGTATGGTTTGAATACTAAAATATGATCAATTATGCACTTATCAAATTCTCCACACTTTCCTTCTGCTAGTACTCGACCAAATTTCCATAAGTAGACTAATTGGTCGAGCAATTTTTAGGAGGATTAGATACTAAAATATGGTAAGTGATGTGATTAAACTCGAGCCTGATTTTTTAGTTTCGCTGACTTTTCCAATGTACTAGACAATTTTGACTGGCTTAGCTTAGGTTTGGTAGTAATCTTTTTTTCTTTTTAAAAACCATTTTTAAAATGTATACATGGTAATAATTTTAAATATTGATGTTTGGTAAAAGACTTTAAAGTGTGTTTTATCCAAAACACTTCCAAAATTTCCTAACATTTAAAAGCTGAGAAGGAGGAGATTTTAAAAGCTACAAAAGCATGCATTTTGGTCCCACCTATTTTTAATGCTTGATTTATCTTTTTATCTCTATTTTATTTTGTAAATGACGAAAATTACCCTTAAATTTAAATACAGTCAATTTTTTATATTAAACGTTATTCATTAGAAATTATTATTTTTCCTTTTCAAATTGTACTTTTTGTTTTAATTCATCCATAATAAAAATAGAAGCAAAAGATAATTACTTAGTTTAGTTTGATTTTTGTTTGAAATTCATATTTATAATAAAAAAAGTTAAGTAAAATTATCTTTTTTAATAACAATAATATTAGTACAACATTTAATTGTTTTTAAAACCAATAAATTGAGTAAAACTATTTACAGATGTATGTCTCTCTTTGTAATTTGCTAAAACAACAATAGTTGAATCCGATAGTTTACCAAACACAATTTGATCGCTTTTTCAATCATCTTTAACATTAATTTATATTTTACTAAACGTTCACTGCTTGTTTTATACAGCAACACACATTAGAAAAGTGCTTTTATAAGAAGCACAACAATACTAAACTAAGCCTTAGAAACAAACAATCTAATTTCTCCCGGCTACAACATCATGGCAATACTTGGGCTCCACCAAATAATCTAGATGGAAATGTAAAGCGCAAAAGAACATAGAAAGTGATATGATGAGGATAGAATAAGACTAATGCATGCAAAAGTTCTCTTTTTATTATTCTATGATGATGACGATTACTATCATACTATTTTAAGCACCTGATATGCGTTCAAATTTGGATAGACCGTCTTCTAGATATGCGAATTATTATATCCCAGAGATTCATTTACGTTTACCTTGAAGGTTTACAGCGTCATCCTAAGTTGCTAAAAAATCTCCAGGAATTGGAGTTCTATACATATACTTACCTATGAAATTAAGTATTATTACTAAATTAATATTAAAAACATATTTAACCACTCCCCCATACTTAAATTTTAATTATCTTAAATTCAAAATAGCGAGAGTCCTGAATTCTGGAGTAATAATCGTCTCGAAAACTCTATATATTAACAAAAAATTATACAAAAACATCATTCACGAAAAATATTTGCATATATATTTACTCTAACATATTAAAAAGCCTTAATGTTCCAACTTACGATCTAGAATATGGTCTCCGCGGTGAAATGTGTGAGAGCAAGAAATGTCCGAAAAAGTCGGAGAAATTTTTGTTGTACATGCCCGATAAACAACCAAATAAACTCCGAATTTAGATTTTCTTTCACAGAAGAAAGATGAGAATATAACCTTTGTAGATTGGGGTGGATCATCAAATTCGATTCAGGTGAAGTATTTAGAGCCTCTGGATTGACCATTTATTAACACTTGCAAAACCCCTCAAATTTTTCTTTAGGAAGTTTCTTAGTATGCCTATTGCCTAGACTTTTTGAAGTGCCCGTGTAGAAAGCCATGCATTAAGACATGCAAGGTAGACAAGTGTGGTCAAATATTTCATCCAAGATAAGCCCAAGACGCAACTTATTGTTTTCTTTTGGTGTAACCCAGTAAGGCCCAACAACCATCAAAAACCAAATTCAAGTTAGTTTAAGTATTTTTTTCATAATTTTGTAGTTTCACCTCGGAATTGAGTGATTCTTGGCTTGCTAGAATCATCTCTTTATTTTCTACAAGATAGACATGAATACCTATGATGTCAATGATTTTAAATAATTTAAAAACAATTAAATATATTTCAAATTTCACAAATTGAAAATAAAGTAAATAAACATCTTCTGTAATTGGAGGCATAAACGTCGTGAATAAGAAATATACATCATTTTTCAACACATAGAAATACTTTATATCTATAAAAGTAAGCCAAAAGACGCCCAGTTTTTTACATTTAAAAAATAAGAATTTCATTGAAAATTTATGAATTTCAAATGTGTGGTTTGGGACATAAGTTCATTTTAAGTTTGTTATTTTACCTTTTATGACCCCATCCCACGGGTTTACGATGATAAAACTCAAAAAAAAAAAAGAATACCAACATTAAAAGCCTACAAAATTTTTGGATTACCAACTATGAGTCTCATTTTAAAAGGTTCAGACTACATAATAATTATTCTTATTTTCCCAGTAGCTACCACAAACTAATTAAGACAAAATAGGATCATGACGAAGTAAATCATGATGACCTTTCTTTACTGATATAATTTTCTCTATCCATGTTACATCTTTTTAGACTTTAGTGGATAATTTGAAAAGTTGGTTTAAATTTTCATCTTCAATCATTCACAGGATTTTAAATGGAGTTTGTATCAAAAAAAAAATCAGCAAGCAATACGCAAATACTCAACATTTTTTTTTTGCCAAGAACACGAAGCTCACCCCAACAACAAAAAAAAATCGATTTATTTTTTCTTGAAAAACACACAAAAACCACCTTAAGATTTAAAAAAAAGAAGTAATTAGGCGATATGATATTTATGCCAGAGCGCAGTTTAGATTATTTTATGTGGATGGATAGTAGTTCAAACATCTTTTTTTTGAACAATTCGAATCCTCTTATGAACAAGTTTAAGCATACGACTGAATTTGAAAAGGTTGTATGTTCATGTAGTCTGAACTCAATTAAATCAAAATTTCAATTTCAACCAGTTATTGATTCGGACACGACTGAATTCATTCTTAAAGTATCGACTCAATTGAATCAAAATTTTCAGTTTCAACTAATTATGGGTTCATACAAAAATATTAAATGAAAAAAATATAGAAACCTACGGGTTCAAATATACAATAAAGATGAAAAATGCATCTTACTTTTTCGGACCTTGAGCGATGTTTTCATACTTTTGGCGAAAAAAGTTGATATACTTTAAAATTTCTTTTATGTTGTTTTTCAAGTTCCTGGTGGAAAGTTAAACAATGAATTATTTAATTTAATTTTATTTATATATACACGATGATCTTTGGAAAGTGAATCAAATATTGAATTAGGTTAAAATTTATCATTATTTGGGGAAAAGGTAATTTTGTAAATAAATGGATAATTTATAACGTTATCTTTTCTCTAATATCTTGATTATTTCCAAGCCATGGAGAGAAAGCATTGTATCAGTTATCACCTATTTATACCTTATAATGCTTTGTACGATGTAAGGCCTTGGTCCCATGTGTATGCGACCCAATTAACAAGCTAGAGATTTCACTTTACATGTATATAAAGGAATGAAGTGAATAAAATGTGCTATGTTGAAGGGTTTAATACCCATGAATGTGCGGAAAAATATTGGTATAATGTTTGCATGTCTACATGACATTCACTATTATGTAACCACCTATTTACTGTGCATGTATGCATTAGAAATAGAGCCAATCTATGTACGAATAGTGTATCCATTAATAAGAGCTTCCTTTATTCTTCTCTCTGTTTATCTTTGTATTAACTTTAGTTTATCTACAACACGTTATCAGCATGAATTGCTCGGTTAAGTATAATATCTTGGAGTTTAATCAAGTGTAATGCTAAGGAGATAGTATGTGTACTTGAAAGAGAGACGGTCTACAAGTATAGATATGCAATGATACAGGGAAGGATTTATTTATACTTTCTCTTTGTAATTTGGCTAATATTGCATATAGCCTATTTACATACATATCTCATATGGTCTATTGTTTATGTTGTGATTAGGAATTTACAACTAAGTACATCAGTAGTTAATTCGATACGCGGATTAATACACACCAAGTAACAGGGATAAGTCATTAAATTCACTGATGAAATTATCCGTTTAATTTTGTTTCATCAATTAAGTTGAACAATTAATCAAGTAAGGTTTATATCTCCACGCTTTTTATTTGATCACGATAACAATACTAAGCATTTGCTTGAGAGATAAATTAGACTTAAAATAAAAAACAACAGAATGATGGAATTTTCTATTTTGAGGTTAACGATGTGTTTTGGGCTTATGTTGATATTATAAAGTTTATTTCCATGACGTTGTTAATGCTGATTTTGACCAATGAGTCAATCCTTTTGACCATAAATAAATTTGGTCTCGGTATTATTTTGTTCTCTATATGATATTGGCTCTTGTCAAAATGATGTCTTTTATTCAATTGGTTGAACCAACTCAACTCAAATACAATTATTTTTGTTGGGCTCAGAAGTACTTGAGCACCATTATTGTCAATTTGATGTGGAAACCTTTTCGTTATGGAAAAGGAATATATCCCATATAAAGCCTTCTACCAATGATGATCCATCGTCTAAAAGGTAAAGTCATATGCCCCTATGTTTCTAAGGAAACATATTGTCCTCAATTTACATTGAGCAACAAAAATCTTTGTTGAAACAACTAAAGAGCTACGTAATTATTTGAAGGAATTTTTTTGAAATAATTCATGAAATTCTCTCCCCAAACATGAAGTTCAGTGGACTAATCCACTTATTAGACTATTGAATTAGAATCAGTAGCTTCAACAAAGTTATGTTGCAATTAGAGCACATATATCTCAACTTTTGTGTAAGGACTCACAAAAGGTGATATGAGTCATAATTTTTTTCTTCCACTTTTCTACTTCATCCATGATACTAACGAACCAGTATATGTTGAATTATAAAAATAAGAGATTCATTGTAAGTTGTTCAATCTAAAGTAAGTGGTTGATATGCAAAGTGAGATTGTCTTGACCCATTGAGATGAAAAAATTTCTCAAATTAAGCTAATTGTAGAAAAATTGAAAATATAAAGAACTCTGAAGTAATAAGGGAAATGCTTAGTCACTCATGTGAAGCATGTGAAAAGGGATATACGTATATTATGAGACAAAGATGTATTTTTATACCCGGTAGTAATGACACCAAAGTACAGGTATCAACCGAACATAGGATCAAGCTAAGATGTAATTCTAGCTCGCATCAAAATAAAAGAGTTGGGAATGAATCTTGTTACTGGTATTGGTACAAGAAATGTAATGCAAGTAGCATAGTGGCAATTGATTTTCATATAAAGATCATACTTTAGACGTCAACTTTATTTGCAAGCAGAACTTCGCCTAGCCAATTGATTTCAGTTGAACTAGACCCATTTTCAGCACTTATGAAAAGTATATCATTATCACGAGACGAAAGCAAAAATCTCTAAAGCATTTGAGATATATCTGGATGAAAAGTATATTATCCCATCTGAATCGTAACATACACTCTAAAGTAATGAGTGATCCTCACTTTTATTAAGTAATAAGTCCACACCACTCATTACATCTCTCAAGACTCGATGTCTAACTGATATTGGTTTCCCTCCCACTAACTTAAGGAATATAAACTAGTTATTTAACTAATTCCTTATAATATAGTGTGACTACGATGATTGGGTCATCGAGCAATGTACTGCTTAAACTTTGTTTTTAAGATTGGACAAAGACTAATAGTCACAAAATCTCTATATGTACCTAGAGATATCTACACCTTTTTAAATTCCAAAGACATCCATGCAAATGGTTGTCATATGGAAACTCGTAGTAATGAGAATTAAATTGATTGCATCTTTTATTTTCTTTAATGAATGTGGACAAAAGCATATTCTTAGAGAAATTTACGAGTCAATTTGGTGAAACATAAATCACTAGTATCTGGATTATTGAATCCATATTGACCCCGGAAATGAAATATTGGGTATTGACCCATACATGCTTTGACATAACCATAAAGCCACTTTGGTTGTGACATGATGATCGTTTTGAAAGGACTCATACGTACATCACTTTATTTGAGTAAACGAGACAACAGGAAAAAGATTGACAGAATGCAAAGTGACGGCATATCTCTCAATAAGTGTTTTCTAAAGTACTAGATGCACACCCTCCCCGTTCCATTATGCTTTTAAGTAACAAAGCATATCACTTAATTTACAAAGGGTTCATTAAAACGGGATCAAGACCATCCTAAATGAAAATGGAAAACAATCCATATTATAAAGAAAACAAGGTGATATTTAGAAAAAATATTCATGTAGAATGAGGACCACTAAAGTGACTTATGGCTCTGGTGGATGTTTTGAAATTTTGGACAAGTTACAGTTCCCAAGAAATTTTGCGTTTGGAAAACTACTAGCACATATTTTATATGTAAGGGCTCACCACCCCTTGTAAATTCTAGCGAGTGTACATCAAAAGGACTTGATGGTTATTGCATGTTTAATAGGATCAACACAGAGCATCATATACCTCATGGTCTCGCAAAGGCTATCATCAAAGGTTACAGATGATGTCTAAGGCACGGTTATGCGTACCAACCTACCTTTAACTGCTTTGGGGATATGAAATATTAAACACATCTTCACTTATACATTTTTAAACCCACTATTGATCAACCATTCTTTGCGTACCAGTTGGTAACTGGATATAAGCCTGACATTTGTGTTCTTACACATTTTTGGTTGCATATATGTGCATTATGAGTCCACATCGTACTATGATGGGTCATCAAAATGATTAAGTGGCTATGTTGGACAAGAATTTTCAACAATTTTTCGTAGTTTTAGACCTTTTTGACAGGCGATCTCTCAAGCGTTGATTTGCGGATAGTCACTCTAATGAGATGGTCTTCCCATCGTTAGGGGAAGACATGAAAAAGTATTTTCCTAGGGAATGATAGGTAATGTCGTGGTGTATTCCAGTTTTGTCTCATATAGACTCCTATACTCCACAAATGAAAATGTGAAGTGAAAAAGGATTATCGATTTTCAGAATACTGATATCGTTAAACTGACGAGATCATACATACCAACTGCAAACGTGCATGTGATGAGTGCCAAATATTGTATATATTTATCCCTTTTTGTTGGCATTTAACTCATCTTTTGTGCAGTAATTCTACATTTTATCCCATATTCTGTATTTTCATTGTTTTCAAGAATAAATATTTTTCTTACTTAATTTTGCATTTTTAGGTAATAAATAAAGTCTGGATGACTTGCGGAGCGGAAAAGAGCTGAAGAGTGGTGAAAAGCCGGAAGAAATTACGCAAGGAAGCCGCAAAGAATGGAGCGCACGTCCAAAAAGCTAGGAATGGGCTCAAGAAGGAAGAATTATTCTTAAAGAAGATATGGGCTTGGCATACCCAAGGCCCAAAACCCTTACCCAAACCCATTTTCTATATCCATACCCACCTCCATTCTCAGCCGTTAGATTGGATCCATCTCATCATCCAATGGTCGCTTCTTCATCGTTCATCAAAATCTGAAGTACCTGCAAAACACCATAGTGCCTAAATTCCAATCCTTCAGATTAGATCACATTTAGATCCTACGGTCGCTTCTTTGCCTGCGCATCAAATATCGATACTTCCGCTAAACACTTCAGCACCTAACCTCGATCTTCGCCGTTAACTTCGTTGTATCAAGACATCCGACGGTCGCTACCAGCCTCTTCAGGGGGAGCCATCCGATTCACCTACCAGCTTCGCATCCAGTGACTCAGATTCGCCAACATCTAACTTTGATGCGCCCGCTCAACACCCTAAAAACGGATACCCTATACCCTAAACTGTCGACCCATTCTTCTCCTCTTTCTTTCTTCTTCTCCTCCACCCGACAGTTGCAGAGCTGCAACTGCAACACCCATTCCGCCACCATACCTCTGCCACAACCACACCACCTTCTTTATCATCACCACCACCTACCGCACATGGTAACTTTCAATCAACTTCATCAACATCACACGATTTCAGTGACGTGTGGAATTGATGAGAATGATTGCATGTTATCAATCGAAGCTAGAAAAGGCATGGGAAGGAGCAGTGAAGTCAGAGGAAGGATGGGTCAGCGATTGATTGAAGAAATTGCGCCATCAAAGTAAGATTTTACGAAACCCTAATTTCTCAATTTTTGGGATTTTTATAGAAAACCCTAATTTTTGTTAGGAGAAGCAATGAATTAGTTATGGGTTCAATTTGTACTGTCAAAAATTAGGTAAATCATATACCTAATTTCACTGTTTGAATTTGGGTATTTTTCTATAAACCCTAAATTGGGTATTGGGTATAAAAGGGAACTGTGGGTTTGTGTGTGAGGTTTTATGCTGGAATAGCCAGTGTCCAGAACTGTTATGTTCTGTTAATGTTTTTTTTTTGAGTCTCTTCAATTTGTGCTGTTTCATGCACTGTTCCTGTTTAATCATGTATGTGTTCTGTTCAATTTGTTGTTCATGTTAAGCTGCTGTTAATGTGATGTTTGTGATGTTTGTTCCTTCATTGTTCATCTTTTGTTCATTATTTATGTTTTCCTGTTCTCTAATGTTCTTGTTATGTATGTTCTAAACCTCAAATGCTAGGACTAGATGAAACCATGAATCAATAAGATAGTCTTCATCATGTGCAGCTCATGTTCAGTGTTGCTAAGCCCTTAGACTAGTTGTGCTTTAATCAGACAATTAGCACTTTGGTAATTTTCTTAGCTGTGAGTAGAATATCCCTTAGGTTAATGGTGGATTCAACATCCTAGTGTTCTTTCATCACTCTTGTTTACTGTTTTGTGTGAATGTTAGGCTAAAGCCTGTGAAGCATTGGATTGATTGAGCAGTGGGGAGAAACTAGTGCTCACTAGTGACTGTGAGCAAGCTGGTTCTCTTCCCACTCTAGTAGTATGCCTAGGCTCACCTTCACCATTTCACCTTCACCATCTCCCCTGCCCTTGGCTTAGGCCTTGGTTCCATTGTTCTCTGCTTGTAGTTTCATTGTACTGTCACATTTACTTCACTATTACCTTGTGTTTATGGTTTTATCATCCATTGCCTCATTATTTCAGTACTATCTTCATCACTTTCACAATCTTTTGTCACTGCGTTGTTTAGTGCATTGTTGTTTAGTTCTTTGCTGTTTAGTCATTGTCTTGTTTAATTTTCTTCATTGTCTTTGCCTTAGGCTAACTGCCTTTGTATTATTGCCTCACTGCCTTCTTCCTCTATCTTTGCTGTTTTGGCCTAGAGCCATTGTTGCTCACTGTTACCTGTCTCTCCTGGTCACTTCTTTTCTTCTTGACCAAAAACTCTCTAAGCCCACTGTCCATTGTTTGTACAAACTGAAGCCCAGTTCACTGAGGCAAAGACCCAGTTCAATCCAAAGATCAAGCCCAGTTCAATTCACATCAGAAACCAACTGAACCCAAGTTCAGCCCATCAAAACCACTGAAAGCCCAACTCATTCCAAGGGTATTCATAACCCATTAGCACTCAAAAGCCCATTGATTATTCATAGCCCAATAGCAATTTAGAGCCCAAAGTAGCTAAATACTCCAAACACACCCAGTCTCTGTGGATCGACCCGTACTTGCACGAGCTACAACCGACGACCGTGCACTTGCGGTATTACTGTAGGCCCGTTTCATTTCACTCAATTTTATACGCTTTCCCGGGCCCACCAAGTTTTTGGCGCCGCTGCCGGGGGATTGGTGCTGTGTTTTTCTTGTAGTTTTATTAGCTATTTTTGCATTTCACTGCATAGCATTTGCATCTGCATCTGCTTCACTTCATTTGTTGTTGGACCTGCTGTTCTGAACCAGTTTTTCCTCTGCTGGGACGCCACCAAGGAAAAGAACCAAAGCCCAACTGGGTTTTTGCAACAATATCAAAGCAGCTGGGCTGTGCTTAAAAGGTAACCCATTTAAGAGAACCCGAATTGTGGGCTTCCAATTTTTAACTGTGGGCTTGTAATATTAAAGCCAATTTTTGGGCTTTTTATTTTCTGTTGGGTTTGTAATTAATTTTTGTGGGCTTGTTTGTTTAATTTGTGGGCTTGTATTTAATTTTTGTGAGCTTGTTTAATTTGGACTGGTATTTTGTATTCTGGGTTTTTAAACCCAGCTGAGCTTGTAACCGATCACGCTAGGTTAACTCGTTAGTGGGCCGAGTACCCAAATTCTAGGCCGAGATTTTGGACTCAGTTTCACCAAACGTTTTCAAACCAGCTGAGCCAAAGCAAACACAAAACCAACAGTGGGCTTGCTCCCATTCAAAAACCAAATTTTATTTTATTTTTTTTTTTTTTTAAAAAAAAAAAAAAAAAAAAAGTTTTCAAATGTCTCCCGACAAAACCAAATTTTTCCCAAGAAGTCCAATCCCATTAAAAACCAAATTTTCTTGTAGATAATGTGTTAGTTAAATTTCCTTTTGTATATATTTTGTGCTCATCCATTGTGACTCCGAATATGTTGGAGTTTTGCCTTGGATAACGGAGTTTTAATTCTGCTTTCGCCGAAATCGGGTATTCTCTCTCCTTTTACTCTACTCAACATGTCCCTTTCCATATGTTGCATTTTAATTCTTTCCATATTTTTAAACATTGAGGACAATGTTTAGTTTAGGTTTGGGGGTATAGAGTAGATACCACGATAATATGCCATAATTGAAAACAAAACTCCATCTTTTTGAAAAAATTGAAAAATTCCAAAAAAAAATAAATTGAAAAATCAAAATAAAAAAATTAAAAATTGAAAAAACAAAACATAAAAATCGAGCTCATTTACCTTGAAATGTTGACTCTTGTGCAAATATGTAATTATTAGGAGTCTTAGTCTAGATATTTAGGCACCCTGATTCTAGCACAATTCACATAGTGATAAGAAATTTGCACGCGCACGATCTACCAATACATGTATAGCCTCGATCTTCAAGGTGTTTGATAGGAAGTTACGATTGCCAATCACTTTAGAATACTGAATGAAACTTGACTAGCTTGTTCTTTGGTTGGTTGGGATAGAAGGTGGAGGTTACATTAAGAAAGACAACCATCGAATTTAACTGGGTGCATCAAAAAGGGCTACCTCTTGCAAAGTGTCATGTAATCTTTTGTTTCCTTTTTTATATGTATCAAAAGTGTTTCTATGTCCAAATAAAAAAAAAAAAAAAAAAAAAAAAAAAAAAAAAAAAAACGATGTATATATTCAGAAAAAAAAAAAAAAATTAATTATCAGAAAAATACAAAAAAATCAAGTATTTATCAATTCCATTCTCTCTTGTTCCAAAAATAAAAGAGAGTAGTCAATGTAAATAAGAGTCATGTAAATAGTCATTTTGTTGTTTCATTAATAAGCAAGGAAGGGTGTATGCCATTGATGTACAACGCGAGTAATTGTGAAATACCTCCAACTCATTCACAATTCTCGTAAAGTCCGGACAGCTAGCTAGATTTCGACCTTGGTTCTTAGCCTGAGAAACTATCTCTTGGTGATTAGTAGTCATAACATCCGATCTTTCTTTACACATGTGTAGATACACTTTACACTCTTATCACATGTCTTTATTTGTTATCAGTGCTAGGATTGTGCCTTGGATAGCTAGATTGACATCTCCATTTTGCTGTGAGCTTAAACTGACTTGCACATGTCACATTTGATGGAATCTGAGCTTATATTTTGACCTAGAACTTTGTAGGTACGTTCTAAGCAAACCTTCACGAGACTTCAACTCGTCCACTAGGGACACTTAGTGGTTTAAAAGGCTTAGTGCATACGCTAAATGCATTCGAGAGACCAGCGACAGTGGTATAGTTAGGATTTCCTTAGTTTTGTTTTACTTGAGGACAAGTAAAATTCAGGTTTGGGGGTATTTGATGAGTGCCAAATATTGTATATATTTATCCCTTTTTGTTGGCATTTAACTCATCTTTTATGCAGTAATTCTACATTTTATCTCATATTCTGTATTTTCATTGTTTTCAAGAATAAATATTTTTCTTACTTAATTTTGCATTTTTAGGTAATAAATAAAGTCTGGATGACTTGCGGAGCGGAAAAGAGCTGAAGAGTGGTGAAAAGCCGGAAGAAATTACGCAAGGAAGCCGCAAAGAATGGAGCGCACGTCCAAAAAGCTAGGAATGGGCTCAAGAAGGAAGAATTATTCTTAAAGAAGATATGGGCTTGGCATACCCAAGGCCCAAAACCCTTACCCAAACCCATTTTCTATATCCATACCCGCCTCCATTCTCAGCCGTTAGATTGGATCCATCTCATCATCCAATGGTCGCTTCTTCATCGTTCATCAAAATCTGAAGTACCTGCAAAACACCATAGTGCCTAAATTCCAAGCCTTCAGATTAGATCACATTTAGATCCTACGGTCGCTTCTTTGCCTGCGCATCAAATATCGATACTTCCGCTAAACACTTCAGCACCTAACCTCGATCTTCGCCGTTAACTTCGTTGTATCAAGACATCCGACGGTCGCTACCAGCCTCTTCAGGGGGAGCCATCCGATTCACCTACCAGCTTCGCATCCAGTGACTCAGATTCGCCAACATCTAACTTTGATGCGCCCGCTCAACACCCTAAAAACGGATACCCTATACCCTAAACTGTCGACCCATTCTTCTCCTCTTTCTTTCTTCTTATCCTCCACCCGACAGTTGCAGAGATGCAACTGCAACACCCATTCCGCCACCATACCTCTGCCACAACCACACCACCTTCTTTATCATCACCACCACCTACCGCACATGGTAACTTTCAATCAACTTCATCAACATCACACGATTTCAGTGACGTGTGGAATTGATGAGAATGATTGCATGTTATCAATCGAAGCTAGAAAAGGCATGGGAAGGAGCAGTGAAGTCAGAGGAAGGATGGGTCAGCGATTGATTGAAGAAATTGCGCCATCAAAGTAAGATTTTACGAAACCCTAATTTCTCAATTTTTGGGATTTTTATAGAAAACCCTAATTTCTGTTAGGAGAAGCAATGAATTAGTTATGGGTTCAATTTGTACTGTCAAAAATTAGGTAAATCATATACCTAATTTCACTGTTTGAATTTGGGTATTTTTCTATAAACCCTAAATTGGGTATTGGGTATAAAAGGGAACTGTGGGTTTGTGTGTGAGGTTTTATGCTGGAATAGCCAGTGTCCAGAACTGTTATGTTCTGTTAATGTTTTTTTTTGAGTCTCTTCAATTTGTGCTGTTTCATGCACTGTTCCTGTTTAATCATGTATGTGTTCTGTTCAATTTGTTGTTCATGTTAAGCTGTTGTTAATGTGATGTTTGTGATGTTTGTTCCTTCATTGTTCATCTTTTGTTCATTATTTATGTTTTCCTGTTCTCTAATGTTCTTGTTATGTATGTTCTAAACCTCAAATGCTAGGACTAGATGAAACCATGAATCAATAAGATAGTCTTCATCATGTGCAGCTCATGTTCAGTGTTGCTAAGCCCTTAGACTAGTTGTGCTTTAATCAGACAATTAGCACTTTGGTAATTTTCTTAGCTGTGAGTAGAATATCCCTTAGGTTAATGGTGGATTCAACATCCTAGTGTTCTTTCATCACTCTTGTTTACTGTTTTGTGTGAATGTTAGGCTAAATCCTGTGAAGCATTGGATTGATTGAGCAGTGGGGAGAAACTAGTGCTCACTAGTGACTGTGAGCAAGCTGGTTCTCTTCCCACTCTAGTAGTATGCCTAGGCTCACCTTCACCATTTCACCTTCACCATTTCACCTTCACCATCTCCCCTGCCCTTGGCTTAGGCCTTGGTTCCATTATTCTCTGCTTGTAGTTTCATTGTACTGTCACATTTACTTCACTATTACCTTGTGTTTATTGTTTTATCATCCATTGCCTCATTATTTCACTACTATCTTCATCACTTTCACAATCTTTTGTCACTGCTTTGTTTAGTGAACTGTTGTTTAGTTCTTTGCTGTTTAGTCATTGTCTTGTTTAATTTTCTTCATTGTCTTTGCCTTAGGCTAACTGCCTTTGTATTATTGCCTCACTGCCTTTTTCCTCTATCTTTGCTGTTTTGGCCTAGAGCCATTGTTGCTCACTGTTACCTGTCTCTCATGGTCACTTCTTTTCTTCTTGACCAAAAACTCTCTAAGCCCACTGTCCATTGTTTGTACAAACTGAAGCCCAGTTCACTGAGGCAAAGACCCAGTTCAATCCAAAGATCAAGCCCAGTTCAATTCACATCAGAAACCAACTGAACCCAAGTTCAGCCCATCAAAACCACTGAAAGCCCAACTCATTCCAAGGGTATTCATAACCCATTAGCACTCAAAAGCCCATTGATTATTCATAGCCCAATAGCAATTTAGAGCCCAAAGTAGCTAAATACTCCAAACACACCCAGTCTCTGTGGATCGACCCGTACTTGCACGAGCTACAACCGACGACCGTGCACTTGCGGTATTACTGTAGGCCCGTTTCATTTCACTCAATTTTATACGCTTTCCCGGGTCCACCAGCATGTAAGGTAAAAAAAATAATCCTTAGTAAAGGATATGCACCTTAAACTGAGGTGTTACAACTACACTTGGTGGAAGTTTGGTTGAGGTCGTGACTCCATAAAGGAAGATGGAGAGACTACAAAGGAAGTAGGTGAGTTAGGAACAACCTTATTATATCATACGAAATCATCTCATAAGATTGTATTTAAATATTTCCATGAATCAAACTGGAGGACGCTCCGAAATTTTAAATGATTCTAGAGAACAATGAAATCCTAGTGGGTTATGAAAATGCACATGAGTCAATGGAAGGATCATGCGTGCACAATGATGATATAATTCATAAATAGGTGCTCCAGAAGTAGATCATAATGAGATTGAACCATGCTTTATTTTGATTAATGTCAAACAAAGAGCATATTTGGCCTATGCAATCCAGGTAGAACTTTGTTCTTTGACAAACATACATGTATTTGGTGTGGTAGTGCTGACCAACTAAGTGTAAAGCCTGTGGGACATATATGGTCATTTGTCACAACAATTGGTGAGAAGAATCAGGTCTTAAAGTATAAAGACTAACCTTGTGGAGCGAGGTTTCTCACAAACCCATGGATCGCTTACTCCTTTGAACATCATAATGTTCTGTTAATGAGTTTGCTTGGTAGTTTCAAAAGAACTTGAAACGCAGTAGATGTGGTTATATATCTGGAGATTCAGACTCAAAGATATTTGCAAAAGTGCATAACAGCCTTTTGCTTCCCAAGTCAAATGACTCTAAACCACGCAGTGTGTTTGCAGTTACATTGGAACACTCACTTATTGATTGAAACAATTAGGCGCATGTGGTACACCCATCAAAGTGAGTATTTAATTTGACTGGGAAAGGATAAGCAAGTAGGTTTTGTTTCCAAAGAAAGGAATTTTCTAATTCAGAATTATAGCTACAAATATCGATGGTACATACATGATAAGTACTCTTGATATAATAAGAGATCTTACAAGCTACTTTAAATTCTAATTTGAGATGAAAATCTTGGGAAATCTCGATATTATCTATGTTCTAAACTATAAAACCGAACTTGAGGTATATTATTCCATCAGTTTGCATATGTCCATTGTCAGGAAATTTAACAAGGACATGCATCCTGCTAGCACTCCCATGATAGAGTTTCAAATGTACATGAATGACCATTTCATCTAAAGGAATATGAAGAAGATGTGTCGGGAGATGAAATTCCCATATCTTAGTGAAATAGACGCATTATTGTACTTAGATATTGTACACTCGACGAAGTACAACATCCTCAGTTGAACTTATTAGCTAGATATAGCTCAGCGCCGACGCAGTGTCACTGGAATGATACATGGAACGTAATCATATACCTAAAGGAAACCTCTAACATGTGTTAGTTTATCCCTACAAAGACGTGAAAAGATTTACTAACGAAGATGCAATCCGAATAGTTGTTGATTATGAAGGAAAAATAAGCTACATTCCCATGGAAGTAATCATAGGGAGACACGGTAGACTTTTTTTTTACTAAACATTACCTAAATTCACCTTCGTAAAGTTAATGACTAAAGGAATTGTCCAGAAACTCCCTTGAATGGAAACAGGGGTAGATGCCGACATCAGGGGGAGGATCTAAGGATATGATGTCGACATATTTTACTTCAGAATGTGAAGGTTTGTTGTAATCTTTTTCCCTTCGATCGAGATTATTTTTTCCTACAGAGTTTTTGTTACTCGGCAAGGTTTTTAACGAGAAAACGATAACGACACTAGGTATACGTTGAACTTGAAAACCTAAAAGACATGTTGATATTACTGAAAATATCTGAATCGTGGAAATAATACACGATGGTCTGTTAAGCGTTATAAGTTCTACAATCAATAAAAATAATGTCTTCCAAATTAACACTTTAAGTCAGCCAATTAAAGTCTGATGAAAATGTGGCAGACTTATTAACTAAGTTCACACATGAAAAGTAAAAGACAAATGAAATTTCCCTAACTATGTTGATTGAGCAAGACTAAAGAAACTGTCTGACCCCCGTGAATGCATAAGACTAAAGAAATGGTCTGGCATTAGGGGGAGCATCTAAAGGTCTGCTGCACTCTTTTTTTCCTCACCGAGATTACTTTTTCTCATAGGGTTTTGTTACTCGGAAAGGTTTTTAATGAGACAACAACAAACACCTGGAATCTGATTTTCCAAGGTTATACTTTTTCCCTCGGGTTTTTTCTGAGTTGTGAAGCAACAAGAGAAGTGAAATTCAATGAAGTAACTTTACGTGGACTTATCGCGTCGCACTCTTTCCTTTCTCAAGGTTTTGTCCCACTGGGTTTTTCTTTGTCAAGGTTTTAATGAGGCAACATATGCGAGTCCAAATTTTGCTCCAAGTTTTCTCAAATGTTGTACTCTTTTTCCGTAGTTCAGGTTTTTCCATGCTTGATTTTTCCTAACAAGATTTTAATGATGGAGGCAATTAACTTAGACACAATGTTCATTATGGAGAGTACTACATGTGACGAACTATATGTAAACCTTACAATATATACTCAACATGTGAAGCACTACTACATGTGAAGAATTATGCGAGTTTTTGTCCCAATGGGTTTTGCTTTAATTTAACAAGAAGCATCAAAGGAGCATTATTTGAACCGCACAAGGGAGAGTGTTGAAAGGTTTAATACCCATGAATTTGCGGAAAAATATTTGTATAAATTCTGCATGTCTGCATGACATTCACTATTATGTAGCCACTATTTAGTGTGCATGTATGTATTAGAAACTCTAATGTACGTAATGAATCCCCTCTCTATTTAACCTATAAATAGAGCCATAATCTATGTGCGAATAGTGTAACCATTAATAAGAGCTTCCTTTATTCTTGTCTCTATTTATCTTTGTATTAACTTTAGTTTATCTACAACATGCTACTAATTTTCTCCAATTTCTTTGTCTCCTTCATATTTACACCACAACACGTTATCAGCACCACTCTATCAACTGTGTATTTGTTTTTATCATTCTAGATCGACGATGGATTACTTCTTGAATATAAGATTTGTTATGATCTTATTTATGGATTTTTTGATATAAGGTATTCCCTTTTAAAAAATGGAATTTCGTATTCATAGTTTATACTAGGATTCGAGTTATGATTATCAAACATTAAGATCTCGCCGTTAAATTTCCAATTTTTTTAATATGTTAAGCCTAATGAGGATTATATGTTACAATTTCAAACATATTAGAATATGATGCCATTCCCATAACCTTTGTGAATAATAATAATATTCGCTCAGAAAATCCTAATTCCCAACAGGGTAGTAATACCTTATGTTTTAGAATTTGAACCGTTAGATTAAGTTAAACTTTTCATATGGGTTATATATTGACCTGATGTATCTCTTTCCAAGGTTTCATAAAGATCCAACCATGGATAGTACTTGAAAGGTATGTTGAAAAAGCGGGGGTACAACAACCACACCCAATATTTCGATTAGCAATCTGTATGGACTAACTCCAATATACTTTCAAGAGAATAAACTAGACTCAATCTTAATAAAGTATATCAAAGAGTTCTATTATCTCTATTTCACAATGTAATCAGCAAATCGAACAGATAGAAATCCGTGAGCCTGATTATTATGTGAAATAACTTGAACGGTACCAAAGACCGATGTTCAAGTGTCAATCAATGTAAATCAACAACCAAAGGTTGGATATTATAATTGATTGATTTTAACACACAACCCGTGATATTTAAATTATATAACAAAATATAATGGGGAAAACAAATAACACAGACACCAGAATTTTGTTAACGGGGAAACAACAAATGCAGAAAAACCCCGGGACCTAGTCCAGATTGAACACACACTGTATTAAGCCGATACAGACACTAGCCTACTACAAGCTAACTTCGGTCTGGACTGTAGTTGAACCCCAATCAATCTCACACTGATCCAAGGTACAGTTGCGCTCCTTACGTCTCTGATCCCAGCAGGATACTACGCACTTGATTCCCTTAGCTGATCTCACCCATAACTAAGAGTTGCTACGACCCAGAGTCGAAGACTTTAATAAACAAATTTGTATCACACAGAAAAGTCTACGATAATAGATAAATATGTCTCCCACAGAAATACCTAAAAGTTTTATTCCGTCTTTTGATAAATCAAGGTGAACAGGAACCAATTGATAACCCGAACTTATATTCCCGAAGAACAGCCTAGTATTATCAATCACCTCACAATAATCATAATCGGCGCGGCGAAAGATGATATGGCGGAATCACAAACAATGATACGATGATGTTTGTGACTACTTTTATATCTTGCCTATCGGAGATATTAATCTCAAGCCAATCGTTATGATTGTATTCAACACGATAGAATCAGCAAGATCATATCTGGCTTCACAATCCTAATGAAGTCTTCAAGTCGTTAACCTACAGGGTCTCGAGAAAAAACCTAAGGTTAAAGTAGAATCGACTCTAGCTAATACAACTAGTATCATATAGGAGGTGTGGGGATTAGGTTTCCCAGTTGCTAGAGTTCTTCCTTATATAGTCTTTTAAATCAGGGTTTGCAATCAATGTTAGCTTAGTAACAAAGCATTCAATATTCAGCGTTAGATGAAAACCTGATTAGATTCAAGCTAATATCTTTCAACCATTGGATCAAAAACTTAGCTTGTTACACACTAATGAAATGCACGATTTTAGGTTTGTGTAACCGTACCCAAACATGTACATTTGTTGGTTCAACAGTAGTTAACCAAATGGTTAGCCATATGAGCACTTTCATATCAATCATATTCTTCTTCACCATAACTAGTTCAAATGACTCAAATGAACTAGTTAGAGAGTATTGTATAAATATTATATAACTATACAAGACACAATCGAAGCAAAAACGATTTGATTCACTCGAATCGATTCATGAACTTTATAGCCACAGTTTGCAATTTGCATTCCTTAGTTAATATAAATATAAGTTCACAAATAATCGTCTTTAGATATAACCAACTCAAGTACGCGGACTTAGTTCGCGGAAGGAGTTCACAAACTCCATCAGAAATTCTCGGGATGAGAACCTCCGCCAGTTCGCGGACTGAGTTCACAGCTCTTGTTCCGGTTTTCCTGATAAACAAAGTACGCATACTTTGGTTCAAGGAATAAGGACTTATACATATATGTGTTTCCATACAATGCTTATATCCAACATTGGTTATATAATCTAAACTCTCATTTCTATCATTGAAACATTCTTAGAGGACGTTATATAGTTGTTATTCACAAACCATTTTTCGTCAAAGTCATTTTCAAAGTGATTGAAGCATAACATGACTTTCGTCACTAGGTAAATATGAATGATAGACACATTTTTGTGTCGAATTGTCCTCAGTGTCTCTATTGTTAGTGCTTGATTTTGTACTTATTATGGTGTTTTTATGTTTGTGTAGGTGTTTTTGGAGAAATACTGATAGACACATTTTTGAGTCTGATATAATCTCAATTGTATATATTGTTAGTGCTCGATTTTGTATTTATTATGGATTTTTGTGTCTTTGTAGGTGTTTTTGGAGAAATAAGCTTTTGCGGGAAAATTGGCTCGAAAAGTTGTATTTGCGCTCGTGGGAGAAAATTACTATTCCGACTCTCAGTTTGATAAGGGGCACTTCAATTACTAAGGGGAACCTCACTGTTATATACACTCCAATGGCTAAATGCACCCCAGTCTGTATAGGGGGGGGGGGTCATCTTCTCTTTTGTTTGAAAATAGTTTTTGGCGGGAAGTTCATTCTCAGCACTGATGTTTTTCTGGAATTATTTTGGACAAGATATTACGGGCTTTCTGTTGGATATGGACTAGAAGATTCGTATACATCAAAACAGGGTTGGCAAGAGAGTTCGTTATGGAAAGAAAATTTATCTCTGCGTATATCACGAAACATGGAAAATGCTGTTGAAAGTCCGAAACTTTCGGGCGAGAATTCAAACAAGATTTTTGTGGGTTCGTTCACGGATTTGGGTTTCTCTAGGCCTGTTGAACCATAACAGGGGAAGAAATCGGGCCGGATAATGGTCTCTCGACGGAGTTTTACTCGGGTTTTGTTGGAGATTTTGAAGAAGATAGAGGGAGATTTCATTATACAGAACCGAGAATATTCCGATGTTGGTTTTGTTATTTATGGAAGATATGTGGGACCTTAGGGAAGATAATATGTACTGCGATTTGTTTCTATACATTATGGAGAGTTTTGACAACTAAGAAGCCGCGTAGAGAGATTGCAGGAGATTTCCTCGCAACTTGCCGTGGGGGAAAAACAAGGATTTACTCACAAGATATTCGATCCTCTTGTGCATAAATAGAGTTGGCTGAGGTTAAGAAGGGGGTCGAGAGTTAGGGGGAGCCAACAGAAGGATACAGATATCAGCAGGAGAAGTTGCAGAAAAGGAGTTTCTGCTGGTATAGAAGAAGAAGCTGCAGAGGATAAGACACACAGAAAAAGTCGCAGAGAAATATCGTTGTTCAACAGCAGTACAAACATATCGTTTATAAACAGCAGTTACATTAGGTTTTTAGCCAATATCTTCTTTGTAACAGCGACGTCTGTAACATCATTACAGCGTTGCAAATCTCTATGTTATACAATTTCTCCAATACAACACCTTTTTGAGCTATGGATTATTATTTTGAGAATGTTTTTTATATGAGGAGCTAAACCCCAACACTGGGATGATGGAGAAATCCATATTTCATACGTGTGGTAATTATATTTAATTCTTTTTATGACTTTTTGCATTAATTTAATCGTTTTATGATTTTTATTAATTAGTTGTGAAGTCGTATGATGATGTATGCTTGGTCTAAGTGCTTTTGATGCATCATGCTAGTGATTTACAGTTAATCTTTTTAAAATCTACCCTGGCAAAGAATTAGAGTCAATAAACAAGAGCTATAATTGTCTAAGAATTGATTTTTGAACCACATGGTATGAGGTTTGGTGGAATCCTGAGTCTCAGTACTCTCTCGACATTGTGACAAACCTTGTATATATTTTCTTTATTTTTATTGTTTTCTATTATTAAGTCTGAAATTGAGTCTACACAAGTCCGAGTTGAACGAACTTTATTTACCACTTTCAAAACTACATCAATTTTTGGCGCCGCCGACGCGGACTTGTATTTAGATTTGTTTTAGGTCTCTTTTTCTTTTTTATTATTTTTGTTCTTTTTTACGCGTTTTGGTATTTTTCAATTCTTTTCAGATTTGGAGCGAAGCTACAAGGAAATAAAAAGTACTATAAAAGGAAAGCATCGCCAAAGAAGGAAAGAAAAGAGGAATCCGAAAGGAGTGAAGAAGAAGATTTTGTATATAGTTATTTTGTTTATTTTTAGAAACTGTAAATAGGATTTTATTTTTGTAATTTTTCTTTTCGTTTTTGGACATTTTTATTTTTGGACTGGACAGTATTATTATTTTGAAACCTTAAGGAAGGGTTAAAAATTAAATATAAATTGTTTGCAGGGAAGGACGACAGTTACGATACTGTCTCGGCCCCTCGGGTTCGTACACTGACATTGGAGTCGGTGGCCTGAGTCGACTTCAACGGTTCATCGCCCGTCTGGTACGCGAGGTAAGACTCTATCCACCCACGAATCCCCTGTCAGTGGGTTTTATTTTGTGTGACAACTCACACCCCTGCAGTAGAATGTCGAACTGGTATTACAATAACCAATACAACGAATATCCGTCTGAGTTTCAAAATGGACGTTACTACTTTGACCATAGTGTGAATAGTGATTGGGAACATCAGCCTTTTGAAGATTATGGTCCATACCATGGTGAGCAAAATTACTATCCACATACACACCGGTCATATGAGCAAAATTCTTATATTTCTCTTTTAGAAGAGTCTCTCAGGAAATTAGAAGAGTCGACACGTAGGATAGCTGAGATGAATAACTTAGTTTATGACGAAAGAAAACTCTCTATAGAGGAATCCCTCAAGCTGATAGCTGAGACGAACGAAAGAACTGCTCGAAATAATCTTAAATACAGTGTCTCCAAGAATACCCTTGAAAATGAGGATAGTTGTTTGCATAATCAAGATGACGAGGATATAATTGGTAACACTACTTGTTGTTTAGATGAGGTTCAACCATTTTCATGTTATTATAATGATTATGATGAGGATAATGTTGATGAAGAATTTGAAATAAATAGGCATAGTGATCAGGAATTTGCTACTCCAACTGAGCTTAATAATAATATTATTTATAATTCAAATCCAAATAATTTTAATAATTATTCACCTATTCAAAAGGACGAGGATTTGACTAGAGATATCCCCGTTTTAGACGATGAAGTTTTTCCTTTTGATTACGAAGCTAATAATGGTTTGGAGGAACGAGTATATTTTGAGTCTAGCGATTTAGAAACAATAGACTTAGAAAAAGAAAATGAACTCGTCGAGATGAGTGAGGATGTACCCGACTTAGAAGAATCAATTGACTATTTTCATGAATTAGAGGACCTTGAAATTAGGGAAGTTGTGACTAGTCTTTCTAGAGACACTGAAAACTCTAAGTTTGGGGGTGATTATCATTCTCCATGTGATTTAACTCTTAGAAAGGTCCCTCACTTGGGACTTGATATATGTGCCTCAACCATTTTACAAGATTATCTTCATACACGTTTTCCTGAACCTAGTGATTTCCACAAGAAATTTCAGTTATTAGAAACCCATCCTTTGGTTGATGTGGTTTACCCAGGCTATAATACCCGGATTGACTTTGTTTTCCCACCAAATATTTTCCTTCCAAATGTGGGAATGTTTGATTTTCAAATGTGTCGAATATTAAGTTTTGAGACTAAACCTAATTACTTTAGGAGATTAGGGTCGACATACTTGTTTGAGGAAGATCACCACTCTCATTGTGGTCAGCTGTGTAAGTCAAATCTGATTGATTTAGAGGATCCTCAATTATTCAGGTTATAGTTATGTTCTTCTAAGTTTTTATTTGAGTTTTTCCAGACTCTAGAACCTGAACATTTGGATCTAACCTATGAGGAAACGCAACCCATGAAAATATTTTATTTGGACCCAGTTATAGAACCTGAACCTGAACCACAGCTAGATGTAGTTGTCTTAAACAGGAAACTAGACAAGGGTGTGCTTTATTTGTTCATTTTCTTGGCATGTTGCAGATTCCTTTTACTTGTGATAGCTCTATTTTGTTTTGATGACCCACAGATATTTCGGCTATTACTTTATGATTTTATAAGGTGACTAATCCTTTCTTAGTCTGGCTGAAGACATTAAACTTAGCACTTCTTGGGAGGTAACCCATTCTCATGCAACACGGTAATATCTTTCCTTATCTCTTTTGCTTCAAATGGTAACAGTTTCTCCTTGTTCATGCTTTTAATTTGATCTTTAGAACATTGAGGACAATGTTAGATTTAAGTTTGGGGGTATAGGAGAAACTTTTTAGTTGCATAATTAAACTCCAGAGCCTAGAAATTTATGCCTATTCAGGATGACACTAACCAATCTAAGTGGATGGAAGCATTTTGGTTGTAAGAGTTGAGGAACCAATCTGACTAGGTGGCAACATCTAAAGAGTCTATTCATAAAAGCACAGAGCTCAGGTGTTAGAAATAACATGATAATTTCACCATATCTTGTTGAGTCCTTTTCACTTCTGTTTTTATTTTGTTTTGTTTTTAAACTATGTTTCTCTAAGTGATTAGGTGGGGCTCACGATTCAAGTTGTTACCAATGCTAGGGTGAATTAGAGTGATTGAGATACAAAAAAAAAAAGAGACCAGACCTACTGGAATAAATTCAATAAAGTCGACCACTGGATCCCTTGTATATGCCAGTTGTGTTGACCTAGAGTTAGGATTATCGACCACTGGTACCCTTGTATATGCCAGTGTGTTGATATTAGTCAGACCGGTATCTCAGTCCATTAGGATAGGTTCATTTTGGCGGAGGCCTTCAGACAGATATGAGAAACACCGTTCACCTAGTAAACATCAAAACCATCTATGTTTTTTTATATCCATCTTCTTGATCTATCCATGTGATTAGTTTTGACTCCGGATATTGATGTCCATAGTGAGACTATCTGAGTAGAGCTCTGTCACTTTATATGAATTTTAGTATGCTTGAGTGCGAACTCGTGTACATCAATTGGAATTCCGCATCAGGGTACTTCCTCCTGTAGTCAATAAGTATGCAAACCAAGGAGATTCTTTAGTGCCTTCCAAGGTTCCGTGTAGATAGGAGTACAAAGGTTTTGTGGGTATACCTTTGGTAAGCCCTCTGGAGACAACACTCAGCCACTAGGGACACCTAGGGGTTTAAAGGCTTATTGCATACGCTAAATGCAATCAACGATGCCTGCAACAGTGAGTTAGGATTTTATTTTCTAGATTTGATTTGCTCGAGGACTAGCAAATAATAAGTTTGGGAGTATTTGATAGACACATTTTTGTGTCTGATATAATCTCAATTGTATATATTGTTAGTGCTCCATTTTGTATTTATTATGGCTTTTTGTATCTTTGTAGGTGTTTTTGGAGAAATAAGCTTTTGCGGGAAAATTGGCTCGAAAAGTGGTATTTGCGCTCGTGGGAGAAAATTACTATTCAGACTCTTAGTTTGGATAAGGGGCACTTCAATTAATATGGGGCACCTCACTTCTATATACACTCCAATGGCTAAATGCACCCCAGTCTGGATAGGGGGAGGTCATCTTCTCTTTTGTTTGAAAATAGTTTTTGGCGGGAAGTTCATTCTCAGCACTGATGTTTTTCTGGAATTATTTTGGACAAGATATTACGGGCATTCTGTTGGATATCGAATGGAAGAGTCGTATACATCAAAACAGGGTTGGCAAGAGAGTTCGTTATAGAAAGAAAATTTATCTCTGCGTATATCATGAAACATGGAAAATGCTGTTGAAAGTCCGAAACTTTCGGGCGAGAATTCGAACAAGATTTTTGTGGGTTCGTTCACGGATTTGGGTTTCTCTAGGCCTGTTGAACCATAACAGGGGAGGAAATTGGGCCGGATAATGGTCTCTCGACGG
The DNA here is from genome assembly GCF_003573695.1 of Papaver somniferum. NCBI lineage: Eukaryota > Viridiplantae > Streptophyta > Magnoliopsida > Ranunculales > Papaveraceae > Papaver > Papaver somniferum. The sequence goes on along the minus strand of NC_039363.1, from coordinate 121,855,909 downwards.
AGTTTTACTCGGGTTTTGTTGGATATTTTGAAGAAGATAGAGGGAGATTTCATTATACAGAACCGAGAATATTCCGATATTGGTTTTGTTATTTATGGAAGATACATGGGACCTTAGGGAAGATAATATGTACTGTGATTTGTTTCTATACATTCTGGAGAGTTTTGACAACTAAGAAGCCGCGTAGAGAGATTGCAGGAGATTTCCTCGCAACTTGTCGTGGGGGAAAAAAAAGGATTTACTCACAAGATATTCAATCCTCTTGTGCATAAATAAAGTTGGCTGAGGTTAAGAAGGGGGTCGAGAGTTGGGGGGAGCCAACAGAAGGCTACAGAGATCAGCAGGAGAAGTTGCAGAGAAGGAGTTTCTGCTGGTATAGAAGAAGAAGCTGCAGAGCATAAGACACACAGAAAAAGTCGCAGGGAAATATCGTTGTTCAACAACAGTACAAACATATCGTTTATAAACAACAGTTACATTAGGTTTTTAGCCAATATCCTCTTTGTAACATCGACGTTTGTAACATCATTACAGCGTTGCAAATCTCTGTGTTATACAATTTCTCCAATACAACACCTTTTTGAGCTATGGATTATTATTTTGAGCATGTTTTTGATATGAGGATCTAAACCCCAACACTGGGATGATAGAGAAAGCCATATTTCATACGTGTGGTAATTATATTTAATTCTTTTTACGATTTTTTGCATTAATTTAATCGTTTTATGATTTTTCTTAATTAGTTGTGAAGTCGTATGATGAGTTATGCTTGGTCTAAGTGCTTTTGATGCATCATGCTAGTGATTTACAGTTAATCTTTCTAAAATCTACCCTGGCAAAGAATTAGAGTCAATAAACAAGAGCTATAATTGTCTAAGAATTGATTTTTGAACCACATGGTATGAGGTTTGGTGGAATCCTGAGTCTCAGTACTCTCTCGACATTGTGACAAACCTTGTGTATATATTTTCTTTATTTTTATTGTTTTCTATTATTAAGTCTGAAATTGAGTCTACACAAGTCCGAGTTGAACGAACTTTATTTACCACTTTAAAAACTACATCAAATACACTTGTGTAGAAAAAGTTGCTCAAAAAGTGCTATTTGGAACCCCAGAGGAGATTTTCTATTCAGAATCTCAGTTTGGATAAGGGGCACCTCAATTACTAAGGGGCACCTTATTGACTATTTGTACCCAAGGCGCCAGTCTCTATTCGCACCCCCATATCTGTTAGGGGGAGGTCATCTTCTTCTTCACGGGATTTTGGCGGGAAAATGAAGTATGCAAGCTGCGCAACTTTCAGGGCAAGAATTGGATGTGAGTTTTGTCGAGTTTCTCTCGGATTTGACTTGCAATAATCCTGTTTCACTAAAATAGGGAAGGTAATTGATTCATTCACGCGAATAAGGGAAGATTTGGGTTGATTCTCGATAAAACAGGGAAGAAATATTACTGGGTTTATGGTTGATTGATCGGAAGAAAACGTGTAGAAAAGATAAAAAAAAATGGAAGAAAAGCTGGATTAGACCTGCAAAAAAGGAAAGTAGATTGATCGGATTGAATCACAAGTAATTAAGAAAATTATATAAACATTTAAAAGCTCTGCAAAAGCAGTGATCGAGTGAATTATAATTAAACATTAGAGAAAATGAAATAGTTACCCATTATTCATGTGTAAATAGCTTCATCCATTTCCTTGGTAAATACCATGTTGAGAAAGCTTTGCTTGACTTAGGAGACAGTGTGAACTTACTTCCATACCATGTGTACCTTAAGCTAGGACTTGGTGAGATGAAACCTATCCAGATAACACTTCAGTTAGCTGATAGGTCCATTAAAATTCCTTGTGGTGTAATCGAGGATGTTCTTATAGAGGTCGACAAGTTTATATATCCAGTGGATTTTTTTATCCTAGATACCCAACCTGTCCCCGACCCAGAGAACCGAATACCAGTGATTTTAGGTCGCCCATTTTTAGCTACATCCAATGCGATCATTAACTGTCGAAATGGTATTAAGAATTTGTCTTTTGGTAATATGACTATTGAGCTGAACATTTTTAATATTAGTAAGCTACCCTCTGAACTAGATGACTCGAACATAGAAGAGGTGAACATGATAGGAACATTAGTCGAGGAGTCATTACCAAACACTTTGTTAGAAGATCCATTAGAGAAATGCCTATCTCACTTTGGGATTGATTTTGATGATGATAATGTGATTAATGAGGTGAATCATTTGTTAGACTCAACCCCTTTGTTAGAAACTAATAATGGATGGAATCATAAGTTCGAACCACTACCAGTTTCTAAGTCTACCCTAGTTCCTTCGTTAGAAGAGCCTCCTAAGTTGGACCTAAAACCATTGCCAGGTACCCTGAAATATGTGTTTTTAGGCCCGTCCGAGACTTTACCTGTGATTGTAGCATCCGACTTGGATAGTGATCAGGAAAGTAGGCTAGTAACCGTCCTTCAGAACAACAAGGAAGCTTTAGGGTGGACCACAGACATTAAGGGTATAAGTCCCACTATTTGTATGCATCAGATCTATTTAGAGAGTGACACCAAACCTTCTAGGGAGATGCAACTTCGATGAACCCTAATATGAAAGAAGTAGTTCGAACCGAGGTTCTTAAACTGTTAGATGTATTATCTACCCCATTTCAGACAGTAATTGGGTCAGCCCCGTTCAGGTTGTTCCCAAGAAATCCGGTATTACTGTAGTCCAGAATGATAACAATGAGTTAATCCCAACCCGGGTGACCATGGGTTGGCGTGTCTGTATTGACTATAGGAAATTGAACAAGGTCACTAGGAAGGACCACTTTCCCCTTTCCTTCATCGAACAAATGATAGAGAGATTAGCTGGACGTAGCCATTATTTCTTTTTAGATGGATACTACGGTTATAATCAGGTTGTCACTGTGGTACCTTTGTGTATAGACGCATGCTTTTCGGGCTATGTAATCCCCCTACGACTTTTCAGTGTTGCATGATGAGCATATTTTCTGACATGGTAGAACGGTTCTTAGAGGTCTTTATGGATGATTTTCAGTATTTGGTTCATCCTTCGACGAGTGCTTGCATCATTTGTCATTATTGTTGACTAGGTGTAAGCAAAAGAATTTAGTGCTTAATTGGGAGAAATGTCACTTCATGGTTCGTTCAGGAATTGTTTTAGGGCATATCGTATCTTCTAAGGGTATAGAGGTAGATAAATCCAAAGTTGACCTTATTAAGACTTTACAGGTCCCAAAAACCGTAAGAGATATTAAGTCATTCTTTGGGCATGCTGGTTTTTATCGCCGATTCATTAAGGATTTTAGCTTGATTTCTAGACCTCTTTGCAATTTGCTTACAAAAGATGTTAAGTTTGTCTTTGATGATGCTTGTTTAGAGGCTTTTGAGAATCTTAAGACGTTACTTACTACCTCCCCCATAGTCCAGGCACCCAACTGGAACCTACCCTTTGAAATCATGTGTGATGCTTCAGATTATGCTATTGGTGTTGTGCTAGGTCAACGAGAAAACAAGTTACTTCATGTAATTTACTATGCTAGAAAAACTCTGAATGATGCCCAGTTGAACTATACCACTACGGAGAAGGAACTTTTAGCCATTGTGTTTGCCATAGACAAGTTTAGACCATATCTCTTAGGTTCTAAGGTCGTTATATATACCGATCATGCTGCTTTGAAATATCTTCTATCTAACAAGGATACGAAACCTATATTTATTAGGTGGATCCTTTTGTTGCAAGAATTTTCCCAAGACATTAGAGATAAAAAGGGTTCCGAAAATGTAGTAGCGGACCACTTGTCTAAGCTAGTTGTTGATTCCCCTGATGATTTCCTTCCTATAAGAGATAGTTTTCCTGATGAACAACTGTTCTTTGTTACCCAATTACCTTGGTATGCGAATATAGTGAACTATCTTGTTACTGGTAGAATGCCCCAACATTGGGGGTAAACAAGATCGTTCTAGGTTTTTAGCCGAGGTTAAGCACTTCTTTTGGGATGATCCTTATTTGTTTAAGTATTGTCCAGACCAGATTATTAGGAGATGTATACCTGAGAGTGACCAGTCCATATTATTTCCTTTTTTCATGATCATGCTTGTGAGGGTCACTTTAGTGCTAAGAAGAATGCTGCTAAGATATTGCAGTGTGGATTCTATTGGTCTTCGTTGTTTAAAGACTCTCATAGTCACTGTGTTACTTGTGAGCGTTGCCACAAATTAGGAACCATTTCTCGTAGGAACATGATTCCCTTGAACCCTATTTTAGTTGTTGAGGTCTTTGATGTGTGAGGTATTCACTTTATGGGTCCGTTTCCTAATTCTTTTGGTAACTTATACATCCTTGTCGCTGTAGACTATGTCTCTAAGTGAATTGAGGCGGTTGCATGTAAAACCAATGACCATAGGGTTGTGGTTGAGTTCTTGAAAGATAATATCCTTACACGTTTTGGTACACCGCGTGCTATAATTAGTGATGGAGGGTCGCACTTTTGTAATGGACCTTTTAGGCTTCTGATGAAGAAATATGGTATTACACATAAGGTATCTACCTGTATCATCCACAGACTAGTGGTCAAGTAGAGGTTTCCAATAGGGATATAAAACGTATATTAGAGAAAACAGTTAATCCTAATCGGAAAGATTGGTCGTCTAGGCTTACTGATGCCATATGGGCTTACCGTACTGCGTTTAAGACCCCCACTGGAATGTCACCTTATCGACTTGTATATGGCAAGGCATGTCACTTACCTGTTGAGTTAGAACATAGAGCATATTGGGCTGTTAAGCAGCTAAATTTTTCACTTGACAAGGCAGGAGCCCATAGGAAACTCCAGCTCAATGAGTTGGAAGAGATTCGTAGAGATGCATACGATAGTGCTAAGTAGTATAAGAACAAAATGAAACTTGTGCATGATAAGAATATTTTAAGAAAATCATTTTATCCAGGTCAAAAAGTTCTTCTGTATGATACCCGCTTGCATCTTTTCCCTGGGAAGTTACGTTCTCGGTGGACGGGTCCTTTTATTGTTCGCACTGTCTTTCCTCATGGAGCTGTTGAGATCGAGACACCAGATGGTAGTAGTTCTTCGAAGGTTAGCGGTTAGAGATTGAAACCCTTTTTAGAGCCCTTTCCTACAGGTGATGTTGAGGAGGTTCCTGTGGAGGACCATGTTTACCCTTGATTGACCATCGAGGCGATTGTATGTTGTATATTAGTTTTTGATTTCTCTCTTCACCCAGGTACTATATTTCCGACTTCTCTCTTTACTGATTCCTCATGTTACTTTACTTTTTGGTATTGCTCTTTCATTAGAAACATTGAGGACAATGTTAGATTTAAGTTTGGGGGTGGGGAAGAAACTTTTTGTTAGCTTTTAGTTGCAATAAATAAACTCCAGAGCCTAGAAATTTATTCTTATTAAGGTTGGCACTAACCAATCTAAGTGGATGTGAACATCTTGGTTATAGGAGTTGAGGAACCAATCTGATTAGATGGAAACATCTAAGAGTATATTCATAAAAGCACAGAGCTCAGGTGGTAGAATTAAAAAAAAACATGGTAGTTTCGCCATATCTCGTTGAATCCTAATCCCTTATGTTTTTATTTCTTAAGTGATTTGGTGGGGCACACGATTCAAGTTGTTACCATTGCTAGGTGATATAGAGTGATTGAGATACAAAAAAAAAATTGAGACCAGACCATCAGACCAACCGGAATAAATTCAATAAAGTCGACCACTGGTGCCCTTGTATATGCCATTTGTGTTAACCTAGAGTTAGGTTTATCGACCACTGGTCCCCTTGTATATGCTAGTTATGTTGATATTAGTCAGACCGGTATCTCAGTCTATTAGGATAGGTTCATCTTGGCAGAGGCCTTCAGACAGCTATGGGAAACACCGTTCACTTTAAACCATCTATTTTTTTTTCCTCTTTATCCATCTTATTAATCTTTCCATGTGATTGGTTGACTCCGGTTATGATGTCCAGAAACTATCTGAGTAGAGCTCTGTCACTTATATATGAATTTTAGTATGCTGAGTGCAAACTCGTGTACAACAATTGGAATTTCGCATCGGAGTACTTCCTCCTATAGTCAATGAGAGTATGCCAACCAAGGAGATTCTTTAGTGCCTTCCAAGGTTCTGCGTAGATAGCTAGGGTCTGGAGTAAAGGTTTTGTGGGTACACCTCTGGTAAACCCTCCCGAGACTATATCTCGGTCTGGAGTTAGGATTTTATTTTTCTAGATTAGTTTTGCTCGAGGACTAGCAAATAATAAGTTTGGGGGTATTTGATAGACACATTTTTATGTCTAATTTGTCCTCAATGTTCTGTATTGTTGGTACTCGATTTCGTACTTATTATGGTATTTTATGTGTTTGTAGGTATTTTTGGGAAATAAACATTTTTGGAAAATTCGTCTCGAAAAGTTGTTATTTGCACCCGGAGGACACATGTTATTCGGACTCTCGATATGACTTTCGTCACTAGTAAAGATGAACTTGGCCAAAGCGAAAGCTTACCAACACATATTTCGAGAAATAGATAGGCGAGATGAACTCGGCTCGAAATAGCAAATGTGTATAATCGAAGTCTATATAGCACAACGACTTTTGCCTCAAGATAGGAGATAGAGTAGATAGACTTTTGAGTGATAGATAAGTTCAAGTCTCCACATACCTTTTAGTCGATGAGGTTCCACCAGTTCCTTGAGTAGTTCTTCGTCTTGTATGATGATCGCCATGGAGTTCTTAAGCTCAACTAAACTATCTATCCTAGTCCGAGACTTAGCTATAGTAGACTAGAAATCAAGACTTATAATTTTGATCACTAACATTGACAAACATGCTTGAGATAGCAACGCATGCGAGTTCGACCGAGCAGTGCTCTAAAAATATCCTCCTTTGTCAATTTTAGTGACAAAACTATCAATACATATGGAATAAATAAATAAATGAATAAACTTTTGTAGCTCCCATTCCACATGCCTAATCTTCAACACTACTCGAAATCTTCGTCACTTGCAAGTACTCTAATGATCCCAACGGTTGTAAGTTCAGCATCATCGTTGTTGAAAATTCGTAGCTATAACAATGAGAAAACAAGTAGTCTCAATCATTTTTATACAGTGTCATAGTATCATTATGCATCATCAAAGTTCAATTGTATCACAACTTCGACAACAATACTATGGTGATATGTATTACTCCCCCTTAGTCAATACTCCATCTCACATGGAAACCACTCCCTCTTACACAATGATCCGAAAACCATATGTATTTTTAGTGTGAACTACATATTAATTCTCTTCCTTTTTTTCAATAAAATTGGCAAAGGTACGAAAACGGGATCCTAATGAAATTTCCAAAAGGGACATTTCATGACCAAAAGAAATCACATATCAACTTGTTTAGATGCAATCATAAAGCCGAAACTAAATGCTTTCATCAAGGAGTTTATAAAGATACAAGATAACTCCTATAATATTCCACAGCCGCACTCCCCACAAAGATTTGGCAATTAAGCACAAGTTCAATTAAGAACTCTCCCCCATAATATGTCATTCCCGAAATAACAACAAGAGCGGCCTTAATTTCAAAAGAAAATAAGGATTTCTTTGGACATAACAAATCACATACGAATATACTCAATTAGATTAATCACAAGAGAACCCATAATTAATCTGATCGTAAATATACAACCAAATTAACCACAAAAAGTGATGAATTTAATTGATCATGCTCGACATAAGAGAACTTACGGAGCCTCATAGTATATACATAAAATTATGGATCAGGGAAGATCAATACTGTGGAATATACAAGGATTCATTTTATTTTCCATCACTATTCGCACCATGACATACAATAGACATAATCCTTGTCAACAAAAGATTTTAACCTATCTTCCATCAATAAATGACATAATAGGCTTGACTTTTTTGTATTTGTCAAAAGTTCATTCATTCTTTTAACGACTTACGAAAGACTTAACTTTTGACAAGATTATCTGTACTTCTTATGAACTCAATCACAACTAGCAAATTCAGTTTGAAAGACAAGATCATTCAAAGATATTGTGCCATAAAAAGTTATTACATGAGCAAGACATAAACTTTAAGTTTAACAGTAGAAGTTTAAACAGATAATAACAGAATAAAAGATAACTTAGATAAACAAAGATGCTAGTGATCATTAAAAGGATTCATCCCTAGTTTGATGGCTTGAGCTTCAAACATGCCTTGTTCTTCTAAGTGCCATTGTTGAGTGTGAAATTACAAAAACGATTTAGGAGACTTACTTGGTTCATGAACTGTTTCTAATGGCAGAGATGCACACGGTTGACAACCACAAAAACCGTTCTTAACCCAATGTACGCGAGCTTCTCCTGAATTCAGTGACACAAACCAATATCAATTTGGTTAAGAAACCAAGAATCTATGAAGCCAGAGGTGAGTGAACAGTTTGGTTTCTCCTTTGTTTACAAACTGGTTAGGCGAGGAAGAAGGGTGAAAGAATCAAAGTGATTCTTTTTCTCTTTCATGTGTCGAGTAAACCATTTTGACACGTTCGAGAACTGGATTAGTTCATGAGACGGTTCTGGTTCAAAGTATGTGAATCACTCGTGTGCAAGCCAAGGGCTCGTTTGGTAAAAACAAGGAGGAATAGCTCAACATTCATTTTTTTTGAATCAATTTTCGTAGACACAAAAATTGTTTTTGCACTGCATGGCACCAAGAAAGAGCTTCTTTCCAACAGTTTTTACAACTCATAGTATTGAGAGAAACCCAAGGAACTATCTTTATAATTTTTTCAAAGAACATCCAAATAGCACAAGAAAAAATGTGTTTATGATTTCTTGTTTTATACCTTACAAAAAACAGTTTCTGCAGGTAATGTTTAATATCGCACAGGGAAACTCTTTTGATAAAAAAAGACATCCTAAATTCTTTATAAGAAGAGACAATACTATTATCTTAGTAAGAAGTGTCAGGAATTATCCAATGAATTGATTCATTTTTAGAGGTGATACAATCGTAGGACTTAGACTTAAACTCTTTTTGTAAACCACTTAGTTTGCTCCAACTAGTTGGATTACACAGAAGAAGAGGATTTCTCTCACTGATTAATAAATCAATGTCAACCTCAACATGAATATTATTCATCATAACTTGATTTAGTCTATCAAGAGATTGTTTTTCTTTCTGGAGAAATGAATCAACATCAGAAGTTAAGCTTTCAAGTTTCTTTTCAATTCCTGAAAAACTTCAAGGGATTTTTAACCTGGTGAAGGTTTAAACAAAAAATTTTCTACAGAGCTAATTAAATCAGACATAGAAGAGAATTCTGGAATCCCTGGATCTGGTGGTGCATTTATTGAGATAACACTTCTGTCCATAGAGTCAGATCGCTACAAAGATAGACTTGTAAGGTCTTTAACGTGTTTGCCTGCTCTGACACCAATTGAAAAAGCGGGGTTACAACAAACACACCCAATATTTCGATTAGCAATCTTTATGGACTAACCCAAGTATACTTTCAAGAGAATCAACTAGATTCAATCTTAATAAATTATATCAAAGAGTTCTAATATCTCTATTTCACAATGTAATCAGCAAATCGAACAGATAGAAATCCGTGAGCCTGATTATTATGTGAAATAACTTGAATGGTACCAAAGACCAATGTTCAAGTGTCAATCAATGTAAATCAACTACCAAAAATTGGATATTCTAATTGATTGATCTTAACGTACAACATGTGATATTTCAATTATATAACAAAATATAATGCGGAAAATAAATAACACGGACACCAGAATTTTGTTAACGAGGGAACAACAAATGCAGAAAAACCCCGGGACCTAGCCCAGATTGAACACACACTGTATTAAGCCTCTACAGACACTAGCCTATTACAAACTAACTTCGGTCTGGACTGTAGTTCAACCCCAATCAATCTCACACTGAGCCAAGGTACAGTTGCACTCCTTACGTCTCTGATCTCAGCAAGATACTACGCATTTGATTCCCTTAGATGATCTCACCCACAACTAAGAGTTGCTACGACCAAAAGTAAAAAACTTTAATAAACAAATCTGTATCACACAGAAAAGTCTACGATAATAGATAAATCTGTCTCCCACAGAAATACCTAAAATTTTTGTTCCGTCTTTTGATAAATCAAGGCAAAAATTAACCAATTGATAACCCAGACTTATATTCCCGAAGAACAGCCTAGTATTATCAATCACCTCACAATAATCTTAATCGACGAGGCGAAAGAAGATATTGTGGAATCACAAACGATGAGACGAAGATGTTTGTGACTACTTTTATATCTTGCCTATCGGAGATATTAATCTCAAGCCAATCGTTACGATTGTACTCAACATGATAGAATCAGCAAGATCAGATCACACACCTACAAGAAAGTAATATCGGTCTGGCTTCACAATCCAACGAAGTCTTCAAGTCGTTAACCTACAGGGTCTCGAGAAGAAACCTAAGGTTAAAAGAGAATCGACTCTAGCTAATACAACTAGTATCACACAGGAAGTGTGGGGATTAGGTTTCCCAGTTGCTAGAGTTTTCCCTTATATAGTCTTTCAAATCAGGGATTGCAATCAATGTTAGATTAGTAACAAAGCATTCAATATTCAACGTTAGATGAAAACCTGATTAGATTCAATCTAATATCTTTCCACCGTTGGATCGAAAACTTAGCTTGTTACACACAAATGAAATGCATGATTTTAGGTTTGTGTAACCGTACCCAAACATGTACATTTGTTGGTTCAACAGTAGTTAACCAAATGGTTAGCCATATGAGCACTTTCATATCAACCATATTCTTCTTCACCATAACCAGTTCAAATGACTCAAATGAACTAGTTAGAGAGTTGTTCAATTGTATAAATCTTATATAACTATACAAGAAACAATCGAAGCAAAAACGATTTGATTCACTCGAACCGATGCATGAACTTTATATCCACGGTTTGCAATTTGCATTCCTTTGTTAATATAAATATAAGTTCACAAATAATCTTTTTTAGATATAACCAACTCAAGTACGCGGACTTAGTTCGCGGACTTAAGTTTCCGGAAGGAGTTCACTAACTCCAGCAGATATTCTCGGGATGAGAACCTCCGCCAGTTCGCGAACTGGGTTCGCGGACTGAGTTCACAGCTCTTGTTCTGGTTTTCCTGATCAACAAAGTACGCATACTTTGGTTCAAGGAATAAGGACTTATACATATATGTTTTTCCACACAATGTTTATATCCAACATTGGTTATATAATACAAACTCTCATTTCAATCATTGAAACATTCTTAGAGGACGTTATATAGTTGTTATTCACAAACCATTTTTCGTCAAAGCCATTTTAAAAGTGATTGAAACATAACATGACTTTCTTCACTAGGTAAATATGAACTTGTCCAAAAAGAAAGCTTACCAACACATATTTCGATAAATAGATAAGCGAGATAAACTCGGCTCGAAGTAGCAAATGTGTATAATCAAAGTCTATATAGAAAAACGACTTTTGCCAAGATAAGAGATAGAGTAGATAGACTTTTGAGTGATACATAAGTTCAATTCTCCACATACCTTTTAGTTGATGAAGTTCCACCAGTTCCTTGAGTAGTTCTTCGTCTTGTATGATGATCTCCATGGAGTTCTTGAGCTCAACTACACTTTCTATCCTAGTCCGAGACGTAGCTATAGTAGACTAGAAATCAAGACTTATAGTTTTGATCACTAACATTGACAAACATGCTTGAGATAACAATGTATGCGATTTCGACCGAGAAGTGATCTAACATATGTGATATTTCAAGCTATGTCCATAGAAATGTAATCTCGAACAGTCTCATGGCAACACACGTAATTTTGTTTGTCTTCGTTGGATTATCTTAAAATTTTAGTATATTTTGACTAAAATTAAAAGGAATCTCCCGTAAAATTTTCATCATCATCAGACATGGAATAGATTGTTTAATAATTACTAGAGCTAGATGATGAAATTTCCAATTTTACGTTCAACAATATGTTTTGGGCCTATATGCTAATAGTTTCAAGTTTATTATTTAATGGGCTTGAATAATTCACTAATAATTAATCAAATCCATATATTCTTAAATTTTTTATTATGAACTAGTCAAGCCAATGGACCGGTCCTTGACTAAACAGTTTACCCAATTTTGACTGAACCATCTCGATTCGAATTTGGTCTTCTAGACTCAGAAGTACTTGAACATCATTTATAAGCCTTTTATATGGAAGTTAATTTTATAGAAAAGGACCATAATTCCACTATATAAAACCTTGTATCGGTGACAGTGCACCGTTCAAAAAACAAATCCATAACTTATACGTTTCCAAGGTGATATATTGATTTCGGACAATGAAATAGTTTGAAGGAAGTTTTTGAAACATTCATATTTTCTTCCCAAAATTTGAATGTTCAGTGGGATGTAATGAACTTTTTATACTGTAATGAATCAATAACTTTAAATAAGCAAATTAGCACATCTCAACTTTTGTATAATTTTTCACAAAAGATGACATGATCGTCAAAAAAAAAAATCATTCCATGTTTGTTTTTCTACTTCATCCATTATACTAAAAAGCATGTATAGGTTGAATTATTATGAAAAAAGATTCACGATCTTTAATAAGATATTCAACCTAAAATATGTGGCTAAGAGGCGTGTGATATTCTCTTGAAAAGTATATTTACACCCGTTGGTGTAAAGTTTTTCTTAACTTAAGCTAACCATGATAAAGTTACATATGGAAAGAAACCCGAAAAAAAAGGTTAGACGTGCTAAATCATACTCACGTTGGTATCGTGAAACATGCGAAAGAAAACACATAAATCATGGTAATCGATGTGAATGTTTTTCCCAAACAGTGGATTAGATGTAATAATATAAAGTAGTGTATCTACCGAGATTAAACCAAAAAAGTAATTCTGACTCATATCTATTAGTGTTGGAAACCTTGATACATGCATTTATGGAGAACGGTTCAAGAACTATAACGCGAATATCTTATAGGAACAGTCAACTACAAAATATATATGGATTTTAAGGACAAAAAACTCACGATATCCCTGGATAAGGTCGTACCCTAGACGTCAACTTTAATGGAAACAAGAATTTTTTCTAGTCAATAAACTTACTAAATTTTTATTATTTTGCTTTCTTTATTCAAACGAATTTTATATGGTTTGATTCTATATTTTATATAATTTGATCTTAGAATATTATAGTTTAATCGATACTTCATAATCTAAAATAAATAAATAAATAATTGGAGAAGAATTAAATACATATTCTATTTTTATGGAATTAAAAAAGTATATGATTTCCATGAGATTGAAATACTCCAAAGCACGTGACATATACTCTTAAGCACTTGAGTTATAAAGATCATCTGTGCATTATGATGATAAGTATACCATTTTCAGGAACTGTAACGCTGTAAAGTAAATGAAATAAACTTCTCTTGTCATCTAATAAGGACACAACACATATTTCATGATGCTCTGAAGGAAGTATAAAACTACTTGATTTGTTTTCTTATATAATACCATGATGTGATTGGATAATTACAAGTGATAGTCGAGCGAAGAAACGCTCGATCTTTGTTGCCTAATTGGTATAAAATTACATGAGTTCCGTAAGAACCAAGATCTAATCACACTCTGTTATGTTCTTACGATATCCATGCAAAACAATTATCATACGGAAATTCACGATGAGAATGGGAATGCATCTACAAATTGCCTCTAATGTATATGAAAGGAATAACATTTCAGTTAAACTAATGAGCCAATTAGTCTGGTGAAATATAAATCGGTAATACTTGGACAATTAAATCCATATCGTTTGACTCATTCAGATTAAGAGATAACCGTACAAAAGAACTTTGGTTATAATATGATGCTCTTTTATGAAAGAACTCAAATGAACATCCTTTTATTTGAGTAAACAAGAAAATGAGAATTACAAAGATTGAAAGAATGCAAACGAGTGCATCTCTCACAATCAAGGATTTCTAAAGTACTAGAAGAACCACCTCTCCTCCTGTAATGCTTTTAAAGCAATAAAGCATGTAACTCATTTCAAAAAGTCTTTCTTCAGTAAATAGGATTGAGACCATCCTAAGATGCAACTGGTAAACAACACATTCTTTTAAAGGAAACAAGGTGATATTTGTGGACATATCCATACAGAATGCGGATCATTCAATGAATCTAGTGGATAATTTGAAGTGTTGAATAAGTTATTGTTCACAAGAAATGATGCGTTTATGAAAAATCCTAGAACATATTACATAACTTAAGAACTCACCACCCTTGTTCATATTGAAGAGTTTACATAAAAATAACTTGATGATTATCGCATGTTGAGTATGCTCAATGTCGAGCATCTAATACCACATGGTCTTGCAGAGGCTACCATCAAACTTTATAAATGGTGTCTAAGGAATAGGTTATGCGTACCAACCTCCTATAACTGCTTGTAGATATGAAATTTTATATGCATATTCTCTTATTTATTTTAGGACACACAATTAGTCAATCATTTACGGGTACCGGTTGGTAACTGGATATAAAGCCGGAAATTCTTACGCATGTTTTTGGTTGTGCTATACATATATATATATATATATATATATAACCCCACATCGTACTATAATGAGTCAATAAAACGATTAAATAGTTATGTTGGAAATGAATTCCCAATAATTATCCATGTTTTGAATTCTTTGGCAGGCGATCTCTTAACCGCTAGATTTACGGATCGTCATGTTGATCAGATACTCTTCTCATTGTTGGGGGGAGATTAAAGGATTTTCAAAAGGGATGACATGAATTTTCTTGGTGTGTTCCCACTTTATCTCATATTTATTCTTGTTTTCTAAAAACGTTATTGTGAAAGAATCACCGATTTTCAGAATGTACATTCATATCACTAAAGTGACAAGATCACACATACCAGATGCAAATGTACCTGCAAGGTAAGAAAATATTCGGTGTTGTAACTACACATGGTGTAAGTGTAGTTAAGGCATTGTCTCCATAAAGAAATATGGAGAGACCACCATTTTCGACCAATGGTCACCTAGAAAGGGAGCAGGTGAACAAGGAACCACCTAATTTATATCATTAATGAAATTATCTCATTAGATTGTCTCTAATTATGTTCATGAATTAATATTGGAGGACGGTCCGAAGTATAATGATTTCAGAGGACATCGAAATCCAATGGATTATGAGAACATGCACGAGTCAATGGAAAGATCATGCGAGCATATTGATGATTATTGCATATACAGTTTCTCAAATAAATGAGAATGATGAGATCGAACCGCGCTCCTTATTTCTTAATATCAACAAAGAGCATACTTCTCATATAAAATCCAGGTAGAACTTGATTCCTTGAAAAATATACAGGTATTTGGTGCAGTGATGTCAACCGACCAAGTGTAAAACTTGTATGACATACATGATTGTTTGTCACAAAGTGTAGTTAGAAGAAAGAAATCTTGAAGTATAAAAACTCGCCTTGTGACGTGAGGTTTCTCAGAAAAACCTAAATTTTTATACTTTCTTATAATGAACGTTATATCGTTCTGCTACTTACTTAGCTTTGTAGACTCAGAAGGACTTGAAACGCAAGATTTTTATGTGGTTATTATATATCTCTGTAAGTACTAAGGGACAAAGATGTTTACAAAAGTGTTGTAAATCATAATTCTGATGGTTTGAACGCTATCCACGCCATAATCCCAAATCTTCAGCATCATATGTCTTTGTGGATTAGGTCTAAATATGCTTGGGATATCTAAGAAACCGTATTCGAAGGAGATACCTCAGAGAAAGAAGATAGGCTTCAAAACCTAAATTTTGTATGGGAAAATCTTCGTATGTATGATGAAGAATCATTTTATGAGTTTAACTAAAAAGTGTCTGGAATTGTTAATGCATGTTTTGTATTAGGGAAGACCACTCCCCAAAAGGACATTGTGATGAAAATTCTTCAATCCTTACTAGCAAGATACGAGTCTAAGAAATATGCCATCATGGAAGGAAACAACCTTCAAACTATTTCCTGAAATACTCTAGTTGGAAAGTTAAATATATTTGATCATGAACTGCAATCCAAAGACGGAAAGGATATTGCGTTCAAGGCATTGAAAAACACTGAAACTCTTAAAAGTGAAAGTATTGATAACTCTGTGAACAATCTTGTTGATCCTGATTTTTCAGATGAAAATCTTGATAAATCAGTTTCATTCATCACAAGACAGTTTAGAGAACTTCTTAGGAAGAAAAACAAACGGTTCATTAGAGAAAATCCTCATAAGTCAGCTAGGCCACATAATCGTATTTCTGTCAGAAACAGAGATTCTAACGATACTGACAATGAGGATATGCCATAGTGCTTCAAGTGTAAAGGGTTCAGTCACTTTTCTAATGAGTGTCAAAATCGTAAGAAATACACTGGCAACAAGAATCTTGATGCAACACTTGATGAAGCATCTGATCATTATGATTCCGAAGAGGATGATGGATCAAGTGTAGCACTCTTGGGAGAAATGATCTATTTTGATGAATGTAGCAATACTCATATCAATCTTGATAATTTGATTGATGACTCTTCATCAAAATCATTGGAGGATGATATGGATTTTTCATATACTAATAAAAATTTTGTTAATGTTTCAGGTACCCTGTGTTTAGCTGCTAACGATGTTCCTGAATCAATCTACAAACCAATATGTCCTTATTGTACCATTGAGGGTCACGAACTCACACAATGTTTCAAGTACAAACAAAAAAGTAAGGTATGTCAACAAACTGCAACGGAGGGCTAATCGTTTAGAAAATGTGCTTAAACTTGTTCAAAATTCCAATCCCGGGGTTACGCAAAGTTAACTCTTCTTCTTCTAAAATATTGATTGATTCTAAGGTTAAGGTAAAATCTCAAACGAAGAGAAGAGTCCAGACTAAATGTCTCGTAAAGAAGGATATTACAAATTCTGTGCAGAAATCTAGTGGTGAGCAATCTAATGATCACCTTAACACAATTTAATTGTGTCAAAACGTGCATCTTGTCTCATGTTCCCTTAAAAGAGACAAGAACTGTGCACAAGAGGGCTTTTGATCAAATTTGAATATTATTACTTGGATGTCCATCTTTTATTTGTTCATCTTAATCTATGTCTTAAGTAATGGTATTGAAAATTTCGATCTATGTGAAAATTTAAAGAAGGATAAAAGTGACATTTCATTATTCTTAGGTTTTATGTATCTTTTATAGTACTGAACTTTTAATGTTCCAAAACCCTGCATGGTAAATATGTTCTACCTCAATACTCATATCTCTTTCACAAGAACTCATGCTTGTTGAGCAATATATTTATGTTTCATAAATCCATTTTATTCCTACGAATTAGGGAGACTCCAAGCACAACACCTTCTCGTGAAATCTATGCTCCAATGGTTGTTGATACCCATACAACTAGAAAGGAACAAGAGATGTCCTATCCTTTTGACTCATATCTTAAGAGGAAAATGAAGAATAAGAAGACACCTAGAGCGGATCGCTCCAATCTGAAAAGGTTTGAAACTCTTCTTGAAGAACTTAAGAAAACCAAGAAGGAGGTGTAGGGACTGAAGACGATTCTACAAAAATCTCTTAAACTACAAGAAGCACTTGTCAATCAACAACCTACCAGGTTTGCAGGAATTAACTCTTTCATTCATGAACCGTATATTCCTATGTCTGTCATTGATAAGGAGTTTGGAGATGATAAAGAATTTTTCAAATATTTTAAATACTAGGAAACTTCTTCTGAGAATTTATTCTTGCATTTGAGAAGGATAACTAGGGTTGGGTATAGCATAAATTGTGATTATACAAGCTATTTCCAGCGATTTTCATCTTGCATATTCTTAGATTTATTTATTTAAATTCTAGAGTTTTTGGAAGATGAACTTGCAGTATGTAATCACTAGTGGTTTAATATATTGCGAAGTCTTATGAGATATATATGTGTTTTACTTTGTAAATTGAACTGGTATCTCATATATGCTCAGAAGTTAAATCTATTGTGTTTTTTATAAACTAAAAATAGAACAAACTCTTTGGGAATTTTCTCGCAGTATCGATCTACTTGTGATCACACCTTTGTGTTATTACTGCACTATACACTCCTTAAAATTTTCTTATGTTGAGTCATACTGATTAAAATTATCTCCTTGTCCGTAAGCGACGTTGAGATTAATCTAAGTCGATGTTCAAGATACAAATCCATGTGATTTGTTAATGTTCGAAAAAATCCTTCTTTTTACAAAAGTAGGGTTACTTATATTGTTCTCTTAGGAATGGCATCAAATGGGGGAGAGTTCTTAAATGAACTTGTGCTTAATTGTTATATCTTTGTAGGGTGTGTAGCTGTGGAATTTACAGGGGATGCTTGTATCTTAATTTAAATCTCCCAGATAAGCGCTAAGTATTTCATACTATGTGATATCATCTAAATAAAGTTGATATGTAATTCTCTCTAAATCCCGAAGTATCTTTTGGTTGAATACATTACGATCCCATAGTTTTCGTACCTTTGCCAATTTTTATTGACAAAAAAGGGGAAAATTATTTAGTAGTTTCACACTACATACATATGGTTTACAAATAATTATGTAAGGGTAAGTGAATCAATACATACATGTTTCATTGTGAAAAATATGTAAGTATTGATTAAGGGGGAGAAACATATCACCGTAGTATTACCTCAAAGTTGTGATACAATTGAACTTTGAAGAAGATAATAATACTTTTTTTTTCTGTATAACGACGATTAAGAATTTTTTTCTTCAAAGTTGTTATTGCTACGGATCTTCAACAACAACGATGTTGAGTTGAACACGTTCAAAATCATTGAAACTTGAAGTAACGAATAATTCAAGGAGTTGAAGAAACCAAGGAAATCAGGCATGATGGATTCAAGGAGTTTTTGAAGCTTTAATTTTTATCCATATGTATTGATAGTTTTGTCACTAAAATTTATAAGGGGGGGACTGTTAGAGCATTGCTCGGTCGAACTCACAAGTGTTGCTATCTCAAGCTTGTTGTCAAATTTAGTTTCCAAAACTATATATTGATTTCTAGTCTACAATTAGTTGACTCTCATATTAGGATAGAAGGCTAGTTGAGAAACGAACATCACTTTAGTCATCATTGCATTCTACCGTTTGAAGGCGAAGATAAACCTAATCTTTTGGAGAACTTCTTCAGCAAAAGGTAAGTGAAGACTGAACCACCTATTTCTCAAGTTATGTTCATCTTTATATCTATGAAATTTTGTCGCATAAATAATTAGACTATCGTAAGCAAGTGTTGTTATCTCAAGCTTGTTGTCAAATTTAGTTTTCAAAAACTATATCTTGATTTCTAATCTACAATTAGTTCACTCTTATATTAGGATAGAAGGATAGTTGAGAAACGAACATCACTTCAGTCATCATTGCATTCTATCGTTTGAAGGCGAAGATCAACCTAAGCTTTTGGAGAACTTCTTCAACAAAAGGTAAGTGAAGACTGAACCACCTATTTCTCAAGTTATCTTCATCTTTATATATATGAAATTTTGTCGCATAACTAATTAGACTATCGTAAGCATATCAAGAATTTCGAGTCAAGTTTATCTTGGTAATTTGTTCTCGAAATATATATGACCAAGCTTAATGAAAATTTGTTCATACTTGATGAATTTCGTAAGAAAAATTTATTGTTTGTAATCTAAATTATGATTCAAGATTATCATTCGAATATATCCTGGGACAGTGATATGTGTCATTGATGTTATTTGGGAATGTTTCGAAACGATCTAAAGAGAAATATAAAACTACTGAAAATATGGATACATGACAATATGCATACCAGTTTCACAAATTGGGGAAAAATATTATAGGTCTGGAGCCATAGTACATGTACCCAGTATACGTATCGTCTATAGTTCGATGGAAAGACGAGCGATCGTAAGAAATTTCACCTTATTAAGATACTTTCCTCTCCGAATAGACGGCTCCACCAGAAACAACAAGAATCAAGTTTTCCTGGCTCTTAGAATAGTCTGCTAGAAATGCAAACTTAGGTATTTATAGACTAAGGATGTTTGGAAACCAAGGAATTTCCAAAACCAAAAGTATTCTCAAGATATGCAATGAATAGAAAAATTCGGTTTCCCGAATTCCAATAAATGCTTGTCCAAAGTTTCCGAAATCTCTCGATAGAAAATCTCCAATTAGTAAATGCACATTACTAATTTTTATTCTCTAGAGATATGCATTTAATTGCTGGTAATTAAAGCATATAAAACCAAAAACCTTAATTAAAAGATTCCCAATTTATTTCGGCACAAGATCTCCTTGAGTACTAAGGATTATCTTTGAACAATAAGTGATAAGAGTTATTATACGTGTTCAAAGTATGTTGACATCTCTTCACTGTAAGTCCTTATTCATATTTACATGGATTTACATTCTTGGAATCAGTTATACCACAGTTCCAAACAAGTTTATAATTGGTTGACCTGTATTCCAAGATAATTATGTGATTGATAAAATCAAATCACATACATGGGTTCAATCGGTTATACCAATCACTAGAATCGGTTATACCTCAATATGGAAATATATATTTGTGATCGGTCACACAAGTTACCAGGTCCTGTTACATAAGTTACCATATTCCATGGTATCGCTTGTGATTGATCACACCAGTTACCAGGATCGGTTACACCAATTACCAGTACCAGTTACCAATTACATGGATTGATTAAACAATACTTTGTGATCATCACACCAGTTATTAGGATCGGTCACACCAATTACAAATATCGATCATACCTTCTCATGGTGATTACTTAGGATCGGTTACACTAATTAATAAAAACTAGTCATACCAAATCATAAGTCAGGCACTGTGATTAGTTATACCAAGATACATAATAAAGTTACGATCGGCTCTACCATCTCACGCATATTTGTAATCCAAATATTTCCAATGAATAGCCGTACCAATAAGCCTAACGATTTCCCTTTCAATTCATAAAAAAAATTCATGAATGTACTTGCTTTAAACAAATGTAAAACATTGTTTCCTAGGATGAAATCTTAACCATAACCCATTCACATAATCATAACAGTATATATAAGATTATGTCAATGTCATATCTACGAAGTTCAAAAGATAAGCGTTATACTTCGTAGTCTAATTCCCTAATACTATAATCATACAAATATGAACATGTCACATCACTAGAGTATCATACAATATGTAAAGTATATACAACTTCGCAGTTATGTTTTCAATATAGCACGACTTGAAAGATACGTTAGGAATGAAACAGTTCAAGTCAAAATTGATAACCTCAAGAGGAAGGATGATGTCGTCGTTGTAGTTCGCTTCTTCTTCACATTCTTCAGGTCTTCAGAGTAATACTTGTATGTTTCAACATTCCTAGACTTTCTAGTCTAACCAAAACGAAGTTGACTCTAGTATATAATCAAGTGCCTTTAGATGATTTTTGACACACTAAAATATGACAAACAAACTTAACATACCAACGCTTGGTGAGTTCAGCCGAGCTATGCTCTAATACCCATTATCCATACCACAAAAAGTCTAGATGTGAACTCGTGAACTTGGAATGGTATGCAATATGCATACCGAAAAATAACTGTTGGTTTTGTAATCGGTGTGGTATCCGTACCCAGTACGCAAATCGAAAAAGTTTTGTATGTTCCAGAAATTATATTTGTATTAAGGGTACACATATCCGGTACATGTACCATGACAAATATAGTCACGAATAAGGCTGAAGTACACGCACTTGCCCTGTCGAATATTTTCAGATGCACGTAAAATTATTTCTGTGAGAAAAATTAGTATTTGAATAGTTCTCTAAGAACACTGTATAAACATGATTGATTACATTGTAACTTATGGTTATGATTCAAACTTAAAAGTCTTAAGTGTTTATGAAAATGATTAAACTTTTGGTTCAATCAGCTAGCTTCAGCTAACCGTTCATGAACAATGTCTTTGTACACGGTTCGGTTACGGTTCATCCTAACCAGAGTGTATATATTGATATGTGAATTACATTTCAAAGATTCATCTAAAGGTGGATATTGTTTGCTTGGTTCCAAAGCTATCTTAGCTTAAACCTAAAGCAACCTATGCCTTGAAATTCTATAAAAGGGGAACCTCAAACAACTGGGATCTTTGAATCTTGACACTATCTTTATGTGTCCTAGTTGTAAACTAGAGTCGTCCTCTTCCTAAAACCCTTTTAGGGTTTAGCGACTAAAAAGACTTCATAGGGATTCGTGAAGCCAAGACCAGCTATCTTTTATCTTGATAGTTCGATTATCCTGATCTTGTTTGATTGTTGAATTTGCTCTATCAATCAAGATATATAGAAATCACAAAGTTCTCTTCATCTCAGACTTTGTTGATTCCACAAGTTTAATATTTGTGAGGTAAATAATAATCTATGCTGCTCTTCGGGAAGCATAAGTCCGGATTTTGAGGTTATCTAGACTTTGTTTATTGCTATTGATTTCCAGTCTCACCTTGATCTACGATCAAAAAGGAAATCACGTATATAGGCTTATCCGTGGGTGGCAGATTGATTTAAAGTCTTCAATTGAGTTAGAGCAACTCTTAGGATGTAAAGGACGTCAGCTAAGGAATCAATTGCACAGAGTTCTTCTAGGATTCAAGAGGCGTAAGGCACCACTGTAACTGAATTGCTGTAAGGGTTTAATTCGGTCTCAACTATATTCCAGTCTGAAGTTAATTGGTAGTAGGGTCTATAACGGCTTAATACAGTTTGGTGTTCAATCTGGACTAGGTCCCGGGGTTTTTATGTATTTGCGGTTTCCTCGTTAACAAAATTTCTGGTGTATGTGTTATTTATTTTTCCGCATTATATTGTTTATCTTTATAATTGAAATATTACAGGTTGTTGTTTATGGGTGAAAACTGTTTCTGCTGGTTTTGGTAAATTTGGGTGTGTGTTGATGAGAAACGAATCTAAACCCTAAACAAATACACTTCACGAGAGTGTTTTTGATTCGAGAGATCAATCTATACAATTATGGACTAAACCAAGAAATGGTCGTCCCAGACTTGCTTCGGTCACAAAGTAAAGGAGATGGGGTTGATCTTAGGGAGGGAAGCGAAGAAGGTGTTTTGATTGTGAAGGTGTTGGTTGTTTATGACTTGTATCAGAATGTTGAACTGGCTTGATGTAAGCTATCAATTATGTGTGTTTTCTGGATACTGATGACAACATTTGTTTTTTGTGTGTCTGTCTGTGATGTTTGGAAATAGGAGAAAGACCTATTTATACAAGTTATTGAGCGCAAACCCTCATCTCGTAGGAAGTGGAGGAAGTTGAGTGATGGATTAGTGGGGTCGTGTAGGTGATTACACGATCACGTCTTAGCCCACTTCCCTCATCATCTTAACCGCCCATGCCTTCTGACACGTTCTTATATATGGGCGCGTTGCATGCCGCACGCTGTAAACCGCCAGACCAATACCCCAGTAAGTATCCCCATTTTGTGACATGTTTGATGTCTCGAGTAAGTGGGCCGAGCTGTGGGACCCCCAGGAAATAGCACGTGATGCTATTAGGTTAAATAACTAAGTTATTTAAGAAATCGATATTCATAAAATATCGTGTATATTCTATGCATGTAATGCATCGAATACGATCAATATGTATGAAGCATCGTTGTTTTAAAGCTTAATAGAGTAAGTCGCGGATTAAGCGTCTTAAAATAGCAGCATGTTCAAACATCTTCAAGGGATCGTTTGAAGGCCGCATGCGCGGGCCATCCCATGGACGATCACTCCCTGTGGTAGAGTGACAGACGGTGATCACCAAGGTGCCTCATTGGTTGTTTAACTCTTAGCCTAGGCTATCTGACCAAGCTGGCAAAGTTGGACGGCCGAGATGATCGGCGGCACATGTTTGCGACCGTTGATGGATTTTAGGGTTTTAAAGAGGTGCGCAAGCATCACTCTTTAGCTTGACCGAAATCAAGCATGGAAAAAGTTTTTGGTGGGACCGACCGGGCATGCGTGTAGACGTCTTGCCGGTGTACAAGTCCATGCCACTCTGTCTCGTGGAGGTGCGATCTAGGCCACTCAATTTTTCTGGCAAAGGTGAGTGGTCGTGATCGATTTGCGATAGAAATCCTTTGCCGCAAAGGATTTTAGGGGGGCACGACATGCCATCTTTGGGCGCGTGTTTCGAGGTGACCGGTTACATGCGCATGTGGGCCGGCGGTGATCATGTTGATGCTCTCCGGACCTCCTTAGTTTATATCTATACCCTCCATCCGAGCTAGCGAAGATGGATGGTCATGATCAAACTGCGACATATGTGTAATGCCACAAACCCTAATTAGGGTTTTGGATCAGTCACGCGTGCACAATTTTGGCCAAACGGTTTGGCAGGCTATGCTTCTCCTTTGAAGAGACCTATCATGCGGGGCCCATGGGGCCGATGGTGAACTTATGTGTTCATGCCCGATGGTCCTAGGCGTGATCTAAGCCATCCAAACTTGCTGGCGAAGTTGGATGGTTGTGATCGATTTAAGACGCTAGTGGGATTTACGCGACCCTTTAAGCATCACGTCAGCCATACTTCGAGAAAGCGTTCATTGCTCTAGGGCTAGGTCGTGAGAAAACCGATCAGGTGGGTGGGGAGTGAGCCCGCGAATGTGTGCATTAGCGCTTCACTGATCAATCGTGGGATGATCTAATCCGTCCAACCAGGCTGGTGAAGTTGGACGATCATGATGATTTTAAGACTGCATTGAGCGGTCTTGCTCGTTTGAGCCTTCCCCAAAGCAACACGGCCATCCCTCTTTGGGGACGGCGTTTGACAGGCGTTAGGGGTATAACATGGTGTTCGACCGGCTAGGGCATAGGCGGGCCCGCCGGTGAACATCACAGTGATTTCCTGCTCTTGTTAGGGTTTTTCTAGGCTAGTTAAATTATGTGGTCAACTTGCGTGGTCGTGCTCGTTTCTGAAACTGATACGGACAGTCCAGATTTCCCTTAGGAAATGAAATATGCTCGATCGGGCTAACCAAAACCGCTGATATGAGATTCTCTTTGTTAGAGAATGATGTAGCCTGTACGGGTATTTCGTGCACATATCGATATTGACACTTGGAGATTCATGTTACTCTGCTGAGAGTAAACACTCAGTCGTCAATAATGAGAGTTCTGCTGAGAACAGCACAGGAAATACTAGGAAAATCATGCATGTAGCGCCCCTAAGCTAGCAGCTGACTAATCCAAGAGATTAGCTAAATAAAGAGGCAATACGAATCTAATTCAAATACTTAAACATTCAATTAAGAAATCTGCAATCCAATTCCTCTTAACTCAGACTAATACTACATCTTCAACCCAACAACACAGTCAACCCCTAATAGCATCCCCATTTCCCTTCAAGCGCAACTCAACTCCCTTAACCACCCAACACAACTCCCTCAATTCAACCTCAAGTCAATATCACCACCAAGAACTCAGCCACAGTATAACATCCTTCAACTCTGTCTCAATCCTATTTCATACATATAAGCTTCAACTGGGATAACATTGTCCAACTGTAATATCTACATTTACCCACTCATTCCACATCTGCTCAAATAGCACATACAGGACTGAAATCTCATAATATGTAACCATCTATCCCTGCACCAGTAACCACCAACACTTACAGTTCCATCTTTGTGCAACAACACCATCAATACAAACATTTTCTTCACCAAAGGCCAATAAACATTCTTCCCTGTGAATCATCTCAAAACAAAATCAACAGATAAACAATTTCATCTCCATCACATACCCCATTTATCTAACTCAACTATAAATCCAATCCAAATATCATCATTTCATCCTCAATTCATGAAAACAGATTGAAATAACAGAACCCTTAATTTCTTCTGAAATCAAAATTAAACTTCACAGAACATCTCAACCTCATACTTGATTAAAACCCATCTTTAATTAATCATTTAATTAATCAAATTCAAACAAATCAATCCATCTTCAAATTAAGGTAACCCTAATTTACCTTTTCTTCTGAGTATCTGAACCAGCCGCTCGAACTAAGACCACCACCAAATGAGTCTGATATTACTCTTCTTCTATCGATTTCAGTCTCATAATCATCTTCATCACCTTCTCAAGAACACAACCAAAACCCTAATTCAATTCTCTGTAATCCCATTTCATGTTGAGTCTGATTAAAAAACATAGCAATCTTCACCACCAGATACACTTCATGGATCGAACCCTTATTAATTCATCTTCTAAAACCCTCACGATTTAGTTCTCTCAAAAATCAGAAACCGAAGAGAAGAGAACGAGGAGAAGGAAAATAGAAGAATAAGAAAAAAGAAGAGAGAAGATGAAGAAGAGAAAATGACTTTCTCTATCAAATGGTTTAGAGATAAGACCAACGAAGATTACTACTACTACTCACTTGATTTACTAAGGGGAGTCCAGGACGGCTAATTGACAATAGACTATTTTTCCCTTCACACCTATATGATGATATCTTCTTCGTCCGATATCCGAATGACACGTTCGAGTAGTCCATTCTGCATAACTTTTTGATTTCTAACTAACGATACTAGTTTCATGTCTATATCGTTGTTAGATTAATTCCTGTTAATTAACGTTCGTGTTAAACTAATCGAGTTATTATCGGCTAATTCGTCACTTGACCGGTCTAATAGCATTGACGAGCTTGAGGGTCCTTACATTCTCCCCGCCTTATACATTTTCGTCCTCGAAAATCAAACCATTTTCTTGTTCTTAGAAAACTCCCCACCTTATAGAGATAATACTATTTCAGGTCTAAGCGTAAAACAACACGATAACAAAAGCACAAACCTATATGGCTTTCTACAACTAAAATTTGCGGCTCTAGGTTAAACTACACTGATTTAAATTCTATCAAATAAGAAAGTCTAAGTTTCTTACACTAATTTCTATTTTATAAGATATATGTCTCTATCTTCAAGGAAGAATCCTATGAATCTTTCTAAGCGAAATTATATCTACCGGTTTCTTAAAGAATTATACTAAATTTCTATGATCGGTCATCTCTGAATGTAGTTGCCGTGTCAAGGTTGGCCAAGCCCAACAATGCCTTCCTACGAACAGAGAAAACACAACCTTCGCTATTCCCCAGTGCTGGATTAATTAAATGCTAACTTATTATGACTAACTAATTTCTAAATTTTATTATAACTGATTTAACTTATATTTTACTTCATAAATTATATACATAATTCACAGCATTTTAATAAATTTAATCATCGAAATTTATCTTATCATATTTTTTTTGATTATGATTCAGATTATTGTTATTATTATTATCGTTTATTTATTTTATCAATATACGTAATCCAAATTTGATTTCATGTCAATTTATAATATGTGATAGTTTAACTTTACTAAAATACCGTATATAAATCTTATAAATATAATCTACTATTAATTTCTTACTAGCCTAATTATTCGAATACTATTATCAACTGTATTATTGTTCTCATTATTCTTAAGTTAATAGTCAAGTTGGTATACTAAGCTTTAATCTGCTAAATATAACTCTGGATTCACGTAAAGATTGATACCAAAGATTTTATTTATTCATATTGAATATGTATACTATATCTTGTTAAATATTGACGTTGGTAATTTAATATGATTTAGATTTGAGTCTGCACAAAATTATAATATATCCTAATAGTCTCTAGATTTTGCTATTACTGTAAAGTATCATATTAATATATGAATTTATTTTCTTTTAATTCTACTATTACACTAAACATCCGAGTACTATTATTACTACTTCATGTGTATTTGTTTCGTTATAAAGATTTACTGGATCATTTTGTTAGACTAACAAGTGTCTAATTCAAACAAGTGTCTTTTTATTTTATACATGTTAAGTATTATCTTAACCGTCTAGTTCAAATACAAAACAGCTATTCCTAATTTGTCATTAGTTTAATTTATAAAACTTGACCATATGTAAGTGTTAACAATTTTCCGTAGCGATTTAATCATAATCATTATTTTTCTTTATCATTAAATACCCCCATTGACATTCTAGTTAAGTTAAACTCAATATGATATTAATTGATAAATGCTAGATACTTAATAAAATTATTATTACTTTAGTTATCATCTGTAAATACCATTATAATATTTTCTTATTAACATGGATAGTCGAACTATTATTCTAACTACTCTTACAAATATTATTGAGTCCCAAAAGTATTATTAACATTTGTGTGATTATAAATTATTGACCCTGCGTACAAGTCAAGGTACTTAACAAGTTTATATGTGACTTCCAAGATTTATAAATAATATTAATCTCACTATTTTTTTAGTATTGTATTGTATACCTGTTCATACTATTTAGATCAATTATTCTCAAATCCATATAAGCTAAATATATTGGTGTAATCTACATTTTTTACTTCATTAAAAACAAACAAATCAATCAATTAAATAATTCTTTTAATTATAGATAGTTTTTAGTGATTAAGATTTATCTCACAACCCAACCCAGTTCTAAACTAAACTAACTGGCACTGGCTATTTCAATCTATTCCCATGTAAGATCTAATAGTGGGCTCTGATACCAACACTGTAGCGCCCCCTAAACTAGCAGCTGACTAATCCAAGAGATTAGCTAAATAAAGAGGCACTACGAATCTAATTCAAATACTTAAACATTCAATTAAGAAATCTGCAATCCAATTCCTCTTAACTCAGACTAATACTACATCTTCAACCCAACAACACAGTCATCCCCTAATAGCATCCCCATTTCCCTTCAAGTGCAACTCAACTCCCTTAACTACCCAACAAAACTCCCTCAATTCAACCTCAAGTCAATATCACCACCAAGAACTCAGCCACAGTATAACATCCTTCAACTCTGTTTCAATCCTATTTCATACATATAAGCTTCAGCTGGGATAACATTGTCCAACTGTAATATCTACATTAACCCACTCATTCCACATCTGCTCAAATAGCACATACATGACTCAAATCTCATAATATGTAACCAGCTATCCCTGCTCCAGTAAACACCAACACTGACAGTTCCATCTTTGTGCAACAACACCATCAATACAAACATGTTCTTCACCAAAGGCCAATAAACATTCTTCCATGTGAATCATCTCAAAACAAAATCAACAGATAAACAATTTCATCTCCATCACATACCCCATTTATCTAACTCAACTATAAATCCAATCCAAATATCATCATTCCATCCTCAATTCTATGAAAACAGATTGAAATAAGACAACCCTTAATTTCTTCTGAAATCAAAATTAAACTTCACAGAACATCTCAACCTCATACTTGATTAAAACCCATCTCTAATTAATCATTTAATTAATCAAATTCAAACAAATCAATCCATCTTCAAATTAAGGTAACCCTAACTTACCTTTTCTTCTGAGTATCTGAACCAGCCGCTCGAACTAAGACCACCACCAAATGAGTCTGAAATTACTCTTCCTCTATCGATTTCAGTCTCATAATCATCTTCATCACCTTCTCAAGAACACAACGAAAACCCTAATTCAATTCTCTGTAATCCCCTTTCATGTTGAGTCTGATTAAGAAACATAGCAATCTTCACCACCAGATACACTTCATGGATCGAACCCTTATTAATTCATCTTCCAAAACCCCCACGATTTAATTCTCTCAAAAATCAGAAACCGAAGAGAAGAGAACGAGGAGAAGGAAAATAGAAGAATAAGAAAAAAGAAGAGAGAAGATGAAGAAGAGAAAATGACTTTCTCTATCGAATGGCTTAGAGATAAGACCAACGAAGATTACTACTACTACTCACTTGATTTACTAAGGGGAGTCCAGGTCGGCTAATTGAAAATAGACTATTTTGCCCTTCACACCTATCTGATGATATCTTCTTCGTCCGATATCCGAATGACACGTTCGAGTAGTCCATTCTGCATAACTTTTCGATTTCTAACTAACGGTACTAGTTTCCTATCTATATCGTTGTTATATTAATTCATGTTAATTAATGTTCGTGTTAAACTAATCGAGTTATTATCGGCTAATTCGTCACTTGACCGGTCTAATAGCATTGACGAGCTTGAGGGTCCTTACAATGCATTAATTAATAATGCTAAAAATTCACAGAATATTTGGGATTGTTGTTACATGCACCATTCTGGGTGAATTTTGTGTATTTATTGAATTGCTTCGAATAAATAAAGCGGAGAGGTTTTCTGCACTCATCACTTATTAAACGGCTTTACCCTTTGCAGGACGTCAGCACATTAAATTTGGTTTTACAATTTTATCCTTGAACGAAAAACCACCATCAACAGTTTACGTAAATCAATCAAAGTAGATATATCCATCTTTGTTTGTTGGATACGGCTTGATTGATTCTAAGATATTTATTTTTGACAGCGTCCAAAAACTCTCACACGTAAATCAGGTTCACGGATTTGGTTTTGTCAACTTTCTGATTGTGAGAGAAAGAGATATAACTCTGAATATTGTTATTCGATTGAGATTCGTTAAGTTGAACTCTCGGAATTGTATTTAGGTTTTTTTCATACAGGTTGCCTATGAAAAAGTTGGTGGTGTATTTTGGTACCTCCGCGTTTTCAGGTAACATATGCCCCAACTCTGTTATAAGGTTTCTTCATATGATATACTCTTTTTCCTTAGTTCGGGTTTTGTCCCTTTGGATATTCCTGGTAAGGCTTTAATGAGGCAATTGATTTATATACAGTGGTAATCAGTGAGAGAATCTAGTTATGGAGAACTATAGCAGAAGCACTACTATCAGACTGCACGAGGGGAAGTGTTGTAGGGCCTCGGGCCAATATACGACCCAATTAGCTAGCTAGGTATTTCCTTTTTCATGTATACAAAGGAATGAAACTATGTAATATTAAGGTTCCATGTGATACAATAGAACCTCTTTATATTAATACGTATGTACATTCACAAAATTATCAATATATGGAGGTATTTAATTATATAGAGAGGTGCACATAGAGAATGTAAAATTTAAATTTTAGTGCATACATGAATGGTATGTTTAATGTATTTCTAGCTATATTAGATGGTGCTTACTAATGTATAGGTATGTTTAATGTATAGGTTCCGTGGAGGTTCCTAATACATAGGCATGTTTAATGTATTTCTAGTTGTATTAGATGGTGTAGGTACATTTTATTGTTCCATACTCAAATACATATATGTATCTAGGAACTTGTTGCGCTACTAGGAAGTTTTTGATGTTTTCTACAACCATAAATGGTATTAAGTGTAGTAGAAGATAAATCGTCGATTAGTTTCTTTCCAACAAATCAAAATATCATCCAATATTAGGAAAAAAGACTTATATAAATGGTAAAGTTCGTGTAACAAGATCTATATTTCTTCCATATATTGTTGATTTTTGATATATGGAGATTCCTTAAGGCATGACTGAGTTTTTCTTTTTATTAATATTAAAATGTAGAGGTTATTACTATTTATAACTGGTCCAAAGTAGGACAATGCCTTTTATTAATGTGCGGAAAATACTAATATATAGAATATCAATACATGGAGGTTCTATCGTACCAAGGTCTTGCACTAAATAAAATTTGTTACTCTTTTCTCTTACCTCTTACCTCTTTGTCTACTGTTTATATGCCTTTTATATTTCCACCACAACACCGTACCCTTTTTCCTCTCCAAATTTTCTTGGATAATTTGTGTTGGATTTTCATTACCATTTTGTTGTTAAACCCCTATAAAATCCGGGGACAGGTAAAATAATTGAATTGTTTTCACTAATACTTAATTCCTAAAAAAGTCACTAAATTAAAATTCACATGTTCAGGCTGTTACAAATGAACATCGTCTACAATTACGATGTACTTTTGGATCTAAAGAACTCAAGTTCGAATTATTATTTACTACATACTCAAGTACCTTGAGGTGTTTAGACACACACAAAAATACCTCACAGCCTTGATTTTGGATACTCGCACACTTAGCGGCCCTCTCAATCTAAGCTTATTCTATCTAACCATTATTTGCTATTTTCTTTCCCCGGCCAAATAGCCCAGCAGATTGCAAAATAGGCAAGTTGCCAAAATTTTCCACTTATTATAAGACTATTCTTCCACCATGTTCCATGCTTGAAGTTGTTGAAGCAGAGAACGGAGTGCCACTCTGGATCTGTTTAACATTACAACCAACAATAAAATAGCTCCACATTCTTGTTGGAAATTGGCAATGTACTAGTAGTAGTAGATCATTGATATTGTCTTCTTCTTGACACATGCAACACTCTGTGTTTGTCAAATTACATCCCCGTCTGTTAAAAATTGTCTACGGTAGGAATGGAGGGTTTGCCCAACTTTTTTATTAGGTTACATATTATTGACTAATAGTTATTGGTTTCCTTGCCAGTCTGTAACAAATTTTGTCTTTTGGGATGTTGCGTCAGGGACATATTCTGATCCACATTTGAAGCTGAGTAGGAGTTGACAAACCCTTATTACAAAAGAGTTTAGAGATAATGAAGGGTTGCTAACGCACATTAATGTGTTGAAAACCCCCAAGTAGTTCTGTTTTACAAATCTAAGGAACCAATATATGGTTTATGGTTAACTACACTAATATGTTAATCAATATTTGTACCCACATGTCAGATATTACATGAGAGTTTAGAGATGATGAAAGGTTGTTAATGAATATTACAGGGTAAGCTCAGAGGCAAATGTAGCTTAAATCATGACAAAATGGGCTGTACCGCCATGTGAGCCGGGATGTTTAACTGACTAACAGTGGTACCACCATGTGAAGGGAAGGAAAACCGAGAAAAATCTCGACGAAATCATATCACAAATGGCATATTCTTCTTTTGTTTATTAAACTTCACGAGGTCAATGCCGTTGAGGGAGGGAGGGAGGGAGAGGAGTTTCAAAAAATGGGACGGTTTAAAATCTAAAAATGGAAAATGCAAAAATTCATTTCTTTTTTGATGGAAAATTCATCGATGATAGCACGACACAAGGGTTCTTCTTCATTCAACAAGAGTCTTACCCATCAAATAAAAGACTTTGGGGTATATCAAGCTGGATGACAAGGCCGGTGGTTTGTTGGGTCGACAATTTAAGATAGCGAATTATTTTTTGTCCCACCACCAATAAAACCTTGTTTCATTTCCTGATTTTTAAAAATGATTAATAATGGTAATCGATAACAACCCAATGAGTATTAATGGTTAACATGCTAATAACTGATTTATATTGGGTGGTTGTCAAGAAAGATATTACAACATAACATAATGAGTTAATGACAATGAGATATCCACGCTGTTATCACATGCTCATGGCCATAATACACCATTAGCAGACAAGCTTACCTGTTTTTGTCTCCTCTTCAAATCTTATGTATATATAACCACTAGAGAGATTCAAGTCTAAGAACTTACAGAACAACATTTGAATCCTTTCTTAAACCAAACCAAGAAAGAAAAAACAAACAAACAAGTTTCCTTAGCTATCAATCAAACATGTATGACTCTAGTTTAGATGAAAGTCCTCACCATGTTCGCTCGGTTAGTTTACCATCCAAAACCAATCCCAACATTTCAAGAATCGATGAAGCATTGAGAAAGCTAAAAGCTTGGGAATCATCTGCAATCAGTTCTAAAGTGGAAAATGCTTGTATTGGTTTGTCAAGTCTTGGTGATTTGTACAAGTGTGTTGAGGATCTTATTCGGTTGCCCCTGACTCAACAAGGTCTCGTCCGCCATCAAAATGAGAAATGGGTGGAAGATGTTTTGGATGGTTTCGTCAGATTAATAGACGTCTGCGGTACTGCAAGAGATATCATGACTCAGATGAAAGAAAATGCAGGAGAGCTTAGATCAGTTCTTCGAAGAAGAGCCGAGGAGTCATGCAAAGAAGAGAAGGTTGAGGCTTATGTATCTTGCAAGAAGAAATTGAACAAGTGTCTCAACAAGTGCGTCGAAGATTTGAAAAAACTGGACAAGAAATTAGTGTCTGCTCCTCTCTTGGTCCAAGACAACCAAAATACTCATCTTGAGATGGTCGTTAAGAATCTAAGAGAAGTAAGGGCATCCACTGTTTCGGTCTTTCAATACTCCGTCATGGCTTTTGTTTCTGAACAAAAGAACACCAAGTGGGGATTGGTATCAAAACTCGTTCAAAAGGGACCAGCAAAGTCTGACGACGAACCTGATGTGGTAGAGTGCGTAGATATTGCTCTTCGGTCCCTCTTCCGACGTGTTTCAAGCAAAGCCGATGAGGCAAAGAACGTGCAACTAGTCCAGAAAAGGTTGGAGGAACTTGAAGACGGCATTGAAGGTGTGGAGGTTGGATTAGAGTGCATTTCAAGGCGACTAATTCAAACTAGAGTCTCCTTACTTAACATCTTTACTCAATAAAATCTTTGTATTTTTGTGCTTTTGAAACAATATGTATTTTAATCTCTGTTCCTTTATTTGCATCCACATTTTAGCATTCAAAAAAAAAAAAAAAGGGTTTGGCATCTGCATTTGTGGGCATACTGATGAGATGTGTAGAACAGGAGGTTAATACAGTATAAACCAGAGTGTATAGGATATCATTTGAATATAAATTTATTTTTTCACAATCAAACCAGGAGGTTTCCTCAGATCTATTCATTTGATACTTGCCTTTAATTTGTTAATAAAAATCTACCTGAGATTCTGAGAAGCCGATCAAACAAAATAAAAAGGAAACGATCTACCTGAGAAGTCCGTGACAAATAAAGAAGTTCCATGCAAGTATCACGTATTAACAACGTGGGGCAGTAAGATAAATTCGATTTTACAGCATATAGCAAATTTACATCTGTTAAACTCAGTTATGTAACTAGAATCGATCATGCCTCTTTCCTTTTTACATGACAAAGATAACAAGGCTTGCTAGGATGGAAAGTAAGAGGGCGCAGAAATACAAATCCATTGTGTGAAGGTAAATCATGAATAAAAGGATATGTTTAGGGGGTTTTGTGAATATTTACATAGATAACCTTTGGGAGCTGGTTGGCAACCACTTGCCAGACCAGGTTCTACCCTCAGTTATCCATGTGGTATCGCAGTCGACATATTTGACTATCTCCGGACACATTTGATCCAAATTATTGATATGATAACCAAGTGGTTTTATTCTAAAGATGAGACTGTATACGACTTTAAGCTCCATAGTTACCAAAAAATTTAGATATTTATTTATAATTCAACTTACGCGTAGGTTCTATGTATGGTTTTGTCATATATACCTAATGGTCATATGCCCATAACCATGACGATCTTCATTTCTTTTAGTCCAATGATGCAGGAGTAAATGTTCCAACATCCAATAGAAACTCCTTCACAATGAGATGAGTTCTAAAGAAAGGTGAACTTTGAAACAGGCTAGAAAACTAGAGCTAATAGAGCTGCTCAGTGATTAACGGATTATTGATACGAATTTGGGCTGGTAAAGTTACTCTGGTGCCTAACTTTCTCATTTCCTAAGGCTAGAAATTCACATTTAAGAAGATTACTTACATGAAAGCAATTTATACGCGTTACAGGTAATATTTTTGTCACTTGACAGCTACATTTCACCTGATCATATATGTTTCACAAAATTGGTTAAAAAGACCAAAATAAATAATTCCTGGATAAAAAAAGACATCTAAGTTTTGATACTGTTTAAATGGACAAAAATGTTAAAATAGCCAGGATGTAAACAGTTTCATCCTACCCATTTTCAAATACTTTTTCTTATTTTTAATTTACATCAGGATGCATCCACTTTCATCTCGCTATTTTTTAAGTTTAAGTCAGGATGAATCCAGTTTCATCCTTGCTATTTTTTTTTGTCCATTTCACCCATAATAATTTTTACCCGTCCATTAGAACCATTAAAATTTAGTATAATTATTGTTACTATAAGATCAAAAACTGCCTTTGGTTGGTAGCCTAACAACAAGCTGAGCTCCAACACCTCTTTGAATTGCAACGACTAATCTATGAAAAATAAAATGACCAAAACCACTACTAGCATCATTATGAACAAGACAATTCTTAAGACGCTTGAAAAAACACAAAGTATCGTCACCAAGCTCACCTAAAATGAAAAAGGCTAGAACACCCATATCATAACCCAACGAAGTACACTTGTCCAAATACTTAGTAATCCAACGGCCGACGTTTTAAAAATATTTGGACAAATGATCCGTTTTACGTATATGTTTTACCCAAACGGCCGATGTGCCCACAAGTTCTCATCCAATTGAGATACGGATATGCATATGGGTCCATTGCCGCTGATGGCAACAATAATCATTTATGCTCGAATTCATGATTAAGAAAGATACAGCTTACTAGATAATCATGATAACATAATATTCAATGACGAATTTCAACATTTTAATCCAACTTGCATCATCATATTTAATTTGAATATTATTAGATGGTCCCCAAATAAAAAAATAATTAGATCCGCGTTATCTTTTGCAGCTAGCAACTACTGATTTTAAAAAATAAGATATGTGGTGTCTTCCAGTTAGTAGGGTTTCTAGCAAGTGCACATTTGAAGAGAAGAAGAAGATAAGTCAATAACAATGAAGTTTCGAGATCAAACACACCATTAAAAGTTGGGATCAGAAAAGTTCAACAAAAGTGTTTTTTGCAGAGCAATGATATGTGGTTGCAGTTTTCGGATAAACTCGGACCATTAGAATTTAGAGGGAAGCGCTGTCCAGGACCCCATGGTATATATTTTTGTGCGAGGATTCGTGCAACAAGCATGCAACAATTTGATCATCTTTACTGAGTTTGTATATTTAGGGGTGTGAACACACAAATCACGAAGGCATCCGAATGTTCACAACCAATCATCGTAATCTAGAGAGATTTGTGATGATGATATCCTAGTGTTGATTCCTTGGCTCAAAACCTTCGAGTTTATCATAGCCTCATCTAACAACTCCATGCGAGGCGTTTGCGCACGGGATATAGGTAAAAACAAAGAAAGCAAAACGTATAAGTAAAGATCCATGGGGTTAAACAAATATAAAGTGCTGAAATGTAAACAAGACCGAGGTTTACGTGGTTCAGCACTAAGGCCTACGTCCACGGGGTTTGTTGTTTCACTATATTCTTCACGGTTACAAGAGTAGTCGAATGACTTTTGGGTTTACATGTTTTTCTCTTCTAAAGGATTAACTTACACTTGCAATCTCTCTCTCCTTCCCTTCCTGATTTTTCCGATCCCCCTTCCTCTTGGTGGAGAGGGGGTATTTATAGGGTTAGAGTGTGGGACCCATCTCTGAAGGCCGTTGGAACCTTATCTTCTAGTGTCTTGTGTCCATCACGCAGAGGTCTGCGTTTGCCACTTGATCACGCAGAGACATCCTCGCTCGTTCCACGGGTTGATCGACACGTATACTCTTCAGAGTTTTTAATGAAGGTGGTTGAGATGCCTGCTCGTGTCAGACAAGTGTCTTCTGCCCCTGTCACGTTCGTGTCAGCTAACTTTCTCTCCACCGTTGATCTTAGCTTCTTTTGGGATGAGATAAAGTAACTCCTTGGGGTTTATTTGGTGTTCCGTAGTGCATCGTATTTTGATGTCCTGGCCTGCATGCTTTCCACGTATTTTTCTATATACACGTGTCTGATGGTGAGATATATGTATACACAATTTGCCCCTTTTCTTCGGGCTTGAATGTTTAATGGGTGCATTGAAAAAAACAGTTGTTGCATATTCTTCTATCTCTCCTAATAACTTTTCCTAGATACTTGGGCACGTCTTTTATTTGTGCATTAACTGCTCATGTAACGGGCACGTTTCCCATTCCTCCATTAATTTCCTTCTCTTTCTTTCGGGTATATTAAGGATAGAAAGAAAATTAATTTCATTCTTCTTAAACATTCTCTCGATTTTAATTCTTCGTTCTTCAGCCCTTAAATTCTCTGTCAGTCTTCATTCTTCAGCCCTTAAATTCTCTGGCAGTCTTCATTCTTCCGCCCTTAAATTCTCTGTCAGTCTTCATTCTTCAGCCCTTAAATTCTTTCCACTGAGCATTAATCACGCTTGCCTCCTCTTTATTTCTGATTTGTTCTTTCTGCTGCTGTTTTTACTGGTAAGTTTTTCTTTTCTTTGTTTCCATGGTTTTACGCTTTGTTGATTTGTAAATTTTCTGTTACTGTTGTTCCTTGTTTGTGATGAAGAACTTCTTTCAATGCTTGCATGCTATTTTGCCCCTGTTCTTCGTCTTAAATCAAGGAAGCCATTGTTAGGGTAGGGATTTTATGGAATTTCGATCACGTATGCTAATTTTAGGATTTCTGCGTTGTCGTGTGTGGATTTCTATTTATGTGGTTTTTTGATCGTTGGTAATGTCCTCGAGTTTGTTTTTGACTTGTTTATGATTAATCTTTTCGCAGCCATGTCTGACCGTCCGCGGCTTCCTTATCATACTCCTGGTTCTGGTCTATCGAGATCTCCTCCGCGTAGAGAGTCTCAAAATGATGTTCGTAGAAGTCGAGTTTCTTCTGGGGCGAAGGCCTCGTCTTCTAGGGAAGAAGTTCCTTTGACAAATCTTTCTGGGGCTCGAAAAGTCTTTGATCGCGCGGTGTCTCGTCCTCGTGATGATGTTAGGATTACGCAGACACCGACTCGTGTTGTCGCTTTTGATGTTCCTCCTCTACATTCTCTAGTGCCCGAGCATCCTCTGCCGCCCCCTCCTACAACTTCTTTTAAAGGGAAGAGTACAAAAGGTTGTGTTCCGAGGGCTGAATCTTCAAAAAATCCTTCTTTGAAGAGAAAGGCTTCTGAGGCGTTCATTGGTTTATCCGGTCCAGCCGAGGAGGATGAGGCTTCCCCATTGATATGCAGCGTTTCGGTCAGCAAGAAAAAAGTAACGTTCAAGCATATTGATCTCGAGATTTTCAAGGAAAAGCATGAGCTTCAAGCCTTCGAGGTTCGTTTCTATGCCCCTGAGGATGATATTACTTATGAGCTTATCTCAAAGTATGAGTTCGATGAATTTCATTTGTTGACCACGGTTGTTGCGTTCGAAGCTGGTCTTATGCTGCCGTTGTACAAGTCAGGTGATTCCTTCTACTATGATGTTCTTGCTAGTCGTGAGGGCTCTTCCACCAATACTCACAGCCGTTCTTTATCGCAACTATCGGGGAATTATCTCCGCGCCCTGAAGGAATGCTATCTGCGGAGTAAGGGGGAGACGACAATGACTTGTTACGTTCCCAATCCCGCGGAGAAGGAATGGTATACTCCTGAGAATTTCAATAACTCCTTCGGTGATTATGTCAACAGTAGGAACCGTAAGCCGTGGAGTGTCAGCCTCCGGAATCTCGCTGCTCCTCGGGGCGAAATTCGTTTGTTAAATGAGGTCAGCGATGCCAAGCTGAAGTATGTTCCCGGCACGGAGGGGTCTAGTTAGCGGAAACTTTTCCCGGCCCGCGAGAGGATCAAGCGCGACCATGACTACGAGTGGCACGCTACCGTTATCGAAGTGGTTGGTCCATGGGCGTACGTTTGGATCCCTGGTCCCCGCGGTTGGCGTCCTACTGAGAGTAGCAAGCCGCGTGAATCTCCTCCTGGTCGTTATGGAGATTTCTGTCCCTGGCGTTTAAACTTCGCAGGTATGAATTTTCCTTATGCCATTGACGTTGTGGAGGGAGACGAGGAGGAAGGTTCCGGTGTTATACTTCCACCGAGGAGTACCTCGACTGCTCAGGTACGCGGATCCTAGTTGCGCTTCTTCTTCTTTAGAAATTCAACTGTTCGGGAAAAATAATTCTTTTTGTGGTGTGGGTTTTCAGGTGTCGAAGAAGAAAAAGATTAATTCAAAGCAGTCTTCTACCATTGTGATGGGTGAGGCTGAGGCCCATGAAGAAGTTACAAGTCCAGTGAACGAAGAGTTTGCTGAGGACGAGGAGATTACAGATGGGGAGGAACGTACTGGTACTTCCCCTATCAATGTCGAAGAAGAGGTCTGTGTGGGTCAAGATGGTGATGAAGGGAGAAAAAACGCCGTGGTAGCTGATGACGGTGTTATTGGTGATATTTCTGTCCTTGTTGGGGATGCCACGGATACTCTCCCCACCCTTTCTCAAGAGTTTTCTTTTGATCGGCTGTATTCTACAGGGGAGTTTATGGATGATGCCCTCGATTTTCCTGAGGACTTCTCTCTACTGTCCCCCAATGATGATTGGGATGTCCTCGGGGGTGCTAGTAACGGAGACGCTGCTGTTCAAGATGGTGGCGCGGAGGAGCATGGTGCGCATGTGGGTGTCGACATTTGTGCTGATGGGGCCGTGTCAGAAAAGGGGAAGTCGGTGATTGATTCGCCTGCTGCGGATCTCCCTCATTCGCCGACATCTGAGGGTGAGGACGCCATAATGGACTGGCTCAAGGAAAAGAATCTGCTATTTGTCCCTCATCCCGCCCCTGTTGTTTTTGGTGAAAAGGATTCTGACGCGTATACCCGTCGTATGATGGAAATGTCTTCCAAGGCGCGGGTGTCTGAGGCCTGGGGAAGAAATTTGAGTGTTCCCGAAGCTACCCTTGTGTCGGAGCCTCCTACTTCCGTTGCAGATATGATGGCCATAGCCGACGGGTATCAATATGGCTTTCCTCAGCAGCGTGTCTTAGAGGTAAATTTTCGTACGTACTTCTACGTGACGATCCAATTCTTCGGTGAAATAATGTTTTTCGTCTTGATGTGTAGATGATGAGGAGTGAGCATTGTAACCACGTGTTGTATCAGTTCTTCAAAGCGAAATCTCTGAAGCTCGAGGCTAAGCTTCGTCACAGAGAAAAGGAATTATCTGCGGCTGAGGTGGAAATAGAAGAGCTGAAGAAAAGCCTCAAGGAGAAAGAAAAGCTGGGTGAAGCGGAGGCCAGTCTTCGTTCAGAGCTTGTTGTTGTTCGCGCTGAGTTAGAGCAAACTCGCGGCCAAGTTTCAGCTTTCACAGGTTTGGTTCTTTTTTTTTTTTCTTTTTCCCTCGCCGTGTGTCGTCATTCCTATATTTCTTAGTTGTTTTGTCTGAGTCTCCCCACCCTATCTCCAGTGGGTGGTGTCCCCGAGCTGATATGGCTTCGAAACGAAAGGGCACGGCAGAAATCTCGTATTAAAGAACTTGTTCAGAAAATTAAAAGTGAAGCCAAGAAATGGGATGCTCGGGCTGAGGTATGGCGCGCAAGGCATGTTCAGATGGTCGACATGCAAAATATGTATAACCATGACCGTGCTTTATTTAATGGCACGCTGCTGTGGACACGTGATAGTCTGCGGGAATCCCGTGAGCGTACTTCTTTGTTGGAGTCTAGGATACAACTGTTGGAAGAGGAATTACAAAAGGCTCGATCCCTCCCTTTTCCAGGAGTTGAGGATAGTGCGCGGTGTCTTATCAAAGAAAGGGACAATGCCCATGCCGAAGCCCATGCTCTAAGCAAGGCCCTTGCCGTGTCCCGCGTTGAAGTAGCTCGGCAGGCTGAGTCTGAGAGGAATCTTGAAGTGTGTATGTACAAATTGAGCAAGGGGGTATCAGAGATAAACAAAGAAGTTGACCACCTTCGTCACATGGATTCAATGAAGCAGGTAGAATTAGATGCCAGTCAATTTACTCTCACAAACCTTCAGCTAGATTATAAGAAATTATCCGCGGAATATGATCATCTTGATGAAGCGCGAGATGCAGTTGTTAATGAGTATGAAGAGGCTTCGGCTTGTGTCGAAGGTATAACCCTATTCCATCGAGTGTGATTGTGTCTTTTCTGTGCTAACTCCCTGGTGTTGTCTTTTTCAGAACTCGAGGGACAACTTCGCGTTGCAAATGAAAAACTTGAAAAGGCTCAATCTTCCTTAGCGCAGCAGGAAGAACAAACTAAGCATTTTAAGAGTTTTGCGACATCCCGCGAAGAGGCCGTCGGTGCTGCTTCTAAAGAAGTGAGTCTTCTGTCTTCATTGTTATCCCAAGCCCAACAACGGACGATAGTTATTAAGCACAAGGCTCGGTGTCAATTGGCTGAGGAGACGAACAAGATGCTAGAGAAGATAGAACTTGGCCTAAAGAACGAGCATGGTCTTGTTAAGAATTATCTGCGTCGTCCAGTTCCTGCTGCCTTGCCTGGCTCCTCGGGACCCTCATCTGGTGGGAGCGTCCCCTCAAGTCTTCGGAACGATCCTGCTGATGGGGCGGCATCATCTAGGTAGAGACCGCTGCATTTTGTAGAGACCGCAGCGTCATTATCCCTCCACTTTTTGTAATTATGTAAAAAGAATATTCTTGCTAGTATCATATAAAAGGAATATTTTTTGACGTGTACTCTTCCTTGAATTGGCCCTTCACTTTTTGTAATCGTCCTTTATGAAATGGATCCTTTTCTTGATATACCTGCAATGTTGGTTTGTTTTTATTTTATGCATTGTGATGAAAGACTCTAAAAATAAAAAAGGATTTTAAGTGTTTGGGTGCGATACCGAAGGGAGGTACCTTCGTGATAGGCTTGAGACCTGTCTCCCCGCTGGCGAACCCTTGGCCAGAGGATTCCCAGACGGTGGGGGCCGAGGCAACGTTCTAGGATATGGGGTGAAAAAATTTACATACACCCATTCCGTCGACCCGTTGCCTTAAGATTGGTTGGGTATCTCTTTCTGCTGGGTGCCTTCCCCCTGGTCTTACACTTATGGACACTGACGGGGGAGCCCTGAGAGATTGTAGATTAACTACTTTCCCCAATATTGTCGATAGGTTTAGTGGATACATAGAAAACTTGTTTGATTTATAGGTTGAGGCCTGCAATTCCTCTTCCAGAGATAGAAACATGTAGAGTGTTCACACTCCCTTCTTCTTCTGGTACCCTTCACGCAGTTGCAAGGCTGCGTTGCACCTATGGGAAGTATGGTTTGAGCCACTTAGCATTCCAAGGATGTCGGAGGACTTCGCCTTTCAGATTACGAAGGTAGTAGGAACCACCTCCCGCAATATCATGTATTATAAAAGGTCCTCCCCACGTAGGTGCTAACTTTCCCC
Organism: Papaver somniferum; assembly: GCF_003573695.1. Taxonomy (NCBI): domain Eukaryota; kingdom Viridiplantae; phylum Streptophyta; class Magnoliopsida; order Ranunculales; family Papaveraceae; genus Papaver; species Papaver somniferum. Next base: position 121,812,634 of record NC_039363.1, on the reverse strand, counting down.
ATCTCTTCTCTCGTTGATACTATGGGATTGTTCTTAACACATACTTCCCTTCTACAAAATTCCGAAGCTTTACCTTTTTGTTGTACTCCCTTGCAAGTCTTCGCTGGTAATTTTACATCTTCTGTAATGCTACTTCCCTTCTTTCTTCTAGGTCGTCCAATCTCTCTAACATCATGTCTGTTGTGAGATTTTTCTCCCACGCTTCGGTCTTTGTGGTTGGCATGAGAATCTCTGTACGGATGACTGCTTCAGCTCCATAAGTGAGAAGAAACGGGGATTCCCCAGTGGCGGATCTTCGCGTTGTCCTGTATGCCCATAACACATTGTGCAGCTGTTCACACCATCTCCTTTTATGCTCGTCTAATTGTTTTTTGATATAAGGGCGAGGGTCTTATTGGTAGCTTCCGCTTGCCCGTTGCTTTGAGGGTATATGGGGGTGGACTTGTTCTTTCTTATCTTGAAAGTATCGAAGAGCATGTCTATATTTTTCCCCTGTAATTGTTTACCATTATCAGATACAATTTCGGCGGGTATATCGAATCTGCAAATGATGTTCTGGAATATGAAAGTAAATACATCCACGTCTCTGATCCTGGCCAAGGCCTTAGCCTCCACCCATTTACTGAAGTAGTCCGTGGCTACTATAAAAAATCGTCTTTTCCCTGATCCTTCGATGAAAGGTCCGACGATGTCTACGCCCCATTTTGAAAATGGCCACGGGCTATCGACGGAGTTTAACATTGTTGCCGGCGCGTGGATCTTTTTGGCGAAGCGCTGACATTCTTCACACCGTCGGGACATCCTTGCGGCGTCCTGTATCATTGTCGGCCAGTAATATCCTTGCGTCTTTGCTTTGTCAGCTAGTGATCTCATGCCGCTATGATTCCCCGCGTCACCATGATGGATATATTTTAGAATTCGATGCCCCTCTTTCCGGGACAAGCAACGTAGTAATGGTCCAAGGAAGGATTTCTAGTACAGGACCCCATCCCGAAGATCATATCTTCCTACTTTGGAGAGTATCTTCCTAGCTTGTTTCTGATCCGCAGGTAAGCTTCCCTTTTCGAGAAAGGCATGGATCATCACTCTCCAGTCATCTTCGTTGCTGAAGTCTTCGTCTTGATTTGCTCTTGACAGGATATCTTCTTCGTCAAAGTCGTTATGGATGTCTTCTCCTACCTGGTCTTCGATATTTTCTTCCACTGTATCTTGATTGGTAGCGAAGGAGAATTGGGATGCAATCGAAGGCTCGTATACCCTTGCTATTTTAATAGCTTCGACGTTTTTATCCCTCAGCATGGATGATATATATGCTAGGGCATCCGCGTGCCTGAGGTCCCTTCTGCATAAGTGGCGGAACTTAATGTTCGGGATTTGCGATGCCAATGTTTGGACCAAGGCCATGTAAGCTGAGAGGGTGTCATCGTACACATTATACTCGAGCCCTATTTGCCGTATGACAAGCTGCGAATCACTTGTCAGCCTTACATCGGTTACCCCCATCTCTATTATTATACGGAGGGCATGTACGACAGCTTCGTATTAAACTATGTTGTTGGTATGCTCTTTGAATTCTAACCTAAGTGCCTGTATAATCCTTTCTCCGGTTGGGGTGATAATGACAATGCCTATTCCTGCTCCTTCCTTATTTTTGGATCCGTCGACGAAGACTTCCCATTGTCTTTGACTCGCAAGTTCGAGGATATCCATTGGATCCTTGTTTTCTTCCTCGGCTTCTGGTATTCCCTTAATCTCTTCATCGTTGTCAAGGGGGAGGTCTGCTAAGAAATCCACCAGAACTTGGGACTTCCGAGAATGTTGAATTTCATGAATGATGTTGAATTGGTCCAGATGGGTGTTCCATTTGGCTATTCGGCCCACTTTTCCCGTGCTTTTGAGGACTGCTTCCAATGGTGCTTTGCATGGGACCCTGACGAGGTGAGTTAGGAAGTAGGTTCTCAGTTTTTGAGTATCCCACGCCAATGCGAGGATGAGCTGTTCAATCTTAGTATAGTTCCTTTCCGCAGAATTGAGGGTCTTGCTGACGTAATAGATAGGTTATTCTATCTTTGTATTGGTTTTGACCAATACTGCGCTGACTGCGTCTTCTGTTGCTGCTATGTACAGTGCCAAAACCTCGTCAGGAACTGGCTTCTGCAGGATCGGGATTGAGGCTAGGTGTTCTTTGATTTTTTGGAATGCTTCCTCGCATTCAACGGTCCATTCGAACCTGCTCCCTTTTTTGAGAATATTGAAGAAATGTTTGCATTTGTCCGAGGACCGGGCAATAAATCTGCCCAAAGCTGCTATGGATCCATTGAGTTTCTGTACTTCCTTTAAATTCTTTGGGGACGGCATCTCTACTATGGCTTGAATCTTTGCTGGGTCTACCTCGATGCCCCTTTTTGTTACCAGATACCCGAGGAATTTCCCCGAGGTGACACCGAAAGTACATTTCTCCGGATTCACTTTCATGTGATGTTTTCTCATTGCTTCGAAGATATTCCTCAGATCCTGGTGGTGATCTTTAAGCAGCTTGCTTTTGACGAGCATGTCGTCAACGTAGACTTCTAAGGTTCCTCCAATCCATGGCTTGAAGATAGCATCGACCATCCTTTGGTATGTTTCCCCTGCGTTTCGAAGTCCGAAGGGCATTCTAGTGTAGCAATAAAGGCCATGTGGGGTGTAGAACGCTGTGTGTGGATGATCTTCTTCTGCCAGGGCCACTTGGTTGTAGCCAGAATGTCCATCCATGAATGACAGTTCTACATATCCTTCTACTGCTTCTACCAGCTGGTCTATGCTCGGCAGGGGATAGCTGTCCTTTGGACATCTCTTGTTGAGATTAGTAAATTCGATGCATATTCTAACCCCCTCCATTTTTCTTAGGAACAATGACCATGTTGGAGATCCAGGTAGGGTACTTGACTTCCTTGATAAATCCTGCGTCTAGTAGTTTCCGAAGTTCTGTTTCTACTGCCTCATGATACTCTGGAGCTACTTTTCGTATTTTCTGCCTGAACGGGGGCGTGCCCGGTTTGATGCGTAGCTCGTGTTGGATTACTTTTGGGTCAATCCCCGGCATATCTCCTAGCTTCCAGGCGAACACATCCGCGTATTCCTTAAGTAATTTGGTTAAAGAATCTTCCCTTCCTTCGTCCATTATGGTCCCTATTTTGATCATCTTCGGGTTTTCTTCCGTTCCTATGTTGATTTCTTTTACGGGATCCACTGGTGTGAACACAGGCTTCGTATTTCCGAGGACTGGGACGTTCTTTAATTGCTATTTAGCGTGTTTCTGTTCTTCGCTGGTTGTTGAAGTACTTGTCTCTGTGCTTAGGACATTATCATCTTTCGTCAAGCCCTTCCCTGTAGTTTCCTTGAGGAACAGGTCTATGGCCTTCTCTTTCGCGGTTTCTTTATTTTTTACTCTTCGGATTTTTCGCTGCTCTTCTTGCTCGTTGTTGATATGATCCTGAGTGGCCTGGAACTCTCTCGTAGTGACCCGATCTCCCTTGATTTCCATTACTCCCTCAGGTGTTGGAAATCTGAGATATTGGTGGTATGTTGCCGCAACTCCTTTGAGTTTATGTATCCATTTTCGTCCAATAATAGCGTTGTAGGGGGAAGGGGTGTCCACCACACTGAATCGGGTTTCTAGTTTCATGGGCCCTGCGTTAACCTGCAACACGATGTCTCCCAAGGGCTTCGTGGCTGCTCCATTGAATCCGTAGATGGTTTAATAAGAGGTCATTAACTGTTCATCATGGAGCTTCATCCGTTTGAATGCATCGTAAAATAGGACGTTTACGGAGCTTCCCCCGTCTATGAGGATCTTTTTGAGGTTACATCCAGCTACTGGTAGCGTTAGGACCAAGGGATCGTTATGGTCTTCCATGTCTTCTTCTATATCCTCAGCATCGAAGATGATAGGAGATTCCATCCATTCTTCGTGCTCGTACACCACTATCCCATCGACCTTATACAATTCGCAGCGGTCTTCGAATTGCTTCTGTAACCTCTTTCCTATCTGCGCTGTAAGTGAGGGCCCTGTGGCTTCGGAACACGAGATGGTGTTGATTGTTCGGTTTCCTTCCGGAAGTTGGACTGGTTTGGTTCGCTTGGATCTATCCTCGGTAACATCCTTTCGTACGTAATGTTTGAGCTCTCCCGCATCAATTAATTTTTGGATCGTTATTTTAAGGTTCTTGCACTTTTCGGTCTGGTGTCCGTTGAAACAATGATATTCACAGTAATCTTTAGACTTCTCGGATCTCGGGGGATGCTTTCCCTTAGACCATGGCCACTCCAGGTTTTCCCTCCCTTTGATCTCTCGTAGGATACGAGCATAGCTAGCATTGAGTTTCGTGTAAACTTGATCTTCGAATTTTCGGTCACCTGTTCTTCGTTCATCCCTTCGTTCCTTCCTATCTTCGTGAGGTCTCTCCACTGAGCAACTCCTTTTGGCCCCATTGGTTTGTTCCGCTGAATTGGTGCGGTGAGATCTCTACGGATATGCCCTCGGGTTTTCCAGTTGAATTCCTTCAAGTCGAGCGTGCTTTTCGATAATTATTCGAAGATCTCCCTCTGTCTTAGGCACGCTTCCATGAATTTCAACAAATAGGGGACTCATTCGGTCTAATCCACATTTGTAGCAATTGATGCTTACCACTGGGTCCACGCTCCCTATGGCTTGGCAGATCTTGTGCCATCTGTTAGTGTACTCCCTCGTGGTTTCCTTGTAGCCAATCGCTAGTGAAAAGAGCTTATCCATTCCGGTGTTTACAGTCTTGTTGTACATGTATGTTCTTAAGAATTTCTCTGCGAGTTGGTCGTATGAGTGGATGGAGTTTGGTGGCAGATTATCAAACCATGATAATGCCGATCCCTTCAGGCTTGACGGGAAGTATCTGCAGAGTACGGCGTCGTTCTGACCCCATCTAGCTAAGACACGGTTGTAGTACCGAATATGTGCAGAAGGGTCACTGGATCCATCATAGCATTCGAACGTTGGGACAGAGAATTTCAGTGGAATAGGGGTGTTGGCCAAGCGATGAGTTAAGGGCGTAGAGTTAGCTTCTCTCATGACCTCTTCTAACCTCCCCCCGCCTTGTCTATTTTTTAATTGCCTGATCTCGGCCATAATCTCATCTCGTAGCTCTTCCATCGCGCGGTGGTGCCCTAAGTTCTTCTGCCCGTTACCGTCTGACTCTCCGTCGTCATAATCCGGGTCGGATACGCTACTTCCCCTAGTCGCGTCTCCATTAGCCGCTATGAAGACTCTACAGTCTCGGTTTGGCTCTGGTGCTTTGGAATTTGCTTCATCAAGTTGTTGGCTGGTCTTCGTGCTTAGAGAAATCCGCTCCTTTAAATCTTGATTTTCTCTGGCCAACAGGGCTACAGCATTTGCGTAAACCTGCTGGCTCTTCTTCAGTTCCTCAAGCTCAGCCATCAGTCGATGTGATTGGTTGGACCCCTGATTGGGAGTCCCAGCGCGTGCCACTACGGCCATGGTGCCTCCTTCCTCTACGGTCTGCACTAAAGGTGGCAGAGGTTCAGCTTCGGTTGCTGGCATTTCCAAATAGGGGTGAGTGCCCCTCTGCGGTGCTAGAGCCGCCGGTATGGTTTGATTTTGATCATTTGTTGGTGGCATTCCAAAAGTTGGAAGGTGCACGGGTTGGAATGTTCTGGATTCATCCACCCTTTCTCTTGGTTGATGAAGTTGATTCATAGCGCAAGTTTTGCTAGCCTCTGCAGCCTTCGGGACTACCGCAGCCGCACCGTACTTTGTTGCCGCTGCTCTGAGAGCCGCTGCTGCAACTGAATTAGCGTTCATAGGTGAAGTGATTTCCGCAGTATCTTGCCTTTGACTGGTCATTTTAGCTTTGTCTCCTTTCTGCTTGCTTCGGGTGATGACCGGGGTTGTCCTGGGTGTTTCCTTTGAAGAAGCTTTGGATTTTCCTACTTCCTGCGTCTTTTCCATCACGGGTCCTTTTGTCGGCAATGAAATCTCGCAGAAACTCGCCTTCTTTACTCACAATACGTTCTTTCTGCACAAGGAATTTCAAACAACGAAAAACGGGAATATCCGCGTGAATCGGGTTAGTTGGCGAAATATCTTTTTCCAGGAGAGGATTAATACATACGCGTTACAATACACGGGTTAAAGTTTTATTAAAAGAGATCCTTTTAAAAATGCAAGTAGATCCTTTTTTAAAAAAAACTACGAAAACCCCCCTGAGAGACGGGTTCGCACGAGATCTAAAGAAAAACGTAAATCCACGGATCAAAACAATAAATCTTATCGAAGATAATAGGTGGGTTTTTGAATATAATAAAGTTAAAAAATGATCTATACGGTCCGAGCTGATAAATCAGAGCAACCATATGCCAATTTAAAATGAAATCACAGGAAAAGATAAATCTTTTACCGGGACGAAGTCCCTGTTTCTAGCACCAAATTGTTAACACACAAATCACGAAGGCATCCGAATGCTCACAACCAATCATCGTAATCTAGAGAGATTTGTGATGATGATATCCTAGTGTTGATTCCTTGGCTCAAAACCTTCGGGTTTATCATAGCCTCATCTAACAACTCCATGCGAGGCGTTTGCGCACGGGATATAGGTAAAAACAAAGAAAGCAAAACGTATAAGTAAAGATCCATGGGGTTAGACAAATATAAAGTGCTGAAATGTAAACAAGACCGAGGTTTACGTGGTTCAGCACTAAGGCCTACGTCCACGGGGTTTGTTGTTTCACTATATTCTTCACGGTTACAAGAGTAGTCGAATGACTTTTGGGTTTACATGTTTTTCTCTTCTAAAGGATTAACTTACACTTGCAATCTCTCTCTCCTTCCCTTCCTGATTTTTCCGATCCCCCTTCCTCTTGGTGGAGAGGGGGTATTTATAGGGTTAGAGTGTGGGACCCATCTCTGAAGGCCGTTGGAACCTTATCTTCTAGTGTCTTGTGTCCATCACGCAGAGGTCTGCGTTTGCCACTTGATCACGCAGAGACATCCTCGCTCGTTCCACGGGTTGATCGACACGTATACTGCTCAGAGTGTTTAATGAAGGTGGTTGAGATGCCTGCTCGTGTTAGACAAGTGTCTTCTGCCCCTGTCACGTTCGTGTCAGCTAACTTTCTCTCCACCGTTGATCTTAGCTTCTTTTGGGATGAGATAAAGTAACTCCTTGGGGTTTATTTGGTGTTCCGTAGTGCATCGTATTTTGATGTCCTGGCCTGCATGCTTTCCACGTATTTTTCTATATACACGTGTCTGATTGTGAGATATATGTATACACAAGGGGTATTTTGAATTTGACCCTAGCTGGAAAAGACGAGTAGCTTGTTTGGTTACCAGGAGTGCTTAGAATTACTTTTGCTTCTTTAGGAATACAAGTCAATCTCGTAAATTAAAAGTAAAAATAATTTGCTTCATAAAAAATTAATTCTTTTAATTTTAGGTCATTTTGAAATTTTATTAATAAATTAATTTCTAACATTTCTTTTGCTTCCAAAATCTTAAATTTATTTATGAATTGTTATCCAAACAGGTTATTAGGGTTATCCCAATGATTTGTTCGATTCAATAAAACGCTTATTCCTTTTTTTATTTATTTAATTTTTTCTTGCATTTTTGTGTTGAACTATTCTAATATGAGAATGCTTGCCCCTAAGCCTCAAGTAGCTAGTTTGTCATGTAACTTGATGATTTAGTCTTTTGCTTATTTCATTTTCGCTTTTATAGTTAATTTAAATTTTTATTTGTTGTATCACTTTCTTATTTAAAATAATCTGTTTTTTTATATAAATTTGAATATCTTTATTTACGTTAAAAAAGTTTTAGATTAGAAGTGATCAAAACACTTTTAGAAAAAAATATGAAACCAACTAAAGTCAAATTCTTAATTTATATACGATGATATTATTTTGCTTAACCTGATTATGTATGAAATCATATGTTAAATAGATGAATTTAAAAAATAGTATTGTGAAATTGATTAAATCACCATAATTAAATGGGATTAAACTTTAAGTAAAAATCTTAATTCACGTAAAAATGGAAACCGAAAAATAGAGTTCAAGTTAAGGAACGTACTATGTAAGTTTACATCCTAAAATCTTATGAACTTGTGAGAGAGTATGACTCATACATTCATGTTTCCGGTAGAATTTTTTTTTGAAAGTGCTCGACGGAACAAGAGCAGGTGTGAGTTGTCTTTTCCAGTAAAAAAGAACTTTAGAAAGCCTCCAATTTTTTTTCAATTGAATCTAGTTCTTTGGGTCACCAACAACAGAATATATAATCCTAATCCTACTAAAATCCTCACAATCCTAATATTCATGAGAAAAATGAAAATTTTGGACTCTAAAATTTCAATTATTAAATTATGGTTATATGATCACACAATAAAAATGAAACCCTAAATCAACCTACTGCATAAAGAAATCACACAAAAAACCTACTTACATGGTAGTCTTAGATACCTTGAGTCCGTAGACAGGTAAAAAAAAATAGTTAAGGTCACAACGAAGATTTAGTCACATTGTAAAGATTCGAACTTCTGGACACGAGGTCTTTTTAAATAGTGGCATGTTTTGAATTACTTATCAAATGCTAAATCGCAACAATGAATTCTGAAATCGGTGAAATTTTAAATCATTATACGAGTTTGAATCATGAGGAACTATTTGATTACGGTAAGTGTCATTCAACAAAAAAATCATAAAAAAGATGAACCTCAACTAATACAATGAAAACATCATACATTCTACCAGGTTATTGTATCTTATTGACTAACAATTCAATTCCTACAATCATAAAATCTATTTGAAAATACATTTTTTCACCCTCTTTCGAAAGAAAGAGACAGCACCAAACATCCTCTACAGGCCAAACAGATTTTGAAGCAAAATCAATATGTATCACTATATAAAGAACTGAATGGATCAGATCCAACCAAATGTTTGCAAGGACATGTAAATAACATGTGTTGATACCCCAATTTTGCACCCTTGGTACCCGCGGTTTCTACAACATGAACTGAGATTTTTAAAGTAAAAATTGTCTAATGCGATTAGGTAAGAGTGTCTTAAGTAACAATGTGGGTAACAATGTCCAAAGTAGCGTTGGCTATCTGAATTGGTCTTTAGTGGTTTGAAACGGAACGAATCGATCTGAATAGGCTTCAGATATTTGTTAACAGTTGTAGTAGTAAAAGAACTTGATGATAATCTTGATCTAGTAGTTGATGTCTTTGTTTCTATACGAAGAATTGTTGCAGTCTTTACGTTTTTCGTTTTAGAACCTATCAGAATGTACTCTGCAGAGAACTCGTCGGAGTTTTTTTAGCTGGCTGAAAAATTCTGCATCAAACATAGGGTTTTCAAATAAATTTAAGATCAAATGTTAGATTCAGCCAAAAAAAAATTGGCATTGCGCATCCAGTCAAGGTTATTTGAATCATGAATTCAAATAGGATGTCCTAACTATTCGAAACCAGCCAGAATAGTCCATGTGTCTGATCTTATGCTTCAAAATCTTATGAGATGGAATGCTCCTATTATCCAAGTTTTGTTTTCAGAACACATTATATCGATAAGGAGAGGATAAAATGATCTGGGAACCTAACATACGTAAATTTTCAGTTAAATCTGCTTAAAAATATTTGATCTCTAATTCTTATTTATAGAATCAACATAATCTGATGATCCCTAAAAACATTTTAGAACAACTTTGGAAGGTAAAATCCCGTCATAAAGTTAAACTCTTTATTTGGAATTGTCTGAAAAATTTGTTCATACTAGAGAAGAGCTTAGTCACTACAAACAAGACATATCCTGAATACCACAAAGAGAATGAAACTCTTCAGCATCTCATTATTGATTTTGATTATTCTAGATCCATCTAGCTATAAATGAATGAATGTCTCCAGCATTCAATCTCAACATCCTGATGTAGTATCTTGGATTCTCAGCTGGTTCTCCAATATGGAGAATACTTATGCAGAATCCAGGAACTTATGAATTCTTACAATGATAATTAACACATGGTTCCTCTGGACGAACTCAGATGCATAAAAAAATTTCAGAATAAAGACTCGAATAAATGGATTACTCTTAAAAAAACAAAACTTGGTGAAACAACATTCCTCTGCAGCATCAGATTACTACTAGTATAATTAGTAACATCGAAATCTGGTCTCCACCAGATAATAATCAACTGAAAATCAACATTGATGCTTCACAAAAAATATTGGTGTTGGTCTAATTATCCGAGATTCCACATGTTACCGCTGGTGCATCTGGGACAGACACTTCTATGGAGGACATGCAAAAAAGGCAGAATGCTTGACCATGAAAGAAGATATATTGTCGGCCAAGGATTTGAAGATTTACAACTTAATCTTTGAAGTTGGTGGTCAAAACGTATTTAACTCTATCAATGATGCCACTCCTTTTGTATATTGGATGAACCAAGGGATTATAGGAGAAACGAGGCATATTCTTTCAAAAAAATTGTATTTTGTTATGAAACATGTTAAAAGAACTGTTAATAATGTAGCTCATGTAATAATAAACAAAGCCATAGCTAACAAATTCCTTTTTAATTTTTGGTCTAACATCCTCAAGGACTTTGCTAAGCTTGTAAGGAATGATTGGTTTGTTAGCCAGGAATTGTACAATGAGGAAGGATTCCTTCACACTTTTATTCTCACAATTTGGGACCTTATTTTGTGAATAAAAATTTAATGGCAATGAATTTCAAGCTAAACTTTTTGGGATATGTTCCCTCTTACAAAGATCTACACACCTACCGAAAATGAGCGCATTCCGAAATGTATACCATCATCTACCGATCTTAATTTCGATGGTTAAAAATCCATTGATTTTCGGAATACGCTCATTTTTTGGGAGAACATATAGCTTTATAAGAGGAACATGTTCCCAAAACATTAACTTCAAATTCATAATGGTTTGGATATTATTCACAAAAATATTGTTCAATGTGAGATAGTGTGAAAATAAAAGTGTGACGGAATTCTCCCTCTCATGTAATATCAATTAAAGAATGAAGTTTTTCTTTTGCAAAAATAAAAAGAAGAAGAAGTCGACATCAGACCCAAGCCAATCTTTTCTTGCCGAATCGATAAATCAGAATGAGCTCTGTTCGAAGGATGTAACTTTCTATTTTCCATTATTTATTTATTTATTTATTTGATAAACAAGGAACCTTTTCATTAATGGATTTCAAGGTTACAATGAGTTTAAGATCGAAAATAAGAGAATATAAAGTAACAAGAACATACCGTAAGAATACAATACCGAGAAATCCGACAAAAGAAAGAGAAGGATTACCGGAGTAAGACAAATACAAGTATGAATAAGATCCGATTCAATCGGAAGAAGGATGGTTTTTCTCGGAATTAAATTCCAACCATTTAGTTTGTTTTTCTTCTTTAGAAAGAAATGCTCCCAAAGTAGGTGTGATTTGCTCAAATCTCTTATAACTAGTGATGAAGGTTCCGTCGTAAAAAAGACCACCTAAGGAGATTCCGTCGCCGGAGACAACCAAGATGAAGATTTCGTCGTTGGAGAGCATGGAGAGTATCACTATTGATCTTAAAACCCAACCCAATAACCAAGAATCGCCATTAAAGCGAAGATAAACCTCAAAAGAGTAGATAAAACCACCAAAATGGTGTAGATAAGTAGAAAACATATTAAAAACCAAACTAATCTACTAAGTAACCTAGAAAGCAAGAAAAAAAATGAAGAAATCTGCTCAGATCTAGTCCATTACTAGATCTGAGCAGAGAAGGGTTGTTTTTGATGGTTTTGTTGAAGAAGAAGAAGTGAGTGAGTGAGAGAGAGTGAGATAAGGAGTATCATTATAAGAGCAAGGGCTAAGGAGTAAGGAGTGAGTGTTTTTAACACTCATTCACTGCCAAATTGAGTGAGAGACTAAGTGAAAGAGTGTTTTGTGACTATGGGAAACTAATTCAAGCGGCTGATGTTTATCCGTTTGGAGAGATTTTTTCTCTCCAAACGCCTAAAGATACGCCTCCCTGTATTTATTTATTTTTTTAAATAAGAAAACTTAATCGTGGGTCCCGCTTTCAAGAATTTTAAATTAATAAAAGCTTAAAATTAGGATTGAGAGGCAAATCTTTAGCCGCTCAAGGTGTTTTTTCCCCAAACGGCGGATATTCAGCCGCTTAGTATCCCCTTTCGCCCATGTATTTGCACATGTATGAGTGATTATTGATGAGCGAGTGGGTATTGTCACTCCATAATAGTACCAAATTAAATCAAATCAAGTGAGACTCGTTCAGACCCTCACTCCATTGCCCCTGTTCTAAAAAAGTGCGCTCAAAAATTTGATATAGAGGGAATATCCGGTAATTACGAATTGTGTGCAGGGTAAAGTAGTAAACTTCACTTGTGCATAAATGAATTAAAATCCCAGTCAACTACTAACGCAGCACTAGGCCCCTAGAGTATAGACTAATATCGCAGCCCTAGCTAGTCTACCGGCCTATATATTGACAGCGGCGAAGAAGACTGTGATTCGTTTTTTCAGTGTAGAAAAATGATTTTGCCAGACCCGCAGCCCCGCAGGGTGGGAGGTTGAGCTCCTACTCCTAGCAGACCCACAAACCACATTTAACTTTGCGTATAAAATGGCACATGATTGCATGACATCCGAAGATGATTACCGACTATGTATCAATGTATTATGTATGGCATGGATGAAGAACTAGAAGTGTAGTATAGTAATAATGATCACAATTGCAATAGATCTTTGTAGGGTCTATAAAGATCGGAAGACCACCATCCCACACCCAAACCAAACTGCATCGTAATTAAACATCAAACGTGATTTGAGTTCCTAATCACAAGGTGATGAGAAGCTTATGATTGATTACCTTCACAGACATGTGAATATGACGCACACGATATGAGATACACAAAATTGGTTAAAAAAATCAAAATCAACAATTTTTGAGTGAAATGGACAGTAGATTTTGATACTGTTTAAATGGACAAAAATGTAAAAATAGACAGGATGTAACCAGTTTCATCGTGCCCATTTTCAAATATATTTTTTTATTTTTAATTTACACAGGATATATCCAGTTTCATCTTTGCTATTTTTTAAATTTAAACTAGGATAAATCCAGTTTCATCCTTGCTAATTTTTTTTGGCCATTTCACCCAAACTATTCTTTACTCGTTCATTTGAACTGTGATTTAAAAATATTTAGACAAATGACCCATTTTCCGTATGAGATATGTAAATAAAAGACGGCCAAAATATATTTTCAGTATGTACTTTCCCGAATGATATCTCACAAATTGCAATAAACTAATTAAGCTCCCATTTCATTTGAAATTTATCAGGAAACACAAAACCTAAGTCGTACTTTTTAGTTGAAGTAAACGAAATTGAGAAAACATGTTTGTTGCAACTCCAATTAGGCACCAGCGGTGTTACTTGGATATTTAAAAGATGATGGTGGTAATCATAGAGAATGTCTTAGTTACGATCAAATTGTGATGTTCATGAAGAAGGGAAAAAAAACAAAAACCTTAGGTGCATGGTGGTGCGACTAAACTGTGTCTACCCAATGTCCAACACATAGTACACGCTATGCATGTGGGCTGAGTGTGTATATGCTGAACACGTGTCGATACCGACATACCCACATATTCCAGAGTGCTCATGCTTTCTGGGATGCTTGTGGTTCAACGCTACATTTGCCAGGGAGTTCAAATTTCTGGCATGCTTGTGGTTCAGCTCAGTGTACGAATTGTCTGGGACGGGGGTGGATAAACGGATATTATTTTAACTATGTAGTCTATATATATCAACGAACACCTATTTTTCAGTTGGTCAGAAACGATAATTTTTCTTTTTGAAATTAAAATGATACATAATATTACGATAATTAAATTTCATTTTTCTTTTGAATTAAAATGATACATATATTGAGAGAAAAATATCCTCATTAAATTGGGGCCTACACCATTTAATTGCGTCTATGGATTTTTTCATTCACCCCATAAAGAATGATAAGGGGTGTCTAAGTTTGATGAAACTACCATTTTTCCCTGTATCAAATATTAATACTACTAATTTGTCCATATCAAATCCTAAACATAAGATTAAAAACTAAAATCATAAAATTTAAAAACTAAAATCAAAATCAAAATCAAAATCATAAAATTAAAAACTAAAATCAAAATCAAATTCAAATTCTCCGTATCCACTTCAACTCATTATTCTTCTTTTCTTCTCGGCCCAATCCTATAAACTAGGTTTTAGTAACATAAAATTGCTCAAAAATTGAAAATTTTGAAATCAAATTTTCCTGGTTTATCAGAATCGGTTAACGTTAATGTATATGTGATCCGGTTACAAATAGAAACGGTTTATGTTCATGCCCACAAAGACCGATTGTCCTTGATATGTTTTCTGGTTCGAGAAATTTGAACCAAAATCGGATTACATTATCACTTATCAAAACCGATTGTTGATGTATACTGTTAGAATCAGATTTTATATGTGTGTCGAGGAAACCGATTGTTGTTCTCAATTTTTCTGTATCTTTTTTTTGTTAGAATCGGATTACATGAGCATTCTTATAAACTGATTCCTGTTGTGCAATGTCAGGAATCGGTTTTTACATATATATCGTGTAAACCGATTCTGGTTAACCCATTTTTTTTTCAGTTAATACTCGATCATAAAATGAGTATGAAATCATACTCGATTTCATTTCATTAACTCGGGTATAGAATGAATTTTAATTTTATTTGATGTTTAACAACACATAATTCACAGATAAATTAGAGAAGTTTACCCACAATCGGTTTACGTTCATGCCTATATAAACCGATTATGCTTGATTTTCATGTCCATATAAACCGATTCTGGGTAGAAGCTAGTCTCAAAAAATTCTCTGTATGTTTTTGAGGTTACAATCGGTATATGTTTTTGACAACATATACCGATTCTGAGTTGGTGTTCTTCAAAAAATTTCAAATTTTCAAATCTTTTTCATGTTCAGATGATTAATTAACACAGATTAATTTCACATCTAACACTATACTTTACCACTAATCACTCGAATTAACACTAATTAATCAGGGGTAAATTAGCCATTAAGAAAATAATTGGTTAAGGGGTTTCTATAAATTACTTTTTAATGATCCTATTTTGTCAAGTAGCTATATTAGGCCCCAATTAAGTGGCACAGGCCCCAATTTAGCCAGGAAAAATATTTACTGAGAAATGGTTATCAGGACCCAAACAAGAAAAAAGATTACACATAAGTAGCAATGTTAAGGGATTTGTGTAGTTTCATAAGCCATTAAAGGCTTCTCTTAAATATAGCCTATGCTTTTATTAACTAACATAAAATAAGTCATTAACTGAACCAAACGGGTTCTTATGATTATTAACATAACCTGTAAAATTATCCATAACTTTTATATATATCCCAAAATAAATTATCAAATCCCTAAATCAAAAAAATAAAATAAAGTTAATCATGTAATTTTTGTGGTATAGATAATTGATGATCTTCGAATATCCAGTTTTATATAATCATGATTGAGAAAATAAAAATCATCTTAGAATTTTTTTTATAGAATAACAATGATTATGGGGTTTTAGAAAATTGATTTTAGAAAAAGAATCACAACCCTAGTTGATTTCATTTCGTTTTTCGATGGATATTGTTGTGGAGAAGTTTTGAAAGAATAGTTAGAATATATAATAACCTCAGTTGATAATCATGATTTGGAAAAATAACATCGTTTTATAGAAAAGGTGAAAAGTTGGGTTTAGTTTTTTTGTTTTGAGAAAAAGTAAAAAATTAAGGTTTATAATAGGGTGATTTGTAAGAATAATGAGAGAACTATTGGGGTAATACCCAGATTAGTTGGGGTATACCTAATAAGACAAAACCCGGGTCATTTTGAAGTAAAACAGGACACCCCTTAACCATGTATTTTCTAAATGGCTAAATTGCCCATACATAATTAACATTAATAATATATTTAGGTTAATTAATTTATTTAGTTAATTACTTGAATTAAAATTCTAAAATTAGGTATTATTTGGATTGAACTCATGGATTATGTGTTATGGTTTTTGAGGATTTTTTTTTTATAGATTTTTTTTGTAATGGAAATGAAACTATACTAGCCAAAAACTTCTATAAAGAGGATTGCAAAGCTGCAAAGTGATTTTATACTCAATATTAAGATAATAAGTGTAGTTGAGCATTAGACTTCACGGCGTTCATCGATTGAAGACGAAAAACTACTAAGGGGAGCTTGTGAAACTTCATCAACAAAAGGTATGTGGAGACTTGAACTCATATATCACTCAAAAGTCTATCTACTTTATATCCTATTTGAGACAAAAGTCGTATAGCTATATAGACTTCAATTATGCACATTTGATATTTCGAGCTGAGTTTAACTCGCTTATGTGTTGGTAAGCTTTCGCTTTAACCAAGTTCATCTTATATTCTTGACGAAAGTCAAAAGATGATCATGTAAAAATCGCCTGGTAACATCTTACATGATTTGTGTGAGACAGTCATTTGATGTAGACTCGGAATGTTTCGTACTGATCATTCGATAACTTGAAAATTGCTTTGAATCTAATAGTTTGTGTGAGACAGCTATTGTCGTCTTCCGAGAATGTTTCAATGGTTTAAATGAGAGTTTAGAACAATTGAATATAAACACAGTATGCGTACTTGCATATGTGTAATCCAAGTCCGAGAACCATGGTATGCATACTTGTGTGCGTACTCATTGGTTTAGTAGAGGTCCGGGAACTAAGTTCGCATACCGGTACGCGTACTGGATCGAGGTTCAATTTCCGGGACTTTATTGAGTTTGGTGGTATGTGTACCCGTTCGCATACTAACGAACCCAAACTTAGTCAGACCACTAAGATATGCGTACTCGTTTGCATACTTGAGTGGGTTATGTTCTAAAATCGGTTTGTTCATGAACTAATACATTTATATAATAAGGAATGCAATCTTTTGCAAACCATCGCTATAATGTTCATGACTTGATTCGAGTGAACCAAAATCGATTTTTCTTCAATTGTGTCTTATATACTTCTATGAAAATATAAACAATTGAACAACTCTAGAATTAGTTTTATTTGAGTCATTTGAACTAGTTATGGTTAAGATGAATAAGGTTGATATGAAAGTGTTCATATGGATAACTTCGGTTAACTATTGTTGAGCCAACAAAGGTGTACACGTTTAGGTACGGTTACTCATATCTAAATGAAGTCACTTTCATTTGTGTGTAACAAGCTAAGTTCGATCTAACAGTTGAAAGGTATTATCTTGAGTCTAATAAGGTTTTCATTTAACGGTTAATATTAAATGATTTGTTACCAAGGTAACATTGATTGCAAACCCTGATTTGAAGTCTATATAAAGGAGAACTCTAGCAACTGGGAAACCTAATCCCTACACCTCCTGTGTGATACTAGTTGCGACTAGAGTCGATTCTCCTTTAATCTTAGGTTTTTCCCAAACCCTGTAGGTTAATGACATGAAGACTTCATTGGGATTGTGAAGCCAGACCCACCTATTTTCTCTGTAGTTGTGTGTTATGATCTTGCTGTTTTCTATCGTATTGAGTACTATATTCTCTAAGATTTTCTCGAGGCAAGATAAAAAGTAGTCACAAACATATATCATCGTTTGTGATTCCATAATATATTGTTTCGCTACCATAAAATTAAGATTATTGTGAGGTGATTGATATCTGTAGGTTGTTCTTCGGGAATATAATTCTGATATATCAATTGGTTCCTGTTCACCTTGATTTATCAAAAGACGGAAAAAAAACTCATAGGTTTATCTGTGGGAGACATATTTATCTATTCAATAGACTTTTCTGTGTAAGACAGATTGGTTTATCAAGTCTTCGACTTTGGGTCGTAGCAACTCTTAGTTGCGGGTGAGATCAGCTAAGGGAATCAAGTGCGTATAGTCCTGCTGGGATTCAGAGATGTAAGGAGCGCGACTGTACCTTGATCAGTGTGAGATTGGTTAGGGATCAACTACATTCCCGTCTGAAGTTAACTTGGAGTAGGCTAGTGTCTGTAGCGGCTTAATATAGTATGGTGTTCAAATATGGACTAGGTCCCGGTGTTTTTCTGCACTTGCGGTTTCCTCTTTAACAAAACTTCTGGTGTTTGTGTTATTTCTTTTCCACATTATATTTGTTTATATAATTGAAATATCACAGGTTGTGCGTAAGTTCAATCAATTATGAATCCAACCTTTAATTGTTAATTAAATTGATTGACACTTGGATATTGGTTTTTTGTACCATCCAAGTTATTTCTTATATTCAATCAGGCTCGCAAATTCCTATTTGTTTGATTGAAGATTGAATTGAGAAAATGAGATATAACTCTTTGATATACTTTTCTTAAGATTGAGTCTGATTGTCTAGTTGATTGTCTTGAAAGTATATTAGAGTTTGTACATACAGATTGCTAGACAAAATAGTGGGTGTGGTTGTTATACCCCCGCTTTTTCAATTGGTAACAGAGCATGCAAAAACGTTTAAGACATTATAAGTATGTGTTTGTAGCAATATGATTATTATGGACGAGTCTATCTCTAATAACGTATCATGTCAGAAATTACCAGATGATTTTCAAAGCCTGAATTCACCTGAGAGAACTGTCACATCTAAGTCAATATCTAAACATTCTCTGAATATAGAAATTGTTGATTGGGAAATACGCCTAGAAGAACAGTTGGATAAATTTTCTGATGAAGGTGATTCAGATATTGATAGAGATGTTGGTGAGGAAGTCTCAGAGTATGTTAAATTTTTGGACGTTGAAAATAAAGAAGATTACAACTTCTCATGTCACACCTCTTCTGACTCATATATGTCTAGAAAAAAAGAAATTGAAAAGGATTTACGAAGGTCTTTATGGTTGGAATCGCTCTTGCGAATCGATCCTCAAAAATTCCGAGAGAAACCTCAGTAGAAAGTCACTTGAATGTGATAATGTTTATCAAAAATACTTCTTTTTGGGAGAGAAACTTGCAGAAACTGAAGAAAGGATTCACTCCCAGCAAGCAAGTTTTGATGACAGAGTAAACGCTTATCTCGCTCGAGAAAAACGCCTTGAGGCTGATTTAGCTGTTGCTCTTGATAAAATCAAGATGTTGGAAGATGACTTGGAAAAGTTAAATACTAGTTCAAGCAAATCAACCACTATGCTAGGAGCAAGTAAAAATCATCGTGATACACGAGGATTGGGCTATAAGGGAATAGATGCTCCAAGTATTAGCAAAGAGGTAAAGTTTGTCAAGGCTAGTGATTTTGCTCAACAAAAGGTTTCCGCTGATGGAAAAAGTGAAATACCTTCACCGGAAGTTAAAGTTCGAAAGAAGAATGTATATGAACCTCCAAAGTCAGCACATACAGATCGAGGTAAAAACATTCCTTATGTTTTCCACTATTGCGGAAATAAAGGTCACCTGGAAATGAGATCTCGTTTTCGTATAAGGAGTGAGAAAATTCATGATGTTCTTGTTTGGGCATCACAAGAAGTTCTGAAACCAATATCAAATGCTAAGGATAATCCCCTTAAAATTACATGTTGCAACTTTCCAACCTTTAGGAAAAGGAATCATTGTTGTGATAAACCTAGATTTTCATGTAAACGTCATACGAAGCCTTTTCACAATCGTAATGGTTATCAAAATGATAACTTCGTAAAGACAAAGACAAGATATGATGCTCCCAATTGGATAAAGACTAACTTGCAAAAGAATAGTCAATCCAATTCTGTATCGAGAAATCTTGAAGAGAGTAATGGGAAGAAGTTTCTGGTTGTTTCTAAATGCACTCATAAGTGGGTTCCAAAAAAAGTCAATGATGCTTTGAGTGTGAAAATGAATGATTTCCCAGAAAATTCCATGACTATGAAGAAGGAAGTATCCATGATTTTGGAACTTAAAGAGTTCTTTGGAAAGATGGATTTGTATGTGAAAGGTTCTAAAAGTGATCTATTTCATGATAATCCAAAAGTGAAACGGAATAATCCAAAAACTATAGATGGTGAAAAGTCCATAGTTGCGGAAAAGTCTATTTCAGTCACTTTTGGTAAGAAAGACATTGTTCACCTCAACACAACTTGATTATGTTTTAAGTGCATCCTCACATGGGAATGCCCTGCTATGTATACGGTGAGGGAAGCACGAGAATTGGGGCACACATATTGTGTCAGGTATGATTTTGAATCTTTGGTAACGTCGTAGAATTCGATTAGATTCTTCTAAAAAGTATGTCTACAAACTTGAGCAAGATTTGTGTTTTTATTTATTTTCTTAGAGTACTTATAATGATCCATGTACCTTGCTTATCATTCACTTCTACCTAACTTGATCTTTGTTTAAGGTTCTTAAATGTTTAGGTTTGAAAATAATAGTTCGGGATGTTTGGAATTCATGGTACACATACCAGGTATGCATATCATCATTTAAAATCAAAATACAGGGATTTTAGTACGCATAACCGTTTGCATAATGCTCCAGGTAACGAAAATTCGTTTGCAAACCGGTATGCATACTGGCCTGTAGATGTCGATTTTCGGTAAACTTTTTTTGTCCGCAACTTCTTCGTCCGAACTCGTAATGACCTCATTATTTTTGCATTATATTACTCTTTAAATTCTATTCAAAATGGTGATAATAAGTCCTGCATTTGGATGAGTTGAGATTGGTCTTTGTTCCGACTCATGTTTTTGAGTGTTCTGCTCCGTTTCATCGCACTTGTTCCACTTCTCTTGCACTTGGACACTTGTATTCTTAGAGCACTTTTCTTCTAAACTCATTTGTAGTTTTTGGAAGATGATTTTGAATTATTTAATCTTTATTGATTTTATATATTGCAAATAATGTTATGGGATATGTGTGTTTACGTCCGTGAACTATGGTTGTCCCATATATGACAAAAGTTAAGCTTATTATGTCATTATGCAAATACTGATGGAAGATAGGTTGAACTTTTGTCTACAAAGATTAAGTCTATTACATGTATCTATGCAAATATTGATGAAAAATAGAATGAATCTTTGAATATCCCGTAGTATTGGTCTTTCCCTGATCCACATCTTTGTGTAAGTATTGTGTGACTCCGTAAGTTTTCTTATGTGAGCTTTTCCGATTAAATTAATCATGGGTTCTCTTGTGGTTAATTTAATTGAGTATTTTGGATACAAATGCATATTTCATGTTATTTTTTAATATCCAAAGAAATCCTTCTTTTCTTGTGAAAGTAAGATCGCTCTTGTTGTTCTTTCGGGAATGACATTTTATGGGGGAGAGTTCTTAATTGAACTTGTGCTTAAATGCCAAATTTTTGTGGGGAGTGCGGCTGTGGAATATTATAGGAGTTATCTTGTATCTTTATAAACTCCTTGATGAATACACTAGTTTCGGCTATGTGAAATCATCGAAACAAAGTTGATATGTTCTCTTTTGGTCATGAAGTATCTCTATGGAAATTTCATTAGGATCCCACTAGTGTTCGTACATTTGTCAATTTATATTGACAAAAAGGGGGAGAATTAATGTGTAGTTCACACTACAAATACATATGGTTTACGGATCATTATGTAAGGGGGAGTGATTTTCATGTGAGATGAAGTATTGACTAAGGGGGAATGATACATATCACCATAGTGTTGTTGTCAAAGTTGTGATACAATTGGACTTTGATGCTGTGTAATAATACTATGACACTGTATAACAATGATTAATAGCTATTGTTTTCTCATTGTGAAAAGGCGAGGGTACCCAAATATACCTCAAGCTAAAACATTTCCTACATATAAGTCCTTTGTCTGAAAGTGATTGTTTATGGACTGAGTCGAGACAATACAACTAATCGGTTCAAACTTCGTGTGATCGTCTATGGATACGAGATCGATACAATACAACAACGAAGTATGTTTACTTGATAAGTGGTTCGTATAACCAAACACAATAGGATTGTTATCAAGTAAATAGGAATTAACGTTTGTGTAAGTTACTTTAAATTATAATAATAACAATTATAATTGCGTAAAATAAAAATAAATGACACAACAAGATTTTGTTAACGAGGAAACCGCAAATGCAGAAAAACCCCGGGACCTTGTCCAGAATTGAATACTTTCAGGATTAAGAAGCTACACAAAATTAAACCAACTTCGTATAGTTGAGACCAAGAAACTAAACCTATATAGTTCACCTAGTTCCGTCTGTATTACAACGCCTCCAACTTATGAATAAGTCACGTACTTGGAAAATTCCTTTGGTTCGTATTTCAAACAGTAAAGGAACAACAAATCTGTTTGGTAGCAACTCTCTTCAACCAAGTAATGTGAGTTCGACAAAGGCTCTTCTGTTTATCTCATATAAACTCATTCGTCAGGTTCTTAGATCTATCCTATTCTCAACTACCGAAGTAATTGTTAAGATTTTGCAATCAATACTTTTAATCACAAATAATTGTATTGATGCCGATCTACCAACTAATCAATCCAATTTACCACAAGGATAAACCGATTATTTTTGGATCCTCTTGTACCGAAACAAGTATTGTGCACACCAAAGATTATGATCCCAAATCAGAAATCTTCAATATCTTCTTTGTCTTCAAATCTTCTTAGATCTTCAATAAACATATGCACACAACAACTTGAATCTCTTGTGATCAATCACGCACAGAACTGAGTCTGTTAACAATGGATTATCACAAGATCTTCTTTAAAACTACAAACAGTCTAAAGATCCCTGTCGAAACTTCGATCTAGTTTGATTGAATCTTATATCAGAAGAGAAGATTCCCAAGCATAAACAAACTAGGTCCAATCAAAGTTCAACCACCGTTAGTCAATCAAATCAATTGAAAACAAAATATAAAACGCAATTATCTAATTTCCCACCAACGATACTAATAGAGCTTCTCAATCCCAAAGAAGACTTTAAACTGAGTGGTCGTAAGAGATTTCGCCTAATTAGGTTACTCTCCTCTCTGAATAGGCGGCTTCACCAGTAACAACAAAACCGAGGAAGTTTGTTATCACGAAGGATTAGTTTGCTAGAAATGCAAACTTCAAGTATTTATAGACAAGGAAGTTTGGACACCAAGGAATTTCCAAAACCGGAAATATTCTCAAGATATGCAATAAAGTCCAGATTCGGTTTTCATAATTCCTGGAAATGCTCTGTCCAAAATAATGACCGAAAATCTCTTTGGAAAATGTCTAACTAGTAAATGAACATTATTAATTATCATTTTCCTAAAATAAAATTAACAACCTTAATTAAAAGATTCTTAACTTATATATGTTTCGATCCTAGGATTTTCTTCCTTTAGATAT
The DNA here is from genome assembly GCF_003573695.1 of Papaver somniferum. Taxonomy (NCBI): domain Eukaryota; kingdom Viridiplantae; phylum Streptophyta; class Magnoliopsida; order Ranunculales; family Papaveraceae; genus Papaver; species Papaver somniferum. Next base: position 121,789,173 of record NC_039363.1, on the reverse strand, counting down.
TAAGGAATAACTTTGAATAATTAAAGATAAACATTACAGCACGTGTTCAAAGTATGTCGGTATCCTTACGTTGTAAGTCCTCTTTCATACTTACAACCTTGAAACCGACTTTCCACACTTCCAAACAAGTTTATAATTGGTGCATCTGACTTTCAATAACTATGTGATTAATCAAGAACACTCAATCACAAATCATGGGTTTAACGGTTCTACCAAAACAAGTTTCGGTTCTACCTCCATGTGAGTACTATGCATAGTCACACTAGCTTTCCAAAATTCGGTTGACTAGGTACTAGGATCAGTTCCCCACATATATATGGTATCTAAGTTGTATGTGTTGCACATGTCCACAGGATCGGTTCCCCTTTTCCTAAAAACGTGTTGCACATGTCCATAGGATCGGTTCCCCTTTCTGCTATAAACTTGATGCACCTCATACAAGGATCGATTCCCCTTTGTGATGTGTTGGACCTCTTACTAGGGTCGGTTCCCCTTTACCCAGAGTTGTTCTTACATAAATCACAAACTCGATCATACCATCTCAGGTGATTACTTAAGATCGGTTTCACTAATAAAAGTCATACCAATACATAAGTCAGGCCTTTGTGAATAGTTTACCAAGAACATAAACAAGTTATGAGTGGTTATACTAAATCACACATATTGGTTTTTCACAAGATATGCAATGAATAACAATACCAATAACGCATGGAGATTTCCTTTTCGATTCACAAAACAAGTTCATGAATTTACTTCCTTAAAACACATGTAAAAACATTGTTTCCTAGGATGAAATCCTCACCTCATACCCTTACATAATCACAATAGCATTTAAACGATTATGTCGATGTCTTATCTATAAAGTTTAATAGTTAAGCAATAAACCTCGTATTGTATTCCTTAATACTATGTCTATCTAGAATTCAATCATGCTTCGCAGTTTTGTTTTCAATAAGCACGACTTCAAAGATACGTTAGGGAATGAAACAGTTCAAGTCAAATATCACTAACCTCAAGTGGAAGGATGATGTTGTCGTTGTATCTCCTTGCTTCTTCACTTCTTCAAGTCTTCGCAATACTTGTAATGTCTCATATCCTAATACTTTCAAGCTAACCTATACGAAGTTGACTCTAGTACATAATCAAGCGACTCGTTAAATGAGTTTTGATTCACTAAAATATGACAATCAAACTTGACATACCAACGCTTGGTAGGTTCAACCGATCTATGCTCTAACAATCTCCCCCTTTATCAATTTTAGTGACAAAACTCTTACATCATATGGATAAACTGGTGGGCCCGGAGATGTGTGAAAATTAAGCGCAATAAAAACGGGCCTACAGTAATACCGCAAGTGCACGGTCGTCGGTTGTAGCTCGTGCAAGTACGGGTCGATCCACAGAGACTGGGTATGTTTGGAGTTTCTAACTATTTTGGGTTTCTAACCTAAACTTCCACCACTAACAGTGAACAACAAGTGATAAGAAAGGCACAAAACAGCAAACAACAATGGAGATAAACAGTGAAGCAAAGACAATAAAATGACAGTGTAATAAACCAAGGCCTAAGCCAAGGGCAGTGATGTGAAGAAAACAGTGAAGTAGAAATAAGAAAACAATGAAGACAAGAGGATGATCACTAGGACGTTGAATCCACCATTAACCTAAGGGATATTCTAATCACAGCTAAAATACTTACCAAAGTACTAATTGTCTGATTAAAGTACAACTAGTCTAAGGGCTTAGCAACATTGGGCATGAGCTGCACATGATGAAGACTATCTCAGCATTCCAAACACAACATGAATGTCATAATTTGATCTGACTCGTTACTGGTTCATAGCTTCATCTAATCCTAGCATTTGAGATTCAGAACATGATAGACATGAAGATAAACATACATTAACAGTTGACAGTGAAACAAAACATGAATTTAAACACAATAACATAACATGGGAAGCACATAACAGTGGATAAACTTAGAACAATTGAGGAACTAAACATTAACATCACATAGTATTAAACATAAAACATCACAGTGAACATAAATGGAACAGCACAAAAATTGGAGAGACTGGCTAATCCAGTTCTCCCAAAATCAAACCAAATGACACTGGCTATTCCAGCATGCGTTATACAACAACCCAAGGTCTCAATTTATAGTTGCACACGTCCAACCCTCGAATCCCCAAAATATCAGAATTAGGGTTTCAAAGAAATCAAAATTAAATCATACCTACTTTCTGAAAACACTCAATAACGTCGACCCATTCTTCTATTGCGTCTTCTGTGTCTTCCCATGCCTTCAATTGCCTTTCTAGCTCACTAATTTCATCAACCCCTAAAACTAGGGTTTCAGTGGGAAGAATAGGTTGAGGGGTTGATGTAATGAGTGGCTAGGGGATAGGAGAATGATGGGGTGTAGTTGTTGGCTGATATGAGAACTCGGTGGTGGTTGTGGTGGTGGTTGAGCGGGGCAGTGGAGGTGATGGTGGTGGCAGAGTTTTTCTCTGCAGACGGAATGGAGAAGATGGAGTCGATGGAAAGAAGGAGGGGAGTGTTTGGCGATGGGTATAGGGTTAGGTTGTTCGAGTGTGAGGCGGGCTCATCAGATTTCGATGTTAGGCGAGTGATAGGCGTTTGATCGATACATCTGAAATGCATCCAACGATAGATGGAACATAGCCTTCAGCGACCGTCGGATGAAGAGATACAACGAAACTAACGGCGTGAGATGGAGTTAGGTGCTGTAGTGTTGGTCAGGAATTTCAGACTTTGATGCACGAAGAGGAGGCGACCGTTGGATGATGATATGGATCCAATCTGACGGCTACATGAGAAGTGGGTTATGGATTTGGGTTTTGGTTTGGGAGATAAGTTGGGCTTGGGATAATTCTGAGCCCATTTCTTCTTTAAGAACAATTTCTTCCTCTTCAAGCCCACTTCTAGCCTTTTGGTCTTGTGCACAACATTCTTCGCGGCTTCCTTGTGTAATTCCTCCCGGCTTTTCAGCACTTTTCTGCTCCGCAACTCATCTAGTCTTTATTTACAACCTAGAAATACAAAATTAATTAATAAAATATTTATTCTTGAAAACAATGAAATACAGAATATGGGATAAAATGTAGAATTAATGCACAAAAGATGAGTTAAATGCCAAGAAAATATATAGAAATATGCACTTTTTAGGACTCATCAAATACCCCAAACCTGAATTTTACTTGTCCTCAAGTAAAACAAAACTAAGGAAATCCTACCTATACCACTGTCGATGGTCTCGCGAATGCATTTAGCGTATGCACTAAGCCTTTTAAACCACTAAGTGTCCCTAGTGGACGAGTGAAGTCTCGTGAAGGTTTGCTTAGAACGTACCTACAAAGTTCTAGGTCAAAATATAAGCTCAGATTCCATCAAATGTGACATGTGCAAGACAGTTTAAGCTCACAGCAAAATGGAGATGTCAATCTAGCTATCAAGGCACAATCCTAGCACTGATAACAAATAAAGACATGTGATAAGAGTGTAAAGTGTATCTACACATGTGTAAAGAAAGATCGGATGTTATGACTACTAATCACCAAGAGATAGTTTTCAGGCTAAGAACCAAGGTCGAAATCTAGCTAGTGTCCGGACTTTACGAGAATTGTGAATGAGTTGGAGGTATTTCACAATTACTCGCGTTGTACATCAATGGCATACACCCTCCTTGCTTATTACAATGAAACAACAAAATGACTATTTACATGACTCTTATTTACATTGACTACTCTCTTTTATTTTTGGAACAAGAGATGGAATTGATAAATCTTGATTGATTTATTATTTTTTTTTTTATTTTTATTTTTTTTTATTTTTTTTTTTTTTTTTTTTCTGAATATTTTTTTTTTTTTTTTTTTTTTTTTTTTTTGTACAAGGAGACACTTTTGATACATATACAAAAGGAAACAAAAAATTACATGAACTTTGCAAGAGGTAGCCCTTTTGATGCACCCAGTTAAATTCGATGGTTGTTTTTCTTAATGTAACCTCCACCTTCTATCCCAACCAACCAAAGAACAAGCTAGTCAAGTTTCGTTCAGTATTCTAAAGTGATTGGCAATCTAACTTCCTATCAAACACCTTGAAGATCGAGGCTATACATGTATTGGTAGATCGTGCGCGTGCAAATTTCTTATCACTATGTGAATTGTGCTAGAATCAGGGTGCCTAAATATCTAGACTAAGACTCCTAAAATTACATATTTGCACAAGAGTCAACATTTCAAGGTAAATGAGCTCCATTTTTATGTTTTTATGTTTTTTTTTTTTTTTTTCAATTTTTTTTTTTTTCATTTTTTTCATTTTTTCAAAAAGAAGGAGTTCTTGTTTTCAATTATGGCATATTATCAAAGTATCTACTTTTCACCCCCAAACCTAAACTAAACATTGTCCTCAATGTTTCAAAATATGAACAAAATTATAATACAACATATGAAGAGGATCATGTTGAGTAGAGAAAAAGGAAAGAGAATACCCGATTTCGGCGAAAGCAAGATTAGACTCCGTTATTCAAGGAAAAAATCCAACATATTTCAGCCGAGATCATATTGGATTAGCAAAATATATACAAAAGGAACAAAAGGGTTTTAAGAAATTTTATCTACTGGATTATATACAAAAATTCACCATACACTAACAATCTAAAGAGTTGAGGATCAACCCAAAAGACAAAGTGTAGAGGTTTCAACAGCTTCACACAAATAATAGGATAAACGCAAGTGAAACTGTGAAACAAAATGAGCTACCCCCAAACCTGGATTTTTCAACGATAAAATTTTGGATACAAAATCTCGCAGTTTTGGGGGTTCATCATGCACAAGGTCTAACTCGAAATGAACTTTGCTAGGGACGGGTAACATGCTAATTCCAACTGTGGTCCTCAAAGATATTATACTTAGATGCAAAATAGTCCAAAGGACTTGGGAAGCATACAGTTCCAATCCTAGATTAGGAATTTTCAGAAATCGGTTTGACAATATGGGTACAAACCAAATCTAGGTTGGGTGGAAGGCCATCAGATTGTGACTTATGTAGGAAGATAGGCACATCATTACTAATCACATCAACATCTCCTAAGTCTTCTACACGTGTCACAACATGCTCACAATCATCAAACAAATTGGCAAGATCACAATCAGAGTCATCAACATCATCAACAAATTTATTCTCATGCATCGGCAAATCAGGAGAAATATCACAATGTGACCTAGGTAGAGAATCAGACACATCAAATATATTTTCATGCATAATATTAGTGTCTACAGAAGATTCAACTATTCCTATGTCATGCTCATCTTCACAGAATAATTGTATGAATCCCATGTCAATATCAAAATCATATGAATTACAATGAGTATTAGAAAAAACAACATTCATGAAGGTCGAGGGCGAGAAGCCATATGTTATTGAACCAACAGGTTCCACAATATTTTCATGTTCTTCTAACATATCATCATAATCATCATAATCATCATCATGGTAGCATGCATATTGGTCCTCATTAACAGTGGTGGTGTCATTAGTCGATTCATGTTCCTCTAAATTAGGTTCATATTCAACATCATTTACATGAATGGGACTAGACACTTCATTAGGGACAACATACATTTCCTCATGAATTTCCTCCTTTTGTAGGTGAAGCAAAATTTGATCTAAATATGCATGAATTCGTGATGTAGATCTATCAAAGTTTTGCTTACTGAGTCTTAAAGCTTCTGTGGTGGAGTCTAAATTCATGGGAGTACAAAATTCTTCATGTTCAAATTGTGGTGAATGGTACATGCGTGCATGGTCATTAGGGTTAGGATTGATTATGGTCCCAATGACTACCATTCTCACAATTTATGGGCATTTCATACCTTGGATTTTCTCTAGATTGCCTAAAATTATGCAAAATATGACAATTCTCAACAGGGTGGTCTAAACTACCACATGCGGGACATGCATAGATTTTAGGTTGCCTAAGAAAATTAGATGTGACAGATTCCTCATGTGATTGCATTTCTAAAGCTGCGATTCGAGCTTCTAATTGATCGATCAGTGATGATTGTGTGAGTGAGGCACTAGCAAAATGTTCATTTTCACGTTGTGGCGAATGATGCATGTGTGAATAGTCATTAGGGTTCATGTATTGAGGCTCGGGACTTTGAAAATGTCCATAATAATTCCTATGACTATTGACATCATGGTCTATGGGAGGTTCATAACGTGAAGTATGTCCACACGCAAGTTCTCTAAGGGATTTGTTGTATTCCCCAACTGTAGACCAAGATCTAGACATGATTGGGCTCAAAAGCTAAGTAACTATATTACAAAGCTCAGAATTTGGTTTTTAAAGGGTTTGGATTTTTGGGAAAAATTTGGTTTTGGTGGGATAAAAGAAAAGAAAAAAAAATTTGGTTGTTAATGTGGGAGAAAAATAAAATTTGGTTTTAAAATTTGGGAGCAAGTAAAAATTTTGGTTTTTGAATGGGAGAGAAAATATTTATTTATTTTAAAAGATAATAAAATTTGGTTTTTGAATGGGAGCAAGCCCACTGTTGGTTTTGTGTTTGCTTTGGCTCAGCTGGTTTGAAAACGTTTGGTGAAACTGAGTCCAAAATCTCGGCCTAGAATTTGGGTACTCGGCCCACTAACGAGTTAACCTAGCGTGATCGGTTACAAGCTCAGCTGGGTTTAAAAACCCAGAATACAAAATACCAGTCCAAATTAAACAAGCTCACAAAAATTAAATACAAGCCCACAAATTAAACAAACAAGCCCACAAAAATTAATTACAAACCCAACAGAAAATAAAAAGCCCAAAAATTGGCTTTAATATTCCAAGCCCACAATTAATAATTGGAAGCCCACAATTCGGGTTCTCTTAAATGGGTTACCTTTTAAGCACAGCCCAGCTGCTCTGATATTGTTGCAAAAACCCAGTTGGGCTTTGGTTCTTTTCTTTGGTGGCATCCCATCAGAGGAAAAACTGGTTCAGAACAGCAGGTCCAACAGCAAATGAAGTGAAGCAGATGCATATGCAAATGCTATGCAGTGAAATGCAAAAATAGCTAATAAAACTACTAGAGAAACAAACCCGAGTCCCCGGCAACGGCGCCAAAAACTTGGTGGGCCCGGAGATGTGTGAAAATTAAGCGCAATAAAAACGGGCCTACAGTAATACCGCAAGTGCACGGTCGTCGGTTGTAGCTCGTGCAAGTACGGGTCGATCCACAGAGACTGGGTATGTTTGGAGTTTCTAACTATTTTGGGTTTCTAAATTGCTAATGGGATTTGAGTACCAAAGGGTTTTGAATATCAATGGGCTTTGAATAACTTTGAAGCTTTTTCTTTCACAATAAGAGCAAGATGGGCTTTGATTAACTGTGAAGCAGTTTGGGCCTTTGATGGACTGAACTGGGCTAGGTAACCTAGTAATGAGCTGGGCTTTGAGATTAACTGTGAAGACTTTGGGCTTGTATTGAACTGGGCCTTGGATATGAACTAAACTTTGGTCTTAGCTGAGCCAAGCTCAGTTGCAGCAGCAGCAGTGCAAAGGGCAGGTGCTCAGCAGGGAAAGGGAGAGCAGGAGCTGTGCAGGCAGACAAGGTAAAGCAGGCTCTAGGCAGACAGGGCACTAAGTCACACAGGGCCAAGGATGGCATTTACAATGACATGTACAAAGAAAAAGTGACAATGGTATATACATGGAAGCAACACAGGGCAAAAGGATGCAAATTTACAATGGCATGGCAGTGATAAATCAAAGGCAATGGCCAAGGGCCAAAGGAAAAGGAAGAACAAGGCACAAAACAGTTATAAAAACAGCTATAAAAACAGTGATAAGAAGCCACAAAAACAGATAGATAACAAAGAAGAACAGGAAAGATGCTAGGCAGTGGCTGTTTTTGGTTAAATCCTTGTCCCTAATGGAGCTAGGTGGAGGTTCTAGCCTGCCTATGTTCCAGGGCATACATAAATGGAATGGAAGGAGAAGAAGCTTGTCCAACTGTTTTACTCCTAGCATTGACTGTCTTTTAACAGCACAATCAATCACAAGCAACAGTGGACACTAAATTCCTCCATTTCTCAATCAGCTCAATTTACATGAATTCTAACCTAAACTTCCACCACTAACAGTGAACAACAAGTGATAAGAAAGGCACAAAACAGCAAACAACAATGGAGATAAACAGTGAAGCAAAGACAATAAAATGACAGTGTAATAAACCAAGGCCTAAGCCAAGGGCAGTGATGTGAAGAAAACAGTGAAGTAGAAATAAGAAAACAATGAAGACAAGAGGATGATCACTAGGACGTTGAATCCACCATTAACCTAAGGGATATTCTAATCACATCTAAAATACTTACCAAAGTACTAATTGTCTGATTAAAGTACAACTAGTCTAAGGGCTTAGCAACATTGGGCATGAGCTGCACATGATGAAGACTATCTCAGCATTCCAAAAACAACATGAATGTCATAATTTGATCTGACTCCTTACTGGTTCATAGCTTCATCTAATCCTAGCATTTGAGGTTCAGAACATGATAGACATGAAGATAAACATACATTAACAGTTGACAGTGAAACAAAACATGAATTTAAACACAATAACATAACATGGGAAGCACATAACAGTGGATAAATTTAGAACAATTGAGGAACTACACATTAACATCACATAGTATTAAACATAAAACATCACAGTGAACATAAATGGAACAGCACAAAAATTGGAGAGACTGGCTAATCCAGTTCTCCCAAAATCAAACCAAATGACACTGGCTATTCCAGCATGCGTTATACAACAACCCAAGGTCTCAATTTATAGTTGCACACGTCCAACCCTCGAATCCCCAAAATATCAGAATTAGGGTTTCAAAGAAATCAAAATTAAATCATACCTACTTTCTGAAAACACTCAATAACGTCGACCATTCTTCTATTGCGTCTTCTGTGTCTTCCCATGCCTTCAATTGCCTTTCTAGCTCACTAATTTCATCAACCCCTAAAACTAGGGTTTCAGTGGGAAGAATAGGTTGAGGGGTTGATGTAATGAGTGGCTAGGGGATAGGAGAATGATGGGGTGTAGTTGTTGGCTGATATGAGAACTCGGTGGTGGTTGTGGTGGTGGTTGAGCGGGGCAGTGGAGGTGATGGTGGTGGCAGAGTTTTTCTCTGCAGACGGAATGGAAAAGATGGAGTCGATGGAAAGAAGGAGGGGAGTGTTTGGCGATGGGTATAGGGTTAGGTTGTTCGAGTGTGAGGCGGGCTCATCAGATTTCGATGTTAGGCGAGTGATAGGCGTTTGATCGATACATCTGAAATGCATCCAACGATAAGATGGAACATAGCCTTCAGAGACCGTCGGATGAAGAGATACAACGAAACTAACGGCGTGAGATGGAGTTAGGTGTTGTAGTGTTGGTCAGGAATTTCAGACTTTGATGCACGAAGAGGAGGCGACCGTTGGATGATGATATGGATCCAATCTGACGGCTACATGAGAAGTGGGTTATGGATTTGGGTTTTGGTTTGGGAGATAAGTTGGACTTGGAATAATTCTGAGCCCATTTCTTCTTTAAGAACAATTTCTTCCTCTTCAAGCCCACTTCTAGCCTTTTGGTCTTGTGCACAACATTCTTCGCGGCTTCCTTGTGTAATTCCTCCCGGCTTTTCACCGCTTTTCTGCTCCGCAACTCATCTAGTCTTTATTTACAACCTAGAAATACAAAATTAATTAATAAAAATATTTATTCTTGAAAACAATGAAAATACAGAATATGGGATAAAATGTAGAATTAATGCACAAAAGATGAGTTAAATGCCAAGAAAAATATATAGAAATATGCACTTTTTAGGACTCATCATAAACAAATTACAAGAATTCATTACACATACGCTTGATTCCCGAATTCTACAGCACAATAACTTGTATACATTCAATCCTTTAAATGCCGTTGTTGACATTATAATAACAAAGCTAATACTCCCCCTAAAGGTAAGATAGGTAGATTTTCAATCTGCACATCTTTGTTATTTACTTGGTAATGATATGTTACTCCCCCTTAGTCTATGATTTTACTCTTTCGTTAGATAAACGTTTAAGTACCATTGTCCTTTTCCTTAGTGATACCAATCAATATAAAATCAATGCCAGTATCACTTTTTTACTCCATATATTTCTCCCCCTTTTTGTCACAAAATGATAAAGAAACGAAAAAAATAAAGGACAAACCGAAAAGAATCTTACAAAGATCAAAAGACTTGCAACCTATAGAGTTAAACACGAGGGTTCCAAACACCATTTCTGATAACCAATATCAAAACCGAAACTACAGAGTAATTTGTTTTGATATGTTATGAAGGAAACAATTGCCCGAAGCAATTTTCCCTAATAGTTTAGCAAACCAAAAATCAACTAAGCACCTTAGTTCCTTTGCTGAACCGATTGTACAAATATAATCGCTTAATTCAATAAGACCAAAATAAAGATAACTCTGTTTTTCTCATCAGGTTCTAATTATCCATATAACTTAGACCTTTCACTTTTTAAACAAGACAAGTACTAGGTTAGTTAACTAGTATTTCTTGTTAAGGAATTCGATTAGACTTGAATAACCGAAACCTCCACTTTGATAAGTCTAACTAAGATCAGAATTAACTTAGATTTTCTTATCCAGAATCGAATCGGACTAAACAATTCATCCCGTAAACATTTTCTTTCGTTAAGCCATAAAAAATTCATACAAACCAAAATAAATCAACTTGCATAATTATTCACCTCAACCGGAAGCAATTGAAACAATATAAACATTAAATCATCGCAATTGCACCGAACTTTTGTAAGCCTAAACAATTGATACCACACAACAAAGCAAGATAACAATAGTTTTTCTTAACCGGAAACAATTAAATCACACACAAATCCATACACAAATAATGGAATAAAACATCGATTGTACCGAAATTTTGTTAAGCAAAAGCAATAAATATATGAAATAAAATCAGGCTTTTCTTAAACAGGAAAACAATTAACTAACAAGATTGTTACCTCAAATTTCACATCCACTTCTCCAATATGTTTGTATCTTCGTCCAGGAAGAATTGATATCGAAATATCATTATGTTTTCATCCTTATGCAAAACAAAAGAATAACAACAACCAACCTTTACCAGAAAGGTTGAAAATTGGTTTTAACAATTGCAAGAAAAAGTTGGAAACCGCTGAAACACATATGCTTTTATGCTAAACCAAAACCGATTCAACATATTGTGACTTTTTCAAATATTGTTTCTACCAGAACCCCTCATGATTCTTTGATAAAGCCTACCAACATGGGCTAGAACTTAATCCTGCTAAATCAGAAAATCACCCAAACCATAAGGGTTCACAACATATGAGATTGAATATCAAAGTAATAAAACCGAAATCAAACATCCCATAAACATCCATAGAAATAATATAAAGAATTCAAGCACAGGCTATGTAAATCAAAAACTATCACAAGAAAAATTATAAATCAAATAATTTTATTCATAATAGACTTAATACAATGATTGAAAGAAATCAAAATTTGATGTCTATCTTGCTGGATTAAGTATTACAGCATATAACTTAATCTATAGTGGTGCTTCCATTATTTACCGACGATTCCTCGGTATTTTGATTATTGAGTCTTCTTTTCTATTTCAGATGATTGAGTCTTTGTTTCAGAAGATTCAATTCCACAATCGATTTCAAGAGGTTTGAATCGAGAAATTTTTCATTCACCACTGCAGTTTCCAAGAGATCACGAGCGACTTCAAAATATCCCATCAACATAAGCATAAGCTCAAAAGAAATATGATTCTTTTTATGTTCGTTTGAGAAATAGCATTTGAACTCAACTAGAAAGGTTTCAAGTTTTCGAAGTTGAGATTCAATGTCAATAGTATTTTCACCCATCTTTTACCGTGGACAGAAGAAGGATCGGTCCTATAGATGGTTTATATAATAACCCAAACTTGGTTACCAATATTGAAATACCTAATCACAGTATTTTTATTTGTGAAAAATAAACTTTCAAAAACATCATAGAGTTTTTCCGAACCAGTATAACCTGGGAGTTCTGAAAATATTTTTCCCAACTTTTCTCATGGACTTTCCAAAGATCGAAGGTATTTTTCAAAAAATAGAAAAGATATTCCAAGTATAGAAAAATACTTTAGATATTCAAGAGTATAATATCATATGATCTTCATATTCTTGTGCTCTTTTAAAGAATTTCCCTTTTTATTTAAATTGAGCACATCAAGGGAAATTCTAAAAACCAATATCAGTTGTTGGAGTGAGCTAGTGATACCTCAGAATTTATGGAACATGATCCATCATGATATTTTTGAATATCTATCTTTTGGGGATTCTTCCAAGAGTAAACTTCTTTCACTGTATCATAGCTGGGGTATTCTGATTTAACAGAGTGATCAGATTGATTGATCAAAATAATAAGCGTGACTTGAAGTTTTTTGAGTTGCGGAAAAACCAGAACTCTTATATCGACCCAGGAATTCCTTAGAATATGACATCAAAATTTGATGAGATTGTTTCCTAGATTCTATTTTACACAGTTGATCAACAACAAAGCAGCATGATCTGAAATCATTTGTTTTTGTATACATGAGTTGATCTTTTTCTTTGTTTGAGAGATAATCATCGTCAGACGATCTTGACCAGATACTAGTCAAATGATTATCCCTTAAAACACATCTATCTTGATTCTTGTAAGCGGTTAGACTAATAGAATCACGATGTTGTATATTAGTTAAGAGATTTTGGGGATTGTAATCACATATCCTTGTTTTAACTAATATACCTCTTTTGGCTTGAACAAAATCAAGTACATTAGATTCATCATCTTCATGAATCAATGATTCTCTGACGGTCTTTTCGGCAGATGGATAATATTTATTATCTTTAAGATTATATTTTTCAGCAAGCTTTATGAAAAATTTAATCTCATTACTATCTTCTGAATCTGACTTGTTCGTCACAAGCATTTGTTTTCGTATTAACTCATCATGGTTAATATTTCTTGAGATGTGTTCCACCAGAGAACTAACAGTGCTGAGATGTTTATCAGGTTTTGAAAACAAACATCCTTTCTGAATTTCTCATCTTCTTGCTCTACGTTAACTAAACCAGACATATATTCAATTTCTTATAGGTTGGATCGCACCAAACACAGATTGTTAGATCTTTTCGTGTTTGCCTGCTCTGATACCAATTGAAAAGGCGAGGGTACCCAAATATACCTCAATATAAAACTTTTCCTACCTATAAGTCTTTTCTCCGAAAGTGATTGTCTATGGACTGAGTCGATACAATACAACTAATCGGTTGACACTTCGTGTGATCGTCTATGGATACGAGATAGTGACAATACAACAACAAAGTATGTTTACTTGATATAAAGGTTCGGACTTAACCAAACACAATAGGATTGTTATCAAGTAAATAGGAATTAACGTTTGTGTAATTTAATTTAAAGTATAATAACAATAATTATAATTGCGGAAAATAAAAGTAAATGACACAGCAAGATTTTGTTAAAGAGGAAACCGCAAATGCAGAAAAACCCCGGGACCTTGTCCAGAATTGAATACTCTCAGGATTAAGCCGCTACACAAAATTAAACTGTTAGAGCATTGCTCGGTCGAACTCGCATGCGTTGCTATCTCAAGCATGTTTGTCAATGTTAGCGATCAAAACTATAAGTCTTGATTTCTAGTCTATTATAGCTAAGTCTCGGACGAAGATACAAAGTGTAATTGATATCAAGGACTTCATGGCGATTCATCATACAAGTAGAAGAACTACTCAAGTAACCGGTGGAACTTCTCGACAAAAAGGTATGTGAAGACTTGAACTTATCTATCACTCAAAAGTCTATATACTCTATCTCCTACTCTTTGAGACAAGAAGTCGTATGCTATATATATATAGACTTTGATTATACGCATTTGGTATTTCGAGCCGAGTATACCTCGCCTATCTATATCTAGAAATATGTGTTGGTAAGCTTTTCGCTTCGATCAAGTTTATCTTTACCATGTGACGAAAGACATGATATGTTTCAATCATCTTGAAAATTGCTTTGACGAGAAATGGTGTAACAACTGTACAACGTCCTCTAAGAATGTTTCAATGATTGAAATGAAATTTCAGATTACATAACCAATGGTGGACATAAGCATTATTGTGGAAACATATTTATGTATAATTCCTATTCCTTGAACCAAAGTTTGCGAACTTTGTTGATCAAGAGAACCGGAAAATGGCGTGAGCCAAGTCCGCAAACTGCCGAAGTTCTCAAACCCGAGAATTTCTGCTGGAGTTGACAAACTACTTGTGTGAATCTAAGTCCGCGAACCGGCGAAGTTCTCATACCCGAGAATTTCTGCTGGAGTTTGTAAACTCTTTCCGGTAACTTAAGTTCGTGAACCTAGTCTGCGAACGTGAGAAGGTTATATATCTGAAGATGATTTCTGAACTTAAACTTAAAAAGACTAAAGAATGCAGTTTACAAACCATGGCTATAAAAGTTCATGAACCGATTCAAGTGAATCAAATAATCTTTGCTTAAATTGTGTCTTGTGTAGTACATAAGATTTTCATGCAATTGAACAACTCTCTAACTAGTTCATTTGAAGTCATTTGAACTAGTTATGGTGAAGAAGAACATGGTTGATATGAAATTCTCATATAGCTAACCTTTTGGTTTACTATTGTTGAACCAACAAGTGCATACGTTTGGGTACGGTTAACAAACCTAGAAGCGTGCATTGTCAAGTGTGTGTAACAAGCTAAGTTTTCGATCTAACGGTTGAGAAATATTAGCTTGAATCTAAATCAGGTTTTCATCTAACGGTGAATACTGAATGCTTTGTTACTAAGATAACATTGATTGCAAACCCTGATTTGAAATAATATATAAAGGAGACATCTAGTATTGTGAAAAACTAATCCCCACACCTAACGTGTGATACTAGTTTGCGTGCTAGAGTCGATTCTCCTTTAACCTTTGGTTTTCTTCTTCTAAAACAAGGTTAACGACTTAAAGACTTCATTGGGATTGTGAAGCCATACCGATACTACTTTTAACGTAGTTGTGTGATCTGATATTGCATCTTCTGTCGTACGAGTACAATCAGATTGATTGGCTTGAGATTGATATCTCCGATAGGCAAGATATAAAAAGTAATCACAAACATCTTCGTCTTATTTTTTGTGATTCCGCAACATCTTGTTTCGCTACCATACGATTAAGATTGTTGTGAGGTGATTGATAACTCTAGGCTGTCCTTCGGGAATATAAGACCGGATTATCAATTGGTTCCTGTTCACCTTGATTATTATCAAAAGACGGAACAAAACCTTTAGGTTTTATCTATGGCAGATAGATTGATCCTTTGATAGACTTGTCTGTGTGAGACAGATTTGTTTATTGTCAAAGCCTGCGATTTTGGGTCGTAGAAACTCTTAGTTGTGGGTGAGATCATCTAAGGGAATCAAGTGCGTAGTATCCTGATGGGATCAGAGGCATAGGAGCATAACTGTACCTTGGATCAGTGGGAGATTGATTGGGGTTCAACTACAGTCCAGTCCGAAGTTAGCTTGGAGTAGGCTAGTGTCTGTAGCGGATTAATACAGTGTGTGTTCAATATGGACTAGGTCCCGGGGTTTTTCTGCATTTGCGGTTTCCATGTTAACAGAATTTCTGGTGTCTGTGTTATTTCATTTTCCGCATTATATTATTTTATCTTTATAATTGAAATAGTACAGGTTGTGCGTTAGATCATCAATTAGAGTAATCCAACCTTTGGTTGTTGATTGTCATTGATTGATCCTTGGATATTGGTCTTTGGTACCATCCAATTTATTCCTTGCATTTGGTTAGAACTCGTTCCTGCTTGAGTAAAATCAAATCAAGAGAGATATATAAACTCGTTGATATACTTTAGTTAATTGAGTCTTGTTGATTCTCTTAAAAGTATATTCGAGTTTGTTCATACAGATTGCTAAGAGAAATATTGGGTGGTGGTTTTAGACCCCCGCTTTTTCAATTGGTATCAGAGCGGGCAAACACCTCAAACCTTATAAGTTTGTGTTTGTTCAATCCTCAAAAGTCTATTCTCATGGGAAATCTTTTTGGGAGACTTTCTCGTGGCATCTGTAACGCACACCAGAGTTCCTTAAAGGTTGTTCAGAGATTATCACACTTCATTCCTATGGATGCACATGATAATCCTATACCATCTAGCATATCAAAAAATCTAGAGGTGAAGAAACGATCTAAGGAAAAGAATAAAAAGAATTGTCGAAGAAAACATGGTCAATGCTCATGGGTATGGATTCTCACGAGAATTACTCTTAATCTCTTTGAGGAATACTACCGTAAAGGTTCCATTGACAAGGAGTTGTTCAGAGCGTTTGTAAGTGTTTTGCAATTCTTAGAAAAGCTTAATTCCATAGAGAATTTGAAGTTTTCTGACAAGAGTGTTGTGCCTGTCAAATCATTTTCTAATGATGCACAAACTGTTCTCAACACCGATAAAAAGGATTCATATGAATTGAGCAGAAGAACCATTTGTCAGAAAAGGTCTTCTCTTTGTCATAAGAAAAAGGACCCACATGACTCTAAGTATTATCATTACGATTATACTCCTGACTCTGGGTACCAATATCAATCAAAAAAATTGCATGGGAAATCCTATGCAGTTTCCAACACCTGATTTCAGGATTGGCTCTACCCCATTTGTATATAACTTGAAATGGGGCAAGTAACAGGTTGATTTTTTTTTCCATATGTTTTTGTGATAAGAGCTTTTCAGTGGGCACTTTTTCACTTGTTGTTTGTGTTTTTAAAATCCTAATCCTCAAATGGGTCACGGTTCGTGCACGGGTCAAATCCCATGTAGGGTATATAAAAGAAGTTCGCGGACGTCTTCATCACCTTAAACAGTCCGCGTACGTAAACCTCTAGGGTTTTGAGTGTTTCCACCATTAAAGCCTCCTTGAAGAAATTGAAAGAAAGGGTGTTCAAGATTCACTCCAAGTAAGTAAATTTCTCTTGATCTTTTCTTATTTCTAAACCTATGATGAATCCTAGAAGCACAAAAAGGAGTTCTAAACGCTCAAAATCCTCTAGCTTGAATTCTCCTTGTGCCCAGAACTGTCTTAGAATTAGGTTTGTGGGTGATTCTTGTGATAGAATGTTTGATAAGATTGCTTCAAAAGGTTTTATTCTAGAAAAGAAATTGGTTTTCTCTAGTGGGCATGAAGAGGATTTGGTATGCTTTAGAAAATTCAAGCTTGGAAATATCTTTGATGATCTTGGTCAAGGATTTGATTCTCTTACAAGGATTTTCTATGCCAACATTCATGATGTTGATTACAACAAGATGGAGTTCAAATCCATGATTGGTAGAGAAAGGTTTCTTGTTGATAGAGAATTAATTTCAAGGATTACCAAAATCCCGTTGGGGAACGTACGGCTTCCAAGACCAAGTGATAAACGTCCATCATGTGATGAAATCTCAGTTGGGCTTTGTGGGAATAAGGTCGTTTGGAGTCAAGGAAAGTTCCCTACTAATGATCTTAATATTGGTTTGATGGCTTTTGGAGAACTTGGTATCCCCAATCTTTGTCCCTCCACAATTGAAAATTCTTGGTAGAGTCATGAGTTTGCGGAATTGGTCTATTTCCTTGAATCGAGCGTTCCTAGTCTCGATATTTGTGGTTTTATTATCTCTCAAATGATTTCGATGACTTCACCCGTCAAGACGTTGGGATACCCATGCTTGATCAGTCAAATTTTACATGATCGTGGGTTTGATTCAATTGGAAACTCTCTTGGGTTTCCCAAACCGGTTCGCCTGTGTACCTTCAGGCGCATAAGGGAAAATGCTTGCAAGCGACAAAGAATCGCTTCTCTTGATTTCAGTGACCCTACCACCGTGAGCCTTCTTCAAAAAATTCATAAGGGTGTGTGTAAGGTTAATTCAAGAGTGAAGTGTGTCCAAGAGCAATTGTCTTTGGTTGCAACAAAGTTTCCCGAGCTCAAGGAAGATTTGAACGCAATTCAAGCATCTTGGAGTATCTCCGATGAGGAAGAAGATGAGTAATTCGTGTTCTTATTGTTGCCTAGTATGTCTTATTTTTGGTTTAGTTGGGAGAATAACTAGTGCTTTGAATAACAATGATTGTGACTACACATAGCTATTATGTTTCATCTTATTGTTCTTTTTTTTTAGGTTTATTGGTTTAAATTCTAAAAATATTTGGAGGATGATGTTTTGCAGTATTAATCTTTATGAATTGATATATTGCAATTTGTTATGGGATATTGGTGTTTACGTCCGTGAACTATGTTTGTCCCATACTTTGTCAAAAGTAAAGCCGTTTGTGATCGGTATTCACGTACTGGTAAAAGAATGAATAGACTTTTGACAATTACAAAAGTTAAGCCTATATCGTCAAACTTTTGATGGAAGATAGGTTAAAATCTTTTGTCTTCAAGGATTATGTCTATTAATTGTCGTTATGCAAATAGTGATTGAAGATAGAATGAATCCTTTTGTATTCCGCAGTATTGATCATCCCTGATCCATATTTTATGTATTACTATGAGGCTCCGTAATGTATCTTATGTTGAGCACTATACAACCAAGTTGATCTTTTAGCTTAGTTGGTGTTCCGTGAGATATGTTATGTCGAGCATAATGTATCTTATGTTGAGCACTATACAACCAAGTTGATCTTTTAGCTTAGTTGGTGTTCCGTGAGATATGTTATGTCGAGCATATTGAACTAAATTAATCATCTTGTTTGGTTATTTAGTTATTGCTCCTTAAGTTTTCTTATGTCGAGCAAAACAAATGACAATTAAATTGATTACGTTTGTGATTAAGTTGGTTGCGTATTCCAATTAGATTAATTATGGGTTCTATTGTAATTAATCTAGTTGAGTATTTTTGTGTCTCCATAAGTTATCTTATGTTGAGAATAATCAATTGAATTGATCACCTCTTGTTATTAATTTGATTGTGTATTCCGATTAAATTAATCATGGGTTTACTTGTGATTAATTTGATTGAGTTCTTTGGATATAGAAAATCGTTCTCATGGTTTTTGGTGTCCAATAAAATCCTTCTTTTCTTTTGAAATTAAGGTCGCTCTTGTTGTTCTTTCGGGAATGACATCTAATGAGGAAGAGTTCTTTTGAACTTGTGCTTAATGGTCATGTCTTGAGGGGTGTGCAGCTGTGGAATTTTAGAGGGGTTATCTTGTATTTTTAAACTCCTTGATTAATGCATTTAGCTTCGGCTTTATGATTGCATCTAAATTAGTTGATATGTATTTTTTTCTTTTGTCATGAAATGTCTCTCTCGGAAATTTCATTATGATCCCGTTCTTGTACCTTTGCCAATTTTATTGACAAAAAGGGGGAGAATTAATATGTAGTTCATACTACAAATACATATGGTTTTCGGATCATTATGTAAGGGGGAGTGGTTTCCATGTGAGATGGAGTATTGAATACGGGGGAGTGAAACATATCACCATAGTATTATTGTTGAAGTTGTGATATAATTGAACTTTGACGCTGTGTAATAATACTATGACACTATATAAAAATGATCTAGAACTATGTTTTCTCATTGTTATATCTACGGATCTTCAACAACGATGATGCTAAACTTACAACCTTTGGGATCATTGGAGTACTTTGAAGTGACGAAGATTTCGAGGAATGTTGAAGATTAGACAAGTGGAATAGGAGATACTAAAGTTTCTTTATCTTTTTTGTATTCCATATGTATTTATAGTTTTGTCACTAAAATTGACAAAGGGGGAGACTGTTAGAGCATTGCTCGGTCGAACTCGCATGCGTTTCTATCTCAAGCATGTTTGTCAATGTTAATGATCAAAACTATAAGTCTTGATTTCTAGTCTATTATAGCTAAGTCTCAGACTAGGATAGAACGTGTAGTTGAGCTCAAGGACTTCATGGCGATTCATCATACAAGTAGAAGAACTACTCAAGGAACCGGTGGAACTTCTCGACAAAAAGGTATGTGAAGACTTGAAATTATCTATCATTCAAAAGTCTATCTACTCTATCTCCTATTCTTTGAGACAAGAAGTCGTATGCTATATATATAGACTTTGATTATACTCATTTGGTATTTCGAGCCGAGTATACCTCGCCTATCTATATCTCTAAATATGTTGGTAATCTTTTTCCTTCGATCAAGTTTATCTTTACCATGTGACGAAAGTCATGATATGTTTCAATCATCTTGAAAATTGTTTTGACGAGAAATTGTGTAACAACTATATAACGTCCTCTAAGAATGTTTCAATGATTTAAACGAGAGTTTAGATTACATAACCAATGGTGGACATAAGCATTGTTGTGGAAACACATTTATGTATTAGTCATATTCCTTGAACCAAAGTTTGCGAACTTTGTTGATCAAGAGAACCGGAAGAATGGCGTGAGCCAAGTCCGCGAACTCAGTCCGCGAACTGCCGAAGTTCTCAAATCCGAGAATTTCTGCTAAAGTTGAAAAACTACTTGCATGAAACTAAGTCCGAGAACCGGCGAAATTCTCATACCCGAGAATTTCTGGTGGAGTTTGTAAACTCTGCCCGGTAACTTAAGTCTGCGAACTTGAGAAGGTTATATATCTGAAGATGATTTCTGACCTTAAACTAAAAAACTAAGGAATGCAGTTTGCAAACCGTGGCTATAAAAGTTCATGAACCGATTCAAATGAATCAAATCATCTTTGCTTCAATTGTGTCTTGTGTAGTACATAAGATTTTCTTGCAATTGAACAACTCTCTAACTAGTTCATTTGAAGTCATTTGAACTAGTTATGGTGAAGAAGAACATGGTTGATATGAAATTCTCATATAGCTAACCTTTTGGTTTACTATTGTTGAACCAACAAGTGCATACGTTTGGGTACGGTTAACAAACCTAGAAGCGTGCATTGTCAAGTGTGTGTAACAAGCTAAGTTTTCGATCTAACGGTTGAGAAATATTAGCTTGAATCTAAATCAGGTTTTCATCTAACGGTGAATACTGAATGCTTTGTTACTAAGATAACATTGATTGCAAACCCTGATTTGAAATAATATATAAAGGAGACATCTAGTATTGTGCAAAACTAATCCCCACACCTTACGTGTGATACTAGTTTGCGTGCTAGAGTCGATTCTCCTTTAACCATTGGTTTTCTTCTTCTAAAACCAGGTTAACGACTTAAATACTTCATTGGGATTGTGAAGCCAGACCGACACTACTTTTATCGTAGTTGTGTGATCTTATCTTGCATCTTCTAATCGTACGAGTTCAATCAGATTGATTGGCTTGAGATTGATATCTCCGATAGGCAAGATATAAAAAGTAATCACAAACATCTTCGTCTTATTTTTTGTGATTCCGCAACATCTTGTTTCGCTACCATACGATTAAGATTGTTGTGAGGTGATTGATAACTCTAGGCTGTCCTTCGGGAATATAAGACCGGATTATCAATTGGTTCCTGTTCACCTTGATTATTATCAAAATACGGAACAAAACCTTTAGGGTTTATCTATGGAAGATAGATTGATCCTTTGATAGACTTGTCTGTGTGAGACAGATTTGTTTATTGTCAAAGCCTGCGATTTTGGGTCGTAGAAACTCTTAGTTGTGGGTGAGATCATCTAAGGGAATCAAGTGCGTAGTATCCTGCTGGGATCAGAGGCATAGGAGCATAACTGTACCTTGGATCAGTGGGAGATTGATTGGGGTTCAACTACAGTCCAGTCCGAAGTTAGCTTGGAGTAGGATAGTGTCTGTAGCGGCTTAATACAGTGTGTGTTCAATCTGGACTAGGTCCCGGGGGTTTTCTGCATTTGCGGTTTCCTCGTTAACAAAATTTCTGGTGTTTGTGTTCTTTCATTTTCCGCATTATATTGTTTTATCTTTATAATTGAAATAATACAGGTTGTGCGTTAGATCATCAATTAGAGTAATCCAACCTTTGGTTTTTGATTTTCATTGATTGATCCTTGGATATTGGTCTTTGGTACCATCCAAGTTATTCCTTGCATTTGGTTAGAACTCGCAGTTCCTGCTTGAGTAAATCAAATCAAGAGAGAGATATAAACTCGTTGATATACTTTTAATTGATTGATTCTTGTTGATTATCTCAAAAGTATATTCGAGTTTGTCCATACAGATTTCTAAGCAAAATATTGGGTGGTGTTGTTAGACCCCCGCTATTCCATAAACCAACTTCGTATAGGTTAGACCAAGCAACTAAACCTATAGTTCACCTAGTTCCGTATGTATTCCCACGCCTCCAACTTATGGATAAGTCACGTACTTAGAACAATTCCTTTGGTTCATATTCCAAGCAGTAAATGAACAACAAATTTGTTAGGTAGCAACTCTCTTCAACCAAGTGATGTAAGTTCGACAAAGGCTCTTCTGTTTATCTCATATAAACTCCTTCGTCAGGTTCTTAGATCTATCTTATTTTCAACTACCGAAGTAAATTTTAATATTTTGCAATCAACACTTTTAATCACAAAGAATTGTATTGATGCTGATCTACATAACTAATCAATCCAATCTACCACAAGGATAAACCGATTATAGTTGGATCCTTTTATACAGAAACAAGTATTGTGCACACCAAAGATTATGAACCCCAAATCAGTAATCTTCAATATCTTCTTTGTATTGAAATATTCTTAGATCTTCAATAAACACCTATACATAACAACTTGAATCTCTTGTGATCAATCATGCACAAAACGGAGTCTGTTAACAATGGATTATCACAAGATCGTCTTTAGAACTACAAATAGTCTAAAGATTCCCGTCGAAACTTCGATCTAGTGTGAGTGAATATTATATCAGAAGAGCATATTCTTACGCATAAACAAACTAGGTGCAATCAAAGTTCAACCACCATTAGTCAATCAAATCAATCGAAAACAAAAGATAAACCGCAATTAACTAGTAAATGCACATTACTAATTCTCATTTTCCTAAAATAAAATTAACAACCTTAATTAGAAGATTCTTAACTTATTTATGTTTTGATCCTGGGATTTTCTTCCTTTAGCTATTAAGGAATAACTTTGTACAATTAAAGATGAACATTACTGCACGTGTTCAAAGTATGTCGACACCCTTACTTTGTAAGTCCTCTTTCATACTTACAACCTTGAAACTGATTTTCCACACTTCCAAACAAGTTTAGAATTGGTTTCATCTGAC
Source organism: Papaver somniferum (assembly GCF_003573695.1). Classification (NCBI taxonomy): domain Eukaryota; kingdom Viridiplantae; phylum Streptophyta; class Magnoliopsida; order Ranunculales; family Papaveraceae; genus Papaver; species Papaver somniferum. The sequence goes on along the minus strand of NC_039363.1, from coordinate 121,765,822 downwards.
TTTCAAGAACTATGTGATTGATCAAGAACACTCAATCACAAATCATGGGTTTAACGGTTCTACCAAAACAAGTTTCGGTTCTACCTCCATGTGAGTACTGTACATAGTCACACTAGCTTTCCAAAATTAGGTTGACTAGGTACTAGGGTTGGTTCACCGAATATATATAGTATTTCCATAGGATCGGTTCCCCTTTTCCTAAAAACGTGTTGCACCTGTCCATAAGATCGGTTCCCCTTTGTGCTATAAACTTGATGCACCTTATACAAGGATCGATTTCCCTTTGTGATGTGTTGCACCTCTTACTAGGATCGGTTCTCCTTTACCTAGAGTTGGTCTTACAAAAATCACAAACTCGATCATACCATCTCAGGTGATTACTTAAGATCGATTTCACTAATAAAAGTCATACCAATACATAAGTCAGGCCTTTGTGAATAGTTTTACCAAGAACATAAACAAGTCATGAGTGGTTATACTAAATCGCACATATTGGTTGTTCACAAGATATGCAATGAATAACAATACCAATAACACCTGGCGATTTCCTTTTCGATTCACAAAAAAAGTTCATGAATTTACTTCCTTAAAACACATGTAAAAATATTCTTTCCTAGGATGAAATTCTCACCTCATACCCATATATAATCACAATAGAATTTAAACGATTATTTCGATATCTTATCTATAAAGTTTAATGGTTAAGGAATAAACCTCGTATTGTATTCCTTAATACTATGTCTATCTAGAGTTCAATCATGCTTCGCAGTTTTGTTTTCAATATGCACGACTTGAAAGATACGTTAGTGAATTAAACAGTTCAAGTCAAATATCACTAACCTCAAGTGGAAGGATGATGTTGTCGTTGTAGCTCCTTGCTTCTTCAATTCTTCAAGTCTTTGCAATACTTGTAATGTCTCATATCCTAATACTTTCAAGCTAACCTATACGAAGTTGACTCTAGTACATAATCAAGCGACTCTTTAAATGAGTTTTGATTCACTAAAATATGACAACCAAACTTGACATACCAATGCTTGATGGGTTTAACCTATCTATTCTCTAACACATTGTTATAGTTACAGATCTTCAACAAATATGATGCTGAGTTGAACACATTCAGAATCACTAGAGTACTTGGAAGTGACGAAGATCGAGTAATGTTGAATAACCAAGGAAATCAAGCATTTGGATTGAGATCTACAAAGTTTATTTATTTTCTATTCCATATGTATTGATAGTTTTGTCACTAAAATTGACAAAGGGGGAGATTGTTAGAGAACTGCTCGGTCGAAATTGCAAGCGTTGTTGTCTCAAGCTTGTTTGTCAAGTTTAATTGCCAAAACTATAAGTATTGATTTCTATTCTACTTATAGATAAGTCTCGGATTAGGATAGAAAGTGTAATTGAGCATTAGGCTTCACTGCGTTCATTGATTGAAGACGAAGAACTACTTAGGGGAGCTTGTGGAACTTCATCAGCAAAAGGTATGTGGAGACTTGAACTCATCTATCAATCAAAAGTTTATCTACTCTATCTCCTATTTGAGACAAAAATTGTATAGCTATATAGACTTTAATTATGCATATTTGATATTTCGAGCTGAGTTTAACTCGCTTACATATTTCTTGAAATATGTGTTGGTAAGCTTTCGGTTTAACCAAGTTCATCTTATATTCTTGATGAAAGTCAAAAGATGATCATGTGAAAATTTCATGATAACATCTTACATGATTTGTGTGAGATGATCATTTGACGTAGACTCGGAATGTTTCACATTGATCATTCGATAACTTGAAAATTTCTTTGAAGCTAATAGTTTATGTGAGACAGCTATTGTCGTCTTCCGAGAATGTTTCAATGGTTGAAATGAGAGTTTAGAACAACTGGATATAAGCACAGTATGCGTACTTTCATATGTGTAATCCAAGTCCAGGAACCATGGTATGCATACCCGTATGCGTACTGATTGGTTTAATAGAGGTCCGGGAACTAAGTATGCATACTGGTACGCGTACTGGCGTGGGGTTCAAGTTCAAGGACTTTACTGAGTTTTGTGGTATGCTTACCCGTTCGCATACTGGCAAATCCAAAATTAGTCCGGCCACTAAGGTATGCGTACTCGTTTGCATACTTGAGTGGGTTATGTTCTAAAATCGATTGTTTCATGAACTAATACATTTATATAATCAGGAATACAATCTTTTGCAAAATATGTCTATAATGTTCATGACTTGAAGTAAATCAAAATCGATTTTGCATCAATTATGTCTTGTATACTTCTATGAGAATATAAACAATTGAACAACTCTAGAAACTAGTTCCATTTGAGTCATTTGAACTAGTTATGGTTAAGATGAATAAGGTTGATATGAAAGTGTTCATATGGATAACTTCGATTAACAATTGTTGAGACAACAAAGGTGTACACGTTTAGGTACGATTAATCATATCTAAATGAAGTCACTTTTCATTTGTATGTAACAAGCTAAGTTCGATCTAACGGTTGAAAGATATTAGCTCTAATTAGGTTTTCATCTAACGGTGAATATTGAATGCTTTGTTACCAAGGTAACATTGGTTGCAAATTCTGATTTGAAGACTTTATAAAGGAGAACTCTAGCAACTGGGAAACCTAATCCCCGCACCTCCTGTGTGATACTAGTTGCGACTAGAGTCGATTCTCCTTTAACCTTAGGTTTTTATAAAACCATGTAGGTTAATTACTTGAAGACTTCATTGGGATTGTGAAGACAGATCCAACTATTTTCTCTATAGTGCATGTTCTGATCTTGCTATTTTCTATCGTATTTGAGTACTATCTTCTCTAAAAATTTCTCGAGATTTAATCTCCAATAGGCAAGATAAAAATTAGTCACAAACATCTTCGTCTCATCGTTTGTGATTCCACAATATGTTGTTTCACTACCATACGATTAAGATTATTGTGAGGTGATTGATATTTCTACGTTTTTCTTCGGGAATATAAGTCTGATATATCAATTGGTTCCCGTTTACCTTGATTTATCAAAAGACGGAACAAAACTCATAGGTTTATCTGTGGGAGACAGATTTATCTATTCAATAGATTTTTCTGTGTGAGAGACATATTGGTTTATCAAGTTCTCGACTTTGGGTCGTAGAAACACTTGGTTGTTGGTGAGATCAGCTAAGGGAATCAAGTGTGCAGAATCCTGTTGGGATTCAGAGATGTAAGGAGCGTAACTGTACCTTGATCAGTGTGAGATTGGTTAGGGATCAACTTCATTTCAGTAGGAAGTTAATTTGGAGTAGGCTAGTGTCTGTAGCGGCTTAATATAGTGTGGTTTTAAAATATGGACTAGGTCCCGGTTTTTTCTACATTTGCGGTTTCCTCGTTAGCAAAACTTCTGGTGTCTGTGTTATTTCTTTTCCGCATTATATTTGTTTATATAATTGAAAGATCACAGGTTGTGTAAGTTCAATAAATTGTGAGTCCAACCTTTGGTTGTTGATTAAATTGATTGACACTTGGATATTGGTTTTTGATATCGTCCAAGTTATTTCTTATATTCAATCAGGATCGCAAATTCAATTTGTTTGATTGTAGATTGAATTGAGAAAATGAGATATAATTCTTTGATATACTTTTCTTAAGATTGAGTTTGACTGTCTAGTTGATTGTCTTGAAAGTATATTGGAGTTTGTTCATACAGATTTCTAAGAGAAATATTGGGTGTGGTTGTTAGACCCCCGCTTTTTCGTAATCTGTGAACCTGATTGTTAAGAAAATTATTTGGATGATCTCAAAAATCAATCTAGTCGTATCCAAATAATCCAATCGTAATTCTGCCAAGTGATTAAACTTGTTATCTATCTTTCAAGATACGAATTCTAAAAGTAACAAGTCTCGCAATCGATTATAATTAGATGAACGTATCTACTAAAATTGAATATGTACAACTTGCATAAATCCTAATTATAAAGATAAACAATATGATGCGGAAAAGGAAAAACACAAGACACCATAATTTTGTTAACGAGGAAAATGCAACTGCAGAAAACTCTGGGACCTCGACCAGAGTTGAACACCGAGCTGTATTAACCAATTACATACACTAGCTTACTATCAGACTTCAGACTGGAATGTAGATGATACCGAATCAACCCTCAAAGAAATTCAACTACAACCGCACTCCTTAATATTTTGAACCTCGCAAGGTTTTACACACTTGATTCCCTTAGATGACGTCCTTTACAACCTAAGATTTTCTTTAACCTCATTGAAGACTTTTGATACCAATATGCATCTAACAGGTAAGCCTATTTTATTTCCATTTAGATCGATAGATCAAGGTGTAGAAATGTGTTTGCAATAGATAACCTAAAAAACCTCACAAATCAAGAACGCATCCTAAATTCTTAACCACCTCTCAATAATAATCTTTAATAGATCACTTACGGTTAATTTTCAGATATCTATCAACGACTGAGACGAAAAGAACTTTGCGATTTATATTTATCTTGCTTCAAAGATATTATGAAAACCTCAATAACAGAAAAGCAAAGATCAAGATACACGAATTATTAAGATAGTCGTATCTGGATTCACAAATCCCCAAAGAGTAGTCGTTTAGTCGTGAAGCGAATCATGTTTCTCAGAGGAAACCTAGGTTCATAGAGGACGACTCTAGATCAACTAGGACACAAAATGTCAGGGATTGAGTTTCCCAGTTGAAAGAGCATCTCTATTTATATATTTTCAAGACCGGGGGTTGCTTAGAATTCAAGATAAGATAACCTGGGTTTCAAGAAAACACTTTAGGTCTTGATTTGTTTTTTTTCATGTTCCTTTTTGTTTACTGTCTGTAAACCTTCTATAAGAATCTTTTGCTTTTATTAATTTAAATAAAAAAAATGGTTTCGATGCCACATATGTTTAACCTATTTTTACTCATTTACAAAAATGTTATTGTTTTATAAATAAATGAAATATTAAAATGTTTATGTTTGTGTCTATTACATAGCTTGTTTCTTCATAAATTTTTTTTGTATCACGACATAAAAAATAATTTATAAAAGTCTCACTTAAGAAAAAAATAGAGAAATATAAAAAAATACTTTGAAAATATTTGTACAGGAAACAGTAACATAGTTATCTTAACTTTAATTTAATTTCATTGTTGTTGGTAAATTCATCGATAAGTTATTGAAGATCAATTATGTCCAAAAATCCTCCCTCGTCAGATATCATACCTAAGTCAATCAACCTATCTTGTGATAAAGTTTGACTAAAAATATGAATCCAACAAGTTAAAAATCCCAATACAACCGTAAAAAGAATAGTTACTAAGAAAAACATTCATAACCTATACCAAAAAATATGAGGTGATGTAATACTACCATCAAGTAAAAAGGAAATAACATATCCAAAGTTTACTTACGTCCATAAGCTTTTCGAAACTCTCCACTAACATGTCTCTTAACAAAGTTTGTCTTGACTTGTGAGATTGCACCATCGGATCTCTATTTACAAACTATACATATCCAATGTAAAAAATAAAGGGGAAGATATTTACCGGTACCCCCATCGCCGATGGTGACAATTTTGTACTTATATTCAGGAATCTTTTAAACAAATAAAAAAAGAAACTAATTAGTGTTAGAAACCCCGGAAATATAAGGAATTACTAAATTAAAAACTTGCAAAAAGATGAAGGTTACCATTATCTACAACGAAAGTCTCTCGACGGCGGTTCTTGAAACTGATAATTTAATGAGAGTGAGAGAGAATAGGGGTTTCGTTGAGACTTTATAGGAGGATGGGAGAAAATATAAGGGTTTTGGGGACTAATAACAACCATTATATCATACTAATGTTAAAGTACAACCACTCATGTGTTGCCGATGATGTTATATTACACTTTCGGGAACGTGAATACCGAGTTTACTGCAACCTAATTTCTATAGGACATCTTACAAACAACAAGGAATCCAATTGTTTACTGACAATTCAAATCAAATCACAATATCAAAGATATTAAATGATTAATTCAGAGTCATGCATCTTCTGTTTAGATCTGTAGTCCAGTGATTTATGAAATACAAAATTTCTTCATCAAGATCAATCAAGATCACAAATATCGAAATAACCAATCTTGATTATGCAAATTAAGTTTTTAAAGTAACAACTCGCCGATCTTCACAATTTTTACGTTATCAATGATAAACAATTTGTTTATTCAAAATAATCAAGTTGTAAAACATGCTTATAAAAATATCAAGTTGTAAAACCCAGGATTTTTGCGCCTAAACCCGTACATAATATTTTGTTCATACTGTAATTTAAAAGTTAATTTATATAAAATTTGGTCTCATTATAAATCTTAATACAGAAGTGTGTTTATCAAAATAGTGCATCTCCCTTATATAAAGTTTGTGACTAAAAGCTAGATTCGGTTTTCAAAATCAAATATGTATGAAACAAAATGTTTCATAAAAGTTAATTTACTCTCTCGTGTTTTGTTTTCTACACAACTCCAAAAAGGAGCAGTCACTTTCAACTCTTTCTCTCTCTATTTTTTACTTTCCCTTTACAAAACAACAAAAGAGGAATAAACAAAAGAAAACAAAAGAAAACAAGATAAAAAAAAGTCTAGGCATCAATTTCAGTTTTCTGTTTCGGTTTTTCTAATTTTCCTTCATCACTAAACAAAAGAGAAAGAAATAAAAGTTATTTCATATTCGTCAACTTATTAGGGTATATACGGAATTTTGTTTCTGGTTTAGCTACATATAAGCTTATCTTATTAGCTGGGTAATACTTCCTCTATGCAAAACATTGGATAGTATAATACATAAGCTGGAAAGGTGACAAAGCAACAGAATGGCGACTGCAAAGTTCTTCTAGAATTCATGTGCTTACCTGTAGTTCGTACAGTTGCATCTGAAGCTGGGGTAGAGTGTGTTGCACTGTGAAAAAGTGTTTTGGAACATAATATATAGAATACATTGACAGACCTAATCCTCTTATGGACCAGTTTGTTGATTTGTGGATCCATGTTGATTGTAAACATTGTCCTATGAATTCAAGTATTAACCATAATATTTACATGCTCTACAACATCTGAAATAGGTATGAAAACAATAATTACTTCTTGTCATTAGCTAGCATAATCTCTAATAATAGCACAATCAACACTTAGTTATTTCTAGATTGATTAACATCAGTAAGAGCAGTTCAGAAGCATGATACATAATTATGTATGTATAAGAAGAAGAAAACACAAATCATTAAGTAATTGAGGATTCAATGACCTAGCTTCTACTTCTATTTCATCTTGCTTAATTAATGGCATAACACAAGTTCTGATATATATAATCAAGAGGCTAGAAAAGGGCTTAGTCATCACTTGATAGTTATGTGTCGTCCAACCTGTCCATCATTAGTTGTATGACACCTCACTAGGTGAGTCATGCTTAGTCAACATGATACCTCATCTAACATTAAGCTAATCTAATACCCATATTTAACTCCAATATCTCGGCTAAGAGACTACGGTAAATGATCTCAAAAGATATTTGCTAATTTATCAATTACAGTCAAACGATTATGATTTCACTTTAGATCTTCTAATATCTCACTTAAGAGACTATAGAAAGATTCCTTACGATCTCAACTGAGATCTTCTAATATCTCATTTAAGAGACTACAACAAAGCTCAAATTCCTTATGAGTCATAGTCTTGCAGGTGGTGCACCCTACCAAAGAGTAAGTACCATGAGTTGGCAGTGGAAGGGCTGGTCCGAGTTTACCAACTTCCTTTCTTGTATAAGGTTCTCAGTGATACATCTGTCGAAATTTTTTCTCAGATCATTGAGACACACCAGCTCAGAATGTTCCTGGGTTTGAGAGTATGCTAATTATTAGTCATACAGATGGATGGTTCCTGAATGTAAATAACGTGAGTACTGCCCTAGTACAGTGGGAGCAAAAGTTTTCTCTTCTCTGGAGTTCCATGAGTTTAATGCAATCAATAAGAATTTGGATTATAATGAAGTCTAGGAAAGTCACAGAGATGTCAGAGACAGTACTAGTTGGATCTTTGAGGTGTACTACTAACTATTGGAATCACTCAATCGTGGCTTGTTTTTGTATAGCATCTGAGTCTGGTCATTGAAGGTTTTTTATCCATGTGACTTCCTCTACTTTGATGTCAGGTATTTTAGCTACAGTCACGTTCAAGGTATGTTTTTCCTTTACGGTGCAGTTTTGAACTTCATAATATACTAGTTTGTTGTATCTATGTAGTTTGATTTTCAGTTTTCTGAAAATTGTAATTGTATGTAATCTGTAATTTTTCATTACTCGACTAAGCGTTGCCAAAGTGATGCTTTGAGAGCGATGAAAGAAATGTAATGAGAATAACCGATGAGTGTAGTAGTCTTGACATAACTTTTATCGTTTTCATGTGTTGCCAAAGTGATACTTTTGGAGCTGATAAAAGCTACATATTTTGTCATGAAAGGACTATGTAAACTTGCGTTTCAGTTGTTGTTCGTATGATGATACCCAAAGGTTAATCATACTTGTAGCGTCTATTTATACATAGTAAATGATAGGTATTTTCGACCCAAAGGTTTAGAAGGTCCGTTGAGTACTATGTATAGGTTGATTAGTCTTGTTTTTAGTTAGGACTTTAGTATATCACAAGTTTACCCAAAGGTGAATTCGTGGTGAATTAAGTCTGAAATAAAAATTTTATTATCATGAAGTTTCAATTATAATTGTTACCCAAAGGTGAAGTCGTGGTATATTAAGTCTGAAATCATAAATTTATTATCAATACAGACTTAATTGTTACGTGGGTTGACACATGGGTTTCAGACAATAATTTCTCAAATATTTGTGAACAAATTGCAACAGTCACTTGGTTCCTGTGGAAATATAGATGCGAGGTAATTTTTAGGAAAACTAATCCAGACCCATACACTCTGATCCAACAAATTAAGAATTTCATACAAGCCCAAAGATCAATAAGGAGAAGTTACAGAAAGTTAGTCTAAATAAGAAAGCCCCCCTACATATAGGTGGAACAATTTCACCTCCGATTGGATAATTTTTATAGATGCCTCCTTTAACAAGGAGAACTTATCTATGGGATATGCTTTCATTCTTTACTCGGTAGAACAAGAAGCTTTTATGCATATTTCTGCAGGCTCAGACTGGGCGTCCTGGGCGTTGCACGCAGAAGCAAAATCAGTTTTGAAGGCTTTAAAATGGCTAGAAGACAATATTCTTTCTACCTTCATTATTGCTACAGATTGTAAAGTTTTATCAGATTACATTAACAAAAAAGATGCAGCAGTCGCCTGGACGGCAGAGAATACCATAGAAGAAACTATATCCATTCTCGACAAACTACCACAAACTAGGATAAAATTTATCAACAGAGATCACAATGCATCAGCTGACTCAATAGCTAACAAAGCAAGAATACGAAGACTACACCACATTTCAAAGCATATGCAACAATAAATTCAGAAAGAAAATATCCTTTCTAATGTTTTCGGAAAAAATAAAATTGTAGATCTTCTGTATTATATTGCTTAATTAATATATTCATCCTTCTTATCAATTTTTTTAATCAATATTTACATAAAGACATAATAGACTTTAACTTTTGAGCATATATGAGATAATAACACAGTTCACGAATGTAAACACATATATGTCTCATAAGAATTTGCAATATATAAAACCAATAAAAGACATTGGTGTAAATCTTAAGTTAAGATTATAAAGAAGTATCTTAAATGAGACATTGGCAGATCTTTTGAGATCATGGGAAAATCTCTAGCATCGGATATTATGATCTCAGTTATGATTATAAAGAAGTCCCTTAATTGAGACGAACGATCTCTTCAGAGATCATCTAGACTCAATTTTGAAGTATACAAATCTTTGTTGTAAAGATCAGTTGAATGCATAAATTTTAGCTTAGAATTGTTGTAGTCTTAGTTTTCTGATTATGGAAATGGCGTATGCATCTTTTAAATGGTGTGTAGGTCTTCATAGTCGAATGCTAACATGTGTTTATCTTGATCCCGCAGTTTTCAGCAAAGAATTTGTCGCTAATAAAAGTGGGAGATGTTAGACTTTATGTTGGTTTAGCAACAAATCAGGCTTAGCTTAAGTTAATTTAGGTTTGGTTCTAATCTAATCTGGATCAACTATATGCCAGATTAAGGAAAGATTAAAATTAAATATTGCAAGATCATCTTCCAAATAACATAGAATTTGAATAAATAAATCTAAAAATATTGCAAGATTAAAACGTTGGAAATAGCTATGTGTAATCACAATAATTGCTATACCAAACCCTAGTTATCCTTCTTAATCATAAGAATAAGTTCTCATAACAAATTTCCTAGACATTAAGAGATAAAAAAACCTTAAAAAATACTAAGAGACTTAAATATAGTCAGCAATAAGAGATCGAACAAGGGTAAGATCATCGGTTGCTTTCTTCAGTTCAGTTTTCAGAAAATCAAGATTCTTTGTTGCATTGGCAAGTTGATCACGTACAACTTTAAAATCTCGGAGAAGATTTCCAACCAGATCAGATGACATTTGAACATGTCTATTATCTTCATGATCGCATGCATAGTAGAAGGTTATGGTGAGAGGATTCTCATGAAACTCAATAATCTTATCATCTTCCTTTTCGCATTCATTCATAATAATGTCCATGAGATCACAAGAGGATTTCTTGAGGTTTCAGAATATGCATATATATATAAGAGATTAGTGAATCAATATATATATATATATATATGTGTGTGTGTGTGTGTGTGTGTGTGATTTCCTAGAATAAAAACCCTAGGGACACATATAGTTCTCTCCAAACATGTCAATATTGGAACCATACGTCCGATCATGAACCTTGCACATGGACCGTTTGTGGATGTGAATAAAAGTATTGAGTACCAACAAACCAGTGGAGCCTTAAAAAAAGTTCTTAACCTTAGACTGGACATCTTAGCTCAATAATTTAGAGCACAAGAGTTTTATTGAAGCTTCTCATTGCTTGCAACAAAGAGTATTAACTTAAAAAAAAAACTAATCATACACGTTCAAGTGTAAAATAACTAGAGCAAGGCTCAACAGTAAGATGATCATTTTCTTTATAAAAATAACACAATTACAACAAAAGACTAGTTTTCCAAGAAGAAGATCCCTTCTTGAGAATATTGTGCATCCTACATGGTCTCAATGGAGGAGGCACAAACAATCGTATTTAAGTTGTAAGTTTATGAGTATTTTTCTCATCACTAGTGTTGTCTTTCCCTCCCTTACATTCTTGAGAAATAACAAAGTCATTTATAAAGTTAGTCTCAAGTGAATTAACGGGTAGGGAACAAGAGACACCTGATGTTGCCTCCTTCTTTGCCTTCCTAATAATGCGTTTGAGTCTATTGATACTCGTCTTGAGTTCTGAAACACGATTGTTGATGTGAATATATTCAGAAACAATTGACCCTTTCGATCCAATGATTTTTCATCCATAGAAGGAGGTTTTGAATGACTTCCTTTTCGTAGATTAGAGTTTTTTCCTTTCGGATCAAAACAGATATTTGTCCTTATAGCATTGTCCCTTTGACAATCGTTACAATTGTGAAAAGGTTTTCTATTACTTTCAAAAGCAAAAGTTCGCTCATCACAACACTTTCTTTTTCTAAAAGTCGGACGATCAATACCAGTAATGTCAGATATAGGTTTGACCACTTCTTTATACACCCAAACAAGGATGTTATGAAGTTTCATATTCCGTAAAAGAAAACGACATCTTATTTTAAGGTGACCTTTTTTTCCTGCAATAATGACAACGGAATGGAATGTTATTACCTGAACACATGCAAGCTGGTCTCAGAGTTTGACAAACGTTTTTCTTTTGAACTTTAGTTGCTTGCAGTAGAATCTCACTTTGCCATCAGTGAGATTCTTCTGTTGGAAGTTGCTATTAGTTTTAACAAAACTAATTTTACTTATGCCTGAAGCATATATTCCCTTATAGCCCAAACCTCGTGTATCATGATGATTTTTAGATGCTCCTAGGATATTGGATAATTTGGTTGATCTAGAGCTAAACCTTTTCAAGTCTTCTTCCAATATTTTAACCTTATTGCGAGCAGAAGTTAGGTCAGCCTCTAATTGTTTTTCTCAAGAGAGAAAAATGTTTTCTCTGTCACTGAAACAACTTTGTTTAGAGTTACACCTTGCATCAGATTCTGCAAGTTTTTCTTTCAACACAAAGAGATTTCGACGAATATTTTCACACTCAGAGTTTTTTGAACGCACATCTTCTTCACGATCTTTAAGAAGAGATTGTCAAAGATTTATATCCACAATCATAACCCTTAAAGAGTTTTCTTATTTTCTTGTTCTCTTGACAGAGGGGAGTCAGAAAATCAATTAGACATGATGTTGACTTCTTCTTATTTATGGCCAAGCATCTTGACATACTGCGAGACTTCCTCATCAACATCTTTATCAACATCTGAATCACTTTCATCTGAAAGTTCATCTAACTGTTCCTCCAGACGTGTTTCCTGGTTATCCATAGTTTCAGGCAATGATAAAGATGTGAGAGTTTACTCAAGTGAATCCAAGCTTTGAAACAAGTATGAGTGTTTTTGGACTGGCAATGCGTCATTCGAGATAGTACTTATGTCCATAGAGTCAGATTGCTACAAACATAGACTTATGAGGTCTTCGCGTGTTTTTATTTTCTGGTATCAATTGAAAACGTGGGGTTATAACAACCATACCCAATATTTCATTCGGAAATCTGTATAGACTAACTCCAATATAATTCCGAGACCACCAACTTAAAAGTGAGACTCAATCGAGAAATATATCAAAGAGTTTCATCTCTTTCTCAATAAAATTAGTAAATCAACTAGATATAAATTCGTGAGACTGATTGTTATGAGAATAATTCGGATGGTACCAAAGACCAATGGCCGAGTGTCAGTCAAGTCCTATTCAATAACCAAGGTCGGATTTATCAACTATGATTGAACTATGCACAACCTGTAATATTTCAATTATATAAACAAATATAATGCGGAAAAGAAATAACTCAGACACCAAAATTTTTGTTAACGAGAAAACCGCAAATGCATAAAAACTTCGGGACCTAGTCCAGGTTTGAACACCGCATTTTATTAAGATGCTACAAACTCTATCCTACTACAAGTTAACTTCGGACTGGAATGTGGTTGACCCCTAACCAAGTCTCACACCGATTAAGGTACAGTCGCCTTCCTTACGCCTCTTGAATCCAGTAGGATTCTGTGCACTTGATTCCCATAGCTGATCTCACCCAAAACTAAGAGATTCTACTACCCAAAGTCGAAGACTTATAAACAAATCTGTCTCCACAGATAAGTCTATTCTGGTTGTTGTTTCCGTCTTAAGATAAAGATCAAGGTGTATAGGAAACTTAACTAATAATCCGGTATTATACTCCCGAAGAGCATCCTATAAATATTAGTCACCTCACAATAACCTAACTGATTAACAGAAGAAGTTATTGTAGAATCACAAGAGTCTGAGATGAAGAACTGTTGTGATTACTTTTTATATATTACCTATCGGAGATAAATCTCGAGAAAATATTATAGAAGATTAAACTCAACATGATAAAAAAAAAAGTAAGATCAGATACGCTACTACAGAGAAAATAGTTGGATCTGGCTTCACGAATCCCATATGAAGTCTTTAAGTTATTAACCTAATAATGGTTTTGGAAAACCTAGGTTAATGGAGAATCGATTCTAGTTTGCAAGTATGACACACGAGAGTGTCGGTATTAGGTTTCCCAGATTCTAGAGTTCTCCCTTATATAATCTTTCAAATTAGGGTTGCTTACAATCAAATCTAAGATAGCTTAGTAACAAAACAATTGATATTCACCGTTAGATGAAATCCTGATTTAAGATTCAAGCTAAGTCTGCTTAGAAATTAAGAAATCAATCTCCACCGTTATATGGTATTAGATTGATACACAGAAATGAAATATACTTATATTTAGATATGGATGAATCGTACCTAAACGTGTATAACCGTTCTCTCAATAATAGTTAACCGAAGTTAGGCACATGAACACTTACAGTTCATCCATATTCATCTAACACCTTTAAATCAAATATAATGATCAATCAATCATGATAGATAGTCAAATTAATCTAATTATGATTCAAGAGAGTTGTTCAAATGTTCATCATCTCATAGAAATATTTATGAACCATTTGAAACATATTCGGTTTGGTTTGTAATTGTACAAAGTACTTATAAAGAACTAATTCATGAACATAATGCAACGGTTTACAAAACAAGTTCGCATACCTTATTTCATTAAAGTTCCAGGGAATTTATTTCGCAAACTGAGTTCGCAAACGAAGCTGAGTTCATGAGTATTAATTTCATACTTATTGATTTTAGAACCTAACCACTATGTTCGCAAACAGAGTACGCGAACCACAGTTCCAGACCTACCTAGTCTTAGTATGCGAACCACAGTTCCGCACTTAGCCTAGTTTGGCCATTCAAAAACAGAGTACGCGAAACATAAATCCGGAGCTTTGATCGTTAAACCCGTTCGCAAACACAGTTCACAAACAAGATCTCCGAACCTGAACCAGCATTCATAGTTCGCATACTAAGTACGCATACTGTGTCATATCCAGGCATTGGTAGTAGTTCTAAAACTCTCATTTAATCAATGAAACATCTTTCGAAGACAACAATGGTAATCTTACACATACCACTAGCTTCAGGTAATTTTCAAGTGATTAGTCGATCAATACAAAACTTCCCAGGTTAACATCAAATGATTGTCTCACACAAATCATGTAAGATGTTCAAGGTAATTTTTACATGATCATCCTGACTTAGTATTTAGTTTCCAACAATTGAATTGTGTACAACTAAACTCGTCAAGTAGATGATGAAGTTTAGCAAAAGCTAAAAAGCTTCCAAAACATATTTCGAGAATATATAAACGAGATAATCTCGGCTCGAAATTTCAAATGTATATAATGTAAAAGTCTATATAGATATACAACTTAGTCTCTAGAAGATAGAATAGAATAGACTTCTGAGTGATAGATAAGGTTTAGTCTCCACATACCTTTTGTTGATGAAGTTCCTCCAAGCTCTTCAGTAGATCTTCTTCTTCAATTGGTGAACGTCGTGAAGTCTAATGCTCAACTACACTGCTATCATAATCCAAGACATATCTATAAGTAGACTAGAAATCAAGTATATGGTTTTGATCAACTAAACTTGAAAAACAAGCTTGAGATAGCAACGCTTGCGAGTTCGGCCGCGAATTGGTCTAACAAATCCTTTATTTGGTCTTCATTCAAAGCCTATTATCCCTGTAGTGCTTTAACCTTATCAGCAAGTGAAATGACTCCAGCAAAGCTACACTTTATCTTCTTTTCTATATTAATTAATTAATTAATTAAAAAAAAAAGATCAATGACCACTTTCATAAATATTAGCTGAAGGATCAACACTTTGAGTTCATTCTACCGAATGAAGGATCAACACTAGAGGACTTTCAGTTCATTGAACCCTCAAAGAAGAATAAAAAGTTCAAACTATAGAGTGAACTTCAATCTATAAAATTAATATCTAGATCTACAATTTTATCAGACTTCATTTTATAAAATGAAATCCATCAAAACATCAAACAAGAAACAGGCTCATGGTACAAAATGAACTCGAATAGATCTACATGTTTTTTTTTCCAGACTTCATTCTGATAAATGAGGTCCAGCAAAACATCAAAGAAGAAACAGGTTTATGGTACAAATTGAACTCGAAATATCTACAACTTTAATCAGACTTCATTATACAAAATGAAGTCCATCAAAACATCAAAGAAGAAATAGGTTCATGGAACAAAACGAACTCGAACTGATCTACAACTTTTTTCCATACTTCATTCTGGTTAATGAAGTCCAGCAAAACATCAAAGAAGAAACAGGTTCATGGTACAAAATGAACTCGAACTGATCTACAACTTTTATCAGACTCATTTCTACAAAATGAAGTCCAGTAAAACATCAAAGAAGAAACAGGTTCATGGTACAAAATGAACTCGAACAGATCTAAAACTTTTTTCCAGACTTCATTCTGGTAAACGAAGTCCAGGAAAACATCATAGAAGAAACAGGTTCGTGGTACAAATTGAACTCGAATAAATCAAACATCAAACATCAACAACTTTGTTGCACAATTTATAAAGGAGGTTACCATTATTACTTGGGGGTGATACCAATCCATATAGGACAAATAAATATTAATAGATCCTGACCGTTGGATCGCTGAATTGGTATCACCCCCTCTAATGGTGGTATCCCCCTTAATAAATCATGCAAAATGCATTATTGGACTTCATTCTATTCCATGAACTCCGACAAGATATACCCTACTTATGTACCCTACCTATAACTGAATATAACTGAATCAACATGCAGACGGCAAAAAAGAAGATGAATATGCATTCATAGGAAAATTCAATATCAAAGTTCAACTTCAGAAGAACATTCAACATCAAAAATCAATTTCGAGTACTTCAAGTTAGTTTTTTTTTTCGAATCGCATGTTTCGCTGGTTTCTTTGATTTTGATTTGTTTGAAACTGGTTATTCATCAACTTTATCAACTACAACTAATTGTTGTTTCCTTCTTCGATTGTCGATGTTTCTGCTGTTTACTTCTTCGATCTCTTCATTTTTTAGGGTTTTTGTTTCTGTAATTTCTAGGTTTTTTGGTGGTCATTTCTTTCGATTTGTTTTTGTTTTTGGATTTTTTGATGACTGACTTGATTTCGATTTGAAGATTGAATTTATTTTTCGATTGATGATTATATTCTTTTTTGTTCACTTCGTTTTTCTGGGTTTTTTCAGATGAAGTGAAGAGAGAGAAGAAGACGAAGCAGTTTCTGCAAAAGTGAAAATGAAAAGAGAGAAGAGTTTACGCGTTTTTAGGTAGGTGATTGTATTTATGGCGGTAACCGTTAGGAGAGGGTATTATATTTGTTTCCTATTTTTAAACAATTATGGACCAATGGAAAAGGCGCTTTTTGAAAGGACCAAACTGATGTGGATCCCGACATAAATGGACCAATTGATATTTTTTTGAGAAAAATATCGTTTGGTCCTTTTTTAGGTGGGCCCATGTCTGTTTAGTCCTTTGGTCAAACGCCTTTACTGTTTGGTCCATAATTATTTAAAAATATTTAACTGGACAAAAATACCCTTCCGTGTTAATTTTTTTTGTAGCAGTTCATTCTTCAAAATGAACTCCTGTTAATTTCTACTTATTTTTTCAGAAATCACCTAAAAAAACAGAGTTCATTCCAAAAATGAACTCCATAGAAAAACCTAAAAAAACAGAGTTCATTCCAGAAATGAACTCCATATAAAAACCTACAAAAACAGAGTTCATTCCAAAAATGAACTCCATATAAAAACATATACAAACCATACTTCATTTCTGGAATGAACTGCATATAAAAACATCAACAACATCATCTTCATCTTCTTCGACGTCTTCAACAGCAACAGCAAACATCATCATCACGAAAAAACATCAACAAATCATCATCAACACGAAAAATATCAACAAATCGAGATTTCCAACACGAGCAACAAACAGAAATCATCATCAACACGAAAAACATCAACAAATTGAGATCTTCAACACGAGCAGCAAACAAATATCTCATCATCTTCGTCTTCAACACCAGCAGAAACAACAAAAACGCATCTTCATCTTCGTCTTCGTCTTCAAAAGTAGCAAAGAAATCAAAAACACATCTTCATCTTCGTCTTCAAAAGTAGCAAAGAAATCAAAAACGCATCTTCATCTTCGTCGTTTTCATAATCTTTGTATGATTCTTCGTCATCTTCATCTTCAACACCATCATCTTCATCAAAATCAAACACCGGTAGTAAAAACGGAGAAAGAAAATCAAGAACAGAGAAACTAGATCTGAAAAAATTAGGAGAGAGAAAATAAATCTGAAAATAAAAAAGAGAGAGAATGTAAATATAAGAATGAGATATTTTTTAGTGATTTTGTCTATATATGTGGCCCCAAAAGGGTATTTCTGCCACCACACAATAACATTTACATCATCCATGACATCAACCTAGGACCAAACCATAATTTTTAGGACCAAACTATAATATATTTTACCAAAAAGGACCAAACAGACAGTTGACTGGGTCAACTGGACTAGACTCTCTCTAATATATTATTTCTAGGATCTCATGATATTTCCTTATATTTTTTTCCCTAATAAAAATTTATATTTGATTTTCTTAAGGGATGTTCTTACATGAAAAGCCCTCTCTTGTATCCTGTACGAGGCTTCCATCTTAAGCAAGACGTTTGTTACTAGCGTCTCAGAAACTGATGTAATCATGTGAATGAAATCTTGGTTTTTAGCTGATAATAGAAGGTAATTAACTATGAATGTTATTATGGTTTCTAGCTAATTACAGAAAGGTAACTAGGTGAATGTTATTTTGGTATCTAGCTAATGAAAGAAGGTCAGGCTATGCGACGCTTGTGTTGAATTCAGCCACCAACTTCCCAAACAAACTTCTAGAATTTCTCTAGAAATTGACCCCAATATACTTTCAAACAAAATTTATTTTGATAAGTGGTTATTCAGTAATTCCCTGCCAAGATTATGCAAGCCGACACTGCAAAATCTAGAAGACGGACTGATAGGTGTCTAAAACACCTAATTTACTATGTAGTAATTATATTTTCTTTGCTATTTTTCTTGTGAATTTTGTATTTTACGTTTGTTTTGAGTGTTTTAGGTATTTTGGAGTCGCACGAAGGAAAAGACGAAAAAATCACCCAATTTGTGCGAAAAGGGCAAACTTGCCATTTCATGGGAGAACACTATCTGGATCCCAGTTAAAGATAAGGGACAACTCTTTTGGAGGTGTATTAAATATAGACCAGCTGAGCCTAAGGGGATGCCAGCTGGGTGGTTCTACAGTTGGGTATCTAAATCCCACCCAAATCCAACCTACCCTAAATACGAGAGACATCGTCTTTCGTTCACAATCCTTCTTGCACCTGAAATTAAAGCAGCGGCTGCTGCTACTGGAACCGAGAGGAAGAAATCTGATGATAAATCAAATCGAGGGAAACGAAATTGATAGAAATCAGAGAAGGAGGAATTAGTGTTTGATCGAGATTGAGATTCAGAGAAGATCGAGATGTAGAAGATGCGATTGTGTAAAAAGGGGATCTGATATTAACGTTCATGGGTTTCGAGTGGAGGAAAGTAGATGAGTTTGAATTAATAGGTTTCGTCTGGTATTGGTGATGGTTAATCTGAGCTCAACAGAGAAGAGAATCGAAGGAGGAATCGAGCTCGTTCTTGAGCTGTTATGATATACAGGGAAAGAGGAGGAATTGGTGGTTGAAATTATGAGCTGATGTTGTTAAATCGATGGATACTGATATTGTGAAGAACAAACGAAGATGGGTGTTTGAATCTGAGATCGAAAAGACGAAAAGAAGTGATGGGTTTTGAGAGAACAGAAGAACCCAATTGATGATGTTGATTTTCATGGGAGTGAGACTGAGTTGCTGATGAATCGAGAGGTGAAGAGGAAATGGGGTGGTTCTGATACTGCCATTGAATCTGTTGAATCGATAAACAGGAAGAAAGAAGGCGTTATGCTGCCAAGGTTGAACTGAAGAATGGGTTGTGATTTAATGATTGATTAGATGAATGTTAGGAATTGTGTACAGGAAATGGAGCTAAAAATTGCCTGAGATTTTGCCTGAGAGTCGACCAGAAACAAAGGATACTCTGCTGAAATTTTCTTCTGACGATTCGACCCAGTGGCTCGTTGAACCTAACTCAGTGAGTCAGATGAGTAAGCCCTGATTAAGACGAACTTACTGAAGCTGACTCTCTCTTCTTTGACCCGGTTGACTAACGAAGACCGTCAGTTTGACTGTTACTTATGACGGCATCTGAACGGAATATTCCCTAACCAGAGGAGAATCTTAGATAATCGGCGGTGACTTTTCCGGCATATTTCCGGTGATCCCGAGATCTTTTCCGGCTACCCAATATGTGCACAATTTTGTGAGGAGTATGGTAGACTCATGGGTGTGAAGACTTGGACTTGGAATTAGATGATGAATTTGGCTTGAATATGGAAAGAGAAGATGGAAGATTTGAGAAAGACTTGGATAGGAAGTTGAGCTATAAAGGGAAAGGGATTCTAATCCTAGGAGGATAGCAAGAAAATTGAAGCCTATAAATAGAGAAGTTCACTACTTTTCTCTATACACTTCTACATCTCTACACACACAACACTTGTGTTTTTGCTTGCTTTCAAAAAATTCTTCTTTTAATTATTTGTGTGAACTTCTAAAATTCTCCTTTTAATTATTTGTGTGAATTTCAAAAATATGAGTAGCTAATTTTCTTATTGATTGAGGATGAATTCCTAGTTCTTAACATGTTTTGAGTTTTGTTTTTAAATCTACTTTGAAGTTTTCACATGATTATCGTTTGTTTTTACTAATTTGAATGTGTTATACATTCATGGTTGATTGATAGATTGTTTAGGTGGCCAACTAAATTGATTTGTTAATTGATCTAAAGCTAGTGAAAGTTAGGGGATAAGTAATCGTTTCTTGACTCTTTACACAAGTAGCAAACACGAGACCTTGCAGAGGGATTCCGTGGAGCAATTGTGTGTGAAAACAACGTTAGCAAGTAGACCTTGAGCTAAGAGTCTAACTACTAATATCAACCTAATAAATTCATAAATCTTAATGCGTTTAACTAAATTACATCTTGAGTGAGCTACTACTAGGTGGTTTGGTGAATAGAATCCGGTAGTCGAGAACTTCTGTATCCGGTGATACTAGGGATTTAGGGGTTTAGCACTGAGCTAGCTTCTTTACCTACGGTTGGTGATAATCTGTGACTAATAAAAAGTGGAAAAGAACATAACTTGAATCATTGTTTTGCAACGAAGAAGGATTCCTTGATCTAATCTCTCTTATTGATTTAAATTTATACTTTTAATTGCTTTATTTACTTTCTTTTGTTTTTAAAATCTAAAACCAATCCCCCTTTTTGTGACAACTAAACAACTAAAACCTCTTGCTCCTCGTGGGAACGAACTTGACTACACTATATTACTTGTTAATTAGGTGTAAAAATATTAATTAATTTGTTGTGATTACGACACGCATCACGGACAACTCTATATAAAGGTTCCTCCCCTCGATCATTTGTAATCAACTGAGAGTGGAATACATACTTCAATTAAGTAGAATTACTAGTATCAGTGAGATAGAGATCGAAACTGAGAAACAATGGATGAGAGTACACTGACTCAAAAGAGTGATCTAAGTCGACGATGGTCTCTCAAAGGAATGACTGCTCCTGTCACTGGTGCAACTAATGGGATCGGGTCCTTCCTCGGACTTCCCTTTTCTTATTTTGTTTTGCGTCATAGATTCTGAGCTACATTTTCATTCTAAAAGGTGTTTAAGGTGTTATATTTTGAATTTTTCTAAGTTCAGGTATGCTATAGTGGAGGAGTTAGCTGGACTTGGGGTGACTATTCATGTATGCTCGAGAAGCGAAGACAATGTCAAGCGCTGCCTAAAAGACTGGGAAAAAAAAGGTTACATAGTCAGGGGTTCGGTATGTGATGCTTCTGTTCCAGCGGAACGAAAAAACTTAATGAAAAATGTTTCATCTGTTTTTGGTAGCAAGCTCAACATCCTTGTTAACAATGTCGGAACAACAGTATTCAGAGACAGTACTGTGGACTACACTGAGGAAGATGATTTGGAAGTCATGATCACAACCTTCGACTCCGCATACCATTTGTCAAAACTTGCACATCCTCTCCTGAAAGCTTCTGGTTGTGGAAACATCGTCTTCATGTCCTCCGTCGCTGGGGTCATAGGTACACCATGGGTATCCAACTACTCAGCATGTAAAGGTAAAAAAGCATTTGAAGTTTAATTCATGATTGTTTAAGGTGATAACAAAATGAATCATCTTAGCTCTTTTTTATGATGATTAAATTCTTAGGAGTGATTAATCAACTTGCGAAGAACTTAGCTTGTGAATGGACAAAGGACAAGATTCGTGTTAACAGTATCGCACCGTAGGTTATCAGAACCCCACTAATGGAACCAATAAGTTTCTCAAATTTGTATAGCATTATGTTATTTTCCTTGCATTGTGTAATTATTTTTTGTGCTTCCCGACAGAAATTGAAAGACAAGGATTATGAAGAAAGTGTTAAAGCAAGAACCTCGCTTCGTCGAGTTGCAGAGCCAAGTGACGTTTCCCCTCTGGTGGCGTTCCTTTATCTTCCTGCTGCTTCATATATAACTTGACCTGGTCAAGTTATATGTGTTGATGGTGGGTTTACTGTGAATGAGTTTTACCCCGCAAATGATGGATACCAAAAGTCCATCCATAAAGTTATGTCATTGTACGTGTTGCAGCATCACACAAATAAATAAAAGTTCGCTCCTACATTTTTTTTTTTTTTTTGAAAATAACGATATTTCCTTGCATTGTGTAATTATTTTTTGTGCTTCCGCAAAGAAATTGAAAGACAAGGATTATGAAAAAAGTATTAAAGCAAGAACCCCTCTTCGTCGAGTTGGAGAGCCAAGTGACGTTTCCCCTCTGGTGGCGTTACTTTGCCTTCCTGCTGCTTCATATATAACTTGTCAAATTATATGTGTTGATGGTCGATTTGGGGTTGTTTGGTAACCATTATTTTAATGGATTATCAGCGCATAATCCATTATGCAGATTATAATGGATTTTATACGCGTTTGGTAACCATTATAATAATTTCTTATTTTAATCATAATTGAAAAAATCCATTATTTCCATAAACAGAAAAAAGTTGTTTTGAAAATTTATTATAATCAATTATTTTTTTTAGCAAACTCAAATTGAATTTTTCCTTCTTATTTTCTCTAAACTAGCAAGAGAGAGGAAAAAAAACAACATAGGACTAAAAAAATCCTAGATCATTGTTCTTTCTTCTCCTTTTCGAAATCATCATTCTAAGATAATCAATTATTTAAAAAAAGTGTTTGGAAAAATTTATTTTTAAAATTATTATACCAAAATCATTCATTTATTTATGATTATAGATAATCATAAATTTTACCAAACAAGGCCTTTACTGTGAATGGGTTTTACCCCACAAATGATGGATACTGAAAGTCCATCCATAAAGTTATGTCATTGTACGTGCTGCAGCAGCACACAAATAAATAAAAGATCCATCCATAAAGTTATGTCATTGTACGTGTTGCAGCAACACAAAAATAAATAAAAGTTCACTCCTAGTTTTTTTTTTGTTTTTTTTTTTTGAAAATAACCAGATATATTACCGAGAAGCGGACTAATTTGTAGATTCAGACTCATTCGGAATTAACTCAGATTGAGTTGTCCGTCCGCTGAACGAATCTGCGTGATTAGTTTCTTCAGGAAAGCATATATAATTTGAGTTCATATTACAGTTTTCATAAGATTTGACAGTTTCTAAAGCAATTGTTGGAATTAAAAATGAAGGTGTATCAGTAAAACTGGTAACGGGTTGAGGTGAAGTTCTTCCTTTTTTGGCCAATAAGTCTACAGCTTTGTTTGCTCTTTTATCCACAAAATGAAAGTCCCCAAAAGAGATTAGTTCAGCTGCCATCTTCTTTACTTCATCTAGTATGGATACACATTGCCATTTGATTGTTTTTTTTTTCCTTGTAGGTACTTGATTTTAGTTTGGTTATCTTCTTCTATAGCCAGATTTTGTAAGTTATTTATGGTCTGGAGCTACATCTTCAGCTTCTTCTGGCGAGTCTGTCCTGCAACTGCCCATTTTTGCTCCCTTGAAAGTACCTGTCCAGTTGCGCAAGATGAAACCAAAACCAGCATTAGTTGTAGCAGATATCCATGAAGCATCACAGTTTAGTTTATAAAAGTTTCTTATTAGTAATGTCCAATAAATTAGAATTTGAGATGTAGCCGATGTTTGTTTTATTGGATACCAATATCCATAGTATCTCTGTATGTATATAACTAACTGTTCTGGTGTTCTACTTTTATTCTCAAAAACTCTGAGACATCGTTCTTCCCAAATGAACCAACATTTAGTTGTAGCTAAAGCCATGGATATGGAGTTCAGATTTCCCCTCATCCATTCATTATACATGTCTTAGAAGGAAGTATTTGTAGAAGAAGTGTTAGAGATTACTCCATGTGTAGGCATTGGTTGTAGTTTCCATACTGCTTTCATATAATTACATTGAAAAACAATTGAAAGGTAGATTCCTTCGGATGCTGACAGAACACACATTTCCTTTCCACATCCATAGCTGAACCTAGTTTCTGTCTAGTTGGTAATGAATCTTGTAAGCACTTCCAGATAAACGACTTGATTTTTTGTGATGTGTTCATGCTCCATATTTTTTTTCCCAAAATTTTCTTATTTTGTTTGTAATTGAGTCATTCATGTTTTGAATCTTATCATATAGAGACTTCACTGAGAATTCTCCATTTGTAGTCAGCAGCCATCTGATCCTGCCTTTTTTCAGTGAACCCTCCTTTGTTAAGAAGATCCTAATATTCAAGATTTACCTTACCAAAGATGTTTCAAACATAGAAGTCAACAGGTTGATATTCCACTGCTTGTTTGCTAAGATCTTTTCCATGTTGGGGTTTGCATTTGGGACAGAGTTTGCTAAGATCTCTTCCATGTTGGATAACCATTTATCTTGCCAGATATATATGGAGGTACCATCACCAACCTCCCAAATTGTGTATATTTTTATATGCTCGATACTTTGCAAAATGCATTTCCATACCCAAGAAGCTTGTGATTTATTCTTGGAATGTAAGGCAAAAGTTTTTTTTAAAGTATTTCCCTTTTAATATTTGTGCCCATAACTCGTCGGGGTGATTTACAAGCCTCCAAGAAATTCCGCTAATCATTGCCTGATTCATCTTATTTGCTTCTTTGAACCCCAATCCTTCCTGTTCCACAGGTTTACAAAGGAAATCAAAAGCTTTTACGTAGATACCCTTAGAGTTCGTGTGTTTTCCCCACCAGAAATCTCTTTGGATATCATTGATTCGCTTAGTTATTTTTTTTTGGTAGCACAAAACATCCCATACTAAAGATGGCATGCTAGATAAAACCGATTTGTTTAACACCTTTTTACTTGGCTGAGATAAGATTTTTCCTAACCAGGTTCTGATTGTCTGTTCCATATTTTCGATTATGTTATCAAAGGCTTTTAACTTATACCTATCTATGAACATAGGAGCCCCCAGATGGGTATAATTTATGTTGATTTTTTTTATTTTCATGAGCTTAGAGATAATACCTTGATGTTTGTTATGAACCTTCTTACTGAAGAACATACCTGATTTAGAGAAGTTAATGACTTGTACTGACTCTTTACTGAATAAGTTAATAGCATCTAGAAGGTTTTTGCAACTTCTTAAGTCTGCCTTAGTGAATAACAGAAGGCCATCGGCAAAAAAGAAGTGTGGTATTGGTGTTGATTTTGGCGTCAATTTGATTCCCTGAACTTTTTTGACAGTTTCTAGGTGACAAAGTAAACGATAAAATACTTCCATACATAGAATGAAAAGATAAGGGTATAGAGGGTCCCCTTGTCTTATTCCTCTAGATGGACTGAAATCTTTACATGGGTGCTGAGCATTAAGAAGGACAACAATGGAAGAGGAGGAAACACATTGTAAAATTATCTCACACCATTCTTTGGAAAAACAAAAAGATGTTAAAGTTTTAATCAAAAAATTCCAGTTGACCCTATCGAAGGCCTTAGACATGTCCATTTTTAGGCCTATGTTTCCTGTTTTCTTTTTATTTTTTTTCATGGAATGCACCACTCCTAGTTTCTTGTCACCTTTTTTTTTTCTTTGTAGGTGTATTGTAGCAAATTTGTTGGCTATACGGATCTTATACGGGTTCCTAGTGGTGAAATAAGCCACTTTCTATTATTCACCGTCTACTTATAGATCTCGATGTTGTGTTTTTTTTTTCTTTTTTTCTTTTTTTTGGTAGTTTCAATGATTGTGTCTTGTTTTTAGTTTTTTTTTTTCTTTCTTTTTTTTTTCTTCTTTTTTTAGGTTTTGGTTTGGTCCCATTGTTTTTCCTTTTACATTTAAATAAAATCTCTTAGCGAGGAAGATAATTATGATAAAAGTTTTCTTACGGAACGAAACACGACAAGATACAAATGCCAACATACAAACATTAATAATAAGCGAAATAATATCAAATTTTGATATCAAAGTTTTCTTCTCGAAAAAAAATAATAAGCGAAATGGAGAATATATTTCCGTGTGTATTTTTAGTAAATATAGATTAACCGAGATTGAAACCACGTGAATCACATCGATAGAGACAGTCATGGTGAATTTTATGATGATAAAAATCACCCCCTATTCTTTTCCAAAAAATTATTCAAATAACCTTTAATATCTTTTTTCTCGGTTTAAAAGACATGTAAAACAATATATTGTTCTAATACTGTAGAATGTAAAAAATACTGTTTAAATATCGAAAATTGGGTATTTAACCCAAAATTTTGTTTTTTTATAAATATAATTTTACTACAGCCGACTAAAATATCCTTTTTTCCTTATCCAACTGTTATAAACAGAACTTTATAGAATTTTTTTATCTGGAGCGTCATCTTCTTCTTTACTATCACTATATCCACCAAAGACGCAGTAACTACTTGTATGATCACTTGTTATAAATTGTTTAAGTGTTGTTCATATGTTTCGTTTGCAGAGAGGATGAATGGGTTGTGGTTGGATACTGTTCTGTAAGAGAGTTTGGTTAGTTCTTGGTCAAAAAATTAGCAGAATGATGATTGTCGTGACGCTACCTTGTTGAATAGGTGGCTGAACTCTGGTGATTGTATGGGCTTGTACTGGGAGAATTGAGACTTGATGTATAATCTAAGAAGAAAATAAAAAAATTGGTATAGGAGTTTCGTTTGGTTTTATGCAAGCTTTAACAATAGAAATATAGTTGAGGAACGTTAGCTCTTGTTGTTGATTATTGGCAAATGAATAGACGAAATTGTGAATATAACAGTGTGCAAGAGTACTTGGAAGATTTGGTTTCTCTACCAATTCGAGTTTGTAGGGAAGGAGAGCTATGGATATAGGTCAAGAATACCACATAAAACTCACCTCTTCATCAACATTAAAATGCCCACAACCTATTTGATAGAATGTATGAAAGAAGAGTGAAAGGGTACGTATTGGAGTACTAAAACATAGTGAATGAGATGAAAGAGGGTGATTATAGGTTCTCAAGAGGGTTTTTCAAACTTCTTAAGTTTAATTATTTTTCTTCTTTTTCTTATTATATTTTACATATGCATTTCAATTAATATTTGTAAACACTATTCCAATAATGTTATTGGTTTCACTATTTTTTTAATGAGTTTAGGCACATCACAGATTAAACCAGGATCCTGCATATAGGAAAACATATATTCTTTTATCTGGTTTCATCTTATACGTTTCTGACAAAAATAAATTTTGCTCAGGATGTATCTGGACTCATCATGTGCATTGTTTACAAAAAAAAAAAAACTTTCTTCATGATGAAACCAGGTTCATCCCTAAACATTTCAGACAAGATAACATCATATGCTAATTTAATATAAGTTTCCATAAAAATTCAGACTACAAAAGATATATATAATCAAGACAGCAAAGATAAAGTTTTACAGCAAAAAACTTAAAACAGACCACATAAAAAAATTGTGGTGACTTAATGCAAAAACAACTTAGCGGATCCAAATACTGTTAGTTCTTGTAGTGGTTAATATCATGCTAATTTTGCGTTCTTAATTCTCCAACAACGTTCATATCATGCATATGTTTTAAAGTTGATTCACCAACAAACTTCACATCATCCTTGTTTTTTGTTCTTGATTCACCAACAGCTTCGCCCCGTTTTTGCTTCCTGCAACAACTAAATAATCTTTCTTTCATAAAGGTTATTTTAAACATGGGTAAAACCAGACTCATCTTGGGCGTACAAAGGTTTCATCCAGTGAAACACATGATAAAATCAACTTTATCCAGTAATAATACATGATGAAATCGATTTCATCCAGTGGAAGCATATGATGAAATCAGTTTCATCCAATAATAGCAAATTATGTAATCAATTTATATGTTATAAACCTAGATGATTCCAAGCTCATTTCAACACTATCTAAACTAAACCTCAACCAAAATAAGATCATCTGCATCAATTAAAGCATTTAAAATACTTAAACCACTGATAAAAATAACGACTAAAGTACCAACATAAGCAATTATTTAGGAGCTACATAATGACCATTTGTAAACCTTGATAAATCTAGTTTCGTCATACTTTATATCATGATGAAACTAATTTCATCATATTTTAAACCAGATAAAACATCTCCCAATTAAAAATTGGATGTAACCATGTTCAACCTAATCTAAGAAACATGAAACTAGGGTCATCCAACTCTACACTAATATGAGTTTAAGTTCAAAAAGTCCAACCCTTATGTTACCTAGGTGCATCCAATATACCGCAAATAATTAATAACACTTAGAACAGAAATAAAATGGAAAGTAGTACCTTTAGCCGGAGGCGCCATTATATCTTACCAATTTAGCCAAGCTGCTAAAGGAAAATCCAACTGTTAGAGCACTGCTCGGTTGAACCCACCAAGCGTTAGTATGTCAAGATTGGTTGTCATATTTAGTTCCAAAACTCGATTAGCTATTATGTAAACTACAGTCAACTTCGATAGGTTAGACTAGAAATGATAAAAGTATTGTGCTCCAGTTACTCACAAAGATCTGAAGATGGATTGAAGACAACAAAAACATCATCCTTCAGCTTGAGGTTAGTAACTATGACTTGACTTGTTCCATATCTATCTTGTGTCTTTCAAATATTTTAGATTGAACACATAACATTAAAAGTTATATTATTATGATCAAAGTTTTAAGGAATTTATTGAATCACGAAGTGTAATGTTTATCTTTAGAACTTCGTAGATATGACATCGACATAATCTTTTAGATGATATTATGACTATGTATATGGGTAAAGGTGAGGATTTCATTCTAGGGAATAATGTTTTACATGTGTTCTAAGGAAGTAAATTCATGAACTTGGTTTGTGAATCGAAAAGGAAATCGTCATGCGTTATTGGTATTGTTATTCATTGCATATCTTGTGAACAACCAATATGTCTGATTAGTATAACCGTTCATGACTTGTTTGAGTTCTTGGTAAAACTATTCACAATGACCTGACTTATATATTGGTATGACTTTTATTAGTGAAACCGATCTTAAGTAATCACCTGAGATGGTATGAACATGTACTACAAGTTTTTAGTATTAGGGGAACTGATCCTATGAACATGTGCAACCGAATACAAGTTTATACCATAAATAAGGTGGAACCGATCCTATGCACATGTGCAACAAGGGGGAACCAATCCTATGAACATGTGCATTCGGCCTCAAGAAATCTCAACCCAATCTGAGCACCTTTTCTGTTTTTAACACAAAATTTTATCTAAAAATAGATTTTTGAATTTTCCATTATTCTATAAATATTAGAGATACCGAAAATATATTTGGTTAATATGGATACGTGAATAATGTCAACATTAAGATTTAAGCATCTTATATACAGAAATTATGAAAATCGAATTTTGTTGTTTATTGCATATCTTGAGAATATTTTCGGTTATAGAAATTCCTTGGTGTCCAAACTTCCTTGATCTATAATACCTAAATTTGCATCTCTAGCAAAATAATCCTTCGTGACAGCAAACTTCCTCAGTTGTGTTGTTACTGGTGTAGCCGCCTATTCGGAGAGGAGAGTAACCTAATTAGGAGAAATCTCTTACGGCCGCTCATTTTAAAGTCTTCTTTGGGATTGAGAAGCTCTATTAGTACCGTTGGTGGGAAACTAGAATATTGCATTGTTATTTCAGTTTTTGATTATTGATTTGTTTGACTAGCGGTTGTTGAATCTTTGATTGCACCTAGTTTGTTTATTCTTGAGAACATTCTCTTCTGATATAAAGCTCACTCAAACTAGATCAAAGATCAACGTTTCTACGGATCTAAGTCTTTTTAGATCCGTAAGATAGATTTATTGATTTGATATTGTTAACAGACTCCGTTCTGTGCGATAAATCAATAAGGAATCAAGTTTGTTTTTGCAGGTTGTTACTTTGAAGATTAAATCGAAGATTGAAGACTTTGAAGATTTGATGACTTCTGTTCTTGTGTTTTTACTTTTTTGTGTAACTTTCTGTGACTTTATTTTCAGGGATCAAAGAGGTTGTTTATTTTTAATAAACATAACCTTTTTTAAGGTCCCGGGGTTTTTCTACAAGATTGTAGTCTTCCTCGTTAACAAAATTCTGGTGTGTGCTTTACTTTATTTCCGAATTATAATTGTTTTTATATTATAATTAAAGTAATTACACTTGTACGTTAACTAGGCACTTGATATTTATCTTATAAGGTTTCGGTTATAAAGTGAACACTTTGTTGTTGTATTGTCTCGATTCCATATCCATAGACGATCACACAAAGTGTATTGGATTTCTCCAATTGTCTGATATAATTATTCACGTGTTAGGCCAGTCTGGACTAATCTTATTTCAAGTGGACACTGTGTTGAAATATTCCTTGAGTGATTGTTGCTCCAAGAGGCTTATACACGGTAAAGAATGAATAGGTTGTGATCAAATAAAAATATTGTGGTGTATTTGGGTACCCTCGTCTTTTCAATTGGTATCAAAGCAGGCAAACACGAAAATATCTAACAATCTGTGTTTGGAGTGATCCATCCTATAAGTTTTGAATCAAATGGTTAATTCAGTTAACATACCGCCAGGGTTTGATGGCTCAAACTATCTATGGTGGAAACTGGAAATGGAATATTTTATTCAATCTCGTGACTTTAACACTTGGGTTTTAGTTATTAATGGATATGAACACCCAAAAGTACTGGTCGAAGACTCAACCACTGAGTTTAGTCTAAAGGAATTAAACGAGTTCAATAAAGAAGAAAAATTGCTTGCAAAGCAAAACTCTGATGGATTGAATGCCATTATACATGCTTTAAGTCGAGACCTCCATCATCACGTAACCAAGTGTAAAACATCAAAGGAAGCATGGGATATTCTTAATATCGAATATGGAACTCAAATATGTAATCCAAAAATTAATTCAATGCTTGGAAAAGAAATAAATATCTCAAATAATACCGAAAATAAAATATCAATTCGGTACCAAGTACCGGTGTCTCTCTGTGCACTCCTTATTACCAAAATAAGGCTAATAAAAACTAACAAATTCAGCTGCGAGGAAGGAATCCTACTTCCTCAAACGACAGCAGCAACTACTCGAGAAAAGCACAACCAAGTCACTTATTCACCTTGTCACCTGAAAGAAGAAATCAACACAAGGTCAAAGCCTTGGAAAAATGCAAGTTCACTCTTGATCCATCAATTTAACCGGTGAAGATAAAATCCTTATAAGTATTAAGAAATACTAGTCATACTAAATACGAAACAACACTGCATACATAGTTTCCAGCACTGCACTTTTCATTACCAACACAATGTTCTTGAAAACACAACAAATATGAGACAAACATACACATACAATGTATATCCACTTCCCACCGTAACACTCCAGTTGTTTAATACAAAGTGGAGGTCCTGAACTCGGCAAAACATACTCATATTCACTGCCCACCAGACACATAATTCGTCTCATATACATAGAGGTGGTCCTGATCTCGGCATACACTTGCAACCACCACCCACCGCGACACACCTTATATTTTCCAATACATAAAGGTGGCCCTGATCTCGGCATTACAACAAAAACCAGCATCGACAAATCTAGATAAACAGAATGCACACAACAAGGTACCCGGCAAAGCAAAGCACGAGCAAATAGAATTGTAACATCTAACATTACAAGGTAAAAGATGACGCTAACCTTACCCTATCTTCATGAAATTAAAACTGGAAACTAATAAGAACCTATTAAATTTTCAGCAGGTTCTAATGGCTAGAATTCCCGGAATCTGGTATTCATTGGACCTGATTCTTACATAGTTTACTGCAAACACAGTCCTAACAAGTAGGGGATTTAGGGTACCTAAGTTCGTTCAAACTTCGTGAATTTTTCACGAAATTCATCATAACATATAGAATATGCATATAAAATCTGAGCAAAATCCAATGGTTAGTTAATTCATACAAGAGTTAAGTCAAAACTACACAGTGACAGAATTCTGCAGAAAAGCAGTTAGTAAACACAAACAATTCGGAGCATTATCAGTTTCCGATCGTCTTCAAAATTTAACATAAGACACATGAAAAACTCAATTACAACATATAAAAAATTCAACATAAAACAACGGTTGGCACTAAATTTACAGGTAAAACAACTTCTGCAAATCATATGTACTTTTAGGGTTTCAAAAACATGTTTGATTTAGGCTTTATCCTAAGAACGATTTTGAAGTACCATAAAAAATATAAAGCTTAAATAAACACAATTAAATTTATAAATCAAGAACAAACTTGCCTTCACAAAGAGAATGAAATCAGAATCAAACCAATCGAGAAGGACAATCAAAATCAACGCCGAAACCGTAGTTTCCTTTCACTTGGACGTTCCCTGTTCACAATTTCTAATCGGCCTCAGATATTTTTGCAAAACTAGGTAAACCTATCTTAGCATTTTATAACCCCCAGACTATAGTTTATGCTAAGGGCAACCTAACTAGGCACAAAACAGACTATATTAACTTGTATTCTTGACACACCTACAGAATATAGCTTTAACTAAAAAGTCTGGTG
This sequence comes from Papaver somniferum, assembly GCF_003573695.1. Lineage (NCBI taxonomy): Eukaryota > Viridiplantae > Streptophyta > Magnoliopsida > Ranunculales > Papaveraceae > Papaver > Papaver somniferum. Next base: position 121,732,777 of record NC_039363.1, on the reverse strand, counting down.
CTGGGTGTTACATTCTACCCAACTAAAAGAATGAGTTCGTCCTCGAACTCTAATCGTATTTCTTAGTTCAACAAGAATAATGTTTGGATCACCTTGCTTAGGTTGGAAGGCAGTACACATACAAAAGTATTTGCATCTAAGGAATGGGTTGCACTATAAAGGAATAAAACTTTGTCAAACTTTTCATGGATGAGAAACATACCTTCTATTCTTTATCTGCTATATTCCCTTGATGGGGTACTAAAGCGTGGAATCTACCTTGAGTAGGATTGCTCTTATTTTCCCCTTTATCTTGGTTCTGATGTCTCTGATGTTGAATTGGTTTAGGATAATCAACCTTCTTGTGTCCAATTTCTTTACAATTAAAACAGTGGAAAGGGAATGGTTGTACATCCCCAAATTTCTTGTCCTTGTCGTGGAAATTTTCAGTCTGTTGTCTCTTCCAATCAGCTGAATCTTCATGTTTCTGGCGGTTATTCCCTTTCTTACCCCTATTTTCTGTCATGTTCCACTCCTCTTAGTTTTTCTTATGCCTCAACCAATCAGCTTCAGTAGCTCTAGCACTCTCAACAGCTTGCTGGAATGTTTGGAAAACAATAACTAACAACTTTGCTACGAATATGGTCGCCAAGACCCCGTTCGAATTTCCTAGAAGATTTTTCTTCATCGGGTATCATAAACATTGCAAAACGAGATAACCTAATGTACCTATCAGGGTAATCATCCACTAATTCACCTCTATTCTGTGCCACTTCAGCAAACTCAATAATCTTCTTATCTCTGACAGTCGCTGGAAAATACCTCGTATCGAGACGTTCACAAAATTGAATGTATGTCAGAGTATCTAGATTCAAGCCTATTGATGCATTGTTCCACCACTTCCTTGCTTCACCATATAATTGAAAAACAACTAGTTGTTGCCTCTGCACTTGTGTACACCTCATAGCCATAAAAATCTTATCTATATCTTCCTTCCACTTGTCAACTACGAGGGGGTCAGTTGAACCTTCAAACACCGGTGGTTTCAACTTAATAAATTTCTCCAATAAATTCATCCACTCCGCCTGGGCTCCACCACCTTGATGTTTATTATCATTCCCACCTGGCGGCGGTGGCGGTGCATATTGATTCCCATTCTAGTTCAGAATGACAGCTGTGATGGCGGCAGCCTGACTTGTCATCGCCGCCGTTATAGTCTCAGTCATCATCCTCATCATATCAGCAAAATTAGGAACTTCCCCGTTTCCATTACCTCGAGCAATTGACGCATTTATGGTTCCTCTTCCTGACATCGCTGTTAGGAAAATGAAGGACACAATAAACATCCATTCTACTATGAGAATAGGAAAACCAAACATTACTTCATACATAAGAATCAAACAAAATCCTAAGTGCCTAACTTAAGTGTGCCTCACAACGCCACATGTCCAAGAGGATCATGGGCTCTGATACCAACTGTGATAACCCTGAACTAACAATAATAGTTCGGCTGGTCCTACTATAGCCAATCCAAAGTTTCACTATATGGATATACAATCCACATGGACATCTAAAACGAGTATAGACTAACAGAGTGTTGAAAAAAAAACTGTCACTTTTATTAAAACGAATATGAATTCAAATATGTAATCCACAAATTAATTCAATGCTTGGAAAAGAAATAAATATCTCAAATAATACCGAAAATAAAATATCAATTCGGTACCAAGTACCGGTGTCTTTCTGTGCCCTCCTTATTACCAAAATAAGTCTAATAAAAACTAAAAAAATCAGCTGCGAGGAAGGAATCCTACTTCCTCAAACGACATCAGCAACTACTCGAGAAAAGCACAATTAAGTCACTTATTCATCCTGTCATCTGAAAGAGGAAATCAACACAAGGTCGGAGCCTTGGAAAAATGCAAGTTCACTCTTGATCCATCAATTTAACCGGTGAAGATAAAATCCTTATAAGTATTAAGAAATATTCATCATACTAAATACGAAACAACACTGTATACAAAGTTTCCAGCACTGCACTTTTCATTACCAACACAATATTCTTGAAAACACAACAAATATGAGACAAACATACACATACAATGTATAACCACTTCCCACCGTAACACTCCAGTTGTTTAATACACAGTGGAGGTCCTGAACTCGGCAAAACATACTCATATTCACTGCCCACCAGACACACAATCCATCTCATATACATAGAAGTGGTCCTGATCTCGACATACACTTGCAACCACCACCCACCGCGACACACCTTATATTTTCCAATATATAAAGGTGGCTCTGATATCGGCATTACAAAAAAAACCAGCATCGAAAAATCTAGATAAACAGAATGCACACAACAAGGTACACAGCAAAGCAAAGCACTAGCAAATAGAAGTGTAACATCTAACATTACAAGGTAAAAGGTGACGTTAATCTTACCCGATCTTCCTGAAATTCAAACTGGAAACTAATAAGAAAATTTTCTACAACATATTAAATTTTCAGCAGGTTCTAACAGATAGAATTCCCAGAATCTTGTATTCATTGGACCTGAGTCTTGCATAGTTTACTGCAGACACAGTCCTAACAAGTAGGGGCTTTAGGGTACCTAAGTTCGTCCAAGCTAAGTGAAATTTTCACAGGAAATTCATCATAACATATAAAATATGCATATAAAATCTGAGCAAAATCCAATGGTTAGTTAATTCATACAAGAGTTAAGTCAAAACTACACAGTGACAGAATTCTGCAGAAACGCAGTTAGTAAACACAAACGATTCGGAGCCTTACCATTGTCCGATCATCTTCAAAATTTAAAAGAAGACACATGAAAAACTCAATTACAACATATAAAAAATTAAACATAAACCAGCGGTTGGAACTAAATATACAGGTAAAACAACTTCTACGAATCATATGTACTTTTAGGGTTTCAAAAACATGTTTGATTTAGGCTTTACCCTAAGAACGATTTTGAATTACCATAAAAAATATAAAGCTTAAATAAACACAATTAAATTGATAAAGAAAAAACAAATTTACCTTCACAAAGAGAATGAAATCATAATCAAACCAATCGAGAAGGACAATCAAAATCAACGATGCAACCCTAGTTTCCTTTCACCTGGACGTTCCCTATTCAAAATTTCTAATCGGAATCAGATATTTTTGCAAAACTAGGTTTATATTATTTCCTTAAAAGCTATCTTAGCATCTTATAACCCCAGACTATAGTTTATGCTAAGGGCAACCTAACTAGGCACAAAACAGACTATATTAACTTGTATTCTTGACACACCTACAGAATATAACTTTAACTAAAAAGTCTGGTGCTGGGTGTTACATGGGAAAACCTCTGTATGGATGAAGACGATACCTTTGATGAGTTTGATCAAAAACTCCCTGAAATAGTGAATGCCTCTCACGCTTTAGGGAAAACTGTTTCAGATAAAGATATTGTGTGTAAAACTCTAAGGTATTTACTATCAAGATACGAATCTAAAAAGCATGCCATCATGAAAGAAAATGATCTTTCCACACTATCTATAAGCGCTCTAGTTAGTAAACTAAAGATCTTTGACCTTGAATACCAATTCAAGAATGAAAAGGATATTATCCTTAAAGCTGTAACTAAGACTTGTTCTTCGGATACAAAAACTGAGAGTTGTAGTGTTGATATGACTGCACGACAATTTAGAAAGTTATTAAGACAAAAGAAAAGGATTTCTTCAAAAGATGCATCTTTTCCTTCCCAAAAATCATAGAAATGTGTAGAGAATAGAGAACAAAATAATAACTCTTATTGTTCCAAGGATCAAGAGAACAAGGCTTTCCATGCAACTGTTGAATGCACATCTGGAAAGGATATTGAAGTAACTTTAGAGTCAAAAGCATTTGAATGTGATAAACTCTGCAAAGAGAGTGAAAATCTTAAAAGAGAACTTGATATTCTATATAAGGACATAGAACATGTAAACAATGGTTAGACTTATCTTGAAGTCTTGGAAGAATACAGAAAATAAAAAGGTGATGATCAAGAATCTCCAGAGCCAAAGGCGCTCGACTGTGATCTTCGTGAAGAGAATGAAAGATTGAGAAAGGAAATAGATAATTTGTATGAGGATATGGAAATTATCAGCAATGAGCGAGATTATCTTGGATCCATGAGAAGTTACAGAGAGCAAATCGAAGAAGGTCATGATCGAGAAAGGAAACTATATATAGAGGTGGATAACCTAAAGAACACTAAGGTAAGTAATTCTACCGAATATGAATTTTTTTTAGATTATAAAGTTCAAATTGATAAATATAAGTTTGATCTACATAATGCTCTTGAAAAAGTAAAAATGTTGGAGAAAGAAAATATGAGTCTAAAAACGGACTTGAAAAAGTTCGATCGTAGCACAAAACAACTTGACTCAATGTTGAAGTCAACTAGAGCTCCTCGTGACACGCGAGGATTGGGCTACAAAGGTAAACAAACTTTGCTTACTAAACAGGAAACAAAGTTTGTAAAACCTAAAGACTCTGCTGAAGAAATTGCTTCAAAAGTTGCGACAAAAGATTGCTCTTCCATAAAAGAAAATCTGTAGCACCTTCATCTTCAGCAAAAGACGGAAAACGTAAAATCCGTCAAACTCCAATGAAAGAAAATCTACAACAAGGTAACACTAAACCCTATGGTTCATATGTTACTAAGCATTGCTCTTATTGTGGAAATAAAGGATACTTGGAAATAGGATGCATATTTCGTAAAAGGAATGAAAAAGCCATAGATGCACGTGTTTCCACAAAATTGGCTGAACTCAATAATGCTTCTCGTGCTAAATCAGGACATCATTGTCCTAAAAATGAGCAAAAGAATTATTGTAATGATAGTTCAATGTTTGCTTATCAGGGTTCTACAAAGTTCTCAGAATCACTCAAACAATAAAAGGAGAAATTACTTTGTAAAGACCAGATCTGATGTTCCAAATTGGAGAAAGGCTAACTCTCAGAGTTTTCAACATTTTAGTTACCCTAATCTTTCCTCAAGAGATTCATCTTGGATTTTAGGAAGAAATAATCGGAAGAACAAAGTTGTTCCTATAAAACCCATTTCTAAATGGAGTCCAAAGTCTTCCCTAAAGAAAACCGGGAAAGTATTAAAAGATAGTCACAATGATGACACTCGAATGATAAGTTTCAATACTCATGACATTCAGAATATTTTGCTAAACGTTCTTGATCAAATGAATGTATCTCCATGTTGTCATCGTTATATGAGATAGGTCTCATAATCGGTTACCTTTTATGATTTTGTGACTTTTGATTTAGCGGTTTTCATATCTAACTTTTTGGGTTGCTGAATCAAATAATCATAAAAGGATGATGACAATTAATCCCGTATGTGAGTCACGATTATACTATTATCAATTTATTCCTCATAAGTTGTGTATATAGTATATATATGAGTCTTTGGTATTAGTTTATTACTATTGGCACATAATAGTTAAAACCATTTCAACCTTTCTCTGGTAAAGGTTGATTTTGTTGTTCTTATGTCTTTGCGAAAGGATGAGAAAAACAATGAGGAAAAGAGGATGCGAAATTTGAGGTAACAAATTTGTTAGTTAATCATTTTCCTGTTTAAGAAAAGCATGATTTTATTGCATATATTTTGCTTTTGCTTAACAAATTTTCGGTACAATTGACGTTTATCCCATTATGTGTGATTCAATTGGTTCCGGTTAAGAAAAACTATTATTATCTTGTTTTATTGTGTGGTATCAATTGTTTAGGTTAACAAAATTTCGGTGCAATTGCGGTGTTTTAATACTTATGTTGATTCAATTGCTTCCGGTTGAGGTGAATAATTATGCAAGTTGATTAATTTGGTTTGTATGAATTATTTATGGTTTAACGAAATAAAATAATTACGGGATGAGTTGTTTAGTACAATTCGATTCCGGATAAGAGAAACTAAGTTAATTCTGATCTTAGTTAGACTTATCGAAGTGAGATTTCAGTTATTCAAGTCTAATGGAATGCCTTAACAAGAAATGCTAGTTAACTAACCTAGTACATGTCTTGTTTAAGATTGAAAGGTCTAAGTTTATAATAATTAGAACCTGATGAGAAAAATAGAGTTATCTTTATTTTGGTCTTATCGAATTAAGCGGTTGTTTTTGAACAATCGGTTTAGCAAAGGGACTAAGGTGCTTAGTTGGTTTTTGGTTTGCTAAACTAAAATTGAAAAATTGTTTCGGATAATTGTTTCCTTGGTAACATATCAAAATAAAACTACTTGTAGTTTCGGTTTTGATATTGGTTATCAGAACATGATGTGTGGAACCCTCGTGCCTAACTCTACAGGTTTCAAGTCTATTTTGAGATTTGTAAGATTCTTTTCGTGTTGTCCTTTATTTTTTCATTTCTTTGTCATTTTGTGACAAAAAGGGGGAGAAATATATGGAGTAAACAAGTGATACTGACTTTGATTTTATATTAATTGGTATCGGTAAGGAAAAGAATATTGGTGCTTGAACGTTTATCTAAACGAAAGAATGAAAGCACAGACTAAGGAGGAGTAACATATCATATTACATGGTATAACAAAGACGTGTAGATTGAAAATATACCTATCTTACCTTTAGGGAGATTAGTATAGATTTGTTATTATAATGTCAACAGCGGCATTTATGGTTTGAATATCTCCAGGTTTTTGTGTTGTTGAAATATGAATTTAGCGTATGAAGATTAGTATGAGTTATTTTTTTTAATTCGTTTATCTCCATATATAATAGAATTTTTTCACTAAATTGACAAAGGGGGAGATTGTTAGAGAACTGCTCGGTTGAACCCACCAAGCGTCGGTATGTCAAGATTGGTTGTCATATTAGTTCAAAAACTCGAGTCACTATTATGTAAACTACAGTCAACTTCGATAGATTAGACTATAAATGATAGAAGAATTGTTATCCAGTTACTCACAAAGATCTGAAGATGGATTGAAGACAACAAAGACATCATCCTTCAGCTTGAGGTTAGTAACTATGACTTGACTTGTTCCATATCTATCTCGTGTCTTTCAAATCTTTTATAATGAAAAAATAACATGCAAAGTTATACTATTATGATCAAAGTGCTAAGGAATTTATTGAATCACGAAGTATAATGTTTATCTTTAGAACTTCGTAGATATGACATCGACATAATCTTTTGGATGCTATTATGACTATGTAAATGGGTAAAGGTGAGGATTTCATCCTAGGGAACAATGTTTTACATGCGTTCTAAGGAAGTAAATTCATGAACTTGGTTTGTGAATCAAAAAGGAAATCGCCAGGCGTTATTGGTATTGTTAATCATTGCATATATTGTGAACAACCAATATGTTTGATTAGTATAACCGTTCATGACTTCTTTGTGTTCTTGGTAAAACTATTCACAAAGACCTGACTTATGTATTGGTATGACTTTTATTAGTGAAACCAATCTTAAGTAATCACCTGAGATGGTATGAACATGTACAACAAATTTTTAGTATTGGGGGAACCGATCCTATGAACATGTGCAACCGAATACAAGTTTATACCATAAATAAGGGGGAACCGATCCTATGCACATGTGAAACAAGGGGGAACCGATCCTATGAACATGTGCAATCGGCCTCAAGAAATCTCAACCCAATCTAAGCACGTTTTGTGTTTTTAACACAAAAATGTATCCAAAAATAGATTTTCGAATTTTCTATTATTTTAGAAATATTAGAGATACCGAAAATATATTTGGTTAATATGGATAAGTGAATAATGTCAACATTAAGGTTTGATCATCTTATTTACAGAAATTATGAAAACCTAATTTTGCTATTTATTGCATATCTTGAGAATATTTTCGGTTTTGTAAATTCCTTGGTATCCAAACTTCCTTGATCTATAAATACCTAAGTTTGCATCTCTAGAAAACTAATCCTTCGTGACAACAAACTTCCTCAGTTGTGTTGTTATTGGTGTAGCCTCCTAGGAGAGGAGAGTAACCTAATTAGGCGAACTCTCTTACGGCCGCTCAGTTTAAAATCTACTTTGGGATTGGGAAGCTCTGTTAGTACCGTTGGTAGGAAACTAGAAGATTGCATTGTTATTTCAGTTTTCGATTATTGATTTGTTTGACTAACGGATGTTGAATCTTTGATTGCACCTAGTTTGTTTATTCTTGAGAACCTTCTCTTATAATATAAGGCTCACTCAAACTAGATCAAAGATCAACGTTTCTACGGATCTAAGTCTTTCTAGATCCGCAAGATATATTCATTGATTTTTCATTGTTAACAGACTCCGTTCTGTGCGACAAATTAATAAGGAATCAAGTTTGTTTTTGCAGGTTGTTATTTTGAAGATTAAATCGAAGACTGGAGAATTTGAAGATTTGAAGACTTATGTTCTTGTATTTTGATTTTTTGGTGTAACTTTCTGTGACTTGATTTTCGGGGATCAAAGAGGTTGTTTATGTTTTAATAAACATAACCCTTTTTAATCATCAACCTTGTAATCAAGACTGATTATTTCGGTAATCATTGTCTTGTTTGATCTTGTAATAGAGGAACTTTAGATCTGGTAACAGGTCTTAAAAATTGAAGATCCTTAACTACGCTTATATCATATATTTCGGTATTGTGATCAAAAAGTGAGTTTTGTTACCAAACAGTTTATCCTTTACTGTTTGGATTACGATCCAAAGGAATCCTGTCTTGAAAGATTGAACCATTAAGAAGATAGATTAGATTTAAGTCCTAAAGAGAACGCCTGTTCTGATAGGATATCTAATATCAAATATCTATCGAGAAATTCGGTTCTGCTAGATATTATCAAAACAAATATCGATATAGAACTTCGGTTCTGCTAGATATTGTAAAAACAAGAATACTGCTGAAGCTGAGTAACTAGGATTCAAGTTTACTTAGTAGTGTCTACACGAAGTTGTAGATTTACTTTTTGTAGCGTCTTAATTCATTGAGTATTCAAATCTGGACTAGGTCCCGGGGTTTTCTACAAGATTGTACTTTTCCTCGTTAACAAAATTCCAGTGTGTGTTTTACTTTATTTCCGCATTATAATTTTTTTATATTATAATTAAAGTAATTACACTTGTACGTTAACTAGGCACTTGATATTTATCTTATAAGGTTTCGGTTATCAAGTGAACACTTTGTTGTTGTATTGTCTCGATTTCATATCCATAGACGATCACACAAAGCGTATTGGATTTCTCCACTTCTCTGATATAATTATTCACGTGTTATGCTAGTCTGGACTAACCCTATTTCAAGTGGACACTATGTTGAAATATTCCTTGAATGATTGTTGCTCCAAGAGGTTTATACACGGTAGAGATTGGATAGGTTGTGATCAAATAAAAAGATTGTGGTGTATTTTGGTACCCTCGTCTTTTCACCAACTAGTCGTTGGTTCAAGTTAAAATCAATGGGATAAATACTACCATACATACTAATAACATATATGAGTTCTAGTTAGATCCCTGTATAGCATACAACATATATATTCATTCTAACTAAACCTGGATGAATCCAGTTTCCTCATAGTTTAATTGGGCTAAAGAGAAAACCAATTTCATAGCCCACGTGATGACAATTTTGTAAACTTAGATGGATGAATCCAGTTTCACCCTAGTTTAAATGGATTATAGAAAGAAAAAAAAAATCATATGAAACCATATGGAGATAAAACCAATTTCAATAATTAGAAGAAAAAAAATTCCAGATAAAACCAAAAATTAACATACTCCCTCCGTTTCAAAATAATACCTATTATTTTGAAACAAAGGGAGTATATAATTAGTAATTATCCTCTTCATGATAGTGATTAAAAGAAAACTTGACTAAGGTTTTTAGTAATGGTGGTGATACAAACTTCTGATTGAAGGGATGATGATGGTAATTAAGAGATTAAATTGATGAGGGTTTTTGGTGTTTGTGATGGTGGTTAAAGTAAATGAAATGATTTCTGGTGGTAGTGGTCAACATTTTCCGTGCTTATGGTGGAGAATGATGGAGCGTATCTTCTATTGATGAAGAAGTATAAATAGATGGCGGAGAAAAATGAAGATCTCATTGATGGTTTTGAGGTGGTGTAATGGAAAGAGATAATATAATTTAGGGGTATTATAATCAGTTTCACATTAAAAAAAGTTCCGTCCATTTTACCCAACGCAAATTTGAGCCACCCATCAAAACCAGTTTTTAATACTTTATGGGCAAATGACCCATTTTCTGATTTTTTTTCTTGGTGGTCCTCAAGGGCTTTTTCACTATCGGTGGATTTTTTGGTGGAAAAATTTCGGAATATCCAGTATAGTAGTTGGTGCACTTTCCTACCAGATATCTTTTAAAATAAGTTGGTGGTAACCGATAATCAAGAAAAACTATGATAACTACCTTAGCTAATTATGTATAAATTAGGATGTTTAAGAAGAATAAGAAAAGAAACTAAGACACATGGTGTGAGTGGGGGAGAAAAAGTGAATAGTGTCTACCGAATGTTCGTCACAAAGATCAAATAATATACGCATCCTAGTTAGTAAGTTCGCGAATTATATCCGTATGATTCTAGAATCCATCTGCATCATCCGAATATGTATTTATGTCTGTACTTTCAGAATTCCATTTTAGATTTGCAAATTTCCAGTCTAAAACGAATTATACGCGTATTTACGAATTACCAAACTATATGGTCTATATAATACTTTGCCAAGTCATCACCAAATCATTTTCTAATGATTTTATGCTTTTAAAATTTTGCATACACCAATCTTAGCTCTACTCCACCAACGTACATGTTATTTACGGATTATATTGCATATATCATATGTATGATTACTTAAAAGTCATAAAATCATGATACTTAAAGCGAGATTATGTTAAAAATAGTTTCTTTGTAAATGTATACCGAATTTTATGTGCGAATTTATATTCCTAAAAAGAATTATAAATGTATGCCTATCGTTCCGAGTTATCCCGAATCACGAATCGTTGACCGAATAGTAGACCGATTTTATATTTAGCCAAAATGAATAATATACGTATGTTTGCCATCCCGAACGTTTTCCGTACCCCGAATTACTAACTAGGTTGCACACCACTCATGTGGGATATAATTCATTTACTCAAAGTGTATCGATCCCAACGTTATGCCAGAGAGTTCGTGCTTTTTGGCGTATTTGCGGTTCAATACAATATTTTCGAGAGAGTTCTAATTCCTGGCATCCTTGTGGTTCAGCTCACCATACTACTGGGTTTATTCCCTAACTCTATCATGGTTCAATGTTTTAGTTTTAGGGTCGTATGGTATTGGAATTATTTAACTTTTAATTACTTGCGAGATTGGGGTATACCCAGATTAATTGGGGTATATGATTCTTTTTCCCAACCATAATAGTGGACTAAGTTCAGGGTGTCTAATGTGTATAAAGTTACTCAATTATCCTTCCCCTAATAATAACTAAAACTACTCCATTTCTGGTTTAGGATCCAAACTTTATTCTTTTCTTTCTCCATCATCATCAATCTAATAATCAATTCCTTTATCATTCTCTATATTTCATTGTTTTCAAATGAAAAAATCGTTGATTAAACCTTTTTTTATTATCCATTAATTATTTCAAATTCTATCTAGTACTTTGTTTTATTGCTTGAATAGCATATTAGGTCAGAAAATTTGAAATTGTTGAATTTCAGTTATGCGGTCGTATACAGTTGTCATGGTATTTCTTGATCGCGCATAACAACTTTTCATATCTCAGTCGTCAAGATTATAAGATGAATAGCATGACAACTTACCAAAGAGTTTTGTTTCTGAAAGTAACATTCACAGAGTCGCCATGGTCTTCATCCCTAAACCTTAACGACTAGTGATGTAGTATGAATAGTCGTCAGGTTTTGAAAAACTAAACCTTAAGGAATAATAACTTCCATAAAACGAGTTTTTGTGTGACCAATTTTGCTATTGGTCGTCATGGTTTTGAAAAGCTAAACCTTGACGATGAATAACTCCCAGAAAACACGTTTTCCTATGAACAATTTTATTATTGGTCGTCATGGTTTTGTAAAAATAAGATGACGACTAATAGACAATCGTCCGTATGATGCATTTTCGACAATGACGACTATAAACGCGAAAAACCAATGTTTGGTCGGCATGTTTTGTTTCAGTCGATCATGCCGACTAAGTTTGGTCGGCATGCTTTGTCTTAGTGGAGCATATCGATTTTTCAAGGACTGAATTTTAAAAGTGTTTAGTCGGTGTGCTTTTTTTCACTCGAGCATGCCGATTAAGTTTGGTCGGCATGCTTTGTCTTAGTGGAGCATATCGATTTTTCAAGGACTGAATTTTAAAAGTGTTTAGTCGGTGTGCTTTTTTTCACTCGAGCATGCCGACTTTTCATAGACTGAATTCTCAAAATCTGAATTCCTGCAATCATTCGAAACCACGTTCAATTCCATCTTGAGTAATGTTTGACTAGACTAATTCATTTTCGTTACGAAATTCTCAAAAACCAAATCTTTTCTAACAAGATTTATAAGCTAAACTAACAAAAACCGTTAGTTTTTTTTTTAGATTTAAACTTTTTCTAAAAAAACTCAAAAGTTTGAATTAGTGCAAATCACTTAGGAGTAATTTAATCGTTTTTAAAAGTATTTGATTAAGGGGCTTTCAGTTTTGCTTTCTAATGACCTTATTTTGTTTAATTGGTATACCCCAATTAATCTGGATATACCCTAATCTCGCGAATTTTTTAATTCCAGTGAGAAACTTATTAATCTGTAAGAAAAAATGACCTACAAAAAAAGCTAAATCCAAAGAGTTGTCCGTAACAAAGTAGTCACTCGCATAACTAAAACAAACATGGGCATTTACTTAGGTCTGATTTTTCCTAATTACATTAAGCTTCGGATACAAACTTATCGACACGCATTAAATCCTAATTATTCAATATTAGCGGAATTGCAAATACAGTATCTAAAAAAAAAGGAATTGCAAAAAAAATGGGATATCATCAATTTGATTCCGAGTGAACTTATAATTTGCTAACATTTCCTACATGTGGTTTAACAACATATTTTACGAGACCAGGAATATGAATATTCATCATATAATCTTTCCAATCAATGTGTTTCGGGTCGAAATCAAATATATCTGACTCTCCAGGTCCGTAGTATGCTTTGCTCCACATTCTCAATTCATTGGAGGCCGAAGTATCAAAACTACAAGCCACAAATTTCAAAGAGTACTTCAACACCAATATGCAATTAATATTATGTATTTCTTACTTTAATTATGTGGCCTTCTCAAGCCAACAGAAACTTGCGAAAATTACACTCAAAATTATTAGTACTAATTTCATAGAGAAATTACTTACATTCCTTTGAAGAGTACGTAAGGTTCATAAAGTTCAGCCAACCGCTTTGCAAATTGAACTTTTTGCTCCTTTATAAGAAAAAAAGTGCATTAGTCTGGTTGCACTCATAGTGAACAAGTTGATTCTAGAAATATTAAGACCATCCTAGTAGATCAATTATTTTACGGAAAATGGGTCATTTGTCCAAAAAAATTTAAAACATGGTTCAAATGGACAAGTAAAAATTAGTATGGGTGAAATGGACAAAAGAAAAATAGCAAGGATGAAACTGGATTCATCGCGGCTTAAACTTAAAAAATAAGAAGGATGAAACTGGATGCATCCTCATATAAATTAAAAATAAGAAAAAATATTTGAAAATGGGTAGGATGAAACTGGTTACATCCCGGCTATTTTTATATTTTTGTCCATTTGAACTAGAGCTGGCAAACCAAGCCAAAACCCTCGAGTTGGCCCGTCCCGTCCCGTGAAAACCCGCACCCGTCCCGGATGGTAACTAAACAAGACGGGCGCGGGTTGTATAATTAGTGGCTTGTGAAGAAACGGGTTAACCCGGCCCGTACTGTGAAACCCGCGGCTGGCCCGTAAACCCGTAATTTCATTCCCGTACTGTGAAAGAGCAACAGATCCAGGCTCCAGTCCAGCCTCTTCTTCGACAGCAGAAATCAATCACTACCTCCCCCATCCATTGTTCTTCTTCCCACTGAGTTCCTCATATCAACACCACTAATTTGATTCTCTGAAATCTCGTTCTTGAACTGAGCTGCAGTATCAACAGCACCACCAATCGAATCTCCTTCTGCAACCGATTAAACCCATTTCATCTTCACAGCATCGAAAACTCCTTCAATTCCTTGACAATGACTATGAGCCCATCTTGATTCTTCCCTGAACTCTTGATTCAAACCCACAATTCCTATGGATTCTTCTTCTCTGAATTTCATATCTCAGAAACAATCGTAACAGATAAAATTACCTCAGCTCAGACCCATCTTTCAATTTCACATACACATGAACCCATCACTGAATATCAACATAACTCTAACTACAAATACATGCAGCTCCACTCCATCCCAAACTCAAGCCTTAGTTCCATTAGTACCAACAAAACTCGATAATTGAAACAACTCGATTCAGAAACTAAAATTAAATCAACTTAGAACCCTAATTGAAACAACTCGATTCAGGAACTCTAATTCCTAATTGGGGAAGAACAACAAGAACCCTAATTCTTAGAATCAAAATTAAATCCTATACAATCATCTCTACCTTAATCAATAACAAACCCATGAAATATTATACCCAAACAAATTCAATTTCATAAAGAAATCAATCAAAACTGAAACCCCAAATTTACCTGGTTTTGATTCTTCATCAGAACAATCTCCAATCGATAATTCAACATCCAAAATCTTCAACAAAACAAACCCATCATGTAGTTCTGTTTAAATCTTCTTAATCCTTTCTCGTATCGAACTCCAAACAATTAACAGAAACCCTAATTTTACTTCTCTATTTCATCATCTCGAGCAGAACTATATCAATCCCCTGACTCTCCTCCTTAAAGATTCACCACCACAACAACACCTCCATCATATAATAGTTTCATCAAACACTTCTCTCAATCGATCTCTCACAAACTCTCAGAATCGCTCGGAAAAGAACTCAAGAAAAACGAAGATGAAGAAGAAATATGAAAAAAGAAGAATAAGAGAGAATAAGAGAAGGGATACGACTCTCAAAGATAGTTAGGAATTAACCCGTGAGCACCCGTGAACCCGCGAGCTTTACCCGGGACGGGCACGGGTGGGATAAATGACCACCCGTGAAGAATTTCAACCCGCGAGCTCAGGCTTGTATTAACCCGTAACCCGCGGGTTGGTCACAAGCCAGACCCGTCCCGCCCGTTTGCCAGCTCTAATTTGAACAATATCTTTTTAATTTTTGTCCATTTAAACAGTATCAAAATGTACAAGTCTTTTTCACCCAAAAAATGTTGATTTTGATCTTTTTAACCAATTTTGTGATTCTTTTATTGACTAACCTTCACAGCAGATACCGCATAATTGTTACTTATGTGCAGTTGGAAGCTAGACATAGTAGGGAAGAAAACTGGCTTAACAGTTTGATCAGTATCTCCGCCCATCCATACTGGATTCTCAAGAAAATAATCATAAGCATATTCTAACAGCTTAACGATCCTCGTCGGCTCTCTGTGTGTAGAACTACCAATGTGGTAGATAATATTGTTGCCACCCCGAGAGAAAATAATATTATTTGTTTTTCCGTGATTTACCATTGCCATTATTATAGAATTTACCACCATATCTCCTGGGATCTGTTTCATCAAATCATATGCAGAGTTTCCATTAGCAAATCGCTCATGGGATCTGATCTCAAAATATATAAAATGCCTGAGTATAATTTGATTATGCATCAACTAGAGCTAATGAGGCTTAACTTACAATGTCAAAGAATGACTCATAGTCCCCAAGAAAACAAGGTAACTTCCCTTTTCCAACACTGATCACCATGGGGTCAAGAGCTCTGCAGATTACAGCCAACAAAACAATGCATATCGTTCATTATCAGTTTGAATTAAGTTGGGGGAAAGTGTTGGATTACCAACAAAATAAAGTATTTTGTTGTGACTTGACTTACTTGAATCCTTCTATCCATCCAGGAAATGGATCTCTGTAAGTACTGGTTACAGCCGTAGGCCTTGTGATAACAACGGGAAAGTTTCTGTTCAAGTGTCGACCAATTGTAATTTCCCCCAATGCCTTTGTAAATGCATATGTGTTTGCCCATCCATAGAATTTAGCTCTGTTCACAACACCAGGATAGCAACAAACTGAAAGAAGTCATAGTTACAAACAAGGCATTTGTGCACGAAGTAGGCTTAGTTTGGTATTGTTGCGGCTTTTATAAAAGCACTTTTCTGCTGTGCATTGTTGTGTTGTGCCGTGGGGAAAAAGCAGTAATTTGATTGGTAAAATATTAGTTAAAATTAAAGCTAATTAAAAAAATAATTAAAGTATGTTTGATAAGAATAAGATATGAGATTCGACCATTGTTGTAGTGGCAAATGACAAAAACGGACATATTTGTGAAAATAATTTTATTCAATTTTATTGAATTTAAAAATAAAAAAACTAATAAAAAAATATTTATTAAATATTAAATTTACTAATTGTGCTATTATTATGATTGTTAAAAAAAATATTTTGCTTAACCAATTTTTAACCAAAAAAATAATTTTTGGAACTGCCTCACCAGTCACAATGCGAATTACAAAATAGGCGGTGCCCTTTTCCATAGATTAGGAATTATAATTCAAAAAGGGGTTGGCGCTCAGCTTGTAGCCAGGTTCCTTCCACCGACTTGTAACTGTTTGTTATATATTAAATATTAAATTTACTAATTGCGCTATTGTTATGATTGTTAAAAAAATTTATTTTACTTAACCACTTTTTAATATATATATATATAATTGTCAAAACAAAAATCAAAATAAAATTAAGTAATTTTAATATCTGTTTTTACTTTATTAATGAAATGGTATCATAAAATAGTTTGAAAATAAAATATAATAATATTTAAAGAATAAAATATATGAAATAAAAAATTGATTATATATATATATATTTAAGAGTAATTTTTGTCGTTTACAAAATAAAATAGGGATAAAAAGGATACATCAAGAATTAAATTTTGGTGGGATCAAAGTTTATGCTTTTCTAGCTTTTAAAAGCTCCTCCTCTCGGCTTTTAAAAATTGAAGAATTTGGGAAGTGCTTTGAATAAAAAGTACTTTGATTTTTTTTTTACCAAACACCAATGTCAAAAATCATTGACAGATATAGATTTTCAAAGTGCTTTTGGAAAAATAAAAGCATTACCAAATCCAAACTTAATCTCAAACTTGTTTAAAATGTTAAAAACTCTTTAATTAAAGACCTTTCAAGTCCAAGATCTTTCATTGCAGCAGTTTCTTGTTTCTCTGAGACTTGTTCAGCTGAGTTCATCCTATCTGTGTTGGATCAACTTCTTCTCTTCTTCAATTATGTCCAAATTTTTTGAAGATTCTTTCAATGTTTGACTTAGAGGTTTCTCTAATATAACTCCTGACGTCTCTCCAGTACATACAAAGGCTGTTCGATTATCATGATACCATGTCATAGTTAGCTCCATATGTGCATGAGTAGAAGGTAGTAATTATTTTGAATAGTATCGTAAGAAAAATGCATGTGGTTTGAACAAAATCTGTATGCACAAAATTGGATCTAGGATGGGATTGATAAATTTTTGTATGTTACCTGTAGATACATGGAGAAACAACTCTAGGTTCTCACACTTTTCGGCAAAATTTAAAACATGCTTAGCTCACACTGTGTTCACAGCCATGGCCACGTCGTACCTAGTAAACAGTATTAAAGAAGAAAACAACAACAAAAAAAAAATACTCAGGACCATAGAAAATGGTTCGTGTATGTGAACACACAAATCACGAAGGCATCGAATGCTCACAACCAATCATCGTAATCTAGAGTGATTTGTGATGATGATATCTTAATGTTGATTCCTTGGCTCAAAACCTTCGGGTTTATCACAGCCTCATCTAACAACTCCATGCGGGGCGTTTGCGTACGGGATATAGGTAAAAAAAAAGAAAGCAAAACGTACAAGTAAAGATCCATGGGGTTAGACAGATATAAAGTGCTGAAATGTAAACAAGACCGAGGTTTACGTGGTTCAGCACTAAGGCCTACGTCCACGGGGTTTGTTGTTTCACTATGTTCTTCACGGTTACAAGAGTAGTCGAATGACTTTTGGGTTTACATGTATTTTCTCTTCTAAAGGATTAACTTACACTCGTGATCTCTCTCTCCTTCCCTTCCTGATTTTTCCGATCCCCCTTCCTCTTGGTGGAGAAGGGGTATTTATAGGGTTAGAGTGTGGGACCCATCTCTGAAGGCCGTTGGAACCTTATCTTCTAGTGTCTTGTGTCCATCACGCAGAGGTCTGCGTTTGCCACTTGATCACGCAGAGACATCCTCGCTCGTCCCACGGATTGATCGACACGTATACTGCTCAGAGTGTTTAATGAGGGTGGTTGAGATGCCTGCTCGTGTCAGACAAGTGTCTTCTGCCCCTGTCACGTCCGTGTCAGCTAACTTTCTCTCCACCGTTGATCTTAGCTTCTTTTGGGATGAGATAAAGTAACTTCTTGGGGTTTATTTGGTGTTCCGTAGTGCATCGTATTTTGATGTCTTGGCCTGCATGCTTTCCACGTATTTTTCTATATACACGTGTCTGATGGTGAGATATGTATACACAATTTGCCCCTTTTCTTCGGGCTTGAATGTTTAATGGTGCATTGAAGAAAACAGTCGTTGCATATTCTTCTATCTCTCCTAATAACTTTTCCTAGATACTTGGGCACGTCTTTTATTTGTGCATTAACTGCTCATGTAACGGGCACGTTTCCCATTCCTCCATTAATTTCCTTCTCTTTCTTTCGGGTATATTAAGGGAGAAAGAAAATTAATTTTATTCTTCCTAAACATTCTCTCGATTTTAATTCTTCGTTCTTCAGCCCTTAAATTCTCTGTCAGTCTTCATTCTTCAGCCCTTAAATTCTCTGGCAGTCTTCATTCTTCAGCCCTTAAATTCTCTGTCAGTCTTCATTCTTCAGCCCTTAAATTCTTTCCACTGAGCATTAATACGCTTGCTCCTTTTATTTCTGATTTGTTCTTCTGCTGTGTTTTGATGGTAAGTTTTCTTTCTTTGTTTCCATGGTTTTACGCTAGTTGATTGTAAATTTTCTGCTACTGTTGTTCCTTGTTGTGATGAAGAATTTCTTCAATGCTTGCTGCTAGTTGACCCTGTTGTTCGTCTTAAATCAAGGAGGCCATTGTTAGGGTAGGGATTTTATGGAATTTCGATCATGTATGCTAATTTTAGGGTTTCTGCGTTATCGTGTGTGGATTTCTATTTATGTGGTTTTTTGATCGTTGGTAATGTCCTTGAGTTTGTTTTTGACTTGTTTATGATTAATCTTTTCGCAGCCATGTCTGACCGTCCGCGGCTTCCTTATCAGACTCCTGGTTCTGGTCTATCGAGATCTCCTCCGCGTAGAGAGTCTCAAGATGATGTTCGTAGAAGTCGAGTTTCTTCTGGGGCGAAGGCCTCATCTTCTAGGGAAGAGGTTCCTTTGACAAATCTTTCTGGGGCTCGAAAAGTCTTTGATCGCGCGGTGTCTCGTCCTCGTGATGATGTTAGGAGTACGCAGACACCGACTCGTGCTGTCGCTTTTGATGTTCCTCCTCTACGTTCTGTAGTGCCCGAGCATCATCTGCCGCCCCCTCCTACAACTTCTTTTAAAGGGAAGAGTACAAAAGGTGGTGTTCCGAGGGCTGAATCTTCAAAAAATCCTTCTTTGAAGAGAAAGGCTTCCGAGGCGTTCATTGGTTCATCCGGTCCCGCCGAGGAGGATGAGGCTGCCCCATTGATACGCAGCGTTTCGGTCAGCAAGAAAAAAGTAACGTTCAAGCATATTGATCTCGAGATTTTCAAGGAAAAGCATGAGCTTCAAGCCTTCGAGGTTCGTTTCTATGCCCCTGAGGATGATATTACTTATGAGCTTATCTCAAAGTATGAGTTCGATGAATTTCATTTGTTGACCACGGTTGGTGCGTTCGAAGCTGGTCTTATGCTGCCGTTGTACAAGTCAGGTGATTCCTTCTACGATGTGCTTGCTAGTCGTGAAGGCTCTTCCACCAATACTCACAGCCGTTCTGTATCGCAACTATCGGGGAATTATCTCCGCGCCCTGAAGGAATGCTATCTGCGGAGTAAGGGGGAGACGACAATGACTTGTTACGTTCCCAATCCCGCGGAGAAGGAATGGTATACTCCTGAGAATTTCAATAACTCCTTCGGTGATTACGTCAACAGTAGGAACCGTAAGCCGTGGAGTGTCAGCCTCCGGAATCTCGCTGCTCCTCGGGGAAATTCGTTTGTTAAATGAGGTCAGCGATGCCAAGCTGAAGTATGTTCCCGGCACGGAGGGGTCTAGTCAGCGGAAACTTTTCCCGGCCCGCGAGAGGATCAAGCGCGACCATGACTACGAGTGGCACGCTACCGTTATCGAAGTGGTTGGTCCATGGGCGTACGGTTGGATCCCTGGTCCCCGCGGTTGGCGTCCTACTGAGAGTAGCAAGCCGCGTGAATCTCCTCCTGCTCGTTATGGAGATTTCTGTCCCTGGCGTTTAAACTTCGCAGGTATGAATTTTCCTTATGCCCTTGACGTTGTTGAGGGAGACGAGGAGGAAGGTTCTGGTGCTATACTTCCACCGAGGAGTGCCTCGACTGCTCAGGTACGCGGATTCTAGCTGCGCTTCTCCTTCTTTAGAAATTCAACTGTTCGGGAAAAATAATTCTTTTTGTGGTGTTGGTTTTCAGGTGTCGAAGAAGAAAAAGATTAAGCCGAAGCAGTCTTCTACCATTGTGATGGGTGAGGCTGAGGCCCATGAAGAAGTTACAAGTCCGGTGAACGAAGAGTTTGCTGAGGATGAGGAGATTACAGATGGGGAGGAACGTACTGGTACTTCCCCTATCAATGTCGAAGAAGAGGTCTGTGTGGGTCAAGATGGTGATGAAGGGAGAAAAACGCCGTGGTAGCTGATGACGGTGTTATTGGTGATATTTCTGTCCCTGTTGGGGATGCCACGGATACTCTCCCCACCCTTTCTCAAGAGTTTTCTTTTGATCGGCTGTATTCTACAGGGGAGTTTATGGATGATGCCCTCGATTTTCCTGAGGACTTCTCTCTACTGTCCCCCAATGATGATTGGGATGTCCTCGGGGGTGCTAGTAACGGAGACGCTGCTGTTCAAGATGGTGGCGCGGAGGAGCATGGTGCGCATGTGGGTGCCGACATTTGTGCTGATGGGGCCGTGTCAGAAAAGGGGAAGTCGGTGATTGATTCGCCTGCTGCGGATCTCCCTCATTCGCCGACATCTGAGGGTGAGGACGCCATAATGGATTGGCTCAAGGAAAAGAATCTGCTATTTGTCCCTCATCCCGCCCCTGTTGTTGCTGGTGAAAAGGATTCTGATGCGTATACCCGTCGTATGATGGAAATGTCTTCCAAGGCGCGGGTGTCTGAGGCCTGGGGAAGAAATTTGAGTGTTCCCGAAGCTACCCTTGTGTCGGAGCCTCCTACTTCCGTTGCAGATATGATGGCCATAGCCGACGGGTATCAATATGGCTTTCCTCAGCAGCGTGTCTTGGAGGTAAATTTTCGTACGTACTTCTACGTGACGATCCAATTCTTCGGTGAAATAATGTTTTTCGTCTTGATGTGTAGATGATGAGGAGTGAGCATTGTAACCACGTGCTGTATCAGTTCTTCAAAGCGAAATCTCTGAAGCTCGAGGCTAAGCTTCGTCACAGAGAAAAGGAATTATCTGCGGCTGAGGTGGAAATAGAAGAGCTGAAGAAAAGCCTCAAGGAGAAAGAAAAGCTGGGTGAAGCGGAGGCCAGTCTTCGTTCAGAGCTTGTTGTTGTTCGCGCTGAGTTAGAGCAAACTCGCGGCCAAGTTTCAGCTTTCACAGGTTTGGTTCTTTTTTTTCTTTTTCCCTCGCAGTGTGTCGTCATCATTCCTCTATTTCTTAGTTGTTCTGTCTGAGTCTCCCCACCCTATCTCCAGTGGGTGGTGTCCCCGAGCTGATATGGCTTCGAAACGAAAGGGCACGGCAGAAATCTCGTATTAAAGAACTTGTTCAGAAAATTAAAAGTGAAGCCAAGAAATGGGATGCTCGGGCTGAGGTATGGCGCGCAAGGCATGTTCAGATGGTCGACATGCAAAATCTGTATAACCATGACCGTGCTTTATTTAATGGTACGCTGTGGACACGTGATAGTCTGCGGGAATCCCGTGAGCGTACTTCTTTGTTGGAGTCTAGGATACAACTTCTGGAAGAGGAATTACAAAAGGCTCGATCCCTCCCTTTTCCAGGAGTTGAGGATAGTGCGCGGTGTCTTATCAGAGAAAGGGACAATGCCCGTGCCGAAGCCGATGCTCTAAGCAAGGCCCTTGCCGCGTCCCGCGTTGAAGTAGCTCGTCAGGCTGAGTCTGAGAGGAATCTTGAAGTGTGTATGTACAGATTGAGCAAGGGGGTATCAGAGATAAACAAAGAAGTCGACCACCTTCGTCACATGGATTCGATGAAGCAGGTAGAATTAGATGCCAGTCAATTTACTCTCACCAACCTTCAACTAGATTATAAGAAATTATCCGCGGAATATGATCATCTTGATGAAGCGCGAGATGCGGTTGTTAATGAGTATGAAGAAGCTTCGGCTTGTGTCGAAGGTATAACCCTATTCCATCGAGTGTGATTGTGTCTTTTCTGTGCTAACTCCCTGGTGTTGTCTTTTTCAGAACTCGAGGGACAACTTCGCGTTGCAAATGAAAAACTTGAAAAGGCTCAATCTTCCTTAGCGCAGCAGGAAGAACAGACTAAGCATTTTAAGAGTTTGGCGGCATCCCGCGAAGAGGCCGTCGGTGCTGCTTCTAAAGAAGTGAGTCGTCTGTCTTCATTGTTATCCCAAGCCCAACAGCGGACAGTTATTAAGCACAAGGCTCGGTGTCAATTGGCTGAGGAGACGAACAAGATGCTAGAGAAGATAGAACTTGGCCTAAAGAACGAGCATGGTCTTGTGAAGAATTATCCGCGTCGTCCAGTTCCTGCTGCCTTGCCTGGCTCCTCGGGACCCTCATCTGGTGGGAGCGTCCCTTCAAGTCTTCGGAACGATCCTGCTGATGGGGCGGCATCATCTAGGTAGAGACCGCTGCATTTTGTAGAGACCGCAGCGTCATTATCCTTCCACTTTTTGTAATCATGTAAAAAGAATATTTTTTGCTAGTATCATGTAAAAGGAATATTTTTTGATGTGTACTCTTCCTTGAATTGGCCTTCCACTTTTTGTAATCGTCCTTTATGAAATGGATCCTTTTCTTGATATACCTGCAATGTTGGTTTGTTTTTATTTTAAGCATTGTGATGAAAGACTCTAAAAATAAAAAAGGATTTTAAGTGTTTGGGTGCGATCCCGAAGGGAGGTACCTTCGTGATCGGCTTGAGACCTGTCTCCCCGCTGGCGAACCCTTGGACAGAGGATTCCCAGACGGTGGGGGCCGAGGCAACGTTCTAGGATATGGGGTTAAAAAATTTACATACACCCATTCCGTCGACCAATTGCCTTAAGATTGGTTGGGTATCTCTTTCTGCTGGGTGCCTTCCCCCTGGTCTTACACTTATGGACACTGACGGGGGAGCCCTGAGATATTGTAGATTAACTACTTTCCCCAATATTGTCGATAGGTTTAGTGGATACATAGAAAGCTTGTTTGATTGATAGGTTGAGGCCTGCAATTCCTCGTCCAGAGATAGAAACATGTAGGGTGGTCACACTCCCTTCTTCTTCTGGTACCCTTCACACAGTTGCAAGGCTGCGTTGCCCCTATGGGAAGTATGGTTTGGGCGGACTTCTCCTTTCATATTACGAAGGTAGTAGGAACCGCTTCCCGCAATATCATGTATTATAAAAGGTCCTCCCCACGTAGGTGCTAACTTCCCCCATCTCTTCTCTCGTTGATACTGTGGGATTGTTCTTAACACATACTGCCCTTCTACAAAATTCCGGAGCTTTACCTTTTTGTTGTACTCCCTTGCAAGTCTTCGTTGGTAATTTTCCATCTTCTGCAATGCTGCTTCCCTTCTTTCTTCTAGGTCGTCCAATCTCTCTAACATCATGTCTGTTGTGAGATTTTTCTCCCACGCTTCGGTCTTTGTGGTTGGCATGAGTATCTCTGTGGGGATGACTGCTTCAGCTCCATAAGTGAGAAAAACGGGGATTCCCCAGTGGCGGATCTTCGCGTTGTCCTGTATGCCCATAACACATTGTGCAGCTGTTCACACCATCTCCTTTATGCTCGTCTAATTGTTTTTTGAGTATAAGGGCGAGGGTCTTATTGGTAGCTTCCGCTTGCCCGTTGCTTTGAGGGTATATGGGGGTGGACTTGTTCTTTCTTATCTTGAAAGTATCGAAGAGCATGTCTATATTTTTCCCCTGTAATTGTTTACCATTATCAGATACAATTTCAGCGGGTATACCGAATCTGCAAATGATGTTCTGGAATATGAAAGTAAACACATCCACGTCTCTGATCCTGGCCAAGGCCTTAGCCTCCACCCATTTACTGAAGTAGTCCGTGGCTACTATCAAAAATCGTCTTTTCCCTGATCCTTCGATGAAAGGCCCGACGATGTCTACGCCCCATTTTGCAAATGGCCACGGGCTATCGACGGAGTTTAACATTGTTGCCGGCGCGTGGATCTTTTTGGCGAAGCGCTGACATTCTTCACACCGTCGGGACATCCTCGCGGCATCCTGTATCATTGTCGGCCAGTAATATCCTTGCGTTTTTGCTTTGTCAGCTAGTGATCTCATGCCGCTATGATTCCCCGTCACCATAATGGATATCATTTAGAATTCGATGCCCCTCTTTCCGGGACAAGCAACGTAGTAATGGTCCGAGGAAGGATTTCTTGTACAGGACCCCATCCCGAAGATCATATCTTCCTACTTTGGAGAGTATCTTCCTAGCTTGTTTCTGATCCGCAGGTAAGCTTCCCTTTTCGAGAAAGGCATGGATCATCACTCTCCAGTCATCTTCGTTGCTGAAGTCTTCGTCTTGATTTGCTCTTGACAGGATATCTTCTCGTCAAAGTCGTTATGGATGTCTTCTCCTACCTGGTCTTCGATATTTTCTTCCACTGTATCTTGATTGGTAGCGAAGGAGAATTGAGATGCAATCGAAGGCTCGTATACCCTTGCTATTTTAATAGCTTCGACGTTTTTATCCCTCAGCATGGATGATATATATGCTAGGGCATCCGCGTGCCTGAGGTCCCTTCTGCATAAGTGCCGGAACTTGATGTTCGGGATTTGCGATGCCAATGTTTGGACCAAGGCCATGTAAGCTGAGAGGGTGTCATCGTACACATTATACTCGAGCCCTATTTGCCGTATGACAAGCTGCGAATCACTTGTCAGCCTTACATCGGTTACCCCCATCTCTATTATTATACGGAGGGCATGTACGACAGCTTCGTATTCAACGATGTTGTTGGTATGCTCTTTGAATTCTAACCTAAGTGCCTGTATAATCCTTTCTCCGGTTGGGGTGATGATGACAATGCCTATTCCTGCTCCTTCCTTTCCTTATTTTTGGATCCGTCGACGAAGACTTCCCATTGTCTTTGACTCGCAGGTTCGAGGATATCCATTGGATCCTTGTTTTCTTCCTCGGCTTCTGGTATTCCCTTAATCTCTTCGTCGTTGTCAAGGGGGAGGTCTGCTAAGAAATCCGCCAGAACTTGGGACTTCCGAGAATGTTGAATTTCATGAATGATGTTGAATTGGTCCAGATGGGTGTTCCATTTGGCTATTCGGCCCACTTTTCCCGTGCTTTTGAGGACTGCTTCCAATGGTGCTTTGCATGGGACCCTGACGAGGTGAGTTAGGAAGTAGGTTCTCAGCTTTTGAGTAGCCCATACCAATGCGAGGATGAGCTGTTCGATCTTGGTATAGTTCCTTTCCGCAGAATTGAGGGTCTTGCTGACGTAATAGATAGGTTGTTCTATCTTTGTATTGGTTTTGACCAACACTGCGCTGACTGCGTCTTCTGTTGCTGCTATGTACAATGCCAAAACCTCATCAGGATCTGGCTTCTGCAGGATCGGGATTGAGGCTAGGTGTTCTTTGATTTTTTGGAATGCTTCCTCGCATTCAACGGTCCATTCGAACCTGCTCCCTTTTTTGAGAATATTGAAGAAATGTTTGCATTTGTCCGAGGATCGGGCAATAAATCTGCCCAAAGCTGCTATGGATCCATTGAGTTTCTGTACTTCCTTTAAATTCTTCGGGGACGGCATCTCTACTATGGCCTGAATCTTTGCTGGGTCTACCTCGATGCCCCTTTTTGTTACCAGATACCCGAGGAATTTCCCCGAGGTGACACCGAAAGTACATTTCTCCGCACTTTCATGTGATGTTTTCTCATTGCTTCGAAGATATTTCTCAGATCCTGGTGGTGATCTTTGCGCAGCTTGCTTTTGACGAGCATGTCGTCAACGTAGACTTCTAAGGTTCCTCCAATCCATGGCTTGAAGATAGCATCGACCATTCTTTGGTATGTTGCCCCTGCGTTTCGAAGTCCGAAGGGCATTCTAGTGTAGCAATAAAGGCCATGTGGGGTGTAGAACGCTGTGTGTGGCTGATCTTCTTCTGCCAGGGCCACTTGGTTGTAGCCAGAATGTCCATCCATGAATGACAGTTCTTCATATCCTTCTACTGCTTCTACCACCAGCTGATCTATGCTCGGCAGGGGATAGCTGTCCTTTGGACATGCCTTGTTGAGATTAGTAAAGTCGATGCATATTCTAACCCCTCCATTTTTCTTAGGAACAATGACCATGTTGGAGATCCAGGTAGGGTACTTGACTTCCGATAAATCCTGCGTCTAGTAGTTTCCGAAGTTCTGTTTCTACTGCCTCATGATACTCTGGAGCTACTTTTCGTATTTTCTGCCTGAACGGGGGCGTGCCCGGTTTGATGCGTAGCTCGTGTTGGATTACTTTTGGGTCAATCCCCGGCATATCTCCTAGCTTCCAGGCGAACACATCCGCGTATTCCTTAAGTAATTTGGTTAAAGAATCTTCCCTTCCTTCGTCCATTATGGTCCCTATTTTGATCATCTTCGGGCTTTCTTCCGTTCCTATGTTGATTTCTTTTACGGGCTCCACTGGTGTGAACACAGGCTTCGGATTTCCGAGGACTGGGACGTTCTTTAATTACTATTTAGCGTGTTTCTGTTCTTCGCTGGTTGTTGAAGTACTTGTCTCTGTGCTTAGGACATTATCATCTTTCGTCAAGCCCTTCCCTGTAGTTTCCTTGAGGAACAGGTCTATGGCCTTCTCTTTCGCGGTTTATTTATTTTTTACTCTTCCGATTTTTCGCTGCTCTTCTTGCTCGTTGTTGATATGATCCTGAGTGGCCTGGCACTCTCTCGTAGTGACCCGATCTCCCTTGATCTCCATTACTCCCTCAGGTGTTGGGAGTCTGAGATATTTGTGGTACGTTGCCGCAACTCCTTTGAGTTTATGTATCCATTTTCGTCCAATAATGGCGTTGTAGGGGGATGGGGTGTCCACCACACTGAATCGGGTTTCTAGTTTCATGGGCCCTGCGTTAACCTGCAACACGATGTCTCCCAAGGGCTTCGTGGGTGCTCCATTGAATCCGTAGATGGTGTAATAAGAGGTCATTAACTGTTCATCATGGAGCTTCATCCGTTTGAATGCATCGTAAAATAGGACGTTTACGGAGCTTCCCCCGTCTATGAGGATCTTTTTGAGGTTACATCCAGCTACTGGTAGTGTTAGGACCAAGGGATCGTTATGGTCTTCCATATCTTCTTCGATATCTTCGGCATCGAAGATGATAGGAGATTCCATCCACTCTTCGTGCTCTTCCACCTCTATCCCATCGACCTTATACAGTTCGCAGCGGTCTTCGAATTGCTTCCGTAACCTCTTTCCTATCTGCGCTGTAAGTGAGGGCCCTGTGGCTTCGGAACACGAGATGGTGTTGATTGTGCGGTTTCCTTCCGGAAGTTGGACTGGTTTGGTTCGCTTGGATCTATCCTCGGTAATATCCTTTCGTACGTAATGTTTGATCTCTCCCGCATCAATTAATTTTTGGATCATTATTTTAAGGTTCTTGCACTTTTCGGTCTGGTGTCCGTTGAAACAATGATATTCACAGTAATCTTTAGACTTCTCGGATCTCGGGGGCTGCTTTCCCTTAGACCATGGCCACTCCAGGTTTTCCCTCCCTTTGATCTCTCGTAGGATACGAGTATAGCTAGCGTTGAGTTTCGTGTAAACTTGATCTTCGAATTTTCGGTCACCTGTTCTTCGTTCATCCCTTCGTTCCTTCCTATCTTCGTGAGGTCTCTCCACTGAGCAACTCCTTTTGGCCCCATTGGTTTGTTCTGCTGAATTGGTGCGGTGAGATCTCTGCGGATATGCCCTCGGGTTTTCCCGTTGAATTTCTTCAAGTCGAGCGTTCTTTTCAATAATTATTCGAAGATCTCCCTCTGTCTTAGGCATGCTTCCATGAATCTCAACAAATAGGGGACTCATTCGGTCTAATCCCCATTTGTAGCAATTGATGCCTACCACTGGGTCCACGCTCCCTATGGCTTGGCAGATCTTGTGCCATCTGTTAGTGTATTCCCTCGTGGTTTCCTTGTAGCCAATCGCTAGTGAAAAGAGCTTATCCATTCCGGTGTTTACAGTCTTGTTGTACATGTATGTTCTTAAGAATTTCTCTGCGAGTTGGTCGTATGAGTGGATGGAGTCTGGTGGCAGATTATCAAACCATGATAATGCCGATCCCTTCAGGCTTGACGGGAAGTATCTGCAGAGTACGGCGTCGTTCTGACCCCATCTAGCTAAGACACGGTTGTAGTACCGAATATGTGCAGAAGGGTCACTGGATCCATCATAGCATTCGAACGTTGGGACAGAGAATTTCAGTGGAATAGGGGTGTTGGCCAAGCGATGAGTTAAGGGCGTAGAGTTAGCTTCTCTCATGACCTCTTCTAACCTCCCCCCGCCTTGTCTATTTTTTAATTGCCTGATCTCGGCCATAATCTCATCTCGTAGCTCTTCCATCGCGCGGTGGTGCCCTAAGTTCTTCTGCCCGTTACCGTCTGACTCTCCGTCGTCATAATCCGGGTCGGATACGCTACTTCCCCTAGTCGCGTCTCCATTAGCCGCTATGAAGACTCTACAGTCTCGGTTTGGCTCTGGTGCTTTGGAATTTGCTTCATCAAGTTGTTGGCTGGTCTTCGTGCTTAGAGAAATCCGCTCCTTTAAATCTTGATTTTCTCTGGCCAACAGGGCTACAGCATTTGCGTAAACCTACTGGCTCTTCTTCAGTTCCTCAAGCTCAGCCATCAGTCGATGTGATTGGTTGGACCCCTGATTGGGAGTCCCAGCGCGTGCCACTACGGCCATGGTGCCTCCTTCCTCTACGGTCTGCACTAAAGGTGGCAGAGGTTCAGCTTCGGTTGCTGGCATTTCCAAATCGGGGTGAGTGCCCCTCTGCGGTGCTAGAGCCGCCGGTATGGTTTGATTTTGATCATTTGTTGGTGGCATTCCAAAAGTTGGAAGGTGCACGGGTTGGAATATTCTGGATTCATCCACCCTTTCTCTTGGTTGATGAAGTTGATTCATAGCGCAAGTTTTGCTAGCCTCTGCAGCCTTCGGGACTACCGCAACCGCACCGTACGTTTTCGCCGCTGCTCTGAGAGCCGCGGCTGCAACTGAATTAGCGTTCATAGGTGAAGTGATTTCCGCAGTATCTTGCCTTTGACTGGTCATTTTAGCTTTGTCTCCTTTCTGCTTGCTTCGGGTGATGACCGGGGTTGTCCTGGGTGTTTCCTTTGACAAAGCTTTGGATTTTCCTGCTTCCTGCGTCTTTTCCATCACGGGTACTTTTGTCGACAATGAGATCTCGCAGAAACTCGCCTTCCTTACTCAGAATCCGTTCTTTCTTCACAAGGGAATTTCAAATAGCGAAAAACGGGAATATCCGCGTGAATCGGGTTAGTTTGCGAAATATCTTCTTCCAGGAGAGGATTAATACAGACGAGTTACAATACACGGGTTAAAGTTTTATTTAAAAGAGATCCTTTTTTTTTTAAATGCAAGTAGATCCTTAAAAAAAACTACGAAAACCCCCTGAGGGACAGGTTCGCACGAGATCTAAAGAAAAACGTAAATCCATGGATCAAAACAATAAATCTTATCGAAGATAATGGGTGCGTTTTTGAATATAATGAAGTTAACAAATGATCTATACGGTCCGAGCTAATAAATCAGAGCAATCATATGCCAGTTTAAGACGAAATCACAGGACAAGATAAATCTTTTACCGGGACGAAGTCCCTGTTTCTAGCGCCAAATTGTGAACACACAAATCACGAAGGCATCGAATGCTCACAACCAATCATCGTAATCTAGAGTGATTTGTGATGATGATATCTTAGTGTTGATTCCTTGGCTCAAAACCTTCGGGTTTATCACAGCCTCATCTAACAACTCCATGCGGGGCGTTTGCGCACGGGATATAGGTAAAAACAAAGAAAGCAAAACGTACAAGTAAAGATCCATGGGGTTAGACAGATATAAAGTGCTGAAATGTAAACAAGACCGAGGTTTACGTGGTTCAGCACTAAGGCCTACGTCCACGGGGTTTGTTTTTTCACTATGTTCTTCACGGTTACAAGAGTAGTCGAATGACTTTTGGGTTTACATGTATTTTCTCTTCTAAAGGATTAACTTACACTCGTGATCTCTCTCTCCTTCCCTTCCTGATTTTTCCGATCCCCCTTCCTCTTGGTGGAGAAGGGGTATTTATAGGGTTAGAGTGTGGGACCCATCTCTGAAGGCCGTTGGAACCTTATCTTCTAGTGTCTTGTGTCCATCATGCAGAGGTCTGCGTTTGCCACTTGATCACGCAGAGACATCCTCGCTCGTCCCACGGATTGATCGACACGTATACTGCTCAGAGTGTTTAATGAGGGTGGTTGAGATGCCTGCTCGTGTCAGACAAGTGTCTTCTGCCCCTGTCACGTCCGTGTCAGCTAACTTTCTCTCCACCGTTGATCTTATCTTCTTTTGGGATGAGATAAAGTAACTCCTTGGGGTTTATTTGGTGTTCCGTAGTGCATCGTATTTTGATGTCTTGGCCTCCATGCTTTCCACGTATTTTTCTATATACACGTGGCTGATTGTGAGATATATGTATACACAGTGTCTACTCCAAAAGAATTTGTCATCGAATACCTATCATTGAAATTTGTAGTCGCAGCAAAATTGGCAACAAGGTGGATTTCGAATACCTATCAGAGTCTTTTATTCCCAAGTTTTCTAAACTGACGTCCCCAAAAACACGTGTCACCTTTTCGGTTATGAAGGAATCGAACGCAAGACCATGTTTTTTTCTTAACAGTTAACACTCTAAATAATTCTTTCCCTGTCACCTACAAAACCAAATTAAGCTAAAATTATATATATATATATATATTCAGTTACTTAATTCCTTTGGGACTTTATATATATTAAGTTAAAGAAAGCCGATGATGATTAATTGAAATCCAGTACGTACATCCTTATTCAGACGTTGAGTAGGGGATGATGCATCAGCAGCTCTTAAAAGAAGATAGAGATGCTTCACATTAGGTTGAACCCTAAGTACCTTCTCCACAAACACTGCATACATGATTTCATCAAGGATGAAGGATAAGGATATGATTAAGAAGGTAAAGAGTAGCAGATAAAAAAACATATAAGATACACATACTACATGATCGATTATCTAAAAACTGCTGCACTGATTTGTGTTAAATACCAACATTTCGATAAAAACCCGGTAGAACCAGTCATAAGAATTATCTTGTTCTCAAGAGATTGAACAATACCAGACAATTCCATTGCTCGCTTTATATAATTTATATTTCGTAGTTAACACAAAATTTCTACCTTTAAAAATTAAAGTTTTACGACTACTTAGTGTATAACAAGAATGAGAGTCCCACTCCATGCATATTTATATTTAACATGGATGGCAAGGTTGTATTTCTAGAAACACATGAGAATTGACCTAATTTGAAGTATTTGTACCATCCGCATCATTGAGTAAAGAATGTGGTTGTAATTAACTCCAGAATATCTCTCGTACGTTTGATTGAATTTTATGGTCCCCTTCCGATTCACTTAAGAAGCTAGGATTAGGAATCTATTAGATCTTTATTACATCTTATTTAGTAATTCCCTTTTCCTTTTTCTCACTCTATTTTCAGATGATCTGGCTTTTACCATGACATTTTCAGAAACATTATGTTGCTGCAGTTAGAGGCCTTGATGCACCTTATGAGGCTATAGGTTATGCATGCGTTGTTTCATATTCTATTAGTCTGTCTTACTCATGCAAAAATGAAAATATGTTAACTCAAAGATCATATACGTTTGATCATATACAACCAAAAGCAAATAAACCCAACAAACATATTCCAAATGGCTACCCGCCTATAACAGGAATACACCTGGGCTCAACAGAACCTCCCACCGGTACTACCCGGAATGCAATCTTCTACAAACATTATGCACCATATTCCCAAGTCACTCACAATTTTAGTTGGATGGAGTAAACCCCACCCGGACTGGATCAAAATCAACACAGATGGAGCAGCTATAGGACATTCGGGACTGGCAGGAGCGGGAATTATTTTCCGAAACGTTGCACAACCATTAGGGATAACAACATCGCTCACTGCCGAAACTTGGGCCATGCTCATAGCATCAAGAACAGCTACAGATCGAGAATGGCCAAAGATGCAATTCGAAACTGACTCGGAAAATCTTTTAAGGTTTTTAACCTCGGTAGTCGAACCACCTTGGTACTTAAATAATATGATAGCAGAAATCAAGCTTAGATTGGTCCAAATTCTGCATTGCACCATAAACCATATTTACAAGGAAGGAAATCAGGCGACAGGCCGATTAGCAAACAAAGCGCAGATGACATCATAACGGGAAATCTATCCACAACAATCTGGGACCACACAACACCATCGTGTATTGGTCCTATTGTAATGACAGACTTTATGGGTACAATGTACCCTCGTGTTATTTCTTCCTAACTTTAATATAATTCCACGCTTCAAAAAATAAATATAAATATACGTTTGATTTCTAGAGTAGGAGAAATGAGGAGAATAGAGAAAGTAGTCTCGTACACGGGATGAACATTTCATTTACCAGTGAAAATAAGACTAACCGGTGTAACCTTTAGGCCAAGCATTATGATCCTCCAATTCTTTTGGCCATGGTTATAATTAGCTAATAACGTGTTTGGATACCAAAAGCATAAATAAATGAAACTTTTGGCTTCTATAAGTTATTTCCAGATTTTGTTCCTAATATAATCTCCGCATTTTTTATTCGCCAAAATCGAAAAGTTACATCTCATTGTGCCTCCAAACATGCTATAAAAGAATTATCCTCAAAAACACATCTCATAAGTGCAAGGATTACGGAATGAGGGTTCTCATTCAAAATGAAAGAGTTTGATCAAAGAGCACCAAATTAGGTGCTACAATTTAGTGAGAACACTCACCCATTTATCAATAATTATTCATACACTCAGTTCAATTGGAGTGGGTGATAGTGGAGACTAAGAGGCTGAAGATCAGCAGCTTGGGGAAAAACACCTTGAGCGGTTGAAAGCACATTTTTAGTGTTTTACAGGGAGGTAGTCAATCGAGATTTCAAATGACTTCCGGAGAGTTTCCAAATCTACTGTTAGTCCATAGAGAATTTTGGAGAGTCTACTAACGTCTCTTGTTATTGGTTAGAGATTTTTTTTAAGTCATTTAAATTCTCTGGAACTCCATGTTATTGGATTAGGATTTCATAAGAGTCACTCCAACACCCATGTTATTCGAAGGAAAATTATTATTCGAAGGAGAATTAAAAGTCATTGATTTGTAATTTACAGGGATTTGGGGAAACTTTTTTATGAAAATAGGCATGGTAGAAATCTCTCGTCAAGAGGTGATATTTTGGGAGACTTTCAGAGAATATTTGTTTTTTTATAGTAGGACCGATTTTTTTCTCATTTTTTATTTGAGCTGAGACCAAGGGACGAGCCATTTGCGCAGTAATACAGCCAACCTCATCTGAATATATTGTACATATCCTCTCTCTTTTTCTTTTCCCTCGTGTATACCGACCAAGCTTTCTCTTTGACGCTTCAAAGGACATCTTCTCAGACGAAACAACGTAAAGATGCTAACTAGTGATGAGATAGCATAGCAAATAGAAAAATGTGGGATGATTGAAAACTTAGCCATAGGACAACAATGAAATTTATTCTGATAACGAATATTTTACTAGGTATTCATGGTATTTTTATTTACATTATAACGTGCATAATAAAAAAAATCGGTAGATGTTTTAAATTTTTAGTCGGATATTATACATATTTTGTCTCTATAAATCACATAAATTCCTTACAAATCTATTTTTTTTTGTATCTACAAGTCATAAAGACTCTCTAAAATACTCTCTAAAAATCACAAAAGATCTCTAAACTTTCGGAGAGTCTCCAGGAGTCACTCAAATAAAAAATCTATAAAAGTCTATAAAAATCTCATTTGACTACCCCTTGTTAATATATTTAAAACTATTTATGTATATGTCTCAATTTCTATTTTGGAATTCTGACCATTCTTTACCTAAAGGAATCTCAATGTACCGAGAGTATTGTTTCTGCATCAATAAGACGGTAGATAAGACAGATTGTAACATTATTTTTTTATTTTTTATTTTTTTGATCAATCAAGTAGAAATTTTATTGAAAAAAGGTATTTAAGGGGGTACTTTAACCCAATGATTAAAACTGACAAAAAAAGGGATCTAAAAGAGGATTCTGCTACCCAAGAAAAAACCACAAAAAATTACGGAAACCGGTATAATGAATTCCATTGAAAACTCACCATATTAGCCATAAGTCCTAATATTTTTGTATTCGATTCGGCCCAAAGAAACGTTTATAATTTGATATCTCTAATGAGGCTTGCTAAATTACGGAGACAGATTGTAACATTACGTTTTGTAGGATTATTAACTTTACCTTCCTATCTCTGCGATGTCTGTCTAGCCACAGCACCAGTAAGAATTTACCGTTTTTATAAAGAGTAGTGAATGAATTAATTAAGGTTGTAAGATATATGTGTAAGATCGCTTCAAAAAAAAAATGTGTAGGATGTTTATTTCGTTGCGGCAGGACCACCGAATACTTTTATTCCTACCTACAGCATATAGGTCTGTTTAAGGGTGCACAAGAACAGAGCCGGACCGACATACCGTTCCGTAACCGGTGAAATCGTACATGTTTTTGTACCGAACCGAGGAAGGAGATACAAATACCGGTCCAAAAAATAGGAACCGATTTCTAGGGATACAGGTACACGGTCATATTCATGTCTCGTACCGTCCCGTCCGGATTGTACCCATTAATATTATGAGTAATACTTAAGTATGGGTTTAAATTAGATTACCAGGAAATGACAAACATGATGATGGAGAACGTCTTTTAAGCAGTACCATCCATTAATCCTCTGCCAAAACAAAAGCATCCTGTAACGCCGTTAAGAATCCCTTGGCTGAGAAGTAGTAAACCAAACGCAGTTAGTCCATATACTGTAGATGCATCTGTAGTGTAAACACAGAAGGTTGTTGCATCATACTGATCTGGTACTACTTTCCCCTGTTAATATTCATCATCATCAGAAGAAGAAATTAGGATATAACAGAGAGATTGAAAACAAAATGAAGAAGAAGAGAGGGGGAGGATAACATACAGTGCTTCTTCTCTGTTCAGCACCAATAGCAAATACAAAAGCAATAAGATGAAGACAAGTTATGATTACTAAGATTGATTTTGAAATTTTCGCCATTACCACCACCTACTCTTCTTTCTGACTAGAGTATCGGTGGGATCTAGTTTGATTTATTTGTTTGTTTTCTTATTATCACTCACTACCAATTTCTTTCTTTTTTCTCTCTATGCTCTGTTTTGTTTTCTTTCTATGATGAGGTACCGACGGATACCGATAACCGTCCCTGATATTATACTTGTCCCGAATGATACCGGAACCAAAGAACAAGATACAAGTATGGGTCCAAAAATTAAGGACCGAGACTAGAGAGGTACTGGTACTCGGTCTCGGCAAGAAACAAGCCGAACTGTACGGTGTGCACCCTTGGATCTGTTTCGTTTTTCCTGTCCTCGTATATGTATGGCGACGATACTGCCATCTCATTTCACCTTCTGTGACGTCCTTTCTTTTTCTTTCTAATTTTAAGCTTTGTTTCTATTTGTTGCTAACTTGCTATGGATGAAAAGGACCAATTGTACTGTTGTCTGCAGTTATCGCGCATTTACAATACTGCACGAGGTGGGCTATAGGAGAGGGAGAGGACCATGGGGTACCTAGTACACACCCCCATGTGCGTATCTCAATGTTAAGATGAGGAGCGTGTGGCTATGAAATTCCAATTGAGACGTTGTTGGATTTTTGTTCCCATAAGATAGTAACAGCTTTTCCAAAGAAATGTACGTGAAGATAAATGTCTAAGTCTACACAGGATAGATAGTTATTTACACTAAAATTCGTCTCCAACCCCATTTTAAATCAATGTGAAATGACATGGCTTAATTTTTGTTAGACATTGTTAAGGTGAATGTCTTTTTTTTTTCTTTAATAAACAAGGAACGTTTTCATTAACGAAAATTCGAGGTTACAATTAGTTTAAGATCGAAAATAAGAGAATACAAAGTAACAAGAACATACCGTAAAAGTATAATTCCGAGATATCTGACGAGAGATAGAGAAGGATTACCGGAGTAAGACAAATACAAGTATGAATAAGATCCGAATAGATCGGAGGAAGAATGGTTTTTCTCGGAAATAAATCCCAACCATTTATTGTTTTTTTTTTCTTTAAAAAGATATACTCCCAAAATAGGAGTGATTTGCTCAAATCTCTTGTAACTAGCGATGAAGCTTCCGTCGTCAAAAAAATCACCGATGAAGATGAAGATTTCGTCGTTGGGTAGTATCACTATTGATCTTAGAACCCAACCCAATAACCAAGAACTGCCATTAAGCGAAAATAAACCTTAAAAGAGTAGATAAAACCACCATAATGGTGTAGATAAGTAGAAAACATAATAAAAATTAAACTAAAACTACGATCTAACCTAGAAAACAAGAATCAGTGAAGAAATCTGCTAAGATCCAGTCCAAAATGGACCAGATTTGAGTAGAAAAGGATTTAAATTGTTCTTCAAGGTGAATGTCTAGTTTTAGACATTCACCTTGACAATGTCAAGCTATCCTAATAAGCTTTTTCTTACCTAAATTAATTCCAATATATTAAATAATCATTTTTAGCTCTAATAAAATCTAAAAATTTCTAAAAATAAAACTTATATTAAATCCATAAAAAATCACAAACAACACCGTTGGAAATGAACCAATTTTCCTCCCTAAACTTAATGAAAAATTGGAATGAGGATGTCTTGTTTGTGTTGCCACCTAGGAAACACACACAACCACCATTGGAGAATATCTAAGAGCTGAAAAGACGAGGGTACCCAAATACACCACAATCTTTTAATTTATCCACCTATAAGTCCTCTATCGAATGTGATCGTCTATGGACAGAGTCGAGACAATACAACAGATTCGGTTCACACTTCGTGTGTTCGTCTACGGATACCAGATCGAGAAAATACAACAACAAGGTCACTTGTGTGATTGACTACGGATACAAGATCGAGACGATATGACAACAAAGTGTGCACTTGATAATAGGTTCGGTAATGACCGAAACTCTATAGGATCAATATCAAGTGTTACGGAATTAACATATAAGTGCAATTTACTTTAATTATAATAAAAAAATTATAATGCGGAATAGTAAAGTAAATGTCACAGCAAGATTTTTTTAACGAGGAAATCGCAGATGCAGAAAAACCTAGGGACCTAGTCCAGTTTTGGATACTCTCAGAATTAAGCCGTTATACAAAATCTAATACCAATTTCGTATAGTTCAGACCAAGCAGATCACCTCTAGCTACTTAGTTCCCTCAGTATCCCTGCGTCTTCGACTTTTAGAGTCACGCACGTCAATAGCCAGTCATTTGGATCGTATTCCAAACAACAAAGGAAGAATTTGTTCGGTAACCACTCTAATCAATCTCGATATAAGATATGTGAGTTGTTGACAAAGGCTCTTATGTTTAATCTAATAAACCCCTTTGTCTGGTTAGATCAATAAAAATATTGACTACCTAAATAATCAATTTTTAAATTCGCAATCAGTCAATATAGATCTCAAAGAGAAACTATAAAGTGATGCCTATCTCAGGCAACTAATCAATCAAGTCTATCAAGATAAATTGTTTCTAGTTGGATCCCAGCCGATCAAGGTTTGTGCACTAAATCCACAAGATACGAATACTAATAAGAATTCTTTTTCGTCTTCAAATCTTCTATTTCCTTCAAATACCTTCACAACAACACTTGAATCCTCTTGTAATCAATGACGCACAGAACGGAGTCTGTTAACAATGGATTATCACAAAATGTCTTTAGATCCAAAGATGGTTCTAAATATCCCATCGATACTTTGATCTAGTTTGTTCGAATCTTATATCAGAAGAGAAGTTTCTCAAGAATAAACAAACTAGGTGCAATCAAAGTTACAACAACCGTTAGTCAATCACATCAATAATCGGGAAATAATAACACTACAATATCTAGATTCCCACCAATGTTACTCGTAGAGCTTCTTAATCCCACATAAGTCTTTAAACGAGCGGTGGTAAGAGATTTCGCCTAATTAGGGTATTTTCCTCTCCGTATAGACGGCTCCACCAGAAACTACAATAAATGAAGTTTTTCTGGCTCTTAGGATAGTTTGGAAGAAATACAAACTCAAGTATTTGTAGACCAAGGTTGTTTGGACAACAAAGAAATTCCAAAACCGAAAATATCTCAAAATATGCATTAAAGTACCTAAATTCGGTTTTCATATTCTCAATTAATGTTAACCAACATTTCTGAAAACTCTCATAGAAAAACTTATATTATTAGTCTAGCACATTAACTAATAATATTTTTCCAGAGGATATGCTTTAATTGCTAGCAATTAAAACATATATGATGAAAATCATAATTAAATGCTTTTTCACTTTTTCGGATTAGGGATCACCTTG
Organism: Papaver somniferum; assembly: GCF_003573695.1. Lineage (NCBI taxonomy): Eukaryota > Viridiplantae > Streptophyta > Magnoliopsida > Ranunculales > Papaveraceae > Papaver > Papaver somniferum. The sequence continues at coordinate 121,693,376 of NC_039363.1, read as the reverse complement.
AGTATCAAGGAATATCTTTGAACAATAAATGATAAGAGTTATATACATGTTCAAATATGTAGACATCCGGAAAATTCTTAACTTGACAAACCCAAAACCCTAATTCACACACACCATGAAGAATATGTGAACCGCGATACTGGTTTTGTACATGGAACTAATTAAACATCACTCCAAAATATGGTATGACCGGTTATAACATGATTTCCAGTACAGGCAGTAATCGATTACACCTTGCTCACAAAGTATCTTGTGTCCGGTTACACCTTGCTTCCCGAGTTAGCTTGTGATCAATTACACCTTTATTCCCAAAGGTAGCTTGTGATCGATTACAACTAACTTCCCAATTCATTTTGTGATTGGTTATACCTTGGTTCCCAAAGTAACTTATGTCCGGTTACAGCTTGGATTCGAATATAGCTTGTGATCGGTTATACCTTGATTTACAATGTAGCTTATGACCGATTATAACTAGATATACTAAATAGGATAAGACCGTTTATACCTCAAGTATCAACAGAGTTAAGATAGGTTCTACCAAAATCATCTTCTATTGGTTATCCAAAAAGATATTCAAAGAATAGCAAGACCAATCATGATTTCCCTTTCGATTATGAAAAAAGTTCATACATCTACTTCCTTAAACTCATATAAAAATACATAGTTTTCTAGGATGGAATCACACCTATATATTTCACACATAATCCAATTACTATATACAATAGATTATGTCGATGTCGTATTTACGAAGTTCCAAGCGTTTATAATTCGTAATATGTTTTCCTTGACACTTTGAACATACTATTATGACTAAGTCTCACCACTAGAGTATTATAAACAATATATACAGCTTCGAATGTTATGTTTTCAATATAGCACGACCTGAAAGATACGTTAGGAATTGAAACAATATCAAGTCATTATTACTAACCTGAAACTTCTTATCGTTATTCAGGTCTTCGGAGTAATACTTGTATGTCTCAACATTCCTAGACTTTCCAATCTAACCTAAACGAAGTTGACTCTATTTGAAAATCAAGCGACTCTAGATGAGTTTTGATACTAAAATATGACAACCAAACTTGACATATATACCAACGCTTGGTGAGTTCAACCGAGATATGCTCTAACAAGAGCATCTCCAATGAGAAATTAAAAAGGTCCTAAAATATAAGGTCAAGTAGGATTTTCAATGATTTAACCAAAAAATAGTCTCTAATGAGAATGTGAAGAGAGAAAGTAAGGATGATGTGTCAAGTAGTTATAAAAAAATGATGATGTGTCAAACCAATCATTTGAACGCACAAAAAAAAATCGCTTTTTATTCTCTCTCCTTTTAGTCCCTTACCAAAAACCCAAATAACCTCCCACCACCATTAAAGCTTACAACTCAAATCTAGTCCATTTCGGGCTAGATCTGAGCAGGTTTCTTTACTTTTTCTTATTTTCTTAGATAATTAATCTCCATTGTTTTTAGGATATTTTATGGTGTTCTTGTGGGTTTTTTTACCCTTTTTGTTTATGTCTTCTCCTTTATGAAGATTCTCTATGCGCTCTCATGGCGATTGTTTGTGATTTCTTGAGATTTTGGATGGAAGTTTAAGTGTGCTGATCAAGATTCAAGACTTTGGGCATATTCCTCTCATATTTTTATGAGTATATCTCTTTTTCAAGAACAAAAAACCTTATTAAAATGGTTGGATTATAATCCAAAAACAAATCTTCGGATTGCTCGGTACTCTTGTTGGTAGTTCGTTACTTCTCTTTACGGATCACTCTTTGTTAGTACCTTTTAGTTGTATTTTGATCTTTGATCTTGATGTTCTTGAAGTCCATGTATATATATTTTAACATGAATGAAATTTATGAGATTTATCAACAACAAAAAAAAGTAGTTATATAGACATCGTCAAAGCTATCCTCTAGTTTTAGAGGTTTTCTTAGAGGATGTGAACATCATACTCATCATTATCTATGAATAATATGATATGGATTAAATATCTAATTTGGATCACTGGTTTAAAAAGTTAAAAACTAAAGAAATATTATTTGTGGTTGGAGGTATTTTTCTTTCATCTCCTAAAATTAAGGAAATTTTGGTCCTACATAAAATAAAAACAAACAACTTCCAAAAAAGATGCACATCTAGTTACCATTGGAGATCCTCTAATAAAAGTAACATTATTTCTTCCATTTTCGTTATATTTTTTTAAAAATGGACCTTTTCTACGTAATATTTGTTACAATTGTGTGATAATGGACTTCACCTATGTAATTTAACAGTTGTAATACTTTGTTACTCAAAGTGAAGGCAAACAAGAAAAAGATGTAGAAAGATAAAACAATTTACTGTATAATTCTTAAACAAATTTATACAATTTACTGTATAATTTACTGTACTGAGGCGTGTAATCTTTTTACTTTTTACCGGTCAAAGTAATATCTTTTGTTTAAGCATTCAATGACCTAAACTCATGAATGGGGCTGATATTTTTTGGTTGGGGGAACAATATATATATACGGTTGTTCTAAATAATTATATGGAGGATTTAGGCTTAGTGTTACGGAGATCCAAAATTCAACATTCAAGTCGCCGCCACGTCAGTTTTAGTCAGCATCTTATCCTTATGATGGTTCAGGATTCACAAGAGATGCGCCAAATGGAATATTTTCTCGGAATATTTTATAAAGAGACCAGCCATTTGGCATTGCTGTTTGGGGGCCCTATCATCTAGCACTTGTTCGCATATTTTCTCGGAATATTCTTTAAAGCGACCAACATTAGGCACTAGTAAAACCGCAGCGCCAAAAATGTAGAGCTGACTCCAGATTGCATTCAAGCAGTTGCTTGAACGTAATATGGAAGTGAGGCTTTGGCAACGCTTTTGTAACGGTACTAATCTTTAATCTTGAACTGTAAACGTCCATAACATAAATCCTTACACCACCACCTTTACATCTCCTTCACTACCCTTACACATTTTTCTTTCTCTTGTAACCTTCATCTTAAATATATGTTAATGGCTAGTAATATTGTTTGCATGCCATTACCTCCAATACCTAATGTCATTAACCACGCTTGTATCACCTGTAAATAGAAGTCCTTACTGAATTGTATTACACACTAAATTCATGAATGAAATAGTCTCTCGTATCTTTTATCTCTATTTTTTTTATTGTTACAGCATTGCTTGGTTGAACCCGCCAAGAGTTGGTATGTCAAGGTTGGTTGTCACATTTTAATTTAAAACTCAAGGTCGCTTGATTATATTACTAAGGTCAACTTCTACTCGAGGTTAGTTTATTCCACCAAGGAATTCTTCCTCGATTGGTGGTACTGTTGTTCTGCGTTTGTTAGCCATGTATATGTGTTAGAGCACTGCTCGGTCGAACTCCAAGCGTTGCTATCTCAAGCTTGTTTGTCAATATTAGTGATCCAAATTATAGTCTTGATTTCTAGTCTACTTACAGATGTCTCGGACTAAGATAGATTGTGTAGTTGAACATTAGACTTCATGGCGTTCATCATTGAAGAAGAAGAACTACTAAGGAGAGCTTGCGGAACTTCATCAACAAAACGGTATGTGGAGACTGAAACTCATGTATCACTCGGAAAGTCTATTTATACTTTATCTCCTATATTGATACATAAGTCGTTTTACGATATGGTGTTCACTTATATACATTTGAGATTTCGAGCTGAGTTTCACTCGCTTACATATTTCTCGAAATATGTGTTGGTAAGCTTTCTCTTCAACCAAGTTCACCTTATATTCTTGACGAAAGTCCAAAGATGATCATGTGAAAATTGTCGAGTAACATCTTACATGGTTTGCATGATAAAATCATTTGATGTAGGCTTGGAATGTTTCGTTATGACTATTTCAATAACTTGAAAATTACTTTGATGCTAAGAGTGCATGAAATCGGGAACCTAAGTCTGTGTACCTGTATGCGTAATGGCGTAAGGTTCATGTCCGAGTTTTTCTGCTATAATTTGGAAGTGTTGTGGTATGCGTACCCGTTCGCGTACTGGCGTAAACCAATCTCAGTCAGAGTATTTCAAGTATGCGTACCCGTATGCATACTTGAAGGTTAAAGTTCTAAAATCGATTATGTTCATGAACTAATACATTAATATAATAAGGATTGCAATATTTGCAAACCGTGGATATGATGTTCATGAATTGATTCAAGTGAATCAAACCGATTTTGCTTCGATTGTGTTCTTAAATATGAAAATATAGCAATTGAACAACTCTTTAACTAATTTCATTTGAGTCATTTGAACTAGTTATGGTTAAGATGAATAAGGTTGATATGAAAGTGTTCATGTAGTGCCCCCTAATCTAGCAGCTGACTAATCCAAGAGATTAACTAAATAAAGAGGCACTACGAATCTAATTCAAATACTTAAACATTCAATTAAAAAATCTGCTACAAAACTTATCCGAAAACTAACCCCGCTCAGAGTATATATACATGAACTTCTCTCAAATGATACATATACAATAGTCAATTGGTTTACAGATACAATAAACAACATAATAAACATAGTAGAAGTTAACTAATTAACGGAGTCAACACTTATGGCTTTCGCTGCACAACTCTGATCTGTCTCTGAAAACTGAAAGTGGGAATAATTAACCTTTAAATTCTAAGTAATCATGAGCAAGATTAAGAAAAACAATAATGTTTTCCCAGACATTAAATAGTGACCAAGTCACTGAGTTACACAAACACGAATATGGAGAAGCTCTTTCTTAAAAAAATGTATACTATGGTTGTGCAGTTCCGAACTCGCAAATCCACACCTAATCGTAAATATGGATGTCGACAATTCCGAACTCGCAAACTGTCGACCGATATAAGCATAAAATCTGAATTCATGTAGATATAAATGTGAAAGAGCATATCCTCACAGAAGTAAAAAAACATGTATATGGACAAAATCCTTCTTCAAACAATGTATACTATGGTTGTGCAATTCCGAACTCGCAAATCCACACCTAATCGTAAATATGGATGTCGACAACTCCGAACTCGCAAACTGTCGACCGATATAAGCATAAAAGCTGAATTCATGTAGATATAAATGTGAAGGAGCGTACCCTATATACCACAAGTGGAAATTCTCATTTCCCATAACAATTCATAATGACATACCTTACAAGTCCTTTCCGTTTCATTGAAAGATTCAAAGAATCAACAGAATTATCATAATGCAATTTAAATAAAGCATGGAATGCATAGACAGACAATGATGGTTTGTTAAATATAAACTTTTGTAGAAGAAACAACAATGGTTACAAAAGAGTCAAATGTATTCCCACCTCTTTTGATGACAAGCCACGCCTACCTTGAGATCCACGATCCACCGGTTCATCCTTTGAATCGATCGTTGTTAATGTAGACTAACTGTTAATCACACAAAAACTCTAAGAATCTAGCCAAAGTGGCTCATACAAGAATCATACAAGTCTAGATAATTTTTCTAAGACCATTTATGGTTCAACACTTCTTCATCATCCATCTCTTACATATCTAAAGGTTTAACTAATCCAACTAGATTGATTCTATAGTATCCGATTAACACGTTCGAGTAGTCCATTCTGCATAACTTTTCGAGACCTATCCAGCGGTACTAGTTTCATATCTAGTTCGTTGTTAGATTAGTTCCTACTAATTAACGTTCATATTAAACTACTCGAGATATTATTGGCTAATACGTCTCTTGACTAGTCTAACAACGTTGACGAGCTTGAGGATCTTTACAGTTCATATATCTAACTTTGGTTAATTACTGTTGAGCCAACCGGTGTACACGTTTAGGTACTGTTAGAGCATTGCACGGTCGAACTCGCATGTGTTTCTATCTCAAGCATGTTTGTAAATGTTAGTGATCAAAACTATACGTCTTGATTTCTAGTCTACTATAGCTAAGGTCTCAGACTAGGATAGAAAGTGTAGTTGAACTCAAGAACTCCATGGAAATCATCATACAAGACGAAGGACTACTCAAGGAACTGGTGGATCTTCATCGATTAAAAGGTATGTGGAGACTTGAACTTATCTATCACTCAAAAGTCTATTTATCTCCTATCTTGAGACAAAAGTCATTTTGCTATATAGACTTAGATTATACACATTTGGTATTTCGAGCCGAGTTTACCTCGCCTATCTATTTCTCGAAATATGTGTTGGTAAATCTTTCGCTTTAGCCAAGTTCATCTTTACCTAGTGACAAAAGTCATGTTATGTTTCAATAACTTTGAAAATTGCTCTGAGGAAAAATGGTTTGTGAATAACAACTATATAACGTCCTCTAAGAATGTTTCAATGATAAAAATGAGAGTTTATACTATATAACCATTTGGAGGATATAAGCATTGTTGTGGAAACACATATATGTATAAGTCCTTATTGCTTGAACCGAAGTTTGCGAACTTTTTTGATCAAGTGAACTGGAGAAGTACATGAGCTAAGTCTGCAAACTCAGTCCGCGAACTGGTGAAGTTCTCAAACCCAAGAATTTCTGTTGGAGTTTGTAAACTCCATCCGGGAACATAAGTCCGCGAACCCAGTCCGCGAACTTGAGTAGGTTATGTCTAAAAATGATGTTTAGTGAACTTATCTTTATAAACTAAGGAATGCAATTGAAAACCGTGGCTATAGAGTTCATGAACCGATTCATGTGAGTCAAATCGTTTTTGCTTCAATTGTATCTTGTGTAGTACATGAGATTTCCTTGCAATTGAACAACTCTCTAACTAGTTCATTTGAGTCATTTGAACTAGTTATGGTGAAGAAGAATATGGTTGATATGAAAGTTATCATATGTCTAACCATTTGGTTAACTATTGTTGAACCAAATAATGTACAAGTTTGGGTACGGTTACACAAGCCCAGGAACGTGCATTTCATTTGTGTATAACAAGCTATGTTTTCGATCTAACGGTTGATACGTATTAGCTTGAATCTAATCAGGTTTTCATTTAACGGTGAATATTGAATGCTTTGTTACCAAGCTAACATTGATTGCAAATCCTGATTTGAAAGACTATATAAGGAAGAACTCTAGCAACTGGGAAAACTAATCCCCACACATTCTGTGTGATACTAGTTATGCTAAGCTAGAGTCGATTCTCCTTTAACCTTTGGTTTCTTCTTCTAAACCAGGTTAACGACTTAAAGACTTCATTGGGATTGTGAAGCCATACCGGTACTACTTTTCTTGTAGTTGTGTGATATGATCTTGTTGTTCGAGTACAATTTTAATAATTGGCTTAAGATTTCTACCTCCGATAGGCAAGATAAAAAGTAATCACAAACATCTTCGTCTCATCGTTTGTGATTCCACAATATCTTTTTTCGCTGCATCGATTAATACTATTGTGAGGTGATTGATAATACTAGGTTGTTCTTCGGGAATATAAGACCGGTTTATCAATTAGTTCCTGTTCACCATGATTTATCAAAAGACTAAACAAAACTCATAGGTATATTCGTGGGATACGAATTTATCTATTATCGTAGACTTTTCTGTGTGATATAGATTTGTTTATTAAATTCTTCGACTTTGGGTCGTAGCAACTCTTAGTTGTGGGTGAGATCAGCTAAGGGAATCAAGTACGTAGTATACTACTAGGATCAGAGACGTATGAGCATAATTGTACCTTGGATCAGTGTGAGATTGGTTGGGGTTCAAATACAGTCCAAACCGAAGTTAGTTTGGAGTAGGATAGTGTTTGTAGCGCCTTAATTCAGTGTGTGTTCAATCTGGACTAGGTCCCAGGGTTTTTCTGCATTTGCGGTTTCCTCGTTAACAAAATTTCTGGTGTCTGTGTTATTTTTTTCCGCATTATATTTGCTTATATAATTGAAATAATACAGGTTGTGTGTTGTTCAATCAATTAGAATATCCGACCTTTTGGTTGTTGATTTAAATTGATTGACACTTGGATATTGGTCTTTGGTACCATCCAAGTTTATCTCTTTTTTTTTTAAATTTTATCTCTCTTGTATTTAAATTGAGACTCGCAGTTTGCTTGAGTAAGATTCAAATCGACGGATAGAGATAAAAACTCTTTGGTATACTTTTTATCTAGATTGAGTCTGACTGTCTAGTTGATTTTCTAGAAAGTATATTGGAGTTTGTCCATAAAGATTGCTAAGTGAAATATTGGGTGTGGTTGTTAGATCTCCATTTTTTCAATTGGTATCAGAGCAGGAAAACACGTTTAAGACCTTACAAGTCTGTGTTTGTAGCGATCTGACTCTATGGACATGAGTAGTATCTCTGAAAACGCGTCACCAGAAATAAAAGTTTTGTCTCGTCTACTTCTATTAAAGAGAAAGATTTTTCAATCTCAAATATAGAGGAACCTTATGTTCAAACAAGACAGACAGGCTCCGACATGTGTCTTTCCGGTAACCCTTCAAAAGAGTCTATCTCTCTAAATGAACGAGAAATGCTGAAGAGAGTAACTTGATTCTTAATCTTGCTACAATCCAAGCTGATAGATTTAATCGGTTAAAAAATCAAGTCGATGTCCTGCTTGGTGTTGTAAGGAACTGCAATTTCAAAGAAAACACAGAAGATCACTCTTCACGTATGGTTCTCGAGGCAAGCCTCAAAAAGGATGCTTTGGAAATATAACATCGCTTGAGTAATCTCTCTATTCAAGGATGCTCTAAGCAGTCTAATATACCAAGTACTTCTGCTGCGACTGAAAACGTTCCAGCTCCAGAAGTAAAATCGGAATCCCTTCCATTCAAAAAAAATGTGTCTGAAATCCCCATTAATCAAGGATGTTCCACATCACATGGAAGGAAGAAACCTCCTAACGAGGTTGTTAAGACAACATTGTCTAATCACTCTTGTGATCAAAAAGTATGCCTCTTTTGCAAAACAAAAGGTTCTGCTAAACAAAAAGGAATCTCTAAGTTGAATAAAAATTCCCTTGTTCAACTTCAACGCACCTTGGACTTAATTCTCAAAGGTGTAACTGACATTCGTATGTTTAAACCAGTTGATTTTCGTACTTACCCTGTGTATGTTACCAGGAAGGTCAGTTCGATGAGTTCATCAAATGCTTTGAAGCAGAATAGAAGTCTTAAAAAGAATCGTCTAAGGAAAGATCAAGTCGTTTCCTCTGGAAATAACATTACTCTTGATGTGAACGAAATCCCAGGATAAAGAAGAAAAATTGATGATATGAGAAATAACCTTATGGAGATAATTGAAGGGTATAAAGAAATTGTCGACAGGTTGTCATCCTCCTCAAGTCAAAATTCTTCTGGTAATAACTCAAACTATGCCTCGTATTTTGATGACAGTAAGTTTTATGATAATTTCTCACATCAAAAGGGATCCCTCTCTAGATTCAGAAGGAAAAAGAGAATCGATCATAAACACAATTCTTTTAATGATCCTAAAGCTCATACTTGTGCTAATTAATCACAAGTGATAAGAACTTGCTCATAAAAATCCTGTTGAGCAAGATGTGTAATCAGGTATACTATGGCAATTTTGTATTCTGATTAGTTGAGCTATCTTCTTATCGTCTATAGCTAAACTAGTGTCTGCAGACAATATTTCCTAAAAAGTATTTGTGTGTCTAGTTTTGTTTTTCTATTTGCAATTCTTATTTCCTGCTACACTTGTGCTCTAAACTTCTTCACCAAGGTCATGGAATTTATTGAGCCATGTATGAGTCTCTCATGTAGCAAAAGTTTATGTTGTTTTATTCTTTAAGGGATATGTTGTGTTCGTATGTGTACATGGTTACCATCACGGGTCAACAGTTTGTAAACCCTAAAAACCTCCTTCCCTAAGAAACTACATAAATACAAACCTCTGAGTCTCGTTTGCGTACTCTAAGCTATTTTGGTTTATCAAGGATGTCTTCCTCTTCACAAGCTTGTGGTTTTGATAGAGTCTTTCTGGCTAAAGGTTTTGAATCCATAGGGAGGAAGAAAAGAACCCTTGTTAAATATGATCATCCCAATGCCTCATGTTACTATGCCTACTCGCATGAGGATATTGAAAATGGGGATATGATCTCTGTTGAAGTGGTTCACGACTTTCTTAAATTTTACAAGGAAGAAAAACTGCAGCTTGATGATACCTTGGAAAGTCTTAACGTGTTAAGAATTGAGTTGCAAAAGGTTACGTCTGACCTTGGTCTCATGAAAGCACAAATTAAAGACCTTCTCAATGAATATATCTTTTCTAAATTTGCAGTAGATGCTGTCGATCACAAGTTCAACGATCTCAAGACTCATGAGGATCCAGAACCTTCTATATGACTACAGTTTGTGCTCGGCGTTGGCATAAAGTTTTTTTTTGATTTAGCTTGCCTAGTAAATCTTCTATTTTTCTTGTTTTGCTTAGAAGAATAACTAGAGTTTGGAATAGCCATTATTGTGATTACACATAGCTATGTCCAACGTTTTCATCTTCATGTTTTTAGATTTATTGGTTAAAATTCTAAATTGTTTGGAAGATGATTTTTGCAGTAATAATCTTTATGATTTCATATATTGCAATATTGTTATGGGATATGTGTGTTTACATCCGTGAACTTGATTGTCCCATACTTTGTCAAAAGTAAAGTCGTTCGTGAGTTGATATGTATGTATTGATGAAAGAATGAATTGACTTTTGACAAATACAAAAGTTAAGCCTATTATGTCAATTTTCGATGGAAGATAGGTTAAAACCTTTTGTGTTCAAGGATTGTATTTTTGGATATCATTGTGCAAATGGTGATGGAAAATAGAATGAGTCCTTGATTATTCCACGGTATTAGGTCGATCTCCGATCCAAAAGTTTTGTGTACATACCGTGTTGTTCCATAAGGTGTCTTATGTTGATCTCTATTGACTGAGTCATTGTTTTAGCATAGTTGTTGTTCCATGAGATACTTTGTGTCGAGCATGACCAATTAAATTGATTACTGCGTGATTATTTTAGTTGTGTATTTCAATTAGATTAATTATGGGTCTTCTTGTGATTAATCTAATTGAGTTTTTTAAGTCTCCATAAGTTTACTTGTGTTAAGCATTTCCGATTAAGTTAATCATGGTTCTCTTATGATTAATTTAATATTTTGGATTCAAATTCATACTTGTATGTGATTTGTTATGTCCAACGAAATCCTTCTTTTCTTTTTGAAATTAAGGTCGCTCTTGTTGTTCTTTCGGGAAAGACATTTTATGGGGGAGAGTTCTTTTGAACTTGTGCTTAATTGTCAAATCTTTTTGGGGAGTGCGGCTGTGGAATATTATAGAGGTTATCTTGTATCTTTAAACTCCTTGATGAATGCATTTAGTTTCGGATTTATGATTGCATCTAAATAATATGATATATGCTTTCTTTTGGTCATGAAATGTCTCTTTTGGAAATTTCATTAGGATCTCGTTCTTGTACCTTTGCCAATTTTATTGACAAAAAGGGGGAGAATTAATATGTAGTTCACACTACAAATACATATAGTTTTCGGATCATTGTGTAAGGGGGAGTGGTTTCCATGTGATATGAATTATTGACTACGGGGGAGTGACATATCACCATAGTATTGTTGTTAAAGTTGTGATACAATTGAATTTTGACGTTGTTAAATGATACTATGACACTGTATAACAATGATTGAGAACTCTTGTTTTCTCGTTGTTATAGCTACGGATTTTCAACAACGATGATGCTAAACTTACAAATTTTGGGATCATTGGAGTACTTGGAAGTGACGAAGATTTTGAGTAATGTTGAAGATTAGGCATGTGGAATAGGAGCTACAAAAGTTTATTTATATATTTTTTGTATTCCATATGTATTGATAGTTTTGTCACTAAAGTTGACAAAGGGGGAGATTGTTAGAGCATTGCTCGGTCGAACTCGCATGCGTTTCTATCTAAAGCATGTTTGTCAATGTTAACGATCAAAACTATAAGTCTTGATTTCTAGTCTTGATTTATAGCCTTTGATCAAAACTATAAGTCTTGATGATAATAAGATAATTGAAGGGTATAAAGATATAAAATTCTTTGGTATACTTTTCTCTAAATTGAGTCTGACTTTCTAGTTGATTCTCTTGAAAGTATATTGGAGTTTGTCTATTCATATTTCCAAACGAAATAATGGGTGTGGTTGTTAGACCCCCTCTTTTTGAATTGGTATCAGAGTAGGCAAACACATAAATTTTTTATAAGTCTGTGTTTGTAGCGATCTGAATATGGACAATGCAATCTCTGATAAACGCATCGCCAGAAGTAAAAGTTTTGTTTCTATGAAGTCTATTAAAGAGAAAGATTTGTCAATCTCGCATACAGATGAACCCCGTGATCCAACGAAATAGACTAACATTGGCAAGTGTTACCCTGACTACCTTACCGACGAGTCTGCCTCTGAAGATGAGAGAAATGCAGCCATAGAGAGTGCAGTGATTCTAAAACTTATTAGAATCCAGGATGATGATGTCAATCGGTTGAAACACAAAGTCAATGTCCTTGTTGGTATGATAAAAGATCATGACTCTCTTCTAAAGGTCCTTCGAGAGGAAAACACCTCAGTCTGTTCTTTACAAACTCTACTCGAGGAAAAACTCAAAAGGGACGCTTTGGAAATTGAGCTTATTTTGAGTAATCTCTCTGTTCAAGAATGTTCCAAAGAGTCCACCATACCAACTGCTTCTGATTTTACTGGAAAAATTTATGTTCCAGAAGCAAAGTCGAACTCCCTTCCTGTTGGAAAAGATGTTAATGCTCTTTCCCTTAATCAAGGAATATCCACGTCACATAGAAGGAAGAAGTCTCCCAACGTTGCTGTTGAGTTTGTTCCATCTAATCACTCAGGTGATCAGAAAGTATGTCTCTTTTGTAATTCAAAAGTTCATGTTGAACAAAAGAAGAAATCGAGGTTGAATGACAATTCTATTGTTAATCTTCAACGCACCTTGGATTTAATTCTCAAAGGTGTAACTGACATTCGTATGTCTAAACCATTTGGTTTTAGTACTCACCCTGTGTATCCTACCAGGAAAGTCAGTTCGAGATGTTCTTCAAATGTTCAAGAACTTAACAGACTCCCCAACATATTTCGTCCAAGAAGAGATCAAGGATCTTCTTCGATTAAAAAGGGAGATAATGTTGTTTGTGATGTGAAAAAGGTACCAGAAGCTGATAGAAAAAATGGAGAGCTGAGACAACCTAAAAATGATAATTGAAGGTTATAAAGAGATTATTCACAGGTTGTTCTCTAGTCAAATCTCTTCAGGTAAGAATCCACACTATGCATCATATTTTGATGATAGTCTATTTTATGATAACTTTTCACATCATAACGGTTTTCCTCCAAAAATCAGAAGAAAGATGTTTAACCGAAAACAACATTCATTTGATGAGCTCAAGGCTCATACTTGTGCAACTTGATCACAAGGTTGAAATCTCACTCATAATAAAAAATCCTGGTTGAGTGAGATATGATCAGGTATACTTGATGACAAAGTTTTTCTGATTCTCTAGATATTTTCTTATCGTTCTTAGCTGGATTATCATTTACAAACATGTTTGCATAAGTATTTGTATGTTTGTATTGACAAACCCTTGATTTCTTAATTTCGTATTTTGAAATTTTAATTGTGTCAAAAAGGTCAGTTTTATGCTCTAAACTTCTCTTGTGAGATCTCAATTTTCGTAGAGTCAAGTTTTCTGAAAGTTTTCACATAAGCTACTTTTGGCATCAGTTTCATTATCATATGGGTTAAAGTTGGGGTCGAACGGGTACCTTTGTCATGGACCTACTTTGGAAACCCTAATATCTGTTTTCTTGAGAAAACGTATATATATACCAAACCTTTAAAGAGAGTACGCATTCTCTTCCTTTTAATTCTCAAGAATGGCTTATCCTCCATGTTCTTGAAATTTGCCAGCAAATTCTCTTGATGATGCTGTTTATTTTGAGTTTGTTTTAAAGAAGAAAAGAACCATTGTTGAAGCTGACGAACTCAAACCCGGTGCATCATGCTATTATGCATATTCTCATCAAGATAGAGAAAAGGCTGAGGTGGTCTCTGCTGAGGTGGTTCATGGTTTTCTTAAAGATCTAGAGGAAGCAAAACTAAAGCTTGGAAATTCTATGAAGAATCTTTATGTGTTACGAACTGAGTTTGGAAAGGTTAACTCTGACCTTGTTCTCATGAAATCACATGTTAAGGATCTCCTCAAAGAGGATATCTTCTCTGAAGATGCAGTCAATGTTGCCAATCACAAGCTTGAAGGTTTTGAAACCCATGAAGGTTCCGGTTGAGAACTCTGATTTTATCTTGTGATTGTTTTGGTTTTTAGAGTTGTTTTGATTTGTTGTCTAGGAAACTTCTTATGAGAATTTATTCTTGTATTTTTAAGAAGGATAACTAGGGTTTGGAATAGCCATTATTGTGAGTACACATAGCTATTTCCAACGTTTTCATCTTGTAATGTGTTTATATTTATTTGTTTAAATTCTAAAGTTTATTTGAAAGATGATTTTTGTAGTACTAATCTTTATGGCTTCATATATTGCAAATTTTTATAGGATATGTTGTTTACGTTCGTGAACCTTGACTATCCCATATGTGCTCAAAAGTTATCTCTATCATATGTCGTTATGAAAATATTGATAAAAGATAGAATGAAATTTTGACAACAAAAGTTAAGCCTATTGTGCCATTATGCAAATATTGATGGAAGATAGGATGAACTTTTGTCTACAAATATTAACTCTATTACATGTCATTGTGCAAATAGTGAGAAAAATAGAATGAATCTTTGTTTATTCTGAAGTATTGGTCCTTCACTGATCCACATCTTTGTGCATATACTGTGTTGCTCCATAAGTTTTCTCATGTCGAGCATGACCAATTGAATTGATCATTTTTCTTTTGTGGTTAATTTAATTGAACCCTTTGGATACAACTTCATGTTCTCATGTGATTTGATTATGTCCAAAGAAATCCTTCTTTTCTTGTAAAAGTAAGGTCGCTCTTGTTGTTCTTTTGGGAATGATATTTTATGGGGGAGAGTTCTTTTTGAACTTGTGCTTAATTTACAAATCTTTGTGGGGAGTGCGGCTGTGGAATATTGTAGGAATTTCTTGTATATTTATAAACTCCTTGATGAATGCATTTAGCTTCGGCTATATGATTGCATCTAAACAAGTTGATATGTTGCTCTCTTTTGGTCATGAAGTATCTCTATGGAAATTTCATTAGGATCCCACTAGTTTTTTTACCTTTGCCAATTTATATTGACAAAAAGAGGGAGAATTAATGTGTAGTTTCATACTACAAATACATATGGTTTACGGATCATTATGTAAGGAGGAGTGGTTTTCATGTGAGATGAACTATTGACTAAGGGGGGGGGGGTGATAGATATCACCCGGTATTATTGTCAAAGTTGTGGTAAAAGTTAACTTTGATGTTGTGTAATGATACTATGACATTATATAACAATGATTGAGAGCAACTGTTTTCTCATTGTTATAGCTACGGATCTTCAACAGTAATGATGCTGAATTGAACATCGATGGAATCATTGGAGTACTTGGAAGTGACGAAGATTTCGAGTATCATTGAAGAACCAAGGAGATCAAGCATTTGGATGAAAACCTACAAAGTTTTATTTATTTTGTAATACATATGTATTGATAGTTTTGTCACTAAAATTGATGAAGGGGGAGATTGTTAGAGCACTGCTCGGTCAAACTCTCAATCGTTTCCATCTCAAGCTTGTTTGTCAATGTTAGTGATCAAAACTATAAGTCTTGATTTCTAGTGTACTTATAGATGTCTCGGACTAGGATAGATTGTGTAGTTGAGCATTAGACTTCACGGTGTTCATCATTGAAGACGACGAACTACTAAGGAGAGCTTGTGGAACTTCATCAACAAAAAGGTATGTGGAGACTGAAACTCATCTATCACTCGGAAAGTCTATTTCTACTCTATCTCCTATATTGAGACATAAGTCGTTTTACGATATGGTTTTCATTTATACACATTTGAGATTTTGAGCTGAGTTTCACTCGCTTACATATTTCTCGAAATATGTGTTGGTAAGCTTTCGCTTCAACCAAGTTCATCTTATATTCTTGATGAAAGTAAAAATATGATCATGTGAAAATTACCGAGTAACATCTTACATGGTTTGTGTGATACAATCATTTGATGTAGGCTTGGAATGTTTCGTTATAATTATTTCAATAACTCGAAAATTTCTTTGATGCTAATAATATGTGAAAACATCTATTGTCATCCTCTAAGAAAGTTCCAATGATTGAAATAAGAGTTTAGAACACTTAACCATGATTGGATTGTGACATGTTGTGCATTCTTGCATATATGTAATCCATGTCCGGGAACCATATTATGCATACTCGTATGCGTACCTGTTGGAGGAAACCGGGAACCTAAGTATGCGTACTGGCGTAAAGTTCATGTCCGAGTTTTTCTGTTGTAGTTTGGAAGTGTTGTGGTATGCGTACCCGTTCGCGTACTGGCGTAACCCAAACTCAGTCCTGGTATTTCAAGTATGCGTACCCGTATGCATACTTGAAGGTTAAAGTTTTAAAATCGGTTATGTTCATGAACTAATACATTTATATAATAAGGAATGCAATCTTTGCAAACCATGGCTATAATGTTGATGAATTCATTCAAGTGAATCAAACCGATTTTGCTTCGATTGTGTTCTTATATACTTTTATGATAATATAGCAATTGAACAACTCTTTAACTAGTTTCATTTGAGTCATTTGAACTAGTTATGGTTAAGATGAATACGATTGATATGAAAGTGTTCATATATGTAACTTTTGTTAACTGTTGTTGAGCCAACCAGTGTACACGTTTAGGTACAGTTACTCAAACCTAAATGAAGGTACATTTCATTTGTGTATGACAAGCTAAGTTCGATCTAACGGTTGAAAGATATTATCTTGGGTTTAATTAGGTTTTCATCTAAATGCTTTGTTACCAAGGTAACTAAGATTGCAAACCCTGATTTGAAAACTATATAAAGGAGAACTCTAGCAACTGGGAAACCTAATCCCCACACCTCCTGTGTGATACTAGTTGCATAATCTAGAGTCGACTCTCCTTTAACCTTAGGTTTTTCACGAAACCCTGTAGGTTAACGACTTGAAGACTTCATTGGGATTGTCCCAACTATTTTCTCTGTAGTTGCGTATTCTGATCTTGCTGTTTCTATCGTATTGAGTACTATCTTCTCTAAGATTTGCTTGAGATTTAATCTCCGATAGGAAAGATAAAAATAAGTCACAAACATCTTCGTCTCATCGTTTGTGATTCCATAATATCTTGTTTTGTTTCTATACGATTAAGATTATTGTGAGGTGATTGATAATACTAGGATGTTCTTGGGGAATATAAGTCCAGTTTATCAATTGTAGTAGGCTAGTGTCTGTAGCGGCTTAATACAGTGTGGTGTTCAAATATGGACTAGGTCCCGAGGTTTTTTTTTGCATTTGCAGTTTTCCTCGTTAACAAAATTATGGTGTCTACGTTATTTCTTTTTCGCATTATATTTTGTTATATAATTGAAATATCACAGGTTGTGCGTTGAATCGATCAATTGGGAAATCCAACCTTTGGTTGTTGATTGAAATTGATTGATCCTTGAATATTGGTCTTTGGTACCGTTCAAGTTATTTCTCTTATATTCGGTCGGTCTCGCAAATTCCTATTTCCTGATTGCAGATTGAATTAAGAGATAGAGATATAAAACTCTTTGATATATTTTTCTCTAGATTGAGTCCGACTGTTTAGTCGATTCTCTTGAAAGTATATTGGAGTTTGTCTATTCAGATTGCCAAACGAAATATTGGTTGTGGTTGTTAGACCCCCGCTTTTTCAATATGTTCTTGTGATTCCATCTTGCTAATATCTCAAGTCTTGTCCACCGCTTGATTTATTAGAGGACTCAAACACACTCTTTCTTTCGCTTTTCGAACATGCAGGCCGAAGCACATATTTAAAGAATTAAGGTTGAGTGAGTTTTCAAACCGAGTTTTTGTGTCAAATCAAATTTTAAAAGTTATTAATTTGCTTAATAAAAAGGGTACCTTTGTCCGACCCAAAAGATATTAATCACGTTAATATGAACCTATATTAAGGCGTTATTACGACCCATGATTTATCTTTTTTTCCTTCTTTTCTTTGTAAAACTACACAATTTTTCATTCCTTTAAAAAGTTATTAATGGAGGGAAAACAAAAATCCTCATTCCTTAGAATTCAATCAGCCAATTTTTCGTTCACGTTTTGGTTTTTTCTAAAATCAAATCCTTTATATTTTTAGTTTTTGAAACAATCACAAATCTAAGTTAGTAAGTTAATTATTTGATCCAGCCTTTTATGGATGCATTTTTATAGCCAAAGTACAACTGAGAAGTCATTCAAAAAAAAAATATTTGAAAGATAAGAGCATGCTACTAATACATAGTGTTATCTTATTACCAAGTTCTGCTATGGCGTCTCTGGATAGGTTTGACTAAATGAATTATAAGCACAAAAGGAAAAGAGGGTGGCTCTGAGGATTGGGTGAACATTGATTCAACTCAGTTTCTTATCCGATTCACTCATATTTTAATCATTAAATCATAAAAGATTAATCGATTTCTGCATCTAGATATCCTATGTCTTAATCCTTTAATTTAAAGCTAGATTCGTCTTTCGATGATTTGATCTTATTTTACTTAGTTTTGCTCTACAAATCGGGATAAATTTGTAGCCAACTCGGTGCTTTTAATCCATCAAATTTCTCTCTTTCTTGATCAATCTTTGTCCAATTTCTCTAAAACCCGTCCTACCTTTTCTTTTGTGTTATTCATTCTAGTTTTCGATCTAGAAATTTAAGGAGTTTTTCCTAGTTCTGTTCCTTTGACCTAATTGTAATTTTAGTTTTCTTTCTTCTCAATTCATAAATCCCCTGATTTTATGTCTCTTTAGATTTGTCTCTTCTTTTCAGTTTATTTTCTCTAGGATTTTTTCTCTATAATCCCCCTTTTTTTCTGTTGATTCCTGTTCTCACCTGCCTCCTCTCTACTTTTATATCCTGCTTCTTTTCTTTCTATCTTTTCTTTGTTTCCTTTATGAAAATCTTACTAGCGAACGTGATATTAGTGTTGTGTTTTCTTTCCTCAGGATTCAGGGGAACGGTGTATGGAGCTGATGCTCGGTGGAGGACAAACCTGGTCATTGACTCGCTTTCGAGAAGTATTTTGGAGTTGGTCCGATTTAAACTGCTCCTAAGTCATGGCGGCGCAGTTGCTGCAATCCCAAGTAAGGAACCTTTTATTTACAAGAATAAAACTACCCAAATGCAAAGGTCGGAGTAATCCTAGGAATATCAATCATTCATATTATCAGTCTGGGCTCTTTGTTGGTGTTAAGGCTTAAGAAAATGGGAAATTTATCCTATTTACAGTCCTTTGGTTTCATGAAACTCAAGTTTGTTACTTTAAGTGATGGTTCAAATGACTATTTTCATCAGCCTAAGGGAAGTAAGAAAATGAAATTGGGTATGGATAGTGTTTTATATAAGAAAGATTGTGCAAATGTTAACTCTGTGTCAATAAATTTTAGTTGTTCGATTTTGATCCCAAGAGATAAATTAAAAGATGGTTTAAGGAGTAAGGATCCATTAGATGATATATTTAACACAGTCAGAAAAGACACCCTTAAAGTTAATTCTGTTAGTGATAACAGAAAAATTGAAAGGAAGAGAAAGAGTCAGTCGATTTTGTTTTGGCTCTTAATCAAGGTTGTGGGTTTGGATAGAAAGAATGACAAAATGAAACTGGGTTTGGATAGTGAGTTAAATAAGAAAGATTGTGCAAACGTTAACTGTGTGTCAATAAATTATAGTAGATCGTTTTTTATACCAAGAGATAAATTGAAAGATTATTTAAGAAATAAGGTTCCAGTATATGATATATTAAAGGTAGTTAATAAACACATTTTTAAGATTATTTATGCTAGTGATAATAGACAAATTGAAAGAAACAAAAAGAATCAGTCTGTCGTGGTTTGGATCTTGAACAAGTTTGTGGGCTTGGATAGAAAAAATGATATTGTAATCACGGATATTCATAAAAATAAAAATAAAAAATACCGATGAGGCTAAGGCTGAGCATCAAGGAAATGCACCTAATACCTTGGATCCTTATAAGGTAACAAGTCCCATTAATCTCACTATATTCATGTTTTATTACTTCCTTTCAATATGTGCTTTACTATCTATACATCGCATTTGCTGCTTAATTTGTCTTACCAGTATTTAGAAAATTTTATCTTGTGACTTTGCCAAAATGTTATTTAGATATATTCTTCTCTTTCTAGAAAATCTCTTAACTACTCTTTCACCTCTCAATCATTATAATTTTTTTTGTTATGTCTTGATGGATGAAAGAGCTATAGGGCATGACTTTAAGATTTTATCCTGGAATCGGCAGAGTTTTAGGCCCAAATTAAAACAAGTTCATCTGAGTGATCATCTGAGTCATTTAAACGCAACTCTTAAACAACACCATGTTTATATTAGAAATGTCATTTTCTGTATTTCAATTCATACATGTTTATTTATAAAATGCATCATTAATAGTTATTTGCCTTTCTATAAGAAAATGATGTTCTTCTACATGGTTATGGAAGATAGAGATTATGGGTATGATTTCAAGGTTTTATCCTGGAATCTCCAGGGCATTAAGGTTGCTTTAAAGCAAAATCACTTAAAATTTTTAAATAAATCTCATAATTTAGATATGATTTTCCTGTCTGAAACCAAAGTCAACATATCAGTAGTGGAAAAGGTGCTCAAAAGTTTAAAAGTAAAAGACTGGTTCATTATACCCTCTATTAGCAGATATGGTGGTTTCGCTATTGCTTGGAATCAGGGAGTTTCTGCTAAACTCATTTCATTTAATGATAATATTTTTCATTTCCAAGTGTTTTAAGATAATATGAATGTCTTTATTACTTTTATGTATGGTGCTTTAGATAATAACCTTAGAAATGATCAGTGGGACTTTATTAAAAGCATCAGTACTGTGAATGCCCCTTGGACTATTATAGGTGATATGAACTTTATCCTTCATAAAGATGATAAGGAAGGTGGAAATAGTCCATAAACCAGTAGTTTTACTTATGTTTTCCATTGTATTCAGATATTAGGTCTAGTTGACCTTAACTTTACTGGCTTGCCATTTACTTGGACTAATAAAAGAACATGTAACCATCACATACAGGAGAAAACTGATAGGGCTTTAGTAAACCATAAATGGTTAGAACAGGTTCCAAAATCTTGTAATAAACACCTAACTAGGGTCGCTTCGGACCACGCCCCTATTTTACTAGAAACCATTCCAGTTAGGGATAAATGCATGAAACCTTATAGATATATGAAATGTTGGATGGAGCATGAGAACTATTGAAATGTCATAGAAAAATCAATACAAAAAAGTAGAACTAAAAGTTATAACTTGTTTAAGACTCTAAAAAATTTAGAATATGACCTTAGAGCTTGGAATAAATCTGACTTTGGAAACATTTTCAAAAACATATCTAATATCCTTGAAAATATTGAGAATGAAAATAAAAAACCATATATTTTAGAAACGAAAGTTAAGATTGACCAGTTACAAATTGAGCTGGATAACATGTGAAAGAAAAATGGATCAATAAAAACGACAATAACACAAAGTTTTTTCATCAGCATGCTTCAGATAGGAATAGATATAACAGAATACACGCTCTAAAAGATAGCTCTGGCCTTTGGATTAAAGGCCAGCAGCAGTTAATTCTTTGTTAAATAACCATTTTAAGAACATTGATATTTCAAATGAAAATGATATTAATCCTATCTTCTCTAAGATTTTAAGGCCTTTTATAAATGCTATTGATAATAATAAACTGAATGAAATACCTAGCGAGGCTGAAACTAAAGAGGCTTTGTTTACGATGAATGCTTGGGGGGCGCCTGGACCTGATGGATTCCCCCTGGCTTCTATCAACACCATTGGGACCTTCTTAAGGAGGACTTAGTTCTTTGGGTCCAGAAGGTTTTTAAAGATAAATGTTTTAATCAAAAAGTTAATCATTCTTTTATAACTCTTGTTCCTAAAACTAAATCCCCAAAAACCCCTAGTGATTTCAGACCTATTAGTCATAGTAATGCCTTTTATAAGATAGTGACTAAAATTATTGCCAATAGAATTAAGCATTTGTTGGATAAAATTATCTCTCAAAACCAATCCGCTTTCATCCCAAATAGGCAGATTACGGATAATATAGTTGTTGCTCATGAAATCCTTCATACTATGAAAACTAGTAAAAGAAAGAATGGACATATGGATCTAAAATTGGACCTTTCTAAAGCCTTTGACAGACTTGAATGGGATTTTGTGATCTTTGTGTTTAAAAAATTTGGCTTCTCTAGTGATTTCTGTGATTTAATTTATCATTGCATGTCTACTGTTTCTGCTTATGTTCTTGTTAATGGCTCACCAGGTGAAACTTTCTTCCCTACTAGAGGGATTAGACAGGGTGACCCGATCTCACCCTATATTTTCATTATTTGTATCGAATCTCTATCTAAGCTTGTTTACCATGCTGAAACAAATGGTAAAGTTTATGGTATAAAAGTTACTAAAAACTGTCCATCTGTTTCTCATCTATTCTTTGCTGATGACTCTTTTATTTTCACCTCTGCTACAATAGTTCAAGCTAGGAATTTACTTGATACTCTTAAGATATTTAGTGATTCTTCTGGTCAGGTTATAAATTACCATAAATCTGAAATATATTTTAGCAAAAAAGTAGAAACCAAACATGGAAAATTGTTAGCTAGAATCCTCAAAGTTGGTAGAATAACAAAAAATGACACTTACTTAGGAACTCCTTTGTTTTTTTAATAGATCCAAAAGTTTCAATTATCAGAATTTGTTAGATAGAGTTTATAATAGGATGCAAGGCTGGAAGGCCAAATTTCTGTCCCAAGCAGGTAGAACTACTCTCATATGTTCGGTCACTAGTGTTATGCCCATGTACCAGATGATGTGCTTCCTTCTTCCTAAAAAAACTTTAGATAAATTAGATGCTCTGCAAAGAGACTTCTGGTGGCAGAAGAGTAAGAGTAATAGAGGATTGTACATTAAGGCCTGGGATTTCATTTTCTCTAGTAAAGCTAAGGGAGGCTTAGGTATTAAGAGCCCTTATAAATTCAATCTAGCCTTACTTACTAGACTTGCTTGGCGCTTGACTGAAAACCCAGATAAACTCTGGTGTATAATTCCCAAACATAAATATTTTCCAAACTCTGAACTCCTTAACTATAAGAAGAAATTTGTTAAATCTTGGGTCTGAACTAGTATTTGTAAGGGCCTAGACATTATTAGAGAAAATCACTGTTGGTAGTTAGGTAATGGTAATGATATCGAAATTTGGTCTGATAAATGGTTGCCTGAAGGTGAAATCCCTAGACTTAGAAATAGTAACATCACCCGGTTGGTCTCCAAAGTTTTTGATTTAATTGATGGCCAGGGTAACTGGAATCTTAATCTTATTCATAATGTGTTTGACAATGATACTGTAGAAAGCATAAAATTTCTTGAACCTGTTTGTGATTCTACTAGAAAAGACACTTTGAAATGGATAGGTACAAAAGATGATGTTGTTTCTGTGAAATCTGCCTAAAATTTCTTATGTGATAGAAATAATATTAATTTACCAGTTGAATGGAAAGGAATTTGGAATCTTAATATAATGCCTAGAGTTAAAATTTTCTTATGGAAAACCTTAAGTGAGTGTCTCCCTGTTAGGGAGATCTTGGGTAAACATACTCCTATTGATATTCAATGCCCCTTGTGTAATTGTGTAGTAAGTGAAAGTATTGATCACCTTTTTACTAAATGTGTGTTTTCTGAAGCAATTTGGAGAGGATTATCCATCTCAAATAATTTTTATATTGCTGCTAATATTTCTTATAAAGATAAGTGTATCATTTGGCTGAAAGACTATGCTAATAGGGATTATTATTCCTATGTTCTATGGTATATTTGGAAGTATAGATGTAAAGTTGTCTTTGATAGGGATAAACCTAACCCAAATGATTTAATTGAGTTTATTAAGAAGGAATGTCCTCAATATCTGAGTAAGAATTTGTTTACTGCTAGAGTCTCGAAAAATCCATGTTTTTGTGATGAATCTCACCCAAACTGTGCTCATGAAAGTTGTTAGAGCATTGCTCGGTCGAACTCGCATGCGTTGCTATCTCAAGCATGTTTGTCAATGTTAGTGATCAAAACTATAAGTCTTGATTTCTAGTCTATTATAGCTAAGTCTCGGACTAGGATAAAAAAGTGTAGTTGAGCTCAAGCCTCAAGGAATTCATGGCGATTCATCATACAAGTAAAAGAACTACTCAAGGAACCGGTGCAACTTATCGACAAAAAGGTATGTGAAGACTTGAACTTATCTGTCACTCAAAAGTCTATCGACTCTATCTCCTACTCTTTGATACAAGAAGTCGTATGATATATATATAGACTTGGATTATACACATTTGGTATTTCGATCCGAGTATACCTCGTCTATCTATATCTCGAAATATGTGTTGGTAAGCTTTTCGCTTCGATCAAGTTTATCTTTACCATGTGACAAAAGTCATGATATGTTTCAATCATCTTGAAAATTGCTTTGACGAGAAATGGCGTAATAACTATACAACGTCCTCTAAGATGTTTCAATGATTGAAATGAGAGTTTAGATTACATAACCAATGGTGGACATAAGCATTGTTGTGGAAACACATTTATGCATAAGTCCTATTCCTTGAACCAAAGTTTGCGAACTTTGTTGATCAAGAGAACCAGAAGAATGGCGTGAGCCAAGTCCGCGAACTCAGTCCGTGAACTGCCGAAGTTCTCAAACCCGAGAATTTCTGCTGGATGTTATAAACTACTTGCATGAAGCTAAGTCCGCGAACTCAGTCCGTGAACCGGTGAAGTTCTCAAACCAGAGAATTTCTGCTGGAGTTTGTAAACTCTGCCCGGTAACTTAAGTCCGCGAACCTAGTCTGCGAACTTGAGAAGGTTATATATCTGAAGATGATTTCTGAAATTAAACTTAAAAATACTAAGGAATACAGTTTGCAAACGGTGGCTATAAAAGTTCATGAACCGATTCAAGTGAATGAAATCATCTTTGCTTCAATTATGTCTTGTGTAGTACATGAGATTTCCTTGCAATTGAACAACTCTCTAACTAGTTAATTTGAAGTCATTCGAACTAGTTATAGTGAAGAAGAACATGGTTGATATGAAATACTCATATGGATAACCATTTAATTAACTATTTTTGAACCAACAAGTGCATACGTTTGGGTATGGTTAACAAACCTAGAAGCGTGCATTGTCAAGTGTGTATAACAAGCAAAGTTTTCGATATAACGGTTGAGAAATATTAGCTTGAATCTAAATCAGGTTTTCATCTGACTGGGGATATTGATTGCTTTGTTACCAAGGTAACCTAATTCCAAACCCTGATTTAAAGACTATATAAAAGAGACATCTAGTATTGTGAAAAACTAATCCCACACCTTATGTGTGATACTAGTTTGCATACTAGAGTCGATTCTCCTTTAACCTTTGGTTTTCTTATTCTAAAAAAAGGTTAATGAATTAAAGACTTCATTGGGATTATGAAGCCAGACCGATACTACTTTTATCATAGTTGTGTGATCTAATCTTGCATCTTCTATCGTACAAACATATTCGTATCATTGTTTGTGATTCCACAACATCTTGTTTCGCTACCATGTGATTAAGATTTTTGTGAGGTGATTGATAACTCTAGGATGTTCTTCGGGAATATAAGACCGGATTATCAATTGGTTCCTGTTCACCTTGATTATTATCAAAAGGCGGAACAAAACCTTTAGGGTTTATCTGTGGGAGACATATTGATCCTTTGATAGACTTGTCTGTGGGAGACAGATTTGTTTATTTTCAAAGCCTGCGATTTTGGGTCATAACGACTCTTAGTTGTGGGTGAGATCATCTAAGGGAATCAAGTGCGTATTATCCTGCTGGGATCAGAGGCGTAGGGAGTACAAATGTACCTTGGATCAGTGGGAGACTGATTGGGGTTCAATTACAGTCCAGTCCGAAGTTAGCTTGGAGTAGGGATTGACTTTGACGAGACCTTTGCTCCTGTGGCACACCTTGAGTCCATTCGTCTTTTTTTTATCTCATGCTTGTTTTCTTAAGGTTAAGCTGTTTCAAATGGATATAAAATCCGCGTTCCTAAACGGAATTTCAAAGGAGGAAGTCTATGTCGCTCAACCTAAGGGTTTTGAAAACCCTGATTTCCCAGATCATATGCTAAAACTCAAAAAGGCATTGTATGGGTTGAAACAAGCACCTAGATCCTGGTTTGAAAAACTTACCACTTCTCTCATTAGAAAAGGTTTTTCAAGAGGCGGAGCTGATAAAACTTTGTTTACAAAATGGAGTGGAAAAGATGTGGCTATTTCTCAAATCTATGTAGATGATATCATCTATGGATAAACTTCTGAAAAATTTGCAAATGACTTCCAAGTATCTCTTGCTAAGGAATTTGAAATGAGCAACGTTGGTGAATTAAAATTCTTCTTAGGATTACAAATTCAACAACATAAGGATGGAATTTACTTATCCCAAGATAAGTATGCTCGAGACCTTTTGACAAGGTTCGGTCTGGATAAGTCTTCTCCAAAATTAACACCTATGCCCACTACTGGTAAACTACATAGAGATGAGAAATGAGAAAAAGTGGATCATAAGCTGTATCGATCTATTATTGGTAGCCTTTTGTATCTTACAGATACTAGACCTGATATTTCTTTCAGTGTTGGTTGTTGTGAGGTTTCAGGCAAATCCAAAGGAATCTCATCTTGCAGCTGCAAAAAGGATCATTCGATATATTAATCATACTGCTGGGTATGGTTTATCTTACACTTTTGATACTAACACTGATCTATTTGCTTATTCAGATGCTGATTGGGCAGGATGTGTAGAAGACAGAAAAAGTACATCAGGGGGTTTCTACTATGTAGGACTGAATCTTATAGCTTGGTATAGCAAGAAGAAAAATTCTCAATCTCTGTCTACATGTGAGGCAGAATATATTGCTGCTGGATCATGCTGTACTCAACTCCTATGGATGAAACAAATACTAGATGATTATGGAGTTGATACTGGAATAATGAAGATCTTTTGTGATAACTCTAGTGAGATTCGAATCACTGAGAATCCCTTTGAGCACTCAAGAACAAAGCACATTGACATAAGGTACCATTTTATTCACGATCTCTATGAAAATGGTATCATAAGTATGGAATTTGTGCCTTCCGAACAACAATTGGCTGATATTCTTACCAAACCATTAGACACTGCTATGTTTCAACATTTGCGACAGTCTGTTGGTGTTGTTTTAGTTCATTAAAACGTTTCTATAACTCTTGCCCCTATGCTTATCTCTATATTTTGGGCAATTGAGTTTGAAACTCCAGTAGGTTTACTCCAGTTCAGTTTCTGTACAGTTGTTTTTCTCTTGTTAGTGTCATTTTTGTTTCAAAATCCTTCTTTTCTTTTGAAATTAATGTCGCTCTTGTTGTTCTTTCAGGAATGACATCAAATGGGGGAGAGTTCTTTTGAACTTGTACTTAATGGTCATATCTTGAGGGGTGTGCGGATGTGGAATTTTAGAGGGGTTATCTTGTATCTTTAAACTCCTTGATGAATGCATTTATCCTCGACTTTATAATTGCATCTAAATTAGTTGGTATGTATTTTTCCTTTTGTCATGAAATGTCTCTCTCGGAAATTTCGTTATGATCCCGTTCTTGTACCTTTGCCAATTATATTGACAAAAAGGGGGAGAGTTAATATGTAGTTCACACTATAATACATATGGTTTACGGATCATTGTATAAGGGGGAATGGTTTCCATGTGAGATGGAGTATTGACTAAGGGGAAGTGATACATATCACCATAGTATTATTGTTGAAGTTGTGATACAATTGTACTTTGACACTGTGTAATAATACTATGACATATTATAACAATGATCGAGACCGATTCTTTCTCATTGTTATAGATACGGATCTTCAACAGCGGTGATGCTAAACTTACAACCTTTGGGATCATTGGAGTACTTCGAAGTGACGAAGATTTCGAGGAATGTTGAAGATTAGACATGTGGAATAGGAGCTACTAAAGTTTCTTTATCTTTTTTGTATTCCATATGTATTGATAGTTTTGTCACTAAAATTGACAAAGGGGGAGATTGTTAGAGCATTGCTCGGTCATAATCGCATGCGTTTCTATCTCAAGCATGTTTGTCAATGTTAGTGATCAAAACTATAAGTCTTGATTTCTAGTCTATTATAGCTAAGTCTCGGACTAGAATAGAAAGTGCAGTTGATCTCAAAGACTTCATGGCGATTCATCATACAAGTAGAAGAACTACTCAAGGAACCGGTGGAACTTCTCGACAAAAAGGTATGTGAAGACTTGAACTTATCTGTCACTCAAAATTATATCTACTCTATCTTACTCTTTGAGACAAGAAGTCGTATGCTATATATATAGACTTGGATTATACACATTTGGTATTTCGAGCCGAGTACACATCGCCTATCTATATCTCGAAATATGTTTTGGTAAGCTTTTCACTTCGATCAAGTTTATCTTTACCATGTGACGAAAGTCATGATATGTTTTAATCATCTTGAAAATTTCTTTGACGAGAAATGGTGTAACAACTATATAACATCCTCTAATAATGTTTTAATGATTGAACTGAGAGTTTAGATTATATAACCAATGGTGGACATAAGCATTGTTATGGAAACACATTTATGTATAAGTCCTATTCCTTGAACCAAAGTTTGCGAACTTTGTTGATCAAGAGAATCGGAAGAATGGCGTGACCAAGTCCGCGAACTGTCGAAGTTCTCAAACCCGAGAATTTCTGCTGGATGTTATAAACTACTTGCATGAAGCTAAGTCCGCGAACTCAGTCTGCGAACCCAGTCCGCGTACCGGCGAAGTTCTCAAACCCGAAAATTTCTGCTGGAGTTTGTAAAATCTGCCCGGTAACTTAAGTCCGCGAACCTAGTCTGCGAACTTGAGAAGGTTATATATCTGAAGATGATTTATGAACTTAAACTTAAAAAGACTAAGGAATACAGTTTGCAAACGGTGGCTATAAAAGTTCATGAACCGATTCAAGTGAAGTAAATCATCTTTGCTTCAATTGTGTCTTGTGTAGTACATGAGATTTCCTTGCAATTGAACAACTCTCTAACTAGTTCATTTGAAGTCATTCGAACTAGTTATGGTGAAGAAGAACATGGTTGATATGAAATGCTCATATGGCTAACCATTTGGTTAACTATTGTTGAACCAACAAGCGCATAATTTTGGGTACGGTTAAAAAACCTATAAGCGTGCATTGTCAAGTGTGTATAACAAGCTAAGGTTTCGATCTAACGGTTGAGAAATATTAGCTTGAATCTAAATCAGGTTTTCATCTAACGGTGGATATATATTACTTTGTTACCAAGGTAACCTAACTGCAAACCCTGATTTGAAAGACCATATAAAGGAGACATCTAGTATTGTGCAAAACTAATACCCACACCTTACGTGTGATACTAGTTTGAATACTAGAGTCGGTTCTCCTTTAACCTTTGGTTTTCTTCTTCTAAAACCAGGTTAACGACTTGAATACTTCATTGGGATTGTGAAGCCAGACCGATACTACTTTTATCGTAGTTGTGTGATCTGATCTTGCATCTTATATCATACGAGTACAATCATATTTATTGGCTTGAGATTGATATCTCCGATAGGCAAGATATAAAAAGTAATCAGAAACATCTTCATCTCATTTTTGTGATTCTGCAACATCTTGTTTCGCTACCATACGATTAAGATTGTTGTGAGGTGATTGATAACTCTAGGCTGTTCTTACGGAATACAAGACCGGATTATCAATTGGTTCCTGTTCACCTTGATTATTATCAAAAGACGGAACAAAACCTTTAGGTTTTATCTATAGGAGACAGATTGATCCTTTGATAGACTTGTCTATGGGAGAAGATTTGTTTATTGTCAAAGCCTGCGGTTTTGGGTCGTAGCAACTCTTATTTTTGGGTGAGATCAACTAAGGGAATCAAGTGCGTAGTATCCTGCTGGGATCATAGGCGTAGAGAGTACAATTGTACCTTGGATCAATGGGAGACTGATTGGGGTTCAACTACAGTCCAGTCCAAAGTTAGATTGGAGTAGGCTAGTGTCTGTAGCGGCTTAATACAATGTGTGTTCAATCTGGACTAGGTCCCGGGGTTTTTCTGCATTTGTAGTTTCCTCGTTAACAAAATTTCTGGTGTCTGTGTTATTTCTATTTCCGTATTATATTGTTTTATCTTTATAATTGAAATAATACAGGTTGTGTGTTAGATCATCAATTAGAGTAATCCAACCTTTGGTTGTTGATTGTCATTGATTGATCCTTGGATATTGGTCTTTGGTACTATCCAAGTTATTCCTTGTGTTTGATTAAAGACTCGCTGATTTCTATTAGCTCGAGTAAATCAAAACAAGACGGAGATATTAACTCCTTGAGATACTTTTACCTAGATTGAGTCTAACTGTCTAGTTGATTCTCTAGAAAGTATTTCGGAGTTAGTCCATACAGATTGCTCATCCAAATATTGGGTGGTGTTGCTTTTTCAAAAGTGATGATGTTTTGTAGAATGTTTCGTACATCTACTTCGATGCTGCTTTTGAAATTTTTTCAAAAAAAATTGCGTATGGTATAGTTGAAGTGAATAACAAGGGTCTGATTGTTAACTTTACAGGAGGAACAAGATGGTGTTCAAGTGCTGAAGAAGCCGAGTCCAGAGCCTGTAGAGAAGCAACAAAATGGGTCCAAGATCGTGGAAATGAAAGATTAGTATTCTCAATGACAATCAAAATGTTGTCAACAACATAAGGAAGAATAATTTTGCGTTAAATTGGGTATCAAAAGCTATTATGTTTCAAGCTTGAGATTTCAAAAAGTTTCTTGCTAGTTCTTCTTTCTTATATATTCGGAGATCCTGCAATAGTTTAGCAGACAATTTATCTAAGTTCCTTAATAGATATGCGGATGTGCATATAGACTCTAGATGTTGGGATAAATCTAGAAAGAAAGGTTGGTTAAGTATTCTATGTAATCAAAACAATGTAAGGTCTTTCCTCTAGTTCTAAATTATTTTCTTTTATCAAAAAAAAAAGATAGGTTTGACTAAAGAGGATAAGCCTCTGTAAAACCTAAAATATCTCGAGAATTTTATTGATTATTATTTTGGTAAAAAACTAAGGGTATTTGATGATTTTTTTAAGTTTCAACTTTTTTTTTTATTTTTGTAATTTTCACTGATGTGGTTGTTAGAGTTTACCTAGATTTCGTATGCGATCAATCGATTTTTTATGTATTGAATGTTTGATGATTTGCATCAACGAAGTACTTGAGCTTGGAAATTTTGTACAAAATCCGTAGAGATTTTAATCTATAGAGAAATTTTCAATAACTTTTTCTATCTTAAAAGTCATCTTTTGATGTCCTAATTAGTAAATAATTTTGGTGTAACTTATTTATATTTAATTATCCTCTCATTGACATCCTACTTCCATTGTTATCTTTTACTCT
Source organism: Papaver somniferum (assembly GCF_003573695.1). Lineage (NCBI taxonomy): Eukaryota > Viridiplantae > Streptophyta > Magnoliopsida > Ranunculales > Papaveraceae > Papaver > Papaver somniferum. Next base: position 121,661,577 of record NC_039363.1, on the reverse strand, counting down.
TTGTGATTTATATGGATTATACACATGATTTACTTGGGTTTCATGGTCCTTTTTACAAAGTTCTTCAATGACTACGGGATGATTTAGTCTTAATTTTATTTTCTGGATCTATTTAAAATTCTAGAATTCCTAATTTAAAAAAAAATAATCAGGTGTTTCTTTGTAGATGAAGAATAAAACATAAAAATTGAATGCTCGTGTAGTTGTAGCTGGTGTCCATGGAGTTGGTAAAATCGCAGCTGGTTATCCTCCCCACGCTTCTCCTCGTAATGCTTTATTAATTATAAGAGACCCATTATTATAAGGATTTTATTAGCCTTTAGTTTTTTTACTATAAAGAATGGGATTTAAACCTTTAAAAATGTTTGCATTGAAAAAAATAATTATGATTCTAATTATGACATAATCCGATCAATGTATATTCATAATTAAAAGATATTACAACCCTTACATCCATCAGATGTATTTGGATGGGATGAAATTGGGATGGTTGGATGCGGTGTTTGTTTCTCAAAATGTTATATGTCTGTCCAATGCTTGAAAACATATGTTGTTTTGTATTATAGCTTGTTGAAAGGAAAAAAAAAGTAGAATGTTTAAATGTCAATATCGTCAACGGATGAAGTTCCAATTTCCACTGGGGAGGTGTCATTTCATCTTCCGTTGAAGGATGGAGTCCCAACACTATGGAATTCTAATTATATTTGTGCCAAATACCATAGGATTTGAACTCCACCCTTGACTCCTCTCGTTGACCAAGCTCCACACTCAACTTCTGTCGTGCCAAACACACCCTTAGTCAAGAATTAATGCAAAGAAATAAAAGATGGCTTTCGTCTCTCTCCTACTTTAGGGACCATATCTGAGCAAAGATTACTTGTTTTTGTTTAGTTTTTATTTAGTTTATCGTTATTTATTAGTTATTTTATTAATTAAAACAAATTTCTTCGTTCTTAGAGCGATTTTGTCTTTGTTATTTGGGCGATTCAATCTACACTGTCATAGTGTTTCTTTCTTAAGATTTGTTCTTGATTCATTATCTTGGATACAAGTACATCGGTGAATCAACGCGGCCAAGATCAAGTTTTTCATCAGAGAAATAAATCTAGTGTTTTGGGGTTACTCGCTAGACGTGAAGAATTTTTTTGGCAAATTACTCCTCTTTTATAGGAGCACCTCTTTTAAAGAAGAAAAAAAATCAAAATGGTCGAATTATAATTTCGAGTATCATTCCTTTTCCAATCTCTATTTACAAGAATTTGGTGTTATCGTTGTAGATTGCTCTTTCTCTTAGCGATTTATTTGCTTGTTGCATCTTACTTGTATTTATTTCATATTTTTGACTTACTTGTTTTTCTTGAAAAACGTCATGTAAAAGTTTCTTATATGAAATGAAATACTTACGATTTGATTATCAAATAAAAAAAATAAAACAAAAAACTAATGCAGAAAAGCAGTCCCATGCTCTCTAAAGGTAAAGAGACAACTGTGGGGTCAGGTTATGTTTATTCTTGCAATAGGTGTCTTCTTTTTTTTCCTTATGGATGTTTTCCTTATGGATGGTACGTCCAACAATTTTTAAAGAAAAATTTATTACATTCATTTTTCCCCCTAATTTGGGGGTCGTAACTAAAAAACAAAAAGGATCATTAGAAAGTAATTTCTCAAAATTCCTTAACTAACTATTCTTTTATTACCTGTTTTATCCCTAATTAATTAACGTTAATTAATCGTATTAGGTGTTAATTAACCTAGTTAAATGTGAGATCAACTAATTTAAATCGATCTTCAAAACATCGAACAACTGAAAAATTTTGATTTTTTTTTTTCCGAAAACACTATCCAAAATCGATTTACGTTCATGCACTCGTAAATCGATTCTGGATTGGTGTTTTGTAAATTAACAGAGGACTTACAAAATTGTTTGAAGTATGCATAGATAAAATCCGATTCCTATAATCGGATTTTTTGACGTCCCATATAAATTGATTGTTACATTTTCATAAGAATTTCTTTTCATTCATTTTATATTTACTCCTTTTCGAAGGAATCACGGATGCACTTAGCACGTGCATCAAGCCTTTGAACTCCTAGGTGACCCTAGTGGACGATTTATAATCTCGTGAGGGTTTATAAAGAGATCTACCCACAAAACCTACACAAAAACTTGTAAAACCATCAATCTTCGTCGGAGGAATCCGAGTCCGACTCACCCACCGTAAATTACGGCCGTAATCCGAAATTTTGGTTACCATGAAGTGATAGCTTTCATCGAATGTTAATGCTTCCCCCTTTTCCTCTAAGTAGCGCGATTTTCACGGTTTCATGCTACAAAAACACGACACAAGCTCACTTTGCTAGTTACATATTGTTTATGGGTGAAAACTGTTTCTGCTGGTTTTGGTAAATTTGAGTGTGTGGATGAGAAACGAATCTAAACCCTAAACAAATGCACTGCACGGGAGTACTTTAGATTCGAGAGATCAATCTGTACAATCCTGGCCTAAACCAAGAAATGGCTGATCCAGGCTTGCTTCGGTCACAAAGTGAAGGATAAGGGTTGGTATAGGGAGGGAAGCGAAGAAGGTGTTGAGACCAGAATGATTAGTTCTGAAGGTGTGGATGTTTTATGACTTGTATCAGAATATGGAACTGGCTTGCGGAATGTAAGCTATCAGTTCTTTGGTGTTTTTCTGGATACTTGTGTTTTTCTAACCAAAACTTGTTGTTATGTGGTCGAAAATAGGTAAAACCTATTTATACAAGTCATAATTGAACGCACCCTGGTCTTGTAGGAGTGAGAGTGATTGAGTGATGGAAAAGTGGAGTAATGTGTAACCGCCAGAAACCACACCTCCACTATGAAGAATATGGGTTTGTTTACACCAACTTCTCCTTGCCGCCACTGACTGCCCTGTTTTCCTGACACCTTCTTATGATGGAAGTGTTGCACGTCGCACGCTGTAAACCGTCATACCGATATCCTGATGAGCATCCCCAAGTTTGTGACATGTTTGATGTCTCGAGTATGGAAAAGTGCAGCAGATTGTTGAGTGGGTGTTGTGTACAAGATCTGGCTACTCTGATTAATTGTACACCAATGAAGTAGCAGATAACCATGTGTGGCAAGTCCAAGTCAGGAGACTTGCTGCAAGAGAATAGCGTGTGATGTTACTAGGCTTGCTGGTCGCCTAAAACTTGCCATAGGCCTGTCAATTTTGTGGCGAATTTGGACGGCTAAGATTGTAATTCATGAGAGAGGGTGGCCATTGATTATGGCCGCATTTCGTTGGCATCTCTTAATAGCATAATAGAGTCGTTGGCACATGCCAGTGACATGGTGGCACGGCCAAAGCTAAGATTTGGCGTCGTGGCCAAAGTTAAGGCTTGGCGGCATGGCCAAGTTAGGTTTTGGAGTCGTGGACAAAATTAGGGCTTGACGGCATGTCCAAGCTAGGATTTTGCGCCGTAGCCAAGGTATGATTTGGCGTCGTGGCCAAAATTAGAGCTTGGGGCAATGGCCAAGCTAGGTTTTGGTGTCGTGGTCAAAATTAGGGCTTGACGGCATGGTCAAGCTAGGATTTGGCATATTGGTGTTATACCCAAATATGGCTTCAACAACATTGGATCCAGTTGCCCTATCAAACTTAATGCCTCAGGGAGCATTAATTGGCTTGTTTGGCGTGACAACCTTGGCTAAATTAGGGTTTGGCATATCGAAACCCTAATTAGGGCGTGTGGCATGTGGTCGTGTCACATTGTCGTTTTTTGTGCAAACGGAGCCATGGCCACGCCAAAGGAATCATGGCAGAGCCATAACACGGGGATGGCCAGAGGAGCTAGGGCGGCTATGAGTGGCCATAACATGGAGACAGTTTTAGGGTTTCCTGGGTTCCACATGGATCGTGGCATGTTGTGGGTCCCAGAGTGGCGTAATTTGGATCACAAATGGAAATTAGGGTTTTGGTTAATGCGCCTAAAGCAAAGTCGTGCTTCTGACTAGAAAACCCTAATTTAAGCACGTCGTGCGTTGGCCACAAACATGAGGTAGGTTAGCATGTAGGCGCGCTATTTATGGCACGTTGGAATGTTTGGCATGTTGCCACAAAGTGGCACGTTTGGCGTGGCGGAGTGGCATGTTGACATGCCGTTCAGTTCATTGGAGAAACATGGCACATTTTGCATGCCATTAACACACTGGAGCGGAATGGCACGTTTGGCATTTTGGCACGGTTTTGGAAAGCCCATTGGCTTTGTGACCATCTGGCGAAATTTGCCTCTTTTAACACTGTGGAAAGTTTAGAGCAACCTGATTGGTTAATAGAAAGAGGTCGGACAAGCATGGGCGTGGCCACACTTCATGTGCGTGTGGCAGGTTTAAAGCGACTTGATTGGTCGACGGGAAATAGGGGCCGGTCGGGCAACATGGTGTGTGGCCACTTGCAAGATGCGCCGGCTGGCCTATGGCATGGCCACACCTCCCTTTGTTGCTGCTCCTACTCCAAGACTCCTTTTATTCCTTGTTTTCTAATTTGGGTAGGATTTTGGACCTACTAATCCACAGAAGATTAATTGCCTAGTCTTCCTAATCTTAGTTTCGACCAACGGGGTCTAATATACTGCGCTGGGCGCAATACCCTAATTTTTGCAAATTAATCAGGTTGATACTTGAATCTTGTGATTTTTCACAAAATTAATTGAATTCCGTGTGTTGACAGAGGCTTCTTTTAATTTTATTTCCTGAGAGCAGTATGCTTCCCGATTGAGTACTTTTATGCAAGGACCTTAACCTTGATACTTGGAAATTCGTGCTACTCTGCTGCAGTAAACAAAAATTGTCATGCCATATCAATATTAAGGGTAGGAGATGCTGAGTTCTGAGTAGGTGACGTGGGAAATATGGTGTAGTTGGTATGTGTGTCTTGCTGAGGCGCGACTTTCCTCTTTGATTCTTCACTAACAGCAACGCTTATGAATGGCTGAGCCAAATACTGCTTGTTGGTTAGGCGCCTTCCAGACAAGGAGGTGGTGATATCCTTGCGCTACATCTTTGAAGAGTGGTGACCTTGTCACAGTTATGACTTCTTGGTTGGTTGCTCCTTCTGAGTTGAAAGTTTCTCGACAGTGAAGGGATTCCATGTTGAGCTTCAGTCCCCAAGTATGGTTTTCGTGGTTCTATCTTTTATAGTTGGTGGGTAATATGTCACCATATTTCCTCCGTATTGGTGGATTCATTACTTCCTCCATGGAAAACTAAAATATGCACAAGTTCGGATTACCTTTGTATATAGTGGTTGTTGCTATGATGAAGCTCTAGCTGGTATCAAAAAACGAGCAGCAATGGTTCTTTGCAGTAACTGTGATCAGAAAGAGACTGCGTTTTCGTGGGAACAAGGAGGAGTGGTGACTACGGGCACAAATCCTGGCAGGGAAGGGTGCTGGTTACGGCCATGGATCTTGGAAGAAAGGAGCGGCATCTATGAGCACGAACCTTGGACGACCACGACCATGAACATTGACGGGCTTTGGTAACTCATGTGTGTGAGTTTGTTCCTTTTTTTATTTATTTTCGGTGAGGCGGCGGCTTCGGGAGAGAATGTCGAAGCGGCTCCTGGAGCGAAATGTTTAAGCGGCTCTTGTAACGAAACGTTGAAGCGGTTTCTGGAGCGAATTTTGAAACGGCTTCCGAAGCGAACATTGAAGTGGCTCCTGGAGCGAAAGTTGAAGCGGATATTGGAGCGAAATGTTGAAACGGAGCGTCTTAGTGAAACGTTTGAAGCGGCTACTGGAGTGAAACGTTGAAGCAGCTCCTGGAGAGAAACGTGGAAGCGGATCCTGGAGCGAACGTTGAAGCGGCTCCTGGAGCGAACGTTGAAGAGGCTCCTGGAGAGAATGTTGAAGTATCTCCTGGAGAAAAACGTTGAAGCGACTTCTGGAGCGTACGTTTAAGCGGCTCCTGGAGAGAACGTTGAAGCGGAGCAGCTTCTGGAAAGAAACGTTGAAGTGGAGCCTGGAGCGAAACGTCGAAACGGAGCCTGAAGCGAAATGTTGAAGCGTCTCCTGGAGAGAACGTTGAATCAGAACGTTGAAGCAGCTCCTGGAGTGAACGTTGAAGCGTCTCCTAGAGCGAACGTTGAAACGACCCCTTGAGCGAAACATTGAAGCGGCTTCTGGAGAAGACGTTTAAGCGTCTGCTGCAACGAAACTTTGAAACGTCTTCCTGCTTTGAAATCCTTATATCTCTCAGAGTCTTGACGGTTACAATGTTGAAGTCAGAGGCCGCGTCGATCAGCATGCTGTCAAACCCGACATCCTTCAAGTGAGTAGTGGTTAGGAGTCCCCAGTTGCTTCTATCAGTCGTGCTTTCCAAGAGAGGTTGAGGTTTGGGAACGACTTCTCTGGAAACAGCTGCTTGCCTGATACAATACGGTCGAGGGCTGCAAATATGTCTTGACGTAGTGCCTTGGATACATACCAAATTTCATATAAATTCTCCATCATAGACTGTACGGTTTTGTGGACGAAGTCCCCAAGAATCATGCAGCTCCTGGCGGGAAGAGGGATTCCGTGAACTCCTTCAGTGTTCAGAAGAAATGCGATCATTTTCATCTATAAAGGCGTGTCCTGCTGAAGTGCTTGCGTCGGGCGCGTTAAAAGTACTCCTTGGCTCCACCTGGTGCTGGCGTGACTCTTGCGGTAGCCGCTCCGTTAGTGTCTTGAGGAATGTAAGTACCTCGTTCTGAGTTAAAGACATGTTCGTCTGAGCCTTAGCAAGAAATTCCTGTGTTTCCATCAAACCAGCAATGGTAATAGGGGGTTGGCTCCTCTGGTTCCTCCAGACTGTCGTCCTGATGGTAGAGTGGTAGCAGCTGTGGTGACAACTGGTGGCGTCATACTTGAAGAAACATTGGGGCCGCGACATCGGATCTGGCTCTGGTGATCGGAGGTGTCACGTTGGAAGGAATGTTTCTTGCGCCACTGGTGTTGGTTCTAGAGGATGTAACGCTATGGGATGTGTTGACTTCGCTTGCGGGCGGTACATTGGTGCTGGTCATTCCCATTTTGCTTTCGTACGATACAGCCATATACTCTTTCTGCGTCATTGGCGGAGGCACAGACCTCGGACAAGGATTCAATATTTTTGTGTCATCTCTCTGAAATTGGTGGCGTTCTCCGAGTGAATATTTGCTGGCTCTTGCCACAGCCTGTTTTCCATACTATTTAGGAGACAAAACGTGTCATTTTGCGCCTTGACAATATCAGCTTGATTTGCGACAACATTTTATAACATTTTCTTTTGCATCCCTTCTACAGTGATGAGATTTCGAGCATTGGAGGCTTTGGAAGAGTTTGGATGACCGGGGAACATCATGAAGCGGAAAGTTGGGATTGGTGATTGATTGAATTTAGACGTAAGATCCACAATCTTGAGTTTGGGAAGATTGGAATGAAAATTGATAAATTGGCTTCGTAACCGAGAGATTAATCTCCCACTGTGGTCGCCAATTGTTTATGGGTGAAAACTGTTTCTGCTGGTTTTGGTAAATTTGGGTGTGTGGATGAGAAACGAATTTAAACCCTAAACAAATGCACTGCATGGGAGTACTTTAGATTCCAGAGATCAATCTGTACAATCCTGGCCTAAACCAAGAAATGGTCGTTCCAGGCTTGCTTCGGTCACAAAGTGAAGGATAAGGGTTGGCCTTAGGGAGGGAAGAGATAAGGTGTTGAGAACATAATGGTTAATTTTGAAGGTGTGGCTTTTTATGACTTGTATCATAATATGGAACTGGCTTGCGGAATGTAAGCTATCAGTTCTTTGGTGTTTTTCTGGATACTTGTGTTGGTCTAACCAAAACTTGTTGTTATTTGGTCTAAAATAGGTAAAACCTATTTATACAAGTCATAATTGAACGCATCCTGGTCTTGTAGAAAGTGGGAGTGATTGAGTGATGGAAAAGTGGAGTAATGTGTAACCGCCAGAAACCACACCTCAACTATGAAGGAAACGGGTTTTTTTACACCCACTACTCCTTGCCTCCACTAACTACCCTGTTATCCTGATACCTTCTTATGATGGACGTGTTGCACGTCGCACGGTGTAAACCGCCAGACCGATACCCTGATGAGTATCCCCCAGTTTGTGACATGTTTGATGTCTCGAGTATGGAAAAGTGCAGCATATTGTTGAGTGGGTCTTGTGTACAAGACCTGGCTATTCTGATTAATTGTACGCCAATTAATTAGCAGATATCCATGTGTGGCAAGTCAAAGTCGGGAGACTTTGCACAAGAGAATAGCGTGTGATGCTATTCGGCTTGATGGTCGCGTAAAACTTGTCATAGGCCTGTCAATTCTGTGGCGAATTTGGACGGATAAAATTGTAATTCTTGAGAGATGGCAGATGTTGATTATGGCCACATTCCGTTGGCATCTTTTAATAGCATAGCAGAGTCGTTGGCACATGCCAGTGACATGGTGGCATGGCCAAAGTTAAGATTTGGCGATGTGGCCAAAGTTAAGGCTTGGAGGCATGGCCAAGCTAGGTTTTGGCGTCGTGGCCAAAATTAGGGCTTGAGGGCATGTCCAAGCTAGGATTTGGCACCGTGGCAAAAATTAGGGCTTGACGACATGGACAGGCTAGGATTTTGCATATTGGTGTTAGACCCAAATATGGCTTCGGCAACATTGGCTCCAGTTGCCCTATCAAACTTAATGCCTCAGGGAGCATTACTTGGCTTGGTTGACGTGACAACCTTGGATAAATTAGGGTTTCACATATCGAAATCCTAATTAGCGCGTGTGGCATGTGGTCGAGGCACATTGTCGTCTTTTGTGCAAATGGAGCCATGGCCACGCCAAAGAAATCATGGCAGAGCCATAACACGGGATGGCCACAGGAGTAAGAGCGGCTATGAGTGGCCATAGCATGGAGCCACTTTTAGGGTTTTCGGGGTTCCACATGGCTCACGGCATGTAGTGGGTCTCAAAGTGGCGTAATTTGGGCCACAACTGGAAATTAGGGTTTTGGTTAATGCGCCTAAATCAAAGTCGTGCTTCTGACTAGAAAACTCTAATTTAAGCACGTCGTGGCGTTGCCACGAACAAGAGGTAGGTTAGCACGTAGGCGCGCTATTTATGGCATGTTTGGCATGTTGCCACAAAGTGACACGTTTGGCGTGGCGGAGTGGCATGTTGGCATGCCGTTCAGTTCATTGGAGCAACACTGCACATTTTGCATGCCATTAACACACTGGAGCGGAATGACACGTTTGGCATGCACGTTTGGCATGTTGGAACGGTTTTGGAAAGCCGATTGTCTTTGTGACCATCTGGCGCAATTTGCCTCTATTAACACTGTGGCAAATTTAGAGAAACCTGATTGGTTAATAGAAAAGAGGTCGTCCAAGCATGGGCGTGGCCACACTTCATGTGCGTGTGGCAGGTTTAAAGCGACCTGATTGGTCGACGGGAAATAGGGGTCGGTCGGGCAACATGGTGGTGGCCACTTGCAAGAGGCGCCGGCTGGCCTATGGCATGGCCACACCTCCCTTTGTTGTTGCTCCTACTCCGCGACTCATTTTATTCCTTGTTTTCTAATTTGGGTAGGATTTTGGACCTACTAATCCACGACGGATTAATTTCCTAGTCTGCCTAAGCTTAGTTTCGACCAACGAGGTCTAATATACTGCGCAGGGCGCAAACCCTAATTTTTGCAAATTAATCAGGTTGATATTTGAATCTTGTGATTTTTCACAAAATTGATTGAATTCCGTGTGTTAATACATAGTTCTTTTAATTTTATTACCAGAGAGAAGTATGCTTCCGATTGAGTACTTTTATGCAAGGACCTTAACCTTGATACTTGGAGATTCGTGCTACTCTGATGCGAGCGAACACAAATTGTCATGCCATATCAATATTAAGGGTTCGGCCGGGGAACATAGCATAGAAAAAATACTCGGCAGGCTCTGGCATTAGTGAGTAATGCATCTAGGAACTTATATACTTATTAGGCTCTATACTAGTGAATAATTCATCTAGGAGCTTGAGTTTCAATATAATATGAAGAGAGACATAGGCACTCATCAGATTTTGATATATTCTCTAAATTCCCTGCGGAATACAGACATATCAATGTCTGCTACATCTGATGTCGGGTCAGGTAGATAGATTTTTACAGTTTTTGCCCTGTACTAAAAACCACTATCAACACAAATTTATAAAAGTAGATTATATAGAATAAACCATAAAAATGCTTACAAATTGTTGAAGGGACATGCTAAAGTGTCTAGCGTTCAAAATCCGTTGTTGGATAGTTATAAAGGCAACTATCGCATCTAGGATGACTTGGTGCCTATCATGGATTTGTTGAAGACTTTTTCTATTCGGGTTCCCATAATTTTTCCTAAATTTGTTATATTTCTTCACCCAAAATGTCTCGGACGAGGAGTGATCGTGAACTCGACTTTCGGCGTACCATGCTTTGGTGATTGTCAAATCTTCCGCGGAGTCAAACGATGCCATTTTTTGTATATGGAGGTATGAAATGAGTAGTTGTGGAGTATATGTAGTGAAAGGGAATAGAATGAGCAATTTTGGGGGTAAATGGGTCCACGGATGAGGTCTCTATATATAGAGAAAGACCCCGATGGCTATTTTTTTTGAAAAAAGTGAAATAATTTGGAACAATCAGTCTTCTCGAATGTCTATGAAAACCGATTGTGTTTTCATGCCAAACATAATCGGTCTTTATGGTTGTCAACATAAACCAATTCAGCGCATGAACATGTAATCCGATTCTCGGTAGAAAAAAATAAAGAAAAACAGTATTTCTAAAGCATGAAGAATCGGATTATACTGACCCCCCGCATAAACCGATTTCATGATGGAACCTCGAAAATCGGTTTATATCATAAGTCGTATAGCCCGATTGTTGGCCTGTATTTGCAATACAGAATTTTGCATGCATATACTTGTTTTCTAATAAACCCATTATAAATATAATTATAATTAAAACACTTTAAGTGCATTTAAGTTCAAACCATGATCATCCAAGAAATAAACCTTAAACCATCCAAAAAAAGTGTTAAAAACTTAAAACTTAAACCACCAAAAGTCTTAAAAACTTAAAACTTAAACTTATAATATCTAATAGAGAGCATCAACATCATGGATCACCAGCAGCAGTAGCTTCTGCTTCTGTCAAGGCTTGGATTTCAGTCATTTTCTCGAACAGACTTTCCAAATGTCTGTCGCGATCTCTCCCAGATGCAATCGCATCCCTCCTCCCCCTTGAAAACTTGATGACCTCAACGAGCTCTTCCAGTGCAAGCTTCTCTACCAGTGCGAGGGCTTCCTCCAAACGGGTCTCACAGCCATAGGCTAACTTGTAGTGGCTTCTGGGTATCGTGGGTTCTGGGGGCCTGTGAACATCCTCCTGGGTGAATTCTCGTGAATAAAATGGTAGGTGGCCGAAGTCCATATCTACAAAAAAATAAAATCTAGTTAGCAACCGGTACGTAGGAAAACATATGTAATCCGATTCAAAACAAAAAAACACACCGGAATTTCAAATACCGAGAATCGGTTTATGTGATACATATATAAAAACCGATTACGAAAATAAAATATGAAGAGACAATTCCATAATCAGTACATTAACAAGCAAATAAAATCCGCTTGTGGAAACCCAGAGTTCAATAGAATTTAGTACCCAGAATCGGTTTATGGTAATGCACTATAAATCGATTCTGGTGATGTCTTTTCATATTTTGATTTCAAATCCATAATCGGCCGATGCTAATCATCCTATAAACCGGTTAATCTGCATGTTCTTCATGGACGAAGAACAAGGCCCAGAATCAGTTGATACGATATAACCACATAAACTAATTCTGGGTAAATCAGAAATTTTGATTTTTCAAAATCGAAGTTTTAAACATGTATATCAATGAATAAAATCGAATACTAGAATGAGTTGATGGAGATTTACCTTTTCTTGGTTGGATCGAAGATCGTTGGAGAAGAAGACCAAAAGATTTTTTTGATTAGGGTTTATGGAATTTAGAAGGATTAGATGAGAATATAAAGTTTTTTTTTGTTTGTTTTAGATTTTTAAGTTTCTGGTTTTTACTGAAAATTGTAATGATTTAGTATTTATATGGGTTAATTTTAGGAATTAATTTGGGGCTAAATTAGTCTTTTTATCAAATTTGGCACTCCATAGTCATGTGTGTAAGGTGGGAGAGGAATTTGATAGGACCCAAATTAAGGAAGTTATTATGGTCAAATATTCCTAACGATGAATTGGGATACTCAACTACCTCCAAATATCTAACACCTACCTAATTTATTTATTTATTTAACCGGCTTACCGCTTTAGCCACAGATACTTTCTATCATACTTATGTCGATGATTCCTCAATTAAAGCATTATAGATGAATATAAAAGCCAAATTATTAAAAGGTTTTGTTATTTTGTGCACTGAAAATAGAAGTTGTAGAAAATATTATTCTCTCCGTTCCACTTTATATGAGAGTCTAAGGGTTTTTTTTCAACATTACACGATGGTTTTCATATTTTCCCACAAAACTACCAACAACACCCAAACATTTTGTTTTGAAACTATAGGTTTATCTTTAAATGCACTAATAACAATTAATATTCAAAGACTTTTTTCAATGGCATATATGGAAAATTTTCACATCTCTCTATTTCTTAATCTATGTAAAAACTCTCAAATCATCATCTAAAGTAGAACGAAGAGAGTAAAACATCATAAATATGGTATTACCTTGCATTGGAGAATGCAAATTAACCTGGACTTTTTAAATTTATTTTCCTGTAAGCATAATATTTTTTACATTAAGCTTTAATTGGCAACCGATAACTGCAATGATAAAACCCTATTAATACACATAAGTTGCACATTAAAAATCATAAATACAATTATTTTAAGATATTCCCTGATGGTAAAGAAAAACCCTCAAATAATTTGTAATTCTCCATATTTTGACACTTAAGGATATACGACATCACAATCTGATTTGGAATGAACTTATAATTTGCTAATATATCCTACACGTGGTTTAACAACATATTTTATGAGACCAGGAATATGAATATTCATCATGTAATCTTCCCAATCAATTTGTTTGGGATCAAAATCAAATGTGAAAAATACTAGAATCACCCAACTAAATGGGTTCTATATTTTCAAGCCCCACCAAATGGATTCATTACTATAAACTTCATAATTAAACTTTTTGATATTTCTAGGCCCAGAACTTTAGATTTCAGGGCTTGGTAATAAAGTTTAGGGTTTGGAAGAAATTAGTAATACCAAAAATACCCTTGACTATATATACCTAATAAAATAGGCTATGAGTTTCATTTCCAGATTCATTTCCTGTTTCACTTTCTCTCTCTCGGCAAAATTGTATCTGCATCTTCCTTTCACTAGATTTTCTCTTCATGATATTAAATCTTCCGAATTCGAATTGTTTCTTCACAAAATCGTTGCATTGAAGAACAACAAACAAGTGCGTTGATTTTTGATTCGCTGTATTGAAGACGAGAGGAAGAACAACACATATTTCCCAGAAAATCGTTGAATTGATTCAGTTGTTTTCAGATCTGACGAGAGGAAGACGCTGCATTGAAGAACAACAAATAGGTTTGTATCAATTTTTATTTTCTGTTTGTATAAAATAGGTTTGATTCACTAGTTTTTTCTGATCTATTTTTTAATTTCGATTTTCTACTGATTATCGTTTTTTTTTGCTTGGATTTTGCTGAGTCTGAGAAGAGGAAGAAAACAGGTTGGAATAGAGAAATCAACATAGTGTGTTTTCGATCTAGTCTTGAATTCCATTGATTTCGATTTTTATGATTTGGATCTTTCTTATTTTGTTTTTATATTTTTTGATTTGGTTGATACTGAGAACAAGAAGAGAAATAATATTGTTTCAGAAGAAGGAAAACAACAAATCTAGGTACGAATTTTATTTGGCTTGATTTCAAAACTTTTTTCATTTTTTTTTCGATTATTTGTTGTTCTTGCATGTCCGATCCGAGAATTTTTTGTGAATTTGTTGTTTATATTTTGTTGATACTGAGAGGAGGATGAAGAAACAATTTTGTTTCAGAAGGACAACTTCAAATTGATGTAGACATGCTGTTTTTTGTTACAGTATGTGTAACTTGAGGTTACACATATGTATCTTGTTGTATTTTTAGCATGAAATTTGTATTTTTCTGTTGTTTTTTGTGTATTTGTTGTGAGTTTTTTATTTGATACTGAGAAGAGGATGAAGAAACAATGTTGTTTCAGAAGAACAACTTCAAATTGATGATGTAGACATGCTGTTTTTTTATAAAGTATGTGTAACATAAGGTTACACATGTATATCATGTTGTATATTTAGCATGGAATTTGTATATATATCTTTTTGTTGTTTTTGTTTTTTGTGAATTTCTTGTGAGTTTTTGTTTGATACTGAGAAGAGGATGAAGAAACAATGTTGTTGCAGAAGAACAACTTCAAATTGATGATGTAGACATGCTGTTTTTTGTTATACAGTATGTGGAACATATGTATCATGTTGTATTTTTAGCATGGAATTTGTATTTTTCTGTTGTTTTTTGTTTTTTGTGAATTGTTGTGAATTTTTTGTTTGACCAAATGAAGTTTCAGAAAAATAAGGTTCTTAATGACTCTATACATTTTTTACGTGTATGTATGGATTGCAGGGAGTGGTGGAGTTGATATTGATACCACAAAAGTGGTTAAGCAGATGAGGATGGTGTTGTCGAGTGAGCTTCAGGTAAACATGACTCATAAAATTTGATTGTGATTTTCACATTTCTAGGTATCCATATATGTTGGCATATGGATGTCTAACTGCTAGTTATCTGAAACCTGTAACTAGCAGGATGTGTAACTGCTAGTTACACATCCTAGGATATAAAGTTTATGTTCTATATTTGCAGGTTCTTATGAAAAGGTATATCATGAATATTAGAATGACTAGATAACATTGGTTGTAAGTTGCTTTATGGCCATCTTGTTCTTAGTAAAGGGCCATCATTCAGTTTGGATGATGATCTAGCAGTAACTAGCAGGATGTGTAACTAGCAGTTACACATCCTGGGATATAAAGTTTATGTTCTATATATTGAAGGTTCTTATGAAAAGGGATATCATAAGAAACTAAGTGGATGCGTAACTTCTAGTTACACAAGCTATATAGATAAGATAATTGTTGCTTACCTTCTAGGTACACAAACTAAGTGGATGCATAAATTCTAGTTACACAAGCTAAATAGATGTGTAATTTCTAGTTACACATCCTAGGATATAAAGTTTATGTTCTATATTTGCAGGTTCTTATGAAAAGGTATATCAATCATATTGGAATTACTAGATAACATTGGTTGGAAGTTTCTTTATGGCCAGCTTGTTCTCAGTAAAGGGCCATCATTCAGTTTGGAGATGATCTAACAGTAACTAGCAGGATGTGTAACTAGCAGTTACACATCCTGGGATATAAAGTTTATGTTCTATATATTGAAGGTTCTTATGAAAAGGGATATCATAAGAAACTAAGTGGATGTGTAACTTCTAGTTACACAAGCTACATAGATAGGATAATTGTTGCTTACCTTCTAGGTACACAAACTAAGTGGATGTGTAACTTCTAGTTACCCAAGCTAAATAGATGTGTAATTTCTAGTTACACATGCTAATTAGATGTGGGATTTCGAGCTACACATGCTAATTAGATGTGTAACTTTTACTTACACATACTGATTTTGGGTACAGATACTAATATGAATGTGTAACTCCTAATTACACATGTTATATGCATGTGTAACTGCTAGCTACACTAGTCAGATGTTTGTGAAGCTGAATATACATTGTTGTATTTATACGGAAGTTGTATTTATACGTACCTGAGAAGTGTTCTAGCTTCTTGATTACTTACGACTAGCTACTTCTTTTTCTTGAAAGGTAGTATATGGATATAGGTCTGGAATGGTTTCACTTAACTCATACATCTGTTTAACTGCACATCACACAAGCCATATGCATGAAAATTTGCACGTTTAACTAGCATTGGCAGACTATGGATGTGTAACTAGTAGTTACACATGCTAATTAAATATGTAACTTCTAGGTACACAAGCCACATAAATGTGTATCTACTAGTTACACATGCAAATTAGATGTGTAACTTATAGTTACACATGCTAATTTGATGGGATATGCATATGTAACTTATAGTTACACATGCTAATTTGATGGGATATGCATATGTAACTTTTACTTACACATACTGATTTTGGGTACACATATCAATATGTATGTGTAACTCCTAGTTACACTAGTCATATGCATGTGTAACTGCTAGCTACACTAGCCAGGTGAATGTGTATCTCCTAGTTACACATGTTATATGCATGTGTAACTCTCAGTTACACAATTCAGATGCATGTGTAACCGCTAGCTACACTAGTCAGATGCTTGTGAAACTGAAATATACATTGTTTTATGTACTGTTCATTTTAATCGTATAAATACTGATTGCTTGTTGTTATATTTCAGGTTTTAGATAACTTCATAAAAGCTAATTGCTTAAACGTGGTAATGGTCTCGCTGGAACTGGAGTTGACGCTGAATACACAAGTCAGATGCATGTGTAACTCTCAGTTACACTAGATAGACACATATGTAACTCTCAATTACACTAAACAGATGCGTGTGTAACTTCTAGTTACACATGCTAAGAAATTATTGTAAATGAATATTAAAGTAATAACTTTTTTTTTTGTGTTTTTTTTTTGATGTCTATTTATTTGCATATATATACAAGTGTAACTTTGCATTACACATATTATAAGGATGTGTAACTTCTGGTTACACATGCCATATGCATGTGTAACTTCTGTTTACACCTTCGCACTGTATTTTAATAATTTCGGGCTTAGATTTAATAATTTTGGGCCTAGATTTAAATTTTATTTAATTATGGGCTTGACAATATGCATAAGGGTATCAAGGTCTTTTAAAAACTCGGGGCCTAGATTTAAACTTTTTTTAATTAAGGGCCTCATATTATGGGTTATCCATGGGTTGGGCCTGAGCCTAATTTCCCCAAATCAAATATATCTGCCTCTCCAGGTCCGTAGTACGCTGTTGTCCACAATCCCAACTGATCAGTGGCCGAAGTACTAAATCTACAAGCCATAAAATTGAAATTCAAAGATCACTTCCACGCCAATTAGTACGCAATATTATGCATTTTAGGTCAACAAACAAATCGCAAAAATTACTCGATTAAAATAAAACAACGCCGGTATTAGTTTGAATAGAAAATTACTTACACTCCTTTAAAGAGTATATAAGGTTCATAAATTTCAGCCAACCGCTTTGCCAATTGAAGTTTGTCCTCCTTCATGAGTAAAAACAAGACGAAGGCGTTTTTCTAATAATTGTCTCCATGGTGAGCAAAATCGTTTCTAGAAGTATCATTATAACCTTCTCTGTAGATTAATAACTTAAATTGATCTACCTTATTAGGTACCACATAGTTGTTGTGAACGTGCTCTTGGAAGTTAGACATGGTGGGGAAGAAAACAGGCTTAACAATTTCAGCAATATCTCCACCTATCAACGGATTCTTGCAGAAATAATCGTAAGCGTATTCTAACAACTTAACGATCCTCGTCGGCTCTTTGTGTGCAGAACAACTTATATGGTAGATTAGATCGTCGTCGCCATCAGAGTAAATATGATTGTTAGCTTTTGCATTCACCATTACTACTATTATAGCATTCACCACCATATCTCCTGGGATCTGTTTTATCAAATCATAAGAAGAGTTTTCATCACTAATTTGACCCTTGTATCTAATTAAAATAAAACAAAATTGCATTCGTTGGATCTAATTAGGCTTAACTTACGATGTCAAAGAATGACTCATAGTCCCCAAGAAACAGGGTAGCTTTCCTCTTCCAACACTAATCACCATGGAGTCAAGTGCCCTGCAGATTAAAGTCAATAAAACAATGCATATGGTTCATCATGTTAATTCGGAAAAATAGTGCGGTACATTTTCAAGTGGTTTAGAAAATAAAAATATCTTTTTGCTATACGGTGAGTAGAAAACGTTAAGGAACACATGAAAATGTTAAGGTTAAGGCAAAGTGTTAGTGTTAGTGTTAACTTGACATACTTGAAACCTTCTATCCATCCAGGAAATGGCTCTCTGTAAGTGCCGGTTACAGCTGTAGGCCTTAGGATAACAACCGGAAAATTTCTTTTCAGGTGTGGACCAATTATCATTTCTCCCAATGCCTTTGTAAACGCATATGTGTTTGGCCATCCATAGAATTTAGCTCTGTTCAACACCAGGAAAGCAACAAGATGAAAGAAGTCATAATTCCAAACAAGGATTTTGTGCACGAAGTAGTTAAAAAAACTCTTAGGGTACCT
The DNA here is from genome assembly GCF_003573695.1 of Papaver somniferum. Lineage (NCBI taxonomy): Eukaryota > Viridiplantae > Streptophyta > Magnoliopsida > Ranunculales > Papaveraceae > Papaver > Papaver somniferum. The sequence continues at coordinate 121,643,077 of NC_039363.1, read as the reverse complement.
TTCGTGTCCAAGCTTTTTCATCGCAGCAGTTTCTTGTTTCTTTGAGACTTGTTCAGCTTTGAGTCCATCCAATCTTTGTTGCATCAATTTCTTCTCTTCTTCAATTATGTCTAGGAATTTTGAGGATTCTTTCAATATTTGACTTAGAGGTTTCTCTAGTATAACTTCAGGCGTCTCAGCGTTACATACAAAAGCTGTTCGACCATCCATATAAATAGCCATATGGTTTAGTTGGAGAAGTGCGATAATAGTAGGTAGTATATATACATGGATCTCAGGTTTGCAAATATGTCATAAGAAAAATGCATGTGGTTTATACAAAAGTGGGTCTCGGGTGGGGATGGATATGTTTGCGTTATAGAGCTTACCTGTGGATACATGGAGAATCATCTCTAGGTTCTCACACTTTTCTGCGAAATTTAAGACATGCTTAGCTCCCATTGTGTTCACAGCCAAGGCCACATCGTATCTAATAACCAATATTGGAGAAAAGAACAATAACAAAAAAGAGTCAGCAGGATATCTAATGACAAAAAGAGTTTGTGCCTTTCTACTCTAGAAGAATTCGTTATCGAATACCTATCGTTGAAATTTGTAGTTTCAGCAAAATTGGCAACAAGGTGGATTTCTTTGTGCATCTTCTTTTCCAAATCAGAGTCTTCTATTCCCAAGTTTTCTAAACCGACATCTCCAAAAATAGGTGTCACCTTTTCGGATATAAAAGAATCGAACCCAAGACCATGCTTTTCTCTTAACACTCTAAATAGTTCCTTCCCTATCACCTACAAAACCAAATTAAGCTGAAGTTCACATTCATTTAGGTTGTTGACACTTCACTGATATCAATAATCTATTTTGTCTATGAAATAAATCCGATGTTTATTTACTGAATTTTGTACGCACATCCTTATTCAGACGTTGAGTAGGGGAGGATGCATCAGCAGCTCTTAAAAGAAGAAAAAGATGCTTCACATTAGGCTGAACCCTAAGTAATTTCTCCACAAACACTGCAAACATGATTTGAATAGAGCTGAAGAGTAAGGATATGATTAAGAAGATAAAAAATGACTAATGGAAAACATAAAAAGTACTGAATGCATGTTAATATTGTTGCATTGATTTGTGTTTATTACATACATTTTGCTAGATACCCAGTAGCACCAGTGACAAGGATGATCTTGTTCTCAAGAGATTGAACAATTGATCCATTGAATTCCATTGCTATATTTTTTTATATTAATAACTCAAAGCTTTTAATCTTTGAAACTTAAAATTTATGATTCTAGCTATATAACAAAAATAAGAGCCACTGCATGCATATTTATATTTGTCATTGACCAAAGATCATGGTTTAGGTGGTGTTTATTTGTCACTGTGGAGTGGTCATAGTTTCGATTTGTTGTTTGACATTGACGAATGATTATAATTTAGGTGGTTTTAGTACTTGTGATCGAGTAAATTGCATCAAAATGAACTAACATCGTACCATGAAACACAAGCCTAAGTCGTTAGTTATTAAACATAATATCTTAGTTTTGATCAAGCTATTATGTTGAAGAAGGAAAGACTAAAGATACATGGTGCGACCACAGTGTGTCTACCGGATGTCCAACACATAGTACACTAAAGTGGGCTAAGTTATGTACTCAACACGTGTCGACAGCGACATCTGCCAGAGAGTTCGGTCTTTCTGGAGTTCTTGTTCGATTGTCCATCTGAATTCAACCTTGTTGAAAATTTTGTCTAAATTGGGAGTACCAGTTTGTTTTTCTTGAGGGGTATCATTCGGAAGGTATAAGATATTTTATATCATGTGTCCACCCGAAAGATGTGGGGAAATGGGTATTCGACAAAGTTTAGTCCTGAATCATCGATGGAAACAGATTTGTCGGAAATAAGAGTTGGTGTTCGTGGTCCTGTTAGTAATGGTGTTTGGTGTGAGGAATTAATTATTGGTAATAAAGAAGTGTGGGTTGAGATCAGATGCATTGGTGAGACTTTAGATCCATCTAGAGAAGATTTGAAACCAGTCTCTGGTGCAGCTGATCGAATGGAGCCTCCCCTTGGGTTTTCATGGCGTCGGAAAACTGAGACGGTAAACCGCAGCAAAGAAGATGAAGCTTTATTACGTGGCAGCCTAGTAGTGGTGGAACAGACTCAACAGGATACTAATCACGCGGCCTCTAAGAGCATCTTCAATACAAGGAGTAAAGGTCTTAAATTAGTATGACACCTAGAATTTAAGACATTTTTCATCAAAATTTCATCTCCAATGCAAATGTGAGGGTCATACATAAGGATGACATGGCTAAAATGGGGGTAAAGGAGAAAGTCTAAACAAGACTTTCTTCATGATTTTGGGTCATAAGTCCACATGATCTTTTGTCTCTAAATTTAAATAAAAAATGTTACATAAGACTGAAAGCGTGGAGCGGAGCGTGAAGCATTTTTCATTTTCAAGAAGCGATGCGTATGTCGAAGCGTGAAGCGTCGCTTCATGGTTGATGTTTAAAGCGTATGTTTTCTTATAAATAAATTAGTCGTAACTAGTAATTATAAATTTATTAGGAAGATAATATCTATATAAATTTTATATAAGTCTAATTTGTATCAAAAACAAAACGTGTGTACACCAGTTCAACCTACTCCAGACGAGTGGGAGGTGATGTGTTCAATTCCCCCTTCAGATGACCGCTTCGGAACTAAATGCTGAAATTTGAAGCGAAGTGTACGCTCGAAGCATGAAACGTACGCTTCATGAAAGATGCGCTTCACATGACCGCTTCGGAGCGAAATGCTGAATTTGAAGCGAAGCGTACGCTCCGAAGCGTGAAGCGTACGCTTTTAAAACCATGCCCTGGGGATTGGAGATTGAATTTAGGTAGAGAGTGTTATCTTTTTTTTTCCTGTCATGTAGTAAGTGATCCACAACTAAAAGATATATATAAGACTTTCACATATGATGACCTTGACCTCCAGCACTGGAGATGCTCCAAAATAGGATGTAAGCCGGGGTCAAATGTGACAGCTATTTTGACAAATAGTATAGGGACGCGTGTTGAGATAGATTTAAATTTGAATATCGATGCACCGACAGTTCTAAATGACGTGGCTACTTCAAATGCACGGGAAATAGTGAACAGTGGGCTTCATTCGGATTGTCAAGCCCGACCTCCTTTAAGGTCGGGTGAAGAACTATAATTTTGGGCATACCAAAATCTTCCAAGGCATACTGAATGAAGATAAAAAAGGTTGTGAAATAGCAAAATCAGATAACCCCTTAACCCAAATTTTTTTTAATGGCAAATCTGTCCTTTACGTATTAGTGTTAATAATCTTGATTAGTGATTAAATATTTTGTTTAGTGATTAAAATAATTTTCAGAATTATAAGAGTTGTTTAGATGAAAAATTTGAGGAAAAAAAAATCAAAGTTTTGGTTTGGTTAAGAAGGAGAGAAAGAGAAGGAGAAAGTGAGAAAATTCTAATTCTTGATTCAATGGAGGATGAGGAAGGTCATCATTCATCTAAAAAACCTAGGAAAATACATATCAACTACAACAATGATCCAGAAATGGCTGATTTCTTAGATTATGGGAATGATTTTACACCCACTCAAACTCAAGCTCAAACTCAAACACAAACTCAAGATGATGATTTTTATGAGCCAAATCCTGATGATGAAGACATTGATGAGGAACCCAATGCTTCTAATACACAGGTACACTTATATCGTATACTTAATCTCACTTTTATAGCTCTCAATTATCAAAAGTTAGGTTTTTTGAATCATGGTTCGGCGAAACATGTTGAGGTTCGACTCAAATCTATGAGCCGAATCTACCAATTGATGAAACGGTTCGGCTTACTGAATCCGTTTACTGCATGCGCCGAACCTATAATTTCCAATTCCAACCCTTTTGCTAGACACTAGTTCGGCTTATATGAAAGTTTCATAGTAAGCCGAACAACATCCTGAATAGCCCGGAATAGAATCATTACTAATTCGGATTACATATCCAAAATCGTATGTGCCGAACATAATTTTTTAATTTCTGGGTTGAAATATTGTTACTGGTTCGGCACATATGGAGAATATCGTATCAGCCGAAACCTCTTATGTTCAAGGTTCGGCACATAATATGATTATCGTCTGAGCCGAACATGAATTTGTTAATTTTTGGGTTAAAATATTGTTCGTGGTTCGGCACATATTGAGGATATCGTATAAGCCGAAACCTGTAAATGTTTATAGTTCGGCACATAATGTGATTATCGAATGCGCCGAACCTTGTTATTATATTCCCTTTATAGTGTTTAACCTTGTGATATTCTTTGTAGATCATGCTTGGACCCATGGAAAATCAACCTGATCCAGTAGACATAATTCACACCTTTTCCTTGCCCACCCGGAATGCGCCCAATTGGCTCTTTGCTTCCCACAAGTTATTATATTGGATTGCACGTACAAGACTAATAAATATGGAGAATACCAAGGTCCATATTAAACTCATTAAAATCAATTAGATCTTATCTTCAACTTCAAGAGAATGAAAATACAAACACAACGCAAAAAGAATGAGGTCATTCCGACATCGGACAATAAAGTTATGGACAAAACAAGATCGAAAAACTTGAGTGTGCAAAGAGAAGGTTCGGCTGATAACTCAACAACACGAGCTAGCCGAACCTAGAGCCTGCAAATCAATATTTTCGAAGTGTTTACAGAGATAAGTTCGGCTTGAAAGTAATCTAATCGAGTCAGCCATACCTGACAACCACCTGGGGTAAATTTCACTTCTCAGGTTCGGCCGGGAAGGTTTGCAAGGTATTAGACGAACCTGGCACTATTCTGGGACGTATTCAATACACATTTTGTGGTTCGGATAAAAATTGACATTTACGGTTTAGCCGAACTGTTCATTGACACTTTCAGGGAGAAATTTCAAGAACAGTTCGGCTCAAAACTCAACTCAATTATTAGCCGAACCCACTACTGTAACCGTCAAAAACCCTAAGTTTTTAGCAATTTAACCCATTCAATCCATGAAAAACAACAAATAAAAGACTGGGTTTGTAGGGAATACCTTATTATCCTCATTTTAGTATTTGGAGCTTCAAATGGTTGAATTTCCGATTCAATTTCCGGTTCAATTATAGTTTTTACACCTTCATCTTCAATTGGTTCTTCTTCTTTAATTCATGGATTGGAAGAGGATTTAGAACACCTGACGTTTTATTTTTTCTTTGTACGATCCATTATATAGTTCAATTTAACCGATGATCGAATTTTCACGAATCGATAATTAATTACAGTGATGAAAAAAAATCTGAGAGAAAAGGAAGGAGGTTTAGCTAGAGGAAGAAGAAGAGATGTTTAGGATAGTTTATTTTTTGATTTTAAGTTCAAGGATATATAGGTAATTGAACTACCCAATAGACACTCCTTATAAGATCACCTAGGATGGGAAAACTATTTTGTATGCCTTAAAGTTTTTGGTATACCTAAAATCATAGTTCCGGGTGAAAACCTAATCCATCCTCTTGTTGCTGGGCCCAGTGCTCATTTGTCTAGCTCAATTAATTTAGATTCTTCTTCACTGAGAAGTTTGAGAAAAAAAAAATTGAAATCTCAAATGTCAAAAGAGCAGGCAATCAGCTCCGTGTCTGTACCCGTTCTTAAAACCTCTAACAGTGAAAATGCTCCCGACAACGAAGTTTCTATAGAGGTTGACAAGTCCTTGTTATTAAGAGAGAATGACAAGCAAATTAACTCTTCAAGGGAAGATATTGATGATGAGGCATCACATACTAGTGGTAGTGCGAGAAGTAATAGGAATACATCGGGTGATTTTTCAAAGATGGCAAAAGGAATATCGGATAAACTTGATACCCTTTATGGAAAACTTAAAAACTCCGGTCATCCTTTGGGTATTGTTTTCACCAAACAAGAAATTTCCTTTGGTAAAAATTCAATTTTGGCTCATGATGATGCTTTTAAGGATGAGCTTGTGATGGGAGAAATTGAAGGATCTTAATTGTTGTTGTCACTAAGGATTGGTCGTTACGGGCTTGTAATATTTTTAATGTTTAACATAATATCTTGGAATGTCAACGGTCTTACCGACTCGAATAAACGGTCAAAATTAAAGAATCTTGTGAAACGGTGGAAGTCTACTATTCTTATGATTCGAGAAAATAAACTTAATGTTTGTACCGATATAATTGTGCGTCAATGTTGGGGTGCGACTCCGTGTAGGTGGATTGCTTTAAATTCTTATGGAAGGTCGGGCGGCATTTTGTTGATATGGAACTCGGATATGGTCGAAGTTGATGACTTCTTTGAAGGAACATTTTCTATAAGTATTTCTTGTCGTAATTTGGAGGATAATTTTCGTTGGGTTTTGATTGGTATCGTTGGTCTTTGCAATATGAATGAAAAAAAATTCGTATGGAGTTAGCTATCTTACATGGTTATTGGAATGGAACGCCTTTGTGCTTCGGTGGTGATTTCAATGAGATAAGATACATGGTGGAGAGAAGAGGTTGTCGTAGAGTATTGAACTCAATGAAATTCTTCGATGACCTATGTAACGATTTGGACCTTGTGGATTTGCCTCTTTCCGGTGCAAAGTATACTTGGAGTAGGCCTCCTAATAAGAAGACCAAAATCGACCGCTCTCTTTTCTCTTTGGATTAGGAAGATCACTTTCCGAATATCAACTTCAAGCGCCTCGCAAGACCTTTTTCGGATCATTTTCCTATTGTGTTATGTTCTACGGATTCGGATTGGGGTGCTTTCCCTTTTCGATTTCAATTAGCTTGGCTTGATGGAACAAACATAACTTCTTTAATGAAAGAATGGTGGGAGTCTTTTTTTTCTTTTGTAAGTACGGCGGGTGAATGTTTTTCGAAGAAGTTAAATGCTTTAAGGAGAAATTGAAGGTGTGGAATCGGGATGTCATTGGAATATTGATAGGGATATGGACACAGCTCTCACCAAGTTAAAAGAGTTAGATGAACTACATGATGAAAGGGATCTTACCAAATAATAAGAATACATGCTTGTGACGGCTAAAGTAGAGTTTGATATGGCTCATCATCGTCAAAGCATAATTTTGCGACAAAAGTCAAGAATTAGATATTTTAGAGATGGAGATAGAAACACAAAGCATATTCATCGTGTGGTGAAAGGACATAGAGCTTTCAACAACATCAACAATCTTCGTATAAATGGTCGGTGGACCGGAAATAAAGAAGAAATTAAGAAGGGTATTGCAAATCATTTTGAGTTAGCTTTTAAAGAAGTCTCTAATAATCGTCCAAGAATCAAGAATATGTGTCTAACGCGTACTGATGAGAATGCAAACATTTGGTTGGAAAGACCTTTTAGTGAAGAGCAGGTCAAGAATACGATTAAGGATTTGGGAGTGGACCGTGCTCCGGGTCCGGATGGCTTTCCCATGAAGTTTTTTATTGTTGGTTGGGATTTTTTTAAAGAAAACTTGATGAAGGTTTTTGAAGAATTTCACGATCACAATATTCTTTATATGTCTTTGAAGAATAATTGCATTGCTCTTATTCCTAATAAAGTGGGTGTGGAGGAAGTTATGGATTTTCGGCCTATTAGCCTTATTGGGAGTGTGTACAAAATCATCTAAAATGTCTTAGCGGAGCGCTTAAATGTATATCTTCCTACTCTAATCTCACCCTCCCAATCTAGTTTTATTAAAGGAAGACAAATTCTTGATGGAGTGTTGATAGAGAATGAATGTGTGGATTCTAGAATCGTCAAAAATTACCGGGATTGGTTTGCAAGATTGATTTTGAAAAGGCTTTTGATAATTTGAATTGGAATTTTCTAAATGAAGTCTTATTCAAGATGGGTTTTGGTGGTATATGGAGATCTTGGATTAGAAATTATATAACTTTCTCAAAGTTTTTGGTTCTCGTTAATGGATCTTCTCATGGTTACTTTGGTAGTGAAAAGGGACTTCATCAAGGTGATCCACTTTCTCCATTTCTTTTTACTATAGTTGGTGAAGTCTTAAGTTGTATGTTGAGAAAATATCAAGAACTTGATCAAATCTCGGGTTTCTCGGTAAAGGAGGAGGGAACTAAAGTAAATCACTTGCAATTTGCCGATGACACTATCATTTTTCTTGATGCTAAGAGAGAACAAGTCGATGCCTTACGCTACTTACTTCTTTGTTTTGAGTTAACTTCGGGTTTGAAGATAAATTTCTCGAAGAATAGTTTATTTGGGGTCGCGTTTGAAGAGAGAATTGAAGACTATGATAACATGTTGGGATGCAAGAATGCTACTTTTCCTAGTGTGTATCTCGGTCTTCCATTAGGTGACAAGGTGGGAGGATCATAAAAATGGGAATAAATTTTTGAGAGTTGTGCAAAAAGAGTTGCTTATTGGAATGGGAGAACACTTTCTAGAGGAGGTAAGTTAACTCTCATCAAAAGTGTTTTGGCTAGCTTACCAATTTATTCTCTCCATTTTTCTTGCCCCTTGCTCCATAATTAAGAAAATTGATAAAGCTGTGAGAGATTTCTTATGGGATGATGATTCTAACAAGAAAATAACTCATAATGTTAAACGGACAATGGTTTCAAAACCAAAATAGAAAGGTGGTCTAGGTATTAGAAGGACTACGAAAGTGAATTCCGCTTTGCTAAAGAAATGGTGGTGGCGTTTTGGCATAGAGAGAAATGCATTTTGGAGAAAGATGATGGTCGAAAAATTTGGTGAACCGGATGGGAAACTCTCCAACCCAAAGGATCAAAAGGAGGTAGTTTGTGGTTTAAAGATTTCAATAAAAGTATAAGATTCAAAATTGGTGGGGAAAATGAAACTAGATTTTGGGAAGATATTTGGCTTGGTGATGGAAAATTGTGTGATATATTTCCTTTAGCTTTTAGAGCTTCAAGGAAGAAAGACTTTGTGGTGACTAATATGTATGAATTTAGCGAAGGTGTTGTAAAATGGAAATTTATGAGTAGACAAAGATATCCACAAAATATCTCAAGTGAAGTCTTAGCTATATCAAACCTTCTTTCTTCAATCTCTATTCAAGAAGGCGTTATGGATACCCAAATATGGGTTGGAAGTGATCAGGGCCAATATCAGTTAAGAGTGGAATTAGAGATGAAGGGGATCAAGGTGAGCCGAATTTCCCAACAAATATTGTTTGGAGCCGTGAATTCCCTCAAAAAATCAATTTCTTTTTTTTGGCTTCTTTCTCATGATCGGATAATGACGGAGAATAAATTTTTAAGAAGAGGTATGGATATCTCTAGTGAATGTTTTTTTTATGAAGAAGATAATGAAACGAGCTCGTACTTTTTCTATGAGTGTTGGAGAATCCGGAGAATATGGGATTACTTTGTCGAAGGGTGCCACTTTCGTTGGACATATGACCCTAGTATCATTACATCTATAAAAGCTTGGAAGTTCAATTGGGGAGATGAAAGACTTAGTCGAACATGGAACAACATCCCGGTTGCTATATGGTGGTGCATATGGAAAGAGCGAAATGCAAGAATCTTTGATAACCAAAACAAAAATTTGGTGAGCCTCATTAGAGAAATCAAATTGCAAGCGTTCTTTTGGGCATAATCGAACACAAATATGTTCGAGCTTACGCCAAATATGGTGATTTGTTTACGAGATTCCTTATATCGGCTCCCTTAATTTTTTGTTTCTCTTCTTGGGTAGCCGAATCCCCTTTCGGCTCCCCTTTTTTTCTTCGGTTGTAATCATTGAATTGAGGTACTCCTCTTAAGTGCCTCTTTTCAATGAATTTTCTACTTGACCGATAAAAAAAAAAGAAGATATTTTATATCATGTGGTATTTGGTATATACCCAATACCTATGTAAACAGTACCCCTTACTGATAAACAAATAACAAATTGGATTATTTTTCTGACTTCGAAGTTTTACGACAAAAGAAATTTAGACTATCATTGGATGCTCCTAAACATTCACACTTATAGCCAAAACCCAGTACCTACAAAAATAATTGTAACCTTTTCTTGAATTTTACCAAGAAAAAAGAAGTAAAATTCTTCGAGTTTTTTGATACATCATTAATTATGCTTCAACCGTACAGATAATATTGAAGCATGTCCTTTCTTTGATATGAAGCATGCCTTGCTTCCGTTGATGTTGCGAACACATATTAAATAAACATCGTCTTACAGAAGTTTTACGGTCCACTGTCTTAATGTATTCCCATGATATCAATGAAACTACAAGCGCAATACTTTATTATTACCATTGTCACTGCATCTAATCATATAACTAACCAAACATAGATCGATATAAAAGCGAACGCCTCTGTTATCAACTATGATTTAAGCGTTGGTCATCTCTAAGGACTTGTACAAGGATCACTAGTAGCATCAATGGCGTCATTAAACTGCTCTCCAAAATCATAGATCTCCCCAACCTTCCAGTCAGGCCATCTCAACTCTTTTTTATGTTAATTGAATTCTCAGGGGCCAATAACCAACTTGCGAAGTGTTAGGATTTTCTTATGGAATCACTGACAACCGCGGAATAAACGGATCTTGAGATATTATGATGAATAATAAGTAAACCAAGCACAAGCAACTATAATAATACGAGAAAGATAAATCAACTCAAAAGACACAAGATTTATAATGGTTCGACCAATACATACAACTTGTATATATTGTCTACATCTACTTTGAGCCGCACCAACTCAAATCCACTATGAAGAAAAACGATTACAACGTCGTGTGAATCCCAGCAACCCCTTGGTTAAACCGCAACAATTATCCGAGACGATAACCTTGTCTCTTGTTCCTCACCAATATGCTATCACAACGAAACCCTAGCTTTTTACCCTAAAATCTATACAAGAAAGAACTCTTTTTTTTCTCTCTAAAACAATTTTCTTCACAATACAATTCTACAATGCCTAATTACCTTTTTATATAGGTTACAAACTTGGCCAACAAGAATTCTAGCCGGTTTAGGAAACCCCTACCCTAAATAACCACGGCTAACTTTAGGAAACAATAATTAGTCTTCAATAACTAACAATATCCCACTTTGAAGACTCATTTATTGTCTTCAATTCTCCTTTTCTTCAACTTTGGATTTGATGGTGCTAAAACATCTTCATGTCAGTGCGGCTCTCCTCCCAGATCCTCATTCTGAGAGACCAACTAAATCCTTGCAGAGATTTAGCTTGTCTGATATAACTCCCTTGGTAAACATATCTGTTGAATTCTTCGAACCAAGAATCTTCTCGAGCTTCAACTTTCCTTCTTCTAAGAGATCCCGAATGAAATGATAATGAATATCTATATTCTTCGTCCTAGCATGATAGGCTGAGTTCTTGGCTAAATATATAGTGCCTTGACTGTCACTAAACAGAACACTATCTCGTTGTTCCTTTCCCAACTCATATAATAAACCTCGTAACCAAATCATCTCCTTTCTCACTTATGTTACTGCTACGTACTCCGCTTTCGTAGTAGACAATGTTACCAACTTCTGTAACCGTGAGTTCCAACTCACTGCAGCTGACCCCATAGTATAAACATAACCGGTCGTACTTCGCCTTTTATCTACATCACCTGCAAAGTCTGTATCCACATAACCCCTCAAGATATAACCACCTTTTCCATAACACAATGGTACGTTTGTGTTACCTCTCAAATACCTGAGAATCCACTTTACAGCTTCCCAATGTTGTTTTCCTGGGTTGCTTGCATATCTACTCACTACTCCCACTGCATGTGCAATATCCGGTCTCGTGCACACCATAACATACATTAGACTCCCAATCGCCGAAGAATATGGTTTGTTAGCCATGTACTCCTTTTCTTCATTTGTCTTCGCACACTGCATACTTGAAAGACAAATTTGACTTCCAAGTGGAGAACTAATTGGTTTAGCATTCTCCATATTGAACCTTTTCAACACTCGTTCAATATATTCAGCCCGACTAAGCATAAGTACACCCTTAGCTCTGTCTCTTATGATACTCATACCAAGAATATGCTTTGCTTCACCAAGATCTTTCATAGCAAATTCACTTGCTAATTGTTTCTTCAAATTCTAAACTTCTTGTAGGGATGTTCCGGCAACCAACATATCATCCACATACAGTAATAATATGATGTAGTCAGAACCGCACCTTTTGAAGTAACAACAATGATCTGCATTACACCATGAGTAACCACCTCTATGCATGAAGTTATCAAACTTCTTGTACCACTGTGTCGGGGCTTGTTTTAAGCCATACAAACTCTTCTTTAGCTTGCACACCATCTCTTCCTTGCCTTTTACTATGAATCCTTATGGTTGCTTCATGTAAATTTCTTCATCTAGGTCACCGTGAAGAAAAGTTGTCTTTACATCCAACTTTTCAAGGTAGAGATCTTAAGAAGCCACTAGACTTAACACTACTCGAATAGTAGTCATCTTCACAACTGGAGAAAATATCTCGTTGTAATCAACACCAGGTTTTTTCTGGAAACCTTTTACAACCAACCTTTCCTTGTAGCGAATTTCTCCATTTGCTTCAGACTTCATCCGATTAACCCACTTGTTATGCAACGCCTTCTTACCTCTTGGTAATTTTACTAACACCCAAGTGTCATTCTCCTCAAGTGAATTCATCTCATCTTCCATAGCAAATTGCCACTTTCCTGAATCATCAGCCGCTAGTGCTTCTTTAATATCTTCAGGTTCACCTCCATCCGTAAGTAATAGATAATTCAGAGCATACCTTGGGTTTGGCTTTGGAGTTCTTGATGATCTTCGTACTTCTTGTGGAACTATAGGAGTAACTCCCACTACAGCAGAAGTCTCTTCACCTTGTACTTTTCTGCCATCAGCAACACCGTGCCTTCTTGTACCATACTTTTTCCAGAAACATCATCAATATCGATATACAACTCCTTATCGACGTTGCTTGATCCGACATCTTCAACCTGTGTTTTATTCCTGTCCTTGTACAACTCATTCTCATTAAAAGTGACGTCTCTACTTCTAATAACTTTGTAGCCTTGTAGTCCCAAAGTTTATATCCAAAAGAGTCATTTCCGTAACCAAGAAATATACACTTCTTTGCTTGAGTACCTATCTTAGACCTCTCACCGGGACTAAGATGAACATAACCAACACAACCGAAAACTTTCAAATATGAAAGATTTACCTTTTTGTCGGTCCAAACCTCCTCTGGTATCTTCATATCTAATGGACTACTAGGTGTCATATTTATTAGATAAGCAACCGTCTCTGTTGCATGTGCCCAGAAGGTCTCGGGCAAACCAGACTGCAACCTCATGCACCTAGCACGTGCATTCAACGTCCAATTCATACGTTCTGCTATACCATTCTCCTGTGGCGTCCTTGGAACAGTCCTCTCCAAACGAATTCCATTTGTAGAACATAACTGTAAGAATTCTGTTTTGTCATACTCACCACCGTTTTCTGACCTTAGACACTTCAACTTCAGACCAGTTTTTGTTTCAACCAAAGCTTTCCACTTCTTAAACACTTCATACACCTAAAAATTATTCTTCATGAAGTAAAGCCACACCTTCCTTGAGTGATCATCAATAAAGATGACATAATATTGGAACCCACTATGAGATGCAACATCAATTGGTCCCCATACATCATTATGAACCAAATCAAGTTTCTCACTTTTCAAGGCTCTGCCGCCTCTGCTGAAACTAACCCGTTTTTTCTTCCAAGAACACAGTCTTCACAAAAACTCATATCAACAGACTTCACCTTAGGTAGATATCCTTCCGAACATAGAATCTTCATGTTTTTCTCACTCATGTGCCCTAATCTTCTATGCCATAAGTTAGTGTCTTCACCACTACTAGCCACTGCTAAAGTAGTTCCATCTGAAGTCCGGTATAGAGTACCGACTCTAACTCCACGATCTTATACCATATCTCCTTTCTTCACTTTCCAATTGTGTTTCGTAAGCACAACTTCACATTCATCATAACAAACTTGGCCCACGGACACCAAGTTCTTCTTCAAATTTGGAACGTTTTGTACATCCTTCAATTTCCATGTCGAACTATTGACTTTCAAGATCACATCACCCAAACCAATGATGTCGCATGCTTCACCGTCACCTAAGAATACTTGGCCATAGTATCCTTCTTTATAAGAGATCATAATACTCTTATCACCCTTTGCATGGAAAGAAGATCCCGAGTCTATAATCCAAGACTCATCTTGCTTGTCCTCAGGGAGTAGTAGAAAAACTTATGTAATCACCTTCTTGTTATCAACAAGGACCTTCACCGGTTCCGCAGCTGCAACCACGTTGACCTCTTCTTGATTACCTTTGTTTCCACCATTATTAGCACCTTTGTTTTCCGGACAATCGCGTTTGTAGAGTCCTACTTTCTTACACTCCCAACACTCAACATAACCTCTAGGCCGGGATTGAGATCCCCCCCTAGATTTCCCTCTAGAATTCCATCTGGATTGTTGTTGTTGTTCCTATTTCAACTCCTGCCTCTATCTTCTTCTTGCACACTTAAGGCCGAGCTTGAAGTACTAGAACCGTAACCTTGTACTATTCTTCTCTCATCTTCAACAATTAACCTTTGATGCACATCATCAAGCTTCAACTTCTCGCTACCTGCGAAATTACTAATGGTTGTTCTTGCGGTTTCCCAACTCTTTGGTAATGACGACAACAACCGTAAAGCTTGAACTTCATCATCAAAAGTAATACTAACTTTTGAAAGTTGATAAATAATCGATTTAAACTTCCCAAGATGTGCTGAAATCGCTTCTCCTTCTTGCATCTTCAGATTAAATAATTGTTCACACAAAATAATCTTCCCAGAGGCTGATGACTTTTGATACAACTTTTTAAGTTTATCCATAAGATCCTTCGTACTAGTTTCCTCTTGTACGTTATTGTAGACTTCCTCCGTTAGAATCTACGGATCACGAATACACACTTGCGATCAAGAGTTGTCCATTCATTGTCTTTGCGATTGCTCCCTTTTTTGCAAATCCACCCAATGTATCAGCAAGGTCTTTCTCATATAGGTAGTCTTCCATCTGAGACTTCCAAAACGCAAAGTTCTTCCCATTAAAAACTTTAACCCTAGCTACCGTACTTTCGTTATTATCACCCATAACTCCCACTCCAATCGTACTATGATAAACCCTAAATCTCTAACCCGAGCTCAGATGCCAGTTGTCAGGATTTTCTTATGGAATCACTGACAACCGCGGAATAAACGGATCTTGAGATATTATGATGAATAATAAGTAAACCAAGCATAAACAACTATTATAATACGAGAAAGACACATCAACTCACAAAACACAAGATTTATAGTGGTTCGACCAATACATACAACTTGTATATATTGTTTACATCCACTTTGAGCCGCACCAACTAAATCCACTATGAAGAAAAACGATTACAACGTCGTGTGAATCCCAGCAAACCCTTGGTTACACCGTATAAATTACCCGAGACGATAACCTTGTCTCTTGTTCCTCATCAATATGCTCTCACAAAAAAACCCTAGCTTTTTACCCTAAAAGTTATACAAGAAAGAACTCTCTTTTCTCTCTAAAAATATTTTCTTCACAATAAAATTCTACAAGGCCTAATTACCTATTTATATAGGTTACAAACTTGGCCACCAAGAATTCTAGCCGGTTTAGGAAACCCCTTCCCTAAATAACCACAAATAACTTTAGGAAATAATAATTAGTCTTCAATAACTAACACGAAGAACTTAGCTTGTGAATGGACAAAGGATAAGATTCGTTTTAACAGTGTCGCACCATGGTTATCAGAACCCCACTAATAGAACCGGTAAGTTTCTCAAATTTGTATCGGCATTTTGTTATTGTCCTCGCAATGTTTAATTATCTATTCTTTACTTTATCTTTCCGGACAGAAGTTAAAAGATAAGGATTATGAAGAAAGCGTTAAAGCAAGTACTCCTCCGTGTCGTGTTAGAGAGCCAAATGGCATTTCCCCTCTATTGGAATTCCTTTGCCTTCCTGCTGCTTTATATATAACTGGTCAAGTTATATGTGTTTTTTTCTTTTTTTTGCTCCGTAAATAAGAAATATATTAAGAAAGAGGCTAATTACAAAAACAGCATCAAAGCACGCCACCAAAAAAAGAGAGGGGAAGACAAGGAGAAACAAAGGAAACCCAAAAAACCCCACAAACTAAGGAGGTTCAAATGATGAAGTCAAGTTATATGTGTTGATGGTGGGTTTACAGTGAATGGGTTTTACCCTGCAAATGATGGATACTGAAAGTCCATAAAGTTATGCTGCAGTAGTACACAAATAAATGAAAGTTCACTCCTACTTTCTTGTCACCTTCTTTTCCAAAATCCTCTTAGTAGTGTTGTAGCAGATTTGTTGGCCATGGTGCTTATACATCGTCTTAGTGGTGGAATGAGCCACTTTCTTTTATTGGCTCGGCTTTAAGAAACAACAAATCGAGTCTATCTACTCATAGATCTCGATGATTCTGTTTTGTTACCTTTTTTTTTGGCTTAGTCCTCCACTTTTTGTTTCCTTTTACTTTTATCAATAAAATCTCTTCACGAGTGTTGCTTATTATAACAAAAATCTTTTTACAGACGCGAATACGACAAGATACGGAAATATTATTGTGTACTTTTCTTGAATAAATTATGATGTTCAAGAAGAATAAATTATGATGTTGGCTCACCTTCAAAGTACTTTAAACCTTCTACGGGAAATCTCCCCGTATCTCTTGTTCTTCTGCATAGAAACTTTGTCGAGAACAATACAGAATGCTGAAAATCTGGGACTGATTAAAGGCATAAAATTGGTTCATAAAGCGCCATCCCTTAGACACCTTCTTTTCGCAGACGACTGCTTAGTCTTCTGCAAGGTGAGTGAACAACTTGTAAAAACTTGGTAAATCTGTTTAACAATTTCAGTTTGAGTTCAGGCCAAATGATTAACATGAGTAAATCGGGAGTGTTTTTTAGTAAAAAGACTGACACTAGCATCTGTAGGAGGGTTAAAGAAATCTTAGGAGTTACAGCAATACCTCTGACGGACAAATACTTAGGTGCACCTTTGTTTACAAACAGGTCGAAATTACATTTTTTTCAACCTTTAATTGAAATCTTAAGAACTAGAATGACGGGATGGAATGGGATAAACCTGAATAACTCAGGGAAAACTGTCATGATAAAAAGTGTGGCTTCGTCTGTGTACGTGTATCAAATGAATTGTTTTAAACTGCCTAATAAAATCTGTGACCAAATAACAAAAATACAGTGAAACTTTTGGTGGGGAAAAATGATAAGGGTTTAAATAAAAAAGGGAAAAAAAGTGTTTGTTTTAAAAATTGGACATCTATTTGTAAAACTCTGAAAAAGGAGGTCTAGGTATAAAAAATGTAAAAAATTTTAACATGGCCATGATAGCTAGGATGGGTTGGAACCTGAGTCAAAAACCAAATTCTATTTTTGCCACGATTATGAAAGCAAAATATTATCCTGATTGTGATCTTCTTCATAAATAGTAAACCAAACAAAAATGATAGCTGGGTTTGGAAAGGGTTACTAAAAAGCATAAATCATATAAAGAATTGTTGTGTATGGGATCTAGGAAATGGAAGAGATATTGATATATGGGAGGATAAATGGATCCCAGATGCAAAACCTCATATACCTAGAAATTTAACTGCTACTACGGGCCTTAAAAAAGTCAATGATCTCATTTTGGATAACAAAACATGGGACATAAGTAAACCTGTAACATGCTTTGATAGACAGATAGTTGAAAAAGTAAAGAAGATAAGAGTACCAACTGAAGATAAAATAGATACCCCGAGATGGAGCTTAAACAAAAAAGGTATGTTTTCTGTTAAATCCTTATATAACCATATCAACTCCAATGGCATTGCTGAGAACAAGTGGAATAGAATCTGGAATTTGAAAGCCCCCCCATCTGTTAAAATTTTTATTTGGAAGACAGCGCACTCAATCCTCCCTAACAGTATGAGAGTTGTTGTTGTCCTACCTGAAATTGACACTAAGTGTAAGTTATGTAATGCAAATGAAGAAACTTTGAATCACTTATTTCTGCATTGTAACTATGCAACACAGGTATGGATGCATTTAAACTTTGATATGAATTATGTTAGAAATGGCACAACAAACTTTCATGATTGGCTCTCTATCTGCCTTGCAAACTCTGAGCTAGAAATTTATGATATAGAATGGAATGCTCTGTGTAGTATTATAATATGGTTTATATGGAAAACAAGGTGTGATGTAGTCTTTAAAAAGAAACATCAGAGCAGCACTACAACTGCAAATAAGATCTTAATATCTTAATTTTAAAATTAAATCTATTAATAATAAAATATTTTTTTTATTTTGAATATTATTTAAATAAAGATAAAAAATAATAATAATTCTTATTCATATTTTAATCATTTAATATCTTAATTTTATTTTAACTTTTACCTTTAAATACTATTATTATTGTTGTTGTAATTATTATTTTATAACGAAAATTAATAAAATTTGATTAGTGAAACAATTATACGTAAATAAATATTTAAGGGTAGATTTTGTCTTTTTAATATAATAACAAGGTTAAAATAGTGAATCAATTAATTAAAATTGAGTGGGTCCACATCTTCTATTTTTACTGCTTTTAAAAGCTACTCTTGGATAGTTTTTAAAAGTTGGTCTAAAACAGAAGTGCTTTTAGAGAAAGCGCTTTAAAAAAAGTTTACCAAATGCAATTTTCCTAAAAAAGTTTGTAGGAGTGGGCTAGAAAGTGCTTTTGTAGGAAAAAAAATCATCCCAGACGGGGCTTAAGTTGTTCTACCAGCAATGTTGTTAGTTATTAAGAATTAAGATATTTAAAAGAAAACAGTGAAACCAAAGAAAATGATATCTTAGTTCTGATCAAGCTATTATGTTCAAGAAGGAAAAAGACTAAAGATACATGGTGCCACTGCAGTGTGTCTACCGGATGTCCAACACATAGTACACTAAAGTAGGCTAAGTAATGTACCTAAAACGTGTCGAATACCGACATATGCCGGATCGACACAGATGCCAGAGAGTTCGTTCTTTCTGGCGTTCTTGCGGTTGCTCATCAGAGTTCAACCTTGTTAGAATTTTGTCTAAATTGGGAGTCCCAGTATGGTGTGATTTCCTAGACTCTCGTGAGGACAACTGAAGAATAAGTAGCTAAAATGTGAAGCCAGACTTCTCCCATGGGAAATGATAAGCTTAAGTAATTTATGAAGCATGCCCTTGCTTCCATTGATGTTGGGAACACAAATTTAAATAAACATCTTACAGAAGTTTTACAGTCCACTGTCTTACAATATTCCCCTGATATCAATAAAACTACAAGCGCAATGCTTTCTTATTACCATTGTCACTGCATCTTATCATCTAACCAACCAAACAGAGATTGATATAAAAGCTAACTCCTTTGGTTATCAACTCTGATTTAGACGCTGGTCGTCTTCAAGGACTTGGACAAGTAGTACAAGGATCACTAGTAGCATCAATGGCGTCATTGAACTGCTCGCCAAGATCATAAATCTCCCCAGCCTTCCAGTCAGCAGGCAAAGGCTTCTTCGAATACACAATTCTTCGATCAAACCCTCCAGTTACCCACAGCCTAAAATACAAAGGTGCATCTGGAATAGGACTACTCATATCCCACACTGCACCATAGTTCCTCTTCATGGCATATGGGCGTGTTTCGTGCAGCTGAAATACATGGATCAAAACAAATATTCAATATGCTATCTTCTCTGTTCCTAGTCAAACTAAAGGTACAGTTTAATCACTATTTCAACAGATGAGATGATCCAGTAATTAACGAGCTCAAATTAGATGTCACCCGCATAAATTACCTTTAACAATTCAACAATCTTGATATCTGTTTGACCGCCTTGGTACAGGAATGTAACTGCCAAGTAATGTGGCTTCTTGCTGTTTTTCTCCACTCTTACAGACAAGTTCTGGCTCTGATATATACATGGTACCCTGCAATCAAAATAGGCGAAAACATGAGAATAATTAGCTTTCTCAATCCCATTTCTGTAAATTTCATGTTTGCTAGGACCCTTTCAAGGGTTTAACCAACATCACAGATAACTCTTAGGCCAAATCGCAACTCTCAGCTTAGAAGACAATGCAGAGACCACCAAATTTGCTGTTTAGTCATAAAATAAACTACATTACACATGGCTGAGACCCTAAACACCCTCCAAAATGGATCCTACACCTTCAAAGGAGTGCATAGGAACTCAGACCAACGCAACATATCGAGTGAACAGCAAATAGCAGCCTGGTATAGCCTTATCTACTATATTACATGATGGTTAGCAAATTTCCTTCCGACTAAGATGTGACCGGGTCACATACATTTTGTATGTGGTCCATCTTAATATCTTGACACGTATTTAAATTACAAACATGCCCCCTCTAAATCCCAGTAATTGCTTCACTTTTTGAGAAAGTAGGAAGTTAAGACAAACAGTTAGGTAATAGAACTGTTTTGAAAAGAAAATTCACTTTATAAGACGTGTCAAAATATTAAGATGGGCCACATCGAAGCCGCACTGAGCAAATTTTATCAAGTTCCTTTCTTTCCTAAGTGAATTAATGCTGTCTTGTTATTGGAGAGATAGAAGAAAACAAAATCTAGTTCCTAACAGAATGATAATTGTGACTCAAACTTTTGAGAAATTGTTGAAAAAATGAAAAGTGATAATAAAACTAACATGTGTTCTCAAGGGTTTCAGATTTAATATCTTCATTGCCTTCACTAGTCGATTGCACATGCGTTGCACGTACTATTTAAAGAGAAGCCTATGTTGAACAAGGATTCATGCAAAATAATGAAAGACCTAACACTGATGAAATATCAAGTTATAGGACTATCGGCTGTTGTAATACAGCTTCAACTTAACACCAATATGGCACATTTGAGTTGTGTCTGTCAGTGTATGTTTTCAAGAAACAAATTATGTCAAAGACCAATAATCCAGTGGCTCAGTAATCCAGTAATCAAGACTTTCGCTTATCCAATAAATCTTCATACAACGCAAGTTTTTCTGTAAACAACACGTATAACGCACATGTATCCAACTAATACTTTCGAACACAAGTTACTTCTAAGAAACCTTTACAAACAAAAACGAAACAAAAAAGAGGACATCAACGATGCTATCTTCTCTATCATCATTCTATTAAATTAAATTTACCTTATTTCAAAAGCAGAATCCTTCCCATATATTTAAGATAAATTAAACATTTGCTCAATCATTAAATCTCAACTGCAACACATAATTACCTGCTATCAGAGTCCTAAATTGGACCGGTTCTGAACCTTAGAGGTCCAAGGCCAACTGATACAAATAGACCAATCACAAATGTCTAGGATTGTACCCAATTCAAAATTTATGCAGCAATGAGCTTTTGAAATCTAGATCCAGGGGATACAGGTTTAAATCAGTAGGAATCATCTATTCTCATAATTGTCAAGTGAAACACGGCAACCTCACTAATGTGGATACTGAACTGACTAATCTCTCCCTAGCGTGCCCAAACATATCTACAAAAACCACTTCTATACCGCCCACATTCGAATAATTAAGCAAAGAGGGCAGTAATGGGTGAGCAACCTGCATAAAGCTATTAACATACATGGTATTCAAATGATTCACATTTCTGACATACAACCGAAAGGTATGCGCTTAATGGTGGTCTAAACCTATGCATCTGTATATCCCGATCTATCCGGCCTAGGAGGATGATGGCTCATATAAAGCTCATAGGCCTAGCAAAATGTAGTCAAACAAATATTCTGAAATTCTAATGTGAAGCTTTAATGTGACATTGCGAGTAGTTCTGCGGGATCCATTCATTACAACCTTTTGCCGAAGCCTAACAAAATTGGATAAAGCTTGGAAGACCACTAGAAACTATGGCAACAAATTCATGGACAAATTTAGTTGCAGCAGGTGGCCTTATTGCCTCAAGCACACCTGTGTTTACAACGTTAGCCTTATTTAGGCCAATAAAATGTTGCAGGTAACCACTGTCCTAAAAGCTAACACAAAGAAGAATTTGATTCTGAATCCTAAATTACCTTCATCATCCCTAAAAATTTAAATCAAAACAAATAATCAAACTTAAAAATGAAAAACATTACCTCCTGTATTCCACATCTATAATCCCTTGACCTAAGAGTTCCCTAGCCATACCCTTACTAGCCATGGAAACCATAGCTCTGCTACTCAAAACAAAGTCTGTTTCATTGCTTTTATGTATATCAGTCAAGATCACAGTAGTTCCACTTCCTCTACACAGTTTTGGGTTCTTGCATTGTACCTACACAGTTACCCCCAAATTAATTAGATTCAGAAATTTAAAAACCCTTCTTAAAAACATTAAACATTATCCCAAGTAGAATATAAACATACATGATAACAGGCTCCACAACCAACGCCGTCTCTAAACAGAGAAGCAACACCAGCTGCAAGGTATCCTCCGTTGAAGCTTGGAGCCAATGAACCATACCCACATGCCCCAGCTTCAAATATCAAAAACTAAAAATTTTTTTCACAGTATATAAACAACATACACTTAACCATAAAAGAAAGGACCAAAAAATGTGACCATAAAATGAGATTTTCTTGAGATGGGGATCTTACCGGAGAGAGGAGCTTCAGAGCGAAAATAAGCAGCTTTGCTTTGATGCACTCTACAAGTGGGCTTGCAAGGAGGAGGAGGAGCAGTAGCAGCAAATGAAGAAGAAGAAATACAAAGGAAGAAGAAACAGAAGAAAAAAGACACAACAGAGATAGCCATTGGTGATGATTCTGGTCACTCTCTTGGATACTGTGATGAGGAAAAAAGAGTGTTACTTTATAGAGAGAAGAGTAAGAAAAGTAGTAAGTGTAAAACAGTGGAAGAAGGGTTGTGGGGGTATTAATTAATTAAACAAGAATTAATTACTGTGAAACATGGGATGATTAATGTGAGAGAGAGGAGATAGAATCTGACTGAGAGTCTGAGAGAGCCCCTGTTTTGGGCATAGAAGACCACGTGGTGAGGTGAGGAAGAAACACTTCTCGGTTTCTTTCTACATCCACCGACTAGGACTAGGCAGTAGGCACGCGCAAAGCTGCTGAAACAACAGCTATGACTGTGTAGTACACGCAAAAGCTGATGAAGGATGGATAATGTTAAAACAGAGGGGTTTATCCGTTTATGGAGATCTTTGGTTCAAGAATCTAAAGCCTAAATATATACAGTTTACCTTTTTTTAAAAAATATATTCTCAGTTTACTTACTTTAAATTTCATGATCAATGACGAAATTCCGATGAAGAGGGGTAAATTCGTATGGATTGGTTTCAATCTTAGCAAGAAACACGCCTTAGATGTTGCAATAACTTAACTACGAGATAAAAAAACCAAATAACACTATGGTGCTTGTACATTCCCGTCAAATACCTAGAATTCCAGAGCCAAAAAAAAGTATTCATAAAAAGATATACTATCGAGGGAGGGAATGATTCCACCAGAAACTGGTGCACAATTATTTTCTTCCTAATTATGTATTCTCTGATCAAAATTTTCAAGGTCGATTCCGCATTGCCGCGGTACTTGATGTTAATGATTATTAATGAGATTTATCAGGTAGAACCTCAATTTAATCATCAATTTAATGCACTGAATATTAGAGGTCATAGTCTTGAACAAAAGGTTATTTCATCCCTAAGGATTATAGGTTACGGGTGTCATGCAGATTCGAACAATGTGTATCTTCGCATGGGCAAAACAACTTCACTCAAGTATCTTCCATTGTTTTGAGAAGTAATAATTAATCATTTGGATCCAATGTATTTACAAAAGCCAACTGAGGTAGATGTTAGAGAAATATTAAAGCAAAACGACGATTGGGATTCCCAAAAATACTAGGTACTCTTGATTGTATGCATTTGATATGGCTGGGATGCCCTACATATTGAGCCGATCAATATAAGGGTCATTGCCCAACTATTATCCTTGAAGTTGCTGCTTTTTACAATTGTTTGATATAGCACGCTTTCTTTCGTCTCCCGGTTCACAAAATGATATTAATATTTTGTACAAGCCCATTTCGCAATCAATGACCATCGATACACTTGTAGATATTACCTTGCGGATATGATTTATCCAAAATGGTCAACCTTGGTTCAATGTTATCGTCAGCCCCTGACGGCGAATTAGATCGTTCATAATGACATTTTAACAGTAAGCAAGTGGAGTTGAGGAAGGACGTGGAACGGGTTTTTGGAATTATGAAGCAGAAATTCGCTATCGTTTGTGGGCCATATCGTGGTATAAGTGCTCGTGAAATGCACAAGACTATACTCACTTGCATAATTCTTTATCATAATTTAGGTAACTCGTCGTAATAAGGATTGTACCAACCATGTTGATGAAAATTTGAGGCTTGAGATTCAACCAGAAAAACCTGCAAGGAACTATGTGCAGATGACTAATTACATTCAAAATCAGAATCTATATGCCAGGTTAAGAGAAAATCTGAAAGTCAATCTTTGGGAAGAGTTTGGAAGAGGCGGCGGGTGTAATTTTAAAGTTTTGTTGCATTATTAGTTTAAACATTTAATTGTTAATTTGTTTGTAGTTTGTTATTAAATATTAATTTTTTAAAAATATTAAATTGTCACTTGTCGGTTTTCGTTTTGTTGTTATTAATATTAATTTTTATAAAAATATTCAATTATCACTTAGCGGTTTTCAGTAAGTCGGGCGACAAACACTCTATCGCCAACGGCTAGTTTTCCCCAATTAATTTCGATATATTGCATATATATACCACCGTTCAACCATGTTTCTAAGTCACATCTTCTCACTCCCTAATCTCCATCAATATGGATAATCCCAACTTTATGCTTGTAATATCCCGATATTCGGCAGTGATCAACCGAAAGAAATATAAGTAATGATTTTTCTTTTCCCAACACCGAGGCCTGATGAGTTCACTTGACTGGGTTGTGGAATAAAAATTCTCAGTTAAGTGTGCTCGGCCGGGAGTAGTCCATGGATGGGTGACCTC
Organism: Papaver somniferum; assembly: GCF_003573695.1. Taxonomy (NCBI): domain Eukaryota; kingdom Viridiplantae; phylum Streptophyta; class Magnoliopsida; order Ranunculales; family Papaveraceae; genus Papaver; species Papaver somniferum. Next base: position 121,617,913 of record NC_039363.1, on the reverse strand, counting down.
TTGCAAAGTTGTTGTTGAATGACTTCAGCGATACCCGTTGAAAACCCCACACTGTTGGATAACCGCAGTGGCTAAGTGAGGACAATATCGGTGGAGGGTTGGGTCACTACAAATGGTATCAGAGCCAACGACGGGTCACATGCCGAGGGTGGGAAGGTACGCTGGACGGGGTTGGTTCAGGTGCTTGCCTCATGAGGGGTAGGTAACGTCGGAGATCTAGGCTTGTACATATATTCTAGAGCCGAGGATGGCTCCAATTGAAGGAGGTGATATTGTAATATCCTGATATTTGACAATAATTTTCCGAACAAAATATAAGTAATGGTTTGTCCTTTCCTAACACCGAGGCCTGATGAGTTCACTTGACTGAGTTGTGGGAAAAAATTCTCAGTTAAGTGTGCTCTGCTGGGAGTAGTCATAGGATGGGTGACCTCTCGGGAAGCTGTTGCTGGATGATCGCAGTAGTGCTATAAAAAATCTCACATTGATGGATAACTGCAGTGGGTAAGTGAGAACAATATCGGTGTTAGTTGGGATACAACTAGGGATGGTTCTCTTGTTCTCGGGTGGGTGAGTATGTTGGGCGGTTATACCAGATACTAGTCACACAGGAGGACGTCAACATTATACCGAGGCCTTTTCAGCATAATTGGCTCCAGAGTTGGAAGAAAACTCTACAGTTAAACATGCTCGGGCGGGGGTAATACACCTCCCGGGAAGTTGTCGTTGGATTACCACAGTGATGCTCGTTGACTTCTAAACCCTAAATGGCTTTTAAGGAGAGGACGACTCTAGTTTACAACTATGACACAGAAGAATAGTGTTAGGGATTCAAAGATCCCAGTTGTTTGAGGTTCTTCTTATATAGACTTTCAAGACCAAGGTTTCTTTAGGTTTAAGCTAAGATAACTTTGGAACCAAGCAATCAATAATCACCATTAGATGAAAAACTTGACTTGAGACTAACATAGAAGAATATACACTCTGGTTAGGATGAACCATAACCGAACCATGTACAATGACTTGTTCATGTAAGGTTAGCCATTAGTATCCACTTGAACAATAAGCTTAATCATTTTCATATAACATTTTAAGACTTTTCTTGAATCACACATATGATTAAAAATGTCTAGATAGTGTTTTTAGAGAGTTATTCAAATGCTGATTATCCAATAGAAATAATTCTGATGCATTTGAAAATATTCGACAGGGTAAGTACGTGTATTATACCTGTTCGTGAACATTTTTGTCATGATATGTATACCGGATATGTGTACCCTTAAGACAAAAACGAGTTCAGGAACTCACAGATCTTTTACAGTATGCGTACTAGGTATGCGTACCTTATTTGGTTTTAAAACCAACAGATCTTTTGTGGTTTGCATACTAGGAATACTTACCTTTCCTGGTTCACGAATTCACTGTTCCACGCTATTTTCAAATGATTAAGTCTTGAGCCATAATAAGGTCATGAGAAATAAATTTATTTTCACCAAATTCATCAAGTATGAACAAATGTTCTTAAGCTTAAGTCATATTCCGAGAAGATATATAAGATAAACTTGACTCGAAATTTATTTTATGCATGTACTGTCTAATTTAGTCATGCGACAATGTCTCAAAAATAGAAAGGTGAAAACTTGAGATATAGGTGGTTCAGTTTTCACTTACCTTTTGATGTTGAAGTTCTCCAAAGCTCCTGGTGATCTTCGCCTTCAAGCGGTAGAACACAGTGATGTACGAATCTCAACTACCCACTTATATCCTAATCCGATACTGACTAAATGTAGATCAGAAATCAAGATATAGTTTTGACAACTAAATGTGACAACAAGCTTGAGATAGAAACACTTGTGAGTTCGACCGAGCAATGCTCTAACAACGCTGATTAAGCTTATGTGAGTACTACTTCTGTATTTATCATCCTTAATGGTTCTCCTAGCAAACCTTTCAATCCTAGTTACTAGATAGGGGACTAAGACAAGGAGGTCCAATATCTTTATATCTTTATAATCTTTGTATAGAAGATGTTGTGCAAGACTGAAAGCTTAAATAAGATTCGAGGTATTGAAACTAAGTAAATTCAGTCCAAGCATAAATCGCCTCTTATTTGCTAATTGTTGCATGTTGTTTTATAAATAAAAACAACAAGACGCCGAGTACCCGATGGACATCATTCAAAGTTTTAGTTGTGCATATGACCAAGTTATCAACCTAAACAAGTCATTTTTCTTCAATAAACACTTAACAAGAAGAAAAAATATGATAAGTTGTCAGGTATTCCCTAACTGAATAGCATGGGCCTTAACGAAAAATATTTCGGTCTTCATATCTTCTTGGGAAAGAACAAGCTAGCTAGTTTCAGTCCTGTTCCGGAGAAGATTCAAACCCGAATTAGGACATGGCAGGGAAAAATGTAAATCTAGATGGTAGAGCGACTCAAATTCTAACAATTACTAGTACCATGACAAATTATCAAATGAGTTGTTTCACAATTCCCCAAAAAAAATACAGAATCTATTGATAGAGTTTAAAGGAGATTTTGGTGGAACTAAATTGAAGATAGAGAAGATTGTACCTTTAAGATTGGAGTTTGTTATATAAACTTAAAAAAAAGAGATGAGGCATTGTAAAACTCAATAATGCATTAATAACTAAACTAGCGGATGATTAAAGATTTTAGTTAACCATCTTTGGTCTAGAATATTATGTCAAATAGTTCCATAAAAAAGATCCTTTATGTGACAAGCTTAACTCTCAAGGCTCTTTGGGTTTGGAAAAGCATAACGAAGGGTCTACAAAATGTGAAGAAATACCATATCTAGAATTTTGAGAGATGGGTATAAAATCAAGGTTTGAAAACATAACTGGATTGGTAATATCTCAACAACTCATTTAACAAACGCTAGCAACAATTGTCAGGAAAACTCTATAGTGGGATCAACAGAAGTTACAAGTGTTATTCTCTCCAACTGAAATTTATGAAATGCAAGGAATAAATTTCGTTTGAAGCTAAAAACTCTAATAATTGGAACTTAACTAGATATGGAATGTTTTCTATCCAGTCAACCTACAGAGAGCTTTCGTTCAAGCTTCCAGTAGTAACAGTATAGGTAAACAAGATCATAGGTTTTATCTAAAAGTATGGCAGTTAAATCTCACACATCTGCGAAAGTGTCTAAATAAACTTCTCTAAACTAAAAGCAATTTTGGAAGATTTGTACAACCTGAAGACTACAAATGTCCTTACTAACAACACCAGGTGGAAACTGATGCTCACATTCTACTGCATTGTGACCTTGATAATCATTTTAGTTGTATCTCCTTCTAGAACCTCTGTACTCTCACCAGCAAGTCCCAGCTCTCCAACAATGGATCAAATCTTGGACCCATGATCAAAGCATTATATCCTTAAAAAAAAAACAACCGCATCCTTTTAGCCACATATGTCTAAAAGTTTTTGAGGATAAAGTAACTCGTCATAGGACTATTATTATATTATAATAAGATTATGTATCAAATATAACATCATTTCCATGGATACTGATAAATCATGTTGCAGGTCTCCTACAAGAACTCGTTGACTCCAAAATTGGATACTCCTTCTGAGCTGGAAAAACTTGATTTTGATGTAGCTTTTAATTTTAAATCTAAAATTGTTGGCATTAGAATAATAGTTAGAGATTAGTAGGGTTCCTGGAGGCCTATATAAACTTTGAGCATGCTAGGGACTTGCCTTCTCAGAAGTTGCGGTGTGGATTAAGGAAAAATTGGAACAAATATCATAGCAAAAGATGATTGTAACTATGTCATAGAAGTTGTAACTTCTATTTTTGTGATGTCTAATAACAGGATCGTAATCTCCTCTCAGATACTTGTAGTAGCATTTGAAGTCACGTAATATGGCCAAGCATTATGGTATACTATTTCTCTTGGCCATAGCTTAATTATAGCGAAAGACAAGTACTGTGGGGCTTCGCTGGTCTTAATGCGGAGAAATCCCTTCGTTAGCTAAAGAGTGGATCACATATGATCCTTTTTAAGTTAAGAGATGAGACATAGTAACTCGGTTTCCTTTTGAAAACTGCTTTATGGAAACTAATTTTTCGTAACATTTTTGACGGGTACTAATTATCCGTTTACAGTTTTCACTCTTTTACTTATACTATTTCTAGTTAATTTATTTACTAAATTCTTTTTTTCTTACTATATCTCCATCTTTTTCTCTTAATTATTTTTTTCACCTATATCAAATATTTATAAAATCTAACGAATAAAATTAAAGAAATAAACAAACGGAAGCTCAGTTTCCATTTTACATTATGTACACCAAAACTGAGTTTCTACCTAAATAGGCTAAGTGGTGCCCCTCTTACATAGTGAGATGCACTTTCACTCTCATTTTGTTTGGCCATACTTAAGCAAAGCCTAAAGCCTAATAATAGCGCTTAGCCTAAAGCCTACAGATGCTCTTGCAAAGCATTCTAAAAACAATCGTGTTAATCAGCTCTGGGTGGTTAACCCTCCAAGTTTCATCTTTTCTGCTTTGTAGAAAGCCAAATTTCTACTACGTGATTTTTCTTTGAATAATGAATTTGCTTTTATGATTATAGGAAAAAAAAAAAATTCTTTCTTGAAATCCCGTTGGAAGTCAAAATTGGTTATATCCAAAATCAACATTGTGATTGTGTATTATGTTACATGTAGGTATGCTTTCACCAAAAGACTAATACTCCCTCTCTCTAATATAAAGGCGGAGAAGTAAAAATTTTTAGTCTCAATAGATAGTCATAAAACCAATTCCAATGTGGTTTCTTCCATATTTATCCTTATTAAAGAGTATGACATTAACAAGCTTAGTTAATGTCTTTGGCAATTTCCAAAAGAATTATACTATTTTAATATTTTAGTGGGATTAAAATTCTTATTTTATTGATATTTTCTATATTTCCTAGACAAATATATTGGAATTGATGAGAGTAAATCAGGTAACATTAGAGAAATTTATAAAAAACAAAAAAGTTCTTATTATAAGAGAATTCTACTTCTCTGCTGATATTTTCTATGTATGTGAGGTAATTACAACATCTTCATGTGCGAATCTTGAATGATCCTTTTTCCGATGCCAAAATGTTCTACTAATTTATAAGCTTCAGCAAACATGGCATTGGATGCTCAACTGCATCCAACTGAATGAAACTATTAATATGAGGGCGTAGTACATTTCTTGAATGGGGAACATGTAAGATGAAAATTGCCAATTTCGGTGCCTTGATTTGTGGGATACCTCCATATTCATATTCAATAATTCTTGGTGTCCTCGGGTTAAATGTAGGGCGGGAAGATGTGGTGCCGGACATTGGATGCATTTAAGAGTATCATAGTACATATCTTCTTTTGACATGTCGGGCCACTTTGAAAGTTAAAACGATCCTGAGTAGATTTCGTAGGAAAAGATATTCTAGATGGTTTATCATGTTCATGTGAGTGGTTCCTGCTGAAAATGTTTGGGCTGGTATAGTTGAAATTTTAATCGAACCAATTGTAAATCTGCGGATCAAAATTTTGTACTGTACTTGGTAATTTTATAGCTGTTGCATACTAGTTCTACACTTTCATTTGACGGGGGCCATGTAAGCATATGTTTTGATGTTTTTATCGGGCAAGAGTTTACAGAGATAATTACTTGCTCAGGGATTGACGCGTTCAGTTAATTAATACAAACAATGAGATCTTGGATTCAGGCGTTTTGACAAATTGGTCAAGTATCTTCCTTTAAAGAACAAAATTACAAAAGCAATGTCTTCCTTAAACCCTCGCTAGTTAATTCTCCAGCAACAATGACGTTTGCTGTTACGTATGTCCAATTCAGTTTCCTTTTAATTTTTCTTATGCAAAAATCAATGGATGCTTAGTCGCAAGAATGAACACATCATATCTGACTAGCAACCAGAGCAGCCGTCTCTATAATCGATTATGCCATTCATCTGAACACCAAGATCGTACATTTCTCTGACTTTCCAGTCGGCTGGCAAACCTTTCTCTGATGCTGCCATACTCCCGTCAAATCCTTGTGCCACCAGTAATCTAAACGACGGAGGCCCTTCAGGGACCGGACTCATATCCCACACCGTCCCATATATTCTGACCATGGGCCTCGACCTATCAAACTGCATCAGCAAAGCCACACACAGGTGACAGGTCAAATTAAACACAATTTTTACTTCAAGTATACATATTGGGAAGATTCCTTGCTAAGAACTATTTATTACCTGATCAATGACACTAACAGCCACAATTTCAGTTTGGCCACCTTGATACAGGAAAGCAACTGCTAAAGAATCTAGCTTCTTACTGCTTGCTTCAATTCTTACGGACAAGTTTTGGTTTGTGTATTCACATGGTATTCTGCATAATTACCACCAGTACATGAACAAGCATAAGACTAAGAGAAAACGCTGCAAAGCAAACCATGTACTGCTCTATTTAATTTTTATTGCGTAACTCTCATCCATTGAGATATTCATACCTCTTGTACTCAATGTCGATGATTCGACGGTCTAGCATTTCTCTTGCCTTGTCCTTGTAAGCCATAGATATAAAAGCTCTGTCACTGAGAACCAAATCTATACCAAAATCACTTTTATAATTATTAGTTAACACCAGTTTGGTCCCTCTTCCTCTGCAGAGTTTCTTGTCCTTGCACTTAACCTTCATATTCAACAAATCAATATCAGATTATCATAATGATCTTTACTTAAATGTACTGTGTACTAATTAAGAGTTATATCAGTTGCATACATGAAAGCAGGTTCCACAGTCAACACCATCTTTAAATAGGGAAGGAACACCAGCTGCTGTATATCCTTCATATAAGTCCTTTGCTAAGTAACCATACCCACATGCCCCTGCTGCACGCGCCCACAATAAATAAATGTAAATTTGATACTGAGGAAATGCTAAACGAAATTATCCCTAATAAAGCTATCATAATTAAGTGAAATGACACATAGCTCAGTTATTAATTATCAGCAGATCACATGCTGATTTGCTCAGCCAGTAGTTCTCACCACATGCATATGCTTAGAGAAGTGTTCCATTACAGACTGTTTCCCCTTTCGAAATGTAATCAAAATCTCAGTCTCGCAGATATTCTAATTCCGTTATTGAAACTCCAAATGTGGTTTATCGAAAATTCTTACAAGACAAAGAAAAGTTTACTTTTTATCCAGTTTCTTTCCTTTTCAATTGTTCAAGTATCTTTTTAAGAAGTTTATAAGTAAAGGATTACTTGCAAGATATAAGCTAAAGGAGTGAAAAACTTGTTTAATTACGGAGAATTTTAAAGTGTAAGTTAATTTGCATGAAATCCATACGTACGAACTAATTACTAACTGATTAATGCATGGAGAAAAGAAGAGCGTCTGAGCGTGATTAGTGATGGAAACTCACATGCATTTATAGTAAATATGCTAGGATTTAGAAACTTACATGAGATAGGAGAGGAAGAATGGAAATAAGCAGCCTTGCTTTGATGCAAACAAGCATCACAATTAGTCGCAGCTGTCGCGCATGAAATTGTATGAAGAAGGAAAAAGAAGCACAGAACTAAAACAGCCATTTTTCTTAATTTATATGAAACTTACTGCAACGCACTTCCTAATTTATAGAAAAGCAAACATCAGTAATTGGAAAGATGGTGGTGGTGTGTTCATCCAACTTGCAAAAGAAGAAATGAAGTGTTTTTATGGTCAAGGCTGATGTTAAACCGATGAGCAAAGAGAGATTCCAATTTTGGGAACATAACAAATACTTTTTAAGTTACTTCTTACAGGTTGATCCCTTGATCTAATCTTGTTTAATTCTTTTAATTATTACTGTTAGTGATCTTTTATAATGTTTTCAACTTGTACCGATTTGCTTTGTTTTCTTTAATTCTTCTTTTAGTTTATCACTAGTGCATCTCATAATCATGTTTATGACATATTATAGTGATTTCGTGATCCTAAGGAAACAGCTTAGATCTATATATATCAGTGGGCAAAATTAATGTGATCTCGCCGTGTACGTGTTGCTTTTGATCACCAAATACTAGTATTTCACTGTGGCATCCACTGCATTGAATAGGTAGTGCTGGTTGTTTGTTGGTTTTAAGAGATTTAAACTTCACCACTTGAAAACCTCATAAATGATGTGATAAGTATGGCACTTTCGCTTTCAAAGACATAGAATTGAAATACTTGCTGTAAAGGTGTTTTGGCGGACCCGCTAGTGTTTAAATCCAACAACTGGGGAGCCATGTTGCGTGTATGTGCAAATCCAAACAAGTCGACCTTGAGACATAATCTAAGGTGGAGCCAGAAGTTGAATTTAAGAGGAAGGTCGGGAATTGGAAGATAAACAACCTAGCATTTGTACGCTTAGAGCCTGAAGGCCCATTTATGTACCTGGGCTGCTGGCAGCAACTATTGTGTGCCTCGAGGAGAAAAGGAATCAAAACAAAAGTTCCCAAACTCTTTATAGCAAGCCGATGTCACTATACTACAGTAGTAAATTTATTGGTTGATGATGCCAGTGAGTGAACAGTTCAAAACTTATTAGCACAACTTTTTTTTACAAGAAGATCATAGCTCTTTTAGAAAATTTTGATTTCATGCTCACTGTATTGTTTTAATCCATTTAGAGTTACTTTCTTTTTACAAGAAAATCATAGCTCTTCTAAATTATTTTGGTTTCATGCTCACTTTATTGTTTTAGTCCATTTAGAATTATTTCAATCTCCGGATAGGCGCATATATTTTCCGCATAGGAATACGTTTTTAGGAAGCTTTGAACATATACGGAGGATGCCTTAACCTGATAGGTCACTGGAAAACCTAATCTACGTTTCAAAACAATGTCGTATTGTTATAGAACACATAAGACCTTCTTCGATTTGCTTAGAAGTTTTTTGTGGGAAAATAAAGATAAAAATGTAACAATCATACACGACAAAAATTTATTAGTGTGAACACTAAGATCACTTTGAGATTTTTCGTGCCACTATCAATATTCACTATAATACTAAATCAATAGAATGAATATGTAAATATGATAGCTGAACATATCAACGCAGTGGCATATGATCGTTTATATGTCATCAACGTATGTTGAAATGAAATGACGCAGCGTTGCAATAATTATAACCTTAAGTTTGATAAACGTAAGTGCAATAATATAAATTCGATAATGTAAACGACACATTGATTTACGTGGTTTAATACAAAGGTCTACATCCACGGGGTTGTTGAGAGGTTGTCACTATGTGTTTAGATAATTACAAAGCTTAATCGATTGACTTTAAATAAAGGGAAAAATAAGTTTACACAATGGAGTTTCTCATCTATTACTTACTTTCTATATCCTAAACTATTTTTTCTCTTTCCAAAATTGCTAATCCCTTATCCATTGGTGAAGTTGGGTATTTATAGAATCTTTGAGTGGGCCCCATCGATACAGCTATTCCGCATTTTCTCGGGTGTTGTATCTTTCCACGCTTCCTTGAATCTTCGTTACACGAGGATGCAACATCGATATCTTACTTCTCCGACGATCCACCCTTCTATTAACCACAGAATGGATTGCACGTGTTACCTGCCGGTTGCGTTTAATGCCGGTAGTTGGCTTGTCCCTCGCGTAGACAGCTGTTAATGTTGTATTTTCTTTTCAATGATAGTTAGACTGCATCTGGTCCGTTTATTTTGAATTCTTCATGAGATGTGTTAAAGAAGTTTTGGGGATATTGATGTGTAACGCATACACATCTGCATCTGATGTGCTTTGGCTGCTAGCTTCAACGCATATATCTTGATTTGGCATGTGTATAATGATGATCTGTTACCTAAAGTTTTCCCCTTTTCTTTCTTTCTCTTCCAAGGATAGGATAGGAGGAAAACTATCCCACAATTATACGATTACCAGTACTTGCAATTACTTCTCTTAATTTTCGGCGGCAGTTTCAATTCGTCTAAGTATAAAAGTTGGAAAGGGTTGGATAGCTTTTAATTTCATTTTCTGAGTATTCTTTTTATTTGTCTTCAGAAGTAACTTCTTTGTCTACATCTTTTCTTTTATTGTCTTCTAATTTTTTAACTTAATCATTTACATCACCTGGATCTCCATTTGTCTTTACTGCTTTTATCACGTATTTGCATTAATTTTCTATCCTTAGGCTTTCGGTTCTTCACTTTATTGTTGGCTGGGATTTTATCTACCACTATTGTTGAAGGTAACTAGAGATTTTGTTGCTGTTAACTTTGTTTTTATTATCTGTTCAGTGTTCTTTTGAATTTATTTCCATGAGTTTGTTGCTGTTTCTGAGTTTTATGATGGAGAACATGATATACTTAAAAGTACATATACTTTCCCTTGTTCTTCATCATAAAACCCAGTGTCGATTGATTGATTGTCAACTTTTGATTTTCTGGGTGGTTTAGATCATCATGGATGGTAAAGGTGATATCCGAAGAAAGTCTTCGAAAAGTTTCAATAGGTCTCCTCCGCAGCATAACCCACCTGACTCTTCACCGCAAATATCTCCACTGATGAATCCGTCGCAAAAACCCACTACAAAGGTGGATGAAAGTACTAAAGGCATAAGATATGCTTCGCCTCGACTATTTAATAAGCCTTCTTATCAACAATCTGATTCGTTGATGGATCGTCCCATCCAAACCTTCGTTCCAACTGAGACCATTGACCCAATTAATCCTTCGGCCAAATTCCCCCTGCGTGAAAGGCTACATCTTCGGCTAAGGTTCCACCTGATAGCAAGGCTACTCTTCGAGCAAGGCTACTGCGAAGAAACCTGCGGCTTCTCAAAAAATGAATCGAAGCTCTAGTGAGGATTTAAATGACGAGGGTATCCAAGTACACCACAATCTTCTCAATATTGATGGTATTGTAGATAGTGATAAAAGTGGTTCGATTCTCAGAATTGCGAAGGATAAAATATAGACTTAAATTCTAAAACAAAAATAGAAAACTCAAACAAAGATGATGTTTTTATCAATATTAAAAGAACACTGAGGCTAAGATTCCACTATTTTCCAAGTTCAAAGTGATTTAAATCCAATATTTATATTTATTCAATTTTTTCGTTTAATTTGATTCTAAGATGTTGCAACAAGTAGATTTTTAAAATAACAAGTGTAAATCAAAAGCATGGGATATCAAAAACCTAAGTCCAAGCATATACCATCAATGGAAATCACAATTGTTGGATAAAAATCATTAAAACAATTATCAAACAACGCAAATAATCATATAAATAATTGTAATAAATAAGATAAATAGAAAATACCACTCTTTATTGGAAAAATAGCTTCCTTTATCGCCTCAGCAATGGGGTTTAGCTCCTCATATCAAAAACAGGTTCAAAATATTTTTCCATTGCTCAAAAGGTGTTTTCAAAGGTGAAGAGACTCAAAGGGAGTAAAACAGTTCAATCACAACGTTTATATGTGTTGCAGACTGTTACAAGAGAAACAGAAGGAATAAGACTGCTACAGTAACGATAGAAGCGAAGTGTTGTAGAACAACGACAGTGTTCTGCGACAGTTGGGTGTGGGTTGATGTTCTTCGTGTTCTTCAGCAGCACCAGCAGAACAGCTTTCCTGCAACTCGTGATTTTTGTCTCCTCTGGTTCTCTAAACTACCCCAAACTGTTCGTAACCCTTCTATGACCTATCCGAACTCCTTTTATAGCCCACAGGTCGATTGAATCTCAAGAAATCCTCTGGTACTTCCATACATAAAACAAAATATCCGAGAATACACGGAACTCCCTGTTTTGGCTAACTCGATGATTTCCTCCTCTATTTTCGAATATAAAGGGATTACCAACCCTGTTTCGATGAATCAAGATAATCCCAATCCATCTCCACGTCAAACTCCGACATAATCTCACCCAAAAGACGATAACAACTCCGATAAACTTCAAATCCTCTGTTTGCTTCTCCCGGCCTATGTAGCCCAATTGGTTGGGTCCAATCAATCACAACGACCCTGTTATGCTATCACAGGTCCAGTCCAACGAAAATAAGCCATTGAATCTCCTTATAAATCGCTCAAAATTCGATTTCCAGATCTGCTTCGTTGCTGCAACAGCTTCCCGCCAAAAAACTTCATTTGAATTGTGAAGAAGAGGCGCCCCCTATCCAGAGCAAGGGTGCGAATAGAAGCTGCCTTGAGGGTGTCCTGAGGGTGCCCCTTAGTAATTTGGGTACCCCTTATCCATAATGAGAGTCCGAATAGCATGTGTCCTCCGGGCGCTTTCGACAACTTTTCGAGCCGATTTTTCCAAAAATGTTTATTGGACAAAAATACCTACACACACATAAAACACCATAATAAGTACAAAAATGAGCACAATCAATATATAGAATCGAGACAAATTAGACACAAAAATATGTCTATCAAATACCCCCAGACCTATTATTTGCTAGTCCTCGAGCAAAAAATCCTAACTCACTGACGCAGGCATCGTCGATTGCATTTAGCGTATGCAATAATCCTTTAAACCCCTAGGTGGCCCTAGTGGCCGAGTTATAGTCTTGGGAGGGCTTACCAGAGGTATACCCACAAAACCTTTATACTCCAGACCCTAGCTATCTACGCAGAACCTTGGAAAGCACTAAAGAATCTCCTTGGTTGGCATACTTATTGACTACAGGAGGAAGTACCCTGATGCGAAATTCCAATTGTTGTACACGAGTTTGCACTCAAGCATACTAAAATTCATATAAAGTGACAGATCTCTACTCAGATAGTTGCACTATGGACATCAATAGTCGGAGTCAAACCAATCACATGGATAGATTAAGAGATGGATATAGAAAAACGTAGATGGTCTTGATGTTTACTAAGTGAACGGCGTTTCCATATCTGTCTGAAGGCCTCCGCCAAAATGAACCTATCCTAATGGATTGAGATACTAGTCTGACTAATATCAACACACTGGCATATACAAGGGAACCAGTGGTCAACCTAACTCTAGGTCAACACAACTGGCATATACAAGGGTACCAGTGGTCGACTTTATTGAATTTATTCCTTTTGGTCAAATGGTCTGGTCTCAAAATTTTTTTTTCATGGTATCTCAATCACTCTAATTCACCCTAGCATTGGTAACAACTTGAATCGTATCCCCACCTAATCACTTAGAGTAACATAGTTTAAAAAATAAATAAAATAAAAATAGAAGTGAAAAGGACTCAACGAGATATGGTGAAACTATCATGTTATTTCTAACACCTGAGCTCTGTGCTTTTATGAATAGACTCTTCTAGATGTTTCCATCTAATCAGATTGGTTCCTCAACTCCTACAACCAAAATGCTTCCATCCACTTAGGTTGGTTAGTGCTATCCTTAATATGCATAAATTTCTAGGCTCTGGAGTTTATTTAAAACAAAAAGTTTCTACCCCACCCCCAAACTTAAATCTAACACTGTCCTCAATGTTTCGAATGAAAGAACAATACCAAAAATATAAGTAACATGAGGAAATAGTAAAGAGAGAGTTCGGAAAGATAGTACCTGGGTGAAGTGAAACCAAAAACTGACAAAAATATTATACAACATACAAATCTCCTCGATGGTCAATCAAGGGTAAACAGGGTCCTCCAGAGGGGCCTCCTCAACATCACCTGTAGGAAAAGGCTCTAAAAAAGGATTCAATCTCTGACCGTTAACCTTTGAAGAACTAGTACCATCTGATGTCTCAATCTCAATAACGCCACGAGGAAAAACAGTACGGACCACAAAAGGACCGGTCCACCGAGAGGCGCAGTTTCCCGGGGAATAGATGCAAACGAGTGTCATACAAAAGAACTTTTTGACCTGGAGAAAATGACTTCCGTAAAATATTCTTATCATGCACAAGTTTCATTTTGTTCTTATACTCCTTAGCACTATCGTATGCATCTCTACGAATCTCGTCCAATTCATTGAGCTGGAGCTTTCTGTGAGCTCCTGCCTTGTCAAGTGAAAAGTTTAACTGCTTAATATCCCAATAGGCTCTATGCTCTAACTCAACAGGCAAGTGACATGCCTTGCCAAATACTGAACGGTAGGGTGACATTCCAATGGGTGTCTTGAACGCGGTACGGTAAGCCCATAAGGCATCAGTAAGCCTCGACGACCAATCTTTCCTATTAGGATTAACTGTTTTCTCTAAAATACGCTTAACTTCCCTATTGGAAACCTCTACCCGACCACTAGTCTGTGGGTGATACGGGGTAGCTACTTTGTGGGTAATACCATATTGTTTCATTAATAGAGCAAACGGTTTATTACAAAAGTGTGAACCCCCATCACTAATTATAGCTCGCGGTGTACCAAAACGTGTAAGTATATTCTCTTTCAAAAACTTAATTATGACCCTATGGTCATTTGTTTTACACGGAACCGCCTCAACCCACTTAGACACATAGTCTACAGCGACAAGTATGTAAAGATAACCTAAATAATTAGGAAATGGACCCATAAAATCAATGCCCCACACATCAAAGACCTCAATCACTAAAATAGGGTTCAAATGCATCATATTTCTACGGGAAATGGTTCCTAACCTCTGGAAACGATCACAAGAAACACAGTGACTATGGGAGTCTTTAAACAGTGAAGGCCAGTAAAATCCACACTGCAATATCTTAGCAGCAGTCTTCTTAGCACTAAAATGATCCCACAAGCATGTTCATGACAAAAGGAGAGAATAATGGACTGGTCACTCTCAGGTACACATCTCCTAATAATCTGGTCGGGACAATACTTAAACAAAGAAGGATCGTCCCAAAGGAAATGCTTAACCTCGGCTAAAAACCTAGAACGATCTTGTTTACCCCAATGTTGAGGGGTACGACCAGTAACAAGATAATTCACTATATTTGCATACCAAGGTGATTGGGAAACAGAGAACAATTGTTCGTCAGGAAAGCTATCCCTTATAGGAAGGGCATCACTGGTGGAACTAACAACTAACCTGAACAAGTGGTCTGCTACTACATTTTCAGCACCCTTTTTGTCTCTAATGTCTGGAGAAAATTCTTGTAACAATAGGATCCACCTAATCAATCTAGGTTTGGTATCCTTCTTAGACAAAAGGTATTTCAAAGCAGCATGATCGGTATAAATTACGATCTTAGATCCTAATAGGTAGGATCTAAACTTATCTAAGGCAAACACGATGGCTAGCAGTTCCTTCCCGGTAGTTGTATAGTTCAATTGGGCATCATTCAGAGTTTTCCTAGCATAGTAAATCACATGAAGTAATTTGTCTACTCGTTGACCTAACAACAACGCCTATAGCATAATCTGAAGCATCACACATAATCTCAAAGGGTAGGTTCCAGTTGGGTGCCTGGACTATGGGAGGTAGTGAGTAAATTTTTAAGCTTCTCAAAAGCCTCTAAACAAGCATCATCAAAGACAAACTTAACATCTTTTGCAAGCAAATTGCAAAGAGGTCTAGAAATCAAGCTAAAATCCTTAATGAATCGACGGTAAAAACCTGCATGCCCTAGGAATGACCTAATGTCTTTTACGGTTTTTGGGACCTGTAAAGTCTTAATAAGGTCAACTTTGGCTTTGTCTACCTCTATACCCTTTGAAGAAATGATGTCCCTAAAACAATTCCTGATTTAACCATGAAATGGCATTTTTCCCAATTAAGCACTAAATTCTTTTCCTTACACCTAGTCAACACTAATGTCAAATGATGCAAGCACTCATCAAAAGATGAACCAAACACTGAAAAATCATCCATAAAGACCTCTAAAAACCGTTCTACCATATCAGAAAATATGCTCATCATACAACGCTGAAAAGTCGCAGGGGCATTACACAGCCCGAAAGGCATGCGTCTATACGCGAATGTACCAAAGGGACAGGTAAAAGTGGTTTTCTCTTGGTCTTCTGGGGCAATAACGATCTGATTATATCCGGAAAAGCCATCTAAAAAGCAATAGAAACTATATCCAGCTAATCTCTCTAGCATTTGGTCGATAAAAGGAAGGGGAAAGTGATCCTTCCTTGTGACCTTGTTCAATTTCCTATAGTCGATACAGACACGCCATCCCGTGGTCACTCGGGTTGGGATTAACTCATTATCCTCATTCTGGACTACAGTGATACCTGATTTCTTGGGAACAACCTGAACGGGGCTGACCCACTTACTGTCTGAAATTGGGTAGATAATACCCGCATCTAACAACTTAAGCACCTCTTTTCGAACTACTTCTTTCATGTTAGGGTTCAGTCGACGTTGCATCTCCCTAGACGGTTTGGAGTCTTCCTCTAAATGAATCTGATGCATACAAACGGTAGGACTAATACCCTTAATGTCTGTTATAGACCACCCTAAAGCTTCCTTATTATCTTGAAGTACTTTTACTAGCCTACTTTCCTGATCACTATCCAAGTCGGCAGCAATAATCACAGGTAAAGTCTCAGATGGGCCTAAGAACACATACTTCAGGTTATCTGGTAGTGGTTTGAGGTCCAACTTAGGGGGCTCTTCTAAGGAAGGAACTGAGGTAGTCTCAGAAGCTGGTAATGGTTCGAACCTAGCTTTCCATCTATCAGTGTCTAACACAGGGTAGAATCTAATAGAGCATTCACTTGTTCAATGGTACTATCATCGTCAAAATCTAAACCAAAATGGGATAGACAACTCTCTAATGGGTCTTCAGACAAGATGTTTGGTAATGACTCCTGAACTAAGGATTCTATCATATTCACCTCTTCAACACATGTGTCATCTAGCTCATAAGGTAGCTTACTGACATTAAAAATGTTCATTTCGATAGTCATATTACCAAAGGATAAATTCATCACACCATTTCGACATTTATGATCGCATTAGACGTAGCTAAGAATGGGCGACCTAAAATCACAGGTATCTGGTTCTCTGGGTCAGGGACAGGTTGGGTATCTAGGACCACGAAATCCACTGGATAAATAAACTTGTCGACCTCAATAAGAACATCCTCGATAACACCTCGAGGAATTTTGACAGACCTATCAGCTAACTGCAGTGTTATCTGAGTAGGTTTCATTTCACCAAGTCCTAGCTGTAAGTACACATGGTACGGCAGTAAGTTCACACTGGCTCCTAAGTCAAGTAAAGCTTTTTCTACCCGGTTTTACCTATTGTACAAGCAATGGTGGGGAACCTGGGTCTTTGTACTTTGGAGTGTGTGTTCTGAATGATTGAACTTATGACTAGCTAAAAAGGCTTTCTTATGGACGCTAAGTTTTCGCTTTCGCGTACACATATCCTTAAGGAACTTGGCATAAGCAGGAATTTGCCTAATTGCATCTAATAAAGGAAGGTTTATGGTAACTTGCTTAAAAACCTCCAATATGTCATTAAAGTTCGATTCCTTCTTTGTTGATGCTAATAGCTGGGGAAATGGGGCTCTAGGCACAGAATCAGACCTCTCAGGAACCGAATTGGCATCATCGGAAATTTTATCAGTCCCCTCAGTTAGTGGTCCTGAGGGATGAGATCCTGAGGGGTGAACTACAGTATGTTCACTATCGGGCATGGTTACCTGATTGTCTACTACTCTACCACTCCTAAGGGTTCTAATAGCATTCAATTGATTCGATGGTTTTGCACCTACTTCATGAACTCCTCTAGGGTTGGGTTAGTTGACTAGGGAGCCTTCCGTTATCTCTCTCACTTAAGGTCTTAGCTATTTGGCCGACTTGAAGTTCTAGCTTAGCAAGGCTCTGAGCATTAGTTTGAAAGTTCTGCTTGGTTTCCTGTTGAAAACTAATTTGGCTCTGTGCTAACATATCCTGAGTTTTTGCTAACATCTTAATAGATTCCTCTAAGCTAGTCGTTTTTTTCTGGGCCTGATGAATTCTTAGTGTAACCAAAACCTGGGGGAGCATTAGAATTACTAAACTGACCTTGACTCTGGCCCTTAGACCATGAAAGGTTCGGATGGTTTCTCCAACCAGGATTATAGGTTTCTGAATATGGGTCAAACTTCTGACGGTTATCATACCTAGTGTTATTATAGAGAGCATTGGCTTGCTCTTCATTATTCTGGCCTTCCCAAAAAGGCTCCAATCTACCACTAGTGTGACCCACTTCTAAAGCTTCTAACCTTTTCGCTATAGCAGCAATTTTGGCATCTGATTCAAAGCTTCCTTCTACCCTATTAACGTTTCCTCTGCCTAGAAGAATTGTTTTCTGGGGTACCCTATTGCTTTCCCATGTTGGGTCTTTTCGGCGATTTCATGCAAATATGTCATCGCATCATCAACTGTTTGGTTTTCAAACCCACTTGTACACATCGACTCTACTGTAGTTGTAGTGGGATAATCTAAACCCTCATAAAGGATCTGAACTAACCTAACCTTTTCTAAACCATGATGAGGACATTGGGCTAATAAATCATTGAACCTTTCCAAATACCTATATAAAGACTCTCCCTCTTGTTGCGAAAATGTGCAGATTTGCGTCCTAATAGACGATGTTTTTTGCCTAGGGAATTTTTTTTCCAAAAAGACAGATGTAAGTTGTTCATATGTTTCAATTGATTCGGAAGCCAAACTATATAGCCACGACTTGGCTTTATATTTTAAGGAAAAGGGGAATAACCTGAGTTTCAAAGCATCATCATCAAGGTTTCTAATTTTCAGGGTACTACAAATTTCCTCAAAGTCCCTAACATGGAAATAGGGGTTTTCATTTTCTTTCCCTAAAAAGATTGGGAGCAACTGTAAGGTTCCAGGCTTAAGTTCATAATTTGCTTCAGTTTCAGGTAACTTGATACACGAGGGACAAGTAGTCCTAGTAGGGTTCAACAAAGCTTTCAAAGTTGCCATTTCTGGCGCTATTGGACTATCAGGGATTTTCTCCTCAAACGGATGTTCAAAAACGGAATTTTCAAGAATCGGACTTTCTAAATTGAGGTAATCGAGATGCTTAGAACTAATAGGTTTCTCTTTAACGAATCTACCTAGGGCGTCTCTTTTACGTTCAGGCATGCAACAAAATAAGGTAGGGAATTCTATGCAAACACAAAACAAGGCTGACTCAACCAAATCAAACCTAAATTTCTAGCAAACAAAAAGCATGATGGCTCCACTTAGATTGTTTCTAGACCAGCTCATATTCTTTCGAAAAGGAACTCGTTACAATCTGAGCAAACCCCTCTGGAATCAATCCGAGTCAAAGTAAGTTGAATCGAGGCGAGGGAAGCTTAGTGGAGCTTTGATACCCAAGGCCTCACCGGTTACAAGGCGGCGCAGTCACGCATTCAACTCACAGAAACCTTCAAGAACTTCGAAGTATGCTCAAAAGAGTAACCAATATTCTTCGAACGACTTTACTATTAAGCTCGTTACCCTATAGGTTTCGTTCTATTCAAAATTTTAGGCTTAGTTTCGCGTTTGGTTTCGTTTTCCTAAGGCGGGCAAGAAGAGAACGGTGATGAAATCCGAACCCTTATCTTGTATGGCAAGTCCTTTCCCTTTACTAGGAAATTAAAGCAGCTGTTTTCAAGTCCTCAGCATATATGCAAACGAAGGAATACAGTAAACCCGCTGACAGGGGATTCGCGGGTGTTTCGGAAAACTTACCTCCCGTACCAGACGGGAGAAGAACCGCTGAAGTCGACTCGGGCCACGACTCCTATGTCATGTACGAACCCGAGGGGCCGAGGCGATATCGTAATCACCGTCCTTCTCTGCACACAGTTTATATTTAAACCAACCCTTCCTTAGGGTTTTAAAAAAAAAAGAATGTCCAAAGTCCAATGTCCAAGTGTCCAAAAAAAAAAATATCTAAAAAGAAATTGTCTTCTTCTCCGTTCTTTTCGCTTTAAGCTTTCGCTCCAAGTCTTTATGCTTTAAGTTCCAGTCTTTACGAAATCACCAAACTCCTTGGCTCAATTCGCTTTATGATCCAAAACCTGTAGACAAAAGATAAATACCCAAAAACGTAAAAAAGAACAAAAATAATAAAAACCTAAAAAATAAAACGAAGTCTATAAACCCTAAAAGCAAATTCGCGTCGGCGGCGCCAAAAATTGATGGTATTGTAGATAGTGATAAAAGTGGTTCGATTCTCAGACTTGCGAAGGATAAAATATAGACTTAAATTCTAAAACAAAAATAGAAAACTCAAACAAAGATGATGTTGTTATCAATATTAAAAGAACACCGAGGCTAAGATTCCACTATTTTCCAAGTTCAAAGTGATTTAAATCCAATATTTATATTTATTCAATTTTTTCGTTTAATTTGATTCTAAGATGTTGCAACAAGTAGATTTTTAAAATAACAAGTGTAAATCAAAAGCATGGGATATCAAAAACCTAAGTCCAAGCATATACCATCAATGGAAATCACAATTGTTGGATAAAAATCATTAAAATAATTCTCAAACAAGGCAAATAATCATATAAATAATTGTAATAAATAAGATAAATAGAAAATACCACTCTTTATTGGAAAAATAGCTTCCTCTATCGCCTCAGCAATGGGGTTTAGCTCCTCATATCAAAAACAGGTTCAAAATATTTTTCCATTGCTCAAAAGGTGTTTTCAAAGGTGAAGAGACTCAAAGGGAGTAAAACAGTTCAATCGCAACGTTCATATGTCTTGCAGATCGACTGTTACAAGAGAAACTGAAGGAATAAGACTGCTACAGTAACGATAGAAGCGAAGTGCTATAGAACAACGACAGTGTTCTGCGACAGTTGGGCGTGGGTTGATGTTCTTCGTGTTCTTCAGCAGCACCAGCAGAACAACTTTCCTGCAACTCGTGATTTTTGTCTCCTATGGTTCTCTAAACTACCCCAAACTGTTCGTAACCCTTCTATTCGAACTCTTTTTATAGCCCACAGGTCGATTGAGTCTCAAGAAATCCTCTGGTACTTCCATACATAAACCAAAATGTCAGAGAATACATGGAACTCCCTGTTTTAGCCAACTCGATGATTTCCTCCTCTATTTTCGAATCTAAAGGGATTACCAACCCTGTTTCGATGAATCAAGATAATCCCAATCCATCTCCACATCAAACTCCGACATAATCTCACCCAAAAGACGATAACAACTCCGATAAACTTCACCTCCTCTGTTTGCTTCTCCCGGCCTATGTATCCCAATTGGTTGGGTCCAATCAATCACAACGACCCTGTTATGCTATCACAGGTCCATTCCAACGAAAATAAGCCATTGAATCTCCTTATAAATCGCTCAAAATTCGATCTCCAGATCTGCTTCGCTGCTGCAACAGCTTCCCGCCAAAAAGCTTCATTTGAATTGTGAAGAAGAGGCACGCCCTATCCAGAGCAGGGGTGCGAATAGAAGCTGTCTTGAGGGTGTCCTGAGGGTGCCCCTTAGTAATTTGGGTACCCCTTATCCATAGTGAGAGTCCGAATAGCATGTGTCCTCCGGGCGCTTTTCGAAAACTTTTCGAGCCGATTTTTCCAAAAATGTTTATTGGACAAAAATACCTACACACATAAAACACCATAATAAGTACAAAAATTAGAATTATCAATATATAGAATCGAGACAAATTAGACACAAAAATATGTCTATCAAATATCAACATATAAGTCTGGTACCTAGTGTGATCGTCTATAAACAAAGTCGAGATAATACAACAACAAGGTAATCACTTGATAATAGTTATGGTACAAGACCGATATAATATAGGATCAACATCAAGTGCCTTGGATTAACATACAATGTAATTAACTTTATTATAGCTAAAAAATTATAATACGTAAGTAAAACAAATCACACAACAAGATTTTGTTAACGAGGAAACCGCAAATGCAGAAACCTGGGACCTAGTCCAGTTTGAATGCTCTCATAATTAAGCCGCTATATAAAGAACAAAACTAACTTCGTATAGTTGAGACCAAGTAATTTACCCCTAGTTACTTAGTTCCCTATGTATTCCTGCGCCTATAATCTTCTGTGCAACCCACCTGAAACCCAAGACAAAAATCAATATCTTGAGTTGTGTTACCGATGTAAAGTCTTCAGCACTCAACTCCTTTTGATCATCTTCCATACAGTAAAAGAATAAAGCTGTTTGGTAACCACTCTATCTATCTTTGAATAAAAGATATGTTGATTTTTGTCGGGTTTAGACTAATCAAGATCTAGATTACCAAAATAAGCAAAGATCTAGATTCACAAGCTATCATATTCGGATACTGAAGAGTACCACCAAATGATAGTTGTCGATCTATACACTAGTTAATTAAACCTATCAAAGATAAATGAGATCATAGTCGGACCCCAGACGATCAAGATGTATGCACAAAGTAATATCACGAGATGCAAAACCAATCAAAAAAATCTTCTTATCTTTAAATCTTCAATTGTCTTTAATTATATCTGCACACAAAACTTGATTCTACTAATGATCCATCACGCACAGAATGGAGTCTGTTAACAATGGATGACCACAAGTTGTCTTCAGATCTAAAAACAGTTCTGAAGATCCCATCAATCTTGTGATTTAGTTTAAGTGACCTTATGTCTGAAGAGAAGGCTCTAAAATATAATCAAACTAGCTAGGTGCAATCAAAGTAAGGTTCAACAACATAGTCAATCAAATCAATAATCAAAAATAAAATAACAATGCAATTATCTAGTTTCCCACCAACGGTACTTTCTAAAGCTTCTTAATCCTATAGAAGTCTTTAAATGAGCGTACATAAGAGATTTCTCCTAATTAGGGTACTCTCCTTTCCAGAATAGTATTACACGTAATACTATTAGTCGGCTCCACCAGAAACAACAAAGATGACGTTTTCTTGGCTAAGGATAGTTTGTAAGAACTAAGAAGAACAAACTTCACCATTTATAGACCAAGGGTGTTTGGACAATAAAGAAATTCTAAAACCGGAAAGATTCTCAACATACACTATAAAGTACCTAATTTCGGTTTTCATATTTCCAATTAATATCCAATGTAATTATGACATATCTCTTAGAAATATCTAATATTAGCTTAGGAATTGACGAATATAGTTTTTCTAGAGATATCTTTTAATTGCTGGAAAATCAAAACATATAAATTCGAAAATCTTAATTAAAAATTCTCCAATATTTTGGTTTGGGATCACCTTGAGTATCAAGAAATATCTTTGAACAATCAATGATAAGAATTATGCACATATTCAAATTATATCGACATCTAGAACTTTCATATCTAGCAAACCCTAAATCCATACTCACACAAACCCTAAAGTATATGTGAATATCTGAAATCGGTTTTTCTCTTGGGATCATTTGTACCATGACTCCTAACATAGGCTAGGATCGGTACTACAATGACTCCCAATATAGGTAGGGATTGGTTCTTCCTTGACTGCCAACAAAATCTAGGATCGGTTCTACCTTGATTCCCAATATGGATAGGGATCGGTTCTACCTTGACTCCCAACAATAGCTAGGATCTGTTCTACCTTGTATCCCGAGATAGGTAGGGATCGGTTCTACCTTGACTCTTAACATAAGTTAAGATAGGTTCTAACTTAATTCCATCCTTTGGTACGAATTGGTCATCCAATAGATCTTATACCAAAACACCTATTGATTTATTTCCATTACGAAACAAGTTCGAATATTTACTTCCTCAAACCAATGTAATAAAACATAGTTTCCTAAGATGAAATCATACCTATATTCAATACACAATCAACTATCAAGTAACGTAGATTATGTAGATGTCGTATTTACGAAGTCCAAAAGATAAACATTATACTTCGTGATTTAATATACCATATCAAAGCATTCAAAAAATGAGATATACTTCCTCGATATTTTGATCATAATAATATGACCGAATACAATACTAGAGTATCATATATAACCTCGCATGTTATGTTTTCAACCTTAAACGACTTGAAAGTAACGATAGGAATGGAAACAATTCAAGTCAGTAATACTAGCCTCAAGTGGAAGGATCATGTCTTCGTTGTAATCGATACGTTTTCATTTTCTTTAGGTCTTTGTAGTAACACTTGTATGTATCAACATTCCTAGACTTTCTAGTCTAACCAAAAAAAAGTTGACTCTAGTAATCTTAATCAAACGGCTCTAACTAACTAAAATATGACAGCCAAACTTGAATACCAATGCTTGGTGGGTTCAACTGACCAATACTCTAAAAAGGATAACATCTTGCGAAAAGTCGGTCTTGAAGCTTTCAAGATTAAGCACGGGTTAGAGAGGTTTAAGGTTCACTTTTATGATAAGGGCGACGACCGACAGTTCATATGGTTCATAACTATCAATACGATTATCTACATCTTCTGACCATCATTGGTGTTACCGAAGCAGGTTTGAGATTCCCTCTATATAAGTATCAGGATTATTTCTACTATGATGTTTTATCCCATCGTGGACTCAAACCTAAGGCCACCACTCACTGCCAATTTGTCGCTCAATTGAACGGGAATTTCTGGCGGTGCTTGAATAAGTGTTATCTCCGTAGTAAGGGCGAGACTTCGATGGTATGATATACTCCAGATCCTGAGCATAAAAGCTGGTGTACCCTTTAATACAATGTTATTTATACTGATTATATGAACTAAAATAATTGGAAGAAGTGGAGTGTAGGGCTTCGATGCATCAAGGACGATGATGGTTAAGTTCGTCTTATGAGTGAAGTTGATGATTTAAAACTGAATTTTGTTCCTGGAACTGACAACAGCGTTGCCCCTAAAATATTCCCTTCTAAGGAGCGTCTTCGTCGTGATCGTGATCATAGGTGGTACCGGTGGAGATTATTAGTCCTTGTACCTATGGTTGGGATCCACTAGATAACACTATGGTTCCCAATACCCACCAGAACGCTATGGTGTTTATGTTCCTTGGAAGTTAGATTTCAGCGGTTTAAACTTCAATATGCTACTGCGGAGGTTTCTCTCCCTGATTAGGTTTTTACCTATTTTACTGCGTTTTCATTTCTTTGTTTCTTGCCTTTCCTTGATTAGGAAGAGGTTGAGGAGGAAAGTTCTGAAACTGTACTTCCAAAGTAAAGAAAAACTACTTATGCTTATGTTAAGGTATGGTTTGATTTCTTCTACTACTTCTGTTAAGGTATGGTCAGTTTACAATCCAATGTGTAAACTTAGCCGATAAATTGACTGGTTTGATTTCTTATAAGAGAACTTCTCAGTCGAACTCGCAAGCGTTTCTATGTCAATCTTGTTTGTCAAGTTTAGTTTCCAAAAGGCCCAAAACTATAAGTCTTAATTTGTAGTCTACTTATAGCTAAGTCTCGGATTAGGATATTAAGTGTAGTTGAGATTTAGACTTCATGGCGTTTATCGATTGAAGAAGGAGAACTACTAAAAGGAGCTTGTGGAACTTAATCAACAAAAGTTATGTGAAGACTTGAACTCATCTATCACTCAAAAGTCTATTTACTCTATCTCCTATTTGAGACAAAAATCATATAGCTATATAGACTTCGATTATATACATTTGATATTTCGAGCTGAGTTTAACTCGCTTACATATTTATCGAAATATGTGTTGGTAAGCTTTCGCTTTAACCAAGTTCATCTTATATTCTTGACAAAAGTCAAAAGATGATCATGTAAAAATCGCCTGGTAACATTTTACATGATTTGTGTGAGACAGTCATTTGATGTAGACTCGGAATATTTCGTATTGATCATTCGATCACTTGAAAATTGCTTTGAAGCTAATAGTTTGTGTGAGATAGCTATTGTCGTCTTCTAAGAATGTTTGAATGATTTAAATGGGAGTTTAAAGCAATTAACCATGATTGGATATAGCACACTATGCGTACTTTATGCTCAACTGTTGCATGTTATCCCAAGTCCGGGAACTATAGTATGCATATCCGTACGCGTGCTGGTTGGTTAATGAAAGTCCAGGAACTTAGTATGTATACCCGTATGCGTACTGGCGTAAATTTCATGTCCGGAAATTCAATTGAGTTTGGAGGTATGCGTACCCGTTCGCATACTGGCGAACCCAAACTTAGTTCGGGCACTTAGGTATGCATACCCGTTTGCATACTTGAGTAGGTTATTTTCTAAAATCGGTTTGTTCATGAACTAATACATTTATATATTAAGGAATGCAATCTATTGCAAATAATGGGTGTAATGTTCATGAATTGATTCAAGTAAATCAAAATTTATTTTGCTTCAATTGTGTCTTGTATACTTTTATGAGAATATAAACAATTGAACAACTCTAGAACCAGTTTCATATGAGTCATTTGAACTAATTATGGTTAAGATGAATAAGGTTGATATGAAAGTGTTCATATGGCTCACTTCGGTTAACTATTGTTGAGACAACAAGGTGCACACATTTAGGTACGGTTACTCATATCTAAATGAAGTCACTTTTCATTTGTGTGTAACAAGCTAAGTTCGATCTAACGGTGAATAATGAATGCTTTGTTACCAAGGTAGCATTGATTGCAAACCCTCATTTGAAAACTATATAACGAATATATCTAGCAACTGGGAAACCTAATCCCCACACCTCCTATGTGATACTAGTTGCGACTAGAGTCGATTCTCCTTTAACCTTAGATTTTTTCCAAAACCCTGTAGGTAACGACTTGAAGACTTCATTGGGATTGTGAAGCCAGTCCCAACTATTTTCTTTGTAGTTGTGTGTTCTGATCTTGCTGTTTTCTATCGTATTGACTACTATCTTCTCTAATATTTTCTCTAGATTTAATCTCCGATAGGCAAGATAAAAATTAGTCACAAACATCTTCATCTCATCGTTTGTGATTCAACAATATCTTGTTTCACTACCATACGATTAAGATTATTGTGAGGTGATTTATATTACTAGGATGTTCTTCGGGAATATATGCCCGGTGCATCAATTGGTTCATGTTCACCTTGATTTATCAAAAGACGGAACAAAACTCTTAAGTATTTCAGTGGGAGGAAGATTTGTCTGTTCAATAGACTTTTCTGTGTGAGACAGATTGGTTTATCAAGTCTTCGACTTTGGGTTGTAGCAACTTTTAGTTGTGGTTGAGATCAGCTAAGGAAATCAAGTGCGGAAATTCCTGCTGGGATTCAGAGGCGTAAGGAACGCGAATGTACTTTGATCACAGTGAGATTGGTTAGGGCTCAACTACATTCCAGTCTGAAGTTAACTTGGAGTAGGATAGTCTATAGCGGCTTAATACAGTGTGGTGTTCAAATATGGACTAGGTCCTGGGGTTTTTCTGCATTTGCGGTTTCCTCGTTAACAAAATTTCTGGTGTCTGTGTTATTTTTTTTCCGCATTATATTTGTTTATATAATTGAAATATCACAGGTTGTGCGTAAGTTCAATCAATTGTGAATCCAACCTTTGGTTGTTGATTGAATTGATTGACACTTGGATATTGGTTTTTGATACCGTCCAAGTTGTTTCTTATAATAATCAAGCTCACGGATTTCTATCTATTTGATTTGCTGATTACATTAAGAAACAAAGATATAACTCTTGGATATATTTCTTGATTGAGCTTGCTTTATTAGTTGGTACTCTCAGAATTATATTGGAGTTAGTACATACATATTGCATAAACGAAATATTGGGTGAAGTTGTTAGACTCCCGCCTTTTCAATTGGTATCAGAGCAGGCAATCACGTTTAAGACCTTATAAGTCTGTGTTTGTAGTGATATGACTCTATGGACAGAAGCGCTATCTCAGTAAACGTACCACTAGTCTTCGGTGGTTCAAATTACTTATGGTGGAAAATTGTTATGCGTGCCTTTCTTCAAGCTCGTGATTTTCAATCATGGGCTTATGTTGTGAATAGCTATGATACTCCAATGGTTACAGTAGATGATGTCTCTATTGCAAATGATATTGGTAGATATGAACCTAACAAGATTCTCGCTGCAAAGCAAAATTATGAAGGTATAAATGCTATCATTCATGCCATTACCCCAGATCTTCAGCACCATGTGACTACGTACACTCGGTCTAAAGATGCGTGGGATATCTTAGACACTGTATTCGAAGGGAATACCTCTGAAAAGGAAGCTAGGCTTCAAAACCTAAATTCTGATTGGGAAAACCTTCGTATGGCTGATGAAGATTCATTTGATGAGTTTAATCACAAAGTGTCTGAAATTTTTAATGCATCTTTTGCATTGAGTAAGACTATTCCTGAAAAGGACATTGTAATGAATATTCTCAGATCGTTGCCAGCCAAATACGATTCTAAGAAACATGTCATCGTTGAAGGAAACAACCTTGATACTCTATCCAGAAATTCTCTGGTAGGAAAGATAAATATTTTTTATCTTGAACTTAGTAAAAGGGAAAAACTTCGAATGAGATGCAATTCCATTGCTTCCTCTAATGTAAATTCTCTGTGTCCAAAATTGATTGATATGAAGGATGAGAATTTCTTAATTCTACTTTCTTAATGTGTATACAACAGTTAAAGAAAACTCTTAGGAAAAGAAAAAGAAGGTCTAGTAAAAAATCCTCCTCAATCAATGAAATGGATAAAAAAGTTCACAAAAACTATGATAATGGAACTCTTTCCATGTGCTACAAATATGATCATCTCATTTCGGGTGTTCCTGATAAGGAAATGGGTGAGATAACCAAAGCATGGATGGCCACTCTTGACTACTGTCCTGAGGAAGAAGCCTGTGAAAGTTCTCTCACTTATTTTGCTGATAATCACTCTTTTTCTTCCAACAACTCTGAGTATTCCATGATAAACAATCAAACTTCTCCAAAATAAAAATTCAATCTCTTGACCAAACATCTCTACTTGATTAAGAGAAATTTTCAACTGGAAAAAGAAGCCTGGACTAAAAGGATTGCATATCTGGAATGTCAACTGAAAACATTGAGACAAGAAAATGCGACTTCTCGCGATTGTGATTTTAAAAAGAAAGATCGATGCCCTTCGATAAGTTCTTGCAAACCAAATCAGGATATTACTCCTGTATTTTTGTCGTGTTCTAATCTCGCTCGTAATGAAAGAGACATGGTAAAATTCACAGCAAATCGTGAGTATACCTTGAACAAAAATCAGGATTTCCCAAAAACGGATTGCACAAGGTTCTTAAAAAGACTTCTTCTAAATAATCTTTTTTTCAGAAGAAGAAAAATAAATCTCTTATGAAATCTATGTCATTGTCTAAAGATATTTTCAGAACCATTCATAGTATGCAAAAAATCATTAAACAATCTTTTCAGAAAAATAAAGGAAACGAAAACATCCTTTTGGATTCTCACTCCACAAAAAGGAATCCGAAACAAGGTTTTAAAGAAACATCCTCCTCTCCTGTGAAACCTACCGATCCTTCTTTAGGAGGGAGAAATTAAATATTGTAAGTTTTAAGATTGTTCTTGTCTTTTTTTTTCCCCTTTGACAAGAACTATAATCTCCAAGAGGGTTGTGAAAATATTTCTACTGACTTGTTCGTTTATCTCCTTAAAATTGCAATATTTCGGTTATCGATCTATGAACCGTTTCTGAACACTTGGATAGTCTTCCTATCTAAACTCTTTATGTTAGGGTTTGTATCAAAGGTACTTTTGGGAATTTTTCCATATCTTCTTCTTTAAAATAGAAGATTTCTTAAGCAAGCATTTCATTTACATTCTCTATCATGTCCTCATCAAGTCTTTCCAGTAAAGAAGATGATGTCTGTACTGTTCGCTTTCGCTCTAAGAAAGTTCGTTTTGGTTCTTCTGATAATGAGATGTGTCAAGAAAAATGTGATTCATCCTATGATGTAAACCCCACTGCTTCTAATTTTGATAAATTCTCATTAACCATGAATCTTGTCTTGGAGAAAGTACGTGCATTAAAGAGTGAACTAGAATCCTCAATCAAAAGACTTGAAGACAATATGGATAATCTTGAATCCAGGATTGATATAATCGAAGATGATCTTGATGATTATAGGAAATATGAGAAGAGTCTTCAAAGTAAGTGAAATGACGTTTGGTTCTTGCTTATTTTTTGTCTGGGAAACTTCTTATGAGAATTTATTCTTGTGTTTTAAGAAGGATAACTAGGGTTTGGAATAGCAATTATTGTGAGTACACATAGCTATTGCCAACGATTTTCATCCTGCAATGTTTTTGAATTTATTTATTTAAATTCTAAAGTTTTTTTGGAAGATGATTTTGCAGTATTAATCTTTATTGGTTTTATATATTACAAAAAATTATTATGGGATATGTGTGTTTGCGTCCGTGAACTATGATTGTCCAATATTTGTCAAAGATTAAATCTATGATATCATTACGCAATATTGATAAAAATAGAATGAATCTTTGAATATTCCGCAGTATTGATCTTTCCCTGATCCACTTTTATGTAAAAGTATTGTGCGGCGCCGTAAGTTCTCTTATGTTGAGCATTTCCGATTAAATTAATCATGGGTTCTCTTGTGGTTAATTTAATTGAGTTTTCTGGATACAAATTCATGTAATTTTTTAATGTCCAAAGAAATTCTTCTTTTCCTGTAAAAGTAAGGTCGCTCTTGTTGTTCTTTCGGGAATGACATTTTATGGGGGAGAGTTCTTAGTTTCGACTATATGATTGCATCTAAACAAAGTTGATATGTTTTCTTTTAGTCATGAAGAATCTCTATGAGAATTTCATTATGATCCCACTAGTTTTCGTACCTTTGCCAATTTATATTGACAAAAAGGGGGAGAACTAATGTGTAGTTCACACTACAAATACATATGGTTTACGGATCATTATGTAAGGGGGAGTGGTTTTCATATGAGATGAAGTATTGACTAAGGGGGGGTGATACATATCACCATAGTATTGTTGTCAAAGTTGTGATACGATTGGACTTTGATGCCGTGTAATAATACTATGACATTGTATAACAATAGGAAAACATCTTGTTTTTATATATTGTTATAGCTGTGAATCTTCAACAACTATGATGCTGAGTTGAACACGTTCAAAATCACTGTAGTACTTGGAAGTGGCTATGATTTCGAGTAATGTTGAAGAACCAAGGAAATCAAGCATTTGGATGAGAAGCTACAAAGTTTATTTATTTTGTAATTCGTATGTATTGATAGTTTTGTCAATAAAATTGATAAAGGGAGAGATTGTTAGAGCATTGCTCAGTCGAACTCGCAAGCGTTTCTATCTCAAGCTTGTTTGTCAAGTTTAGTTTCCAAAACTATAAGTCTTGATTTCTAGTCTACTTATAGCTAAGTCTTGGATTAGGATAGTAAGTGTAATTGATCTAGACTTCTCGACGTTCATCGATTGAAGATGAAGAACTACTTAGAGGAGCTTATGGAACTTCATCAACAAAAGGTATGTAAAGACTTGAACTCATTTATCACTCAAAAGTCTATCTACTCTATCTCCTATTTGAGACAAAAGTCGTATAGCTATACAGACTTTGATTATACACATTTGATATTTCATATAGCTATATAGAAATATGTGTTGGTAAGCTTTCGCTTTACCCAAGTTCACCTTATATTCCTGACGAAAGTCAAAAGATGATCATGTGAAAATTGCCCGGTAACATCTTACATGATTTGTGTGAGACACCCATTTGATGTAGACTCGAAATTTTTCGTATTGATCATTCGATCACTTGAAAATTGCTTTGAAGCTAATAGTTTGTGTGAGACAGTTATTGTCGTCTTCTAAGAATGTTTAAATGATTGAAATTTAAGTTTAGAACAATTAACCATGATTGGATATAGCACAATATGTGTACTTGTATGCTAAACTTTTGCATGTTATTCCAAGTCCGGGAACCATAGTATGCATACCCATATGCATACTGGTTGGTTAATGAAAGTCTGGGAACTTAGTATGCATACCCGTATCGTACTGGCGTAAAGTTCATGTATGGAAATTCAACTGAGTTTGGAGGTATGCGTACCCGTTTGCATACTGGCGAACCCAAACTTAGTCCGGCCACTTAGCTATGCGTATCCATTTGCATACTTGAGTAGGTTATATTCTAAAATCGGTTTTTTCATGAACTAATACATTTATATATTAAGGAATGCAATCTTTTGCAAACCGTGGCTATAATGTTCATGAACTAATTCAAGTGAATCAAAATCAATTTTGCTTCAATTGTGTCATGATAACTTCTATGAGAATATAAACAATTGAACAACTCTAAAACTAGTTTCATTTGAGTCATTTGAACTAGTTATGGTTAAGATGAACAAGGTTGATATGAAAGTGTTCATATGGCTAACTTCGGTTAACTATTGTTGAGCCAACAAGGTGCACACGTTTAGGTACGGTTACTCATTTCTAAATGAAGTCACTTTTCATTCGTGTGTAACAAGCTAAGTTCGATATAACAGTTGAAATATATTAGCTTGAGTCTAATCAGGTTTTGATCTAACGGTGAATAATGAATGCTTTGTTGCCAAGGTAGCATTGATTGCAAACCCTGATTTTAAGACTATATAAGGGATAACTCTATCAACTGGTAAACCTAATCCCCACACCTCATGCGTGATAGTAGTTGCGACTAGAGTCGATTCTCCTTTAACCTTAGGTTTTTTCCAAAACCCTGTAGGTTAACGACTCGAAGACTTCATTGGGATTGTGAAGCCATACTCAACTATTTTCTCTGTAGATCTTGTTGTTTTCTATCATATTGAGTACTATCTTCTCTAAAATTTTCTCAAGATTTAATCTCCGATAGGCAAGATAAAAAGTAGTCACAAACATCTTCGTCTCATCGTTTGTGATTCCACAATATCTTGTTTTGCTACCATACGATTAAGATTATTGTGAGGTGATTGATATTACTAGGCTGTTCTTCGGGAATATAAGACCGGCGTATCAATTGGTTCTTGTTCACCTTGATTTATCAAAAGACGGAAAAAAACTCTTAGGTATTTCTGTGGGAGACAGATTTACCTATTCAATATATTTTTCTGTGTGAGACAGATTGGTTTATCAAGTCTTCGACTTTGGGTCATAGCAACTCTTTGTTGTGGGTGATATCAGCTAAGGGAATCAAGTGCGCAGAGTCTTGCTGGGATTCAGAGGCGTAAGGAACGCGACTGTACCTTGATCAGTGTGATATTGGTTAGGGCTCAACTATATTCGAGTCCGAAGTTAACTTGGAGTAGGCTACGCTTAATACAGTGTGGTGTTCAAATCTGGATCAGTCCCGGGGGTTTTCTGCATTTGCGGTTTCCACGTTAACAAAATTTCTGGTGTCTGTGTTAATTTTTTTCCTCATTATATTTGTTTATATAATTGAAATATCACGGGTTGTGCGTAAGTTCAATCAATTGTGAATCCAACCTTTGGTTGTTGATTGAATTGATTGACACTTGGGTATTGGTTTTTGATACCTTCCAAGTTGTTTCCTATAATAATCAAGCTCACGGATTTCTATCTATTTGATTTGCTGATTATATTAAAAAACAGAGATATAACTCTTGGATATATTTCTTGATTGGGCTTGCTTTATTAGTTGGTGCTTTCAGAATTATATTGGAGTTAGTCCATACAGATTGCCTAAACGAAATATTGGGTGAGGTTGTTAGACTCCCTATTTTTCATTTCTATCTACATTTCTTTCAAGTCATTTTACATTCTAACCTCGATAAATGAATAACTTATCCCAAGTTAATAGATTTTTCCGGTCCCGGCTTGGGCAAAGGGACTAAATGAATAACCCGCTAAATGATTTGAGTCCTTAAAGGCACCATAAAAACATAAATGAGTAATTGTTATATTATATACAAAAAGTAGACTTAATAAACATAAAATATTCATCTAATCAACAATGTTAGTATAAGAAGTCATTTCTTATCAAAAACTGCATCTAAAGTTGATTGTTTTCTCCTTATATTTAAACCAAAAGGCAGTTCATCCTTAGTTTTTTTTGTAAAGCATACACAATTTATAGAATATTTTTCTCGTATTGTAATAAGCAATTTTATATGATTACATTGAAAGACCTCTTTTGGTGACACATTTGGTATGGCACTACTATCATCTGGTTCTGGATCATTCCCATCAATATTATGGACTGAGTAGTATCTTCATCTGTAGTTGATTCCATTACTGCATCATCCTCGTTAATACAATTCAAAAGATACTCAACATCTATCACACTTACATATCGTAAATTATGATTGACAATAGTTAAGAAGTAAAAAAAAAGTACATCTCTAAATGAATAAATATTCATTTATCAAAATAACCTCGCTAAACGAATATTTTTTTCTAGTCCCGAGGGTATTTATTGGTTGAGGTTAGACTGTATATTGAAAGCATGACATACGAAGTTTATTTACTTTTCCCTCGCATTGGTGACTTAATCATTTCACTATGATCAAAGTGTCAATGAAAGATAGACTAGTTGTTTCTTATGAATTCGGTATATGGAGTTACGAAGCATAGTTTATCTATTTGGACTTTGTATAATCGACACACACTAATTTATAATTTGTTATTATTTAGTGTATTGAACTTTCAGATTAATTTTGTACCTCAGAAACTATGTTTAGTTAGATGGTTTTAGGAATTAAACTTATGAAACTTGTTACGCTGTTGAAAAAGGAGTCAAATGATATATTTAATGATCGATCCCTTAAACAAGGATCTCTACTAGGACTAATCCCATGGATCTCCAATAGGATCGATTCTTAGTTAACCAATCATTTCCAGTTTCTTATTATCTTCGAGTTTATGTATTTATCGAAAATGTAGTTTGGTTAAAAATGAAAGTCCGAAAGATGTCGACATAGTATTTGAACATGTGATAAACTCTTAGAACTTAATGTTCAAATATTTTTATTGACACTCAAGGAAATATCCCGAACCGAAATATGCTTGTATCTTTTTTACACATTCAGAATTATATGTTTTTCATATCCCAGAGAATAACATACCTCTTTTTGTTATATTAGTGAAGCATATGTTGTATGCTAGCTAATATTAGTTGTCATCCAAGAAATATTTCAATATGAAAGTTGGATTACAGTTCGAATTTTGGAAAAACCGAAAATAAATAAATATTGCATATTTTTGGTATTTTCGGATTTGGTTATTCCTTGTTGTCTAAACAAGCCTTGGTATTTACACTATAAATAGTAAAGTTTGTGTTCTTACAAACTCATCTCGTGCCACAATGCCTAACCGTTTATGTGGGAAGCCCACTAGTAGTATTTTAGGTGAAATCTCTTATGTGGCCTCGTTTAAAGTCTTCTTTGCGATCAAAAAGCTTTTAGTAATTCCGTTAGTGGGAAACTACATCGTATTTTAGTTTTTTTTATTATTGATTTAATTGACTAGCGGCAAAGTTGAACCTTGAAAGATATGGTTTGTTTATTCAGTGATCCTTATCTTGTGATATAAGTTCACTCGAACTAGCTCAAGGAACGACAACTTCATATCTGTTTTATTGATTCTAGATATGAAAATATGACTAGTGATCATCTACTGATAACAGAATCCATTCTGCGTATGATCGGCCATTAGTGAGAATCAAGTTCTTTGTGCAGGTACTTTGAAGATTAAATATTGAAGACTATGAGATTTTCTTTTTGGTTTTATGAAGTTTGTGGTACTTCTTACACGCTTGATTGATTGGGATCCGACAAGCAGTTTATCGTGATAGATATCAGAATTGTTGTATATGTCGGTAATCTATCTAGCTTTTTATCTTTCGAAAAATTGCTTTGATGATTTGTAAACTAAGATTGATTCTTTTGATAGTCTTTATCTTAAATCTGCGACCAACGAAAGATTTTATATTGATTAAACGGAAGAACCTTTATACTCAACTTATCTTTGATTAAATTTTTTGATCTAGTATATTGATAGACATGTTACTGAAATAGGTTAGTCGTGTACTGTTTTGGATTACGATCCAAAGGAGTTGAGTTTCTGAAATCTTCACAGGAGGTGAGCGACTTGAGATAATGAACTTTATCTTGAGATTTACGTGCACAGACCAAATTGCTTGTAGGCACATGAATAATGAAGGAATTGAGTAACTAGGGGCAGTTTAATTGATCTCAATTATACGAAGTTGTTGTAGTCAATTTTTATAGCGGCTTAATTATGAGGGTATTCAAAACTGGACTAGGTTCTGGGGATTTCTTCCTTGCAGTTTTTCTCGTTAAAAAGAATGTTTTTGTGTGCCTTTACTTTACTTTCTGTATTATAATTATTGCTATAATTATAATTAGAGATATTTTGTAAAAGGGTCGCATGTTTACTATCTAATTAGGGTATGGATCCTAAAACATGCACTTGATGTAATAGGGTCGTAGACTAGCGGAGACTGCTAAGTCAACTGTTAGTTTGGTACCTACTTCTCACATTCTCCTCTTTTCTTCTCTGCCTAAAAATCTCTCTTTAATGACGTTGGGTGCTTCTCACAAATTGACCCAATGCGAAAATCTTAATTTCCCAACCTATCTCGTAATAATCTTTACACGTGTCAATCGACTCAATTCTGACCACCGCCCACAACATTCACAATTACTAGAATAACCACAATTACGTGAACATCCATTCGAAAAGTTTTGATTTTACTAGAAGAATTCCATGAATCCAACATAGATTCCATAACTATAACCATAAAAAAAGTTTTGATGAAACTCTCGGTGAGAATAAAGATATTCTATGTGTTATGATGGTTCTTCTTTTTGGAGTCAGTTATGTTGTAACGATGGCTACCGTGTATTTGAATTAGTCTTTGATTACAAGCATGTATGAATTTGTTAGATCCGAAGAAAAAAACGATGGTGATGAATTTGATAATAGCGGTTTTGGATATGAAAGCTCTACAAAGATGGGTTATGCTAAAATGTGTTTGCGTCCGTGAACTATGATTGTCCAATATTTGTCAAAGATTAAATCTATGATATCATTACGCAATATTGATAAAAATAGAATGAATCTTTGAATATTCCGCAGTATTGATCTTTCCCTGATCCACTTTTATGTAAAAGTATTGTGCGGCGCCGTAAGTTCTCTTATGTTGAGCATTTCCGATTAAATTAATCATGGGTTCTCTTGTGGTTAATTTAATTGAGTTTTCTGGATACAAATTCATGTAATTTTTTAATGTCCAAAGAAATTCTTCTTTTCCTGTAAAAGTAAGGTCGCTCTTGTTGTTCTTTCGGGAATGACATTTTATGGGGGGGAGTTCTTAGTTTCGACTATATGATTGCATCTAAACAAAGTTGATATGTTTTCTTTTAGTCATGAAGAATCTCTATGAGAATTTCATTATGATCCCACTAGTTTTCGTACCTTTGCCAATTTATATTGACAAAAAGGGGGAGAACTAACGTGTAGTTCACACTACAAATACATATGGTTTACGGATCATTATGTAAGGGGGAGTGGTTTTCATATGAGATGAAGTATTGACTAAGGGGGGGTGATACATATCACCATAGTATTGTTGTCAAAGTTGTGATACAATTGGACTTTGATGCCGTGTAATAATACTATGACATTGTATAACAATAGGAAAACATCTTGTTTTTATATATTGTTATAGCTGTGAATCTTCAACAACTATGATGCTGAGTTGAACACGTTCAAAATCACTGTAGTACTTGGAAGTGGCTATGATTTCGAGTAATGTTTAAGAACCAAGGAAATCAAGCATTTGGATGAGAAGCTACAAAGTTTATTTATTTTGTAATTCGTATGTATTGATAGTTTTGTCAATAAAATTGATAAAGGGAGAGATTGTTAGAGCATTGCTCAGTCGAACTCGCAAGCGTTTCTATCTCAAGCTTGTTTGTCAAGTTTAGTTTCCAAAACTATAAGTCTTGATTTCTAGTCTACTTATAGCTAAGTCTTGGATTAGGATAGTAAGTGTAATTGAGCTAGACTTCTCGACGTTCATCGATTGAAGATGAAGAACTACTTAGAGGAGATTATGGAACTTCATCAACAAAAGGTATGTAAAGACTTGAACTCATTTATCACTCAAAAGTCTATCTACTCTATCTCCTATTTGAGACAAAAGTCGTATAGCTATACAGACTTTGATTATACACATTTGATATTTCATATAGCTATATAGAAATATGTGTTGGTAAGCTTTCGCTTTACCCAAGTTCACCTTATATTCCTGACGAAAGTCAAAAGATGATCATGTGAAAATTGCCCGGTAACATCTTACATGATTTGTGTGGACTAGGTTCTGGGGATTTCTTCCTTGCAGTTTTTCTCGTTAAAAAGAATGTTTTTGTGTGCCTTTACTTTACTTTCTGTATTATAATTATTGTTATAGTTATAATTAGAGATATTTTGTAAAAGGGTCGCATGTTTACTATCTAATTAGGGTATGGATCCTAAAACATGCACTTGATGTAATAGGGTCGTAGACTAGCGGAGACTGCTAAGTCAACTGTTAGTTTGGTACCTACTGCTCACATTCTCCTCTTTTCTTCTCTGCCTAAAAATCTCTCTTTAATGACGTTGGGTGCTTCTCACAAATTGACCCAATGCGAAAATCTTAATTTCCCAACCTATCTCGTAATAATCTTTACACGTGTCAATCGACTCAATTCTGACCACCGCCCACAACATTCACAATTACTAGAATAACCACAATTACGTGAACATCCATTCGAAAAGTTTTGATTTTACTAGAAGAATTCCATGAATCCAACATAGATTCCATAACTATAACCATAAAAAAAGTTTTGATGAAACTCTCGGTGAGAATAAAGATATTCTATGTGTTATGATGGTTCTTCTTTTTGGAGTCAGTTATGTTGTAACGATGGCTACCGTGTATTTGAATTAGTCTTTGATTACAAGCATGTATGAATTTGTTAGATCCGAAGAAAAAAACGATGGTGATGAATTTGATAATAGCGGTTTTGGATATGAAAGCTCTACAAAGATGGGTTATGCTAAAATGTGTTTAGGTCGGTTACAAAATGCCATAATGGGTAGGTTATAAACGGGTCAGACTTTTTTAAACTCGGTTAAAATTTTAATAGGTTTTAGGAAAACTATGTCTTTTAATTATTTCATAAGGTCATTTTGGTAAAAAAAAAAGAATAATGGTCAAAGTCCGTCTACGACCCTAGTGCATCAAGTGTATTTTCTACGACCCAGACCCTAATTAGACTCTAAACATATGACCCTTTTACAAAATATCTCTTATAATTAAAGTAATAACATTATATGTTAATCAAACATTTAGTACGATCCCATAGATTGGTTCGCATTTGAACTTATGTCGTATGTTAAGTGTACATATCGTTGAAATAGTCTTTTGGCATTCGTTTGTTTTTATAGTAGTATACAAAGTGTGTATGTGTAGGTTGATATCGTAAATATTGTGTTTTACTTGGTATCATCGTCATTTCAGAACTAAAATAGAATAATACCCCGAAACAAGTTGTGACTTTCTACTTGAATTAATCCTTTCAGCACCTTAAATCCAAACTCTAAAATTCAAAAG
Source organism: Papaver somniferum (assembly GCF_003573695.1). NCBI lineage: Eukaryota > Viridiplantae > Streptophyta > Magnoliopsida > Ranunculales > Papaveraceae > Papaver > Papaver somniferum. The sequence goes on along the minus strand of NC_039363.1, from coordinate 121,578,423 downwards.
GCAGAGATTAGAAGTCTTGCTAGAAAACATGGAAGAAGAAGAAGAAGAAGATGGTAGTAATCCAATATGTGACATACAGAACAATACTGCAGCTGTTATCAGTATCGACTTTAATAAAGAATCAAAATATAAAATAAATAATTATGACGAAGACTCTTCGGGTGAAGACATGTGATCTAGTAAGTTGAGGTCTCTTGAGGGAATCCCTACTAAGAAATCATTTTCTAATGAACAAAGTGATGATAGGCTTATGAAGTTTAATGTTTTTTTAGGTGTGTCTAATAAAGGTAAGAAACGGGACACGAAATATATGTTTAGTGATACAACAAAGACAGATTAAATCTAAATAAAAAAGACAGAGCTACCTAGAATCAATTGGAAAAGGGACTCAAGTAATGAAAAACCCGGTAAAGGGAAAACAACCCTCGGTAAGAAGAAATATGGTGTTTGAATTTGTAGGTTGGTCGACTACTTGTTTAACTATACTACTTGTTTAACTATAGGGCATTGATTTCTTTTGTCCTAGTTGGTCAAGCTTTGAATTGGCTTTATTTATTCTTTTCATTGCATTTATTTATGTTTTTTTTCCTTAGCATCTCTCTTAATTCTTGTTGGAGGGGATAAAAAACGCACTTGAGGAGTGCGAAAGCACATATACATCCGTACTAATCACACACACCGACCCCGTAAAATCACAACCAATCACTGCAAACTTCACCAACATCATGGAATAAAAATTTCAGTTTGTTTGTTTTTAAGTCTTCGAATTATATTGGTATTTTAACGACTTCAAATTTTTCATGGTAAAAGGTTGGAAAAGAACGAGATAACATCAAGTGATTTATCTCTCTATTCACCTGATAGAGATAAGTCTAGAGAAGTATGGCTCATTGAATGTGGCAGAAACACACCTTATTTTTATAGAGTCACTCTTTTCAGGAGAAAGAGGAATGCTATCAGCTGGATCAAGGATTCCTCTAATGCTATCCTAACTGATAGAGATAGTATTGGGAATTCTTTCTTAGATTATTTCAAAAATCTTTACTCTTCCCAACCCCAACAATTCCAGGATGAAATTTTAAATGATCTACCTGTTAAATTTTCTGCTGAGGATAATGATACTCCAAATCTCCCCCTCACTGCTGAGGAAATACAAAATGTTGTTTGTCAAATGGGAGGTAAAAAAGCCCCAGGACCAGATGGTTTTACAGGCTTATTTTACCAAAAACATTGGGATGTTGTGGGTGAAGCTGTTGTTGATATGACCCAAACCTGCTTCAGAACAGAGCATATAGGTAAAGTCTTCAATCATACCAAAATAGCTCTTATTCCTAAAGTTCCTCTAGCTGAATTAGTCAGTCAATACAGACCCATAGGATTATGTAATTTCATTCACAAAATTCTTTCCAAAACTCTTGTTAACAGGCTTAAACCCTTTATGAATAACATCATATCCCAAAACCAAAGTGCCTTCATACCTAAGAGGAGTATTTCTGATAATATTCTCCTTGCTAATGAATCCATATATTCTGTAAATCATAATGACAAAGTTTAGGGCACTGCTGCCATTAAACTTGATATGTTAAAAGCTTATGATAAATTGGAATGGTCCTTTCTAGAAAAAGTTTTGAGAAAAATGGGGCTAGCTGAAAATTGGATTAAACTCATAAATCAGTGTGTTTCTACTGTCTCCTATTCTGTTCTTTTAAATGGTAGTCCTACTGGTTTCTTTCAACCCGAGAGAGGTCTAAGGCAAGGGTATCCTTTATCCCCTTACCTATACATCATCTGTGATGAGGCTCTATCTTCTTACATAGATAGTCTCGAAAGAAACGGAACTCTTAAGGGTATCAAAATTTGTAAAAATGCTCCAGAAATGACTCAACTACTGTTTGCTGATGATCTCTTCTTTTCTCTTCTGCTACTACTGAAACTTTTACTGTTATAAAAGGTTATCTTCAAAAGTACTGCCTTGCCTCTGGGCAGGAAATTAATTTTGATAAATCTGGTATTCTTTTTAGTAGGAAAATCCTTGAACATAGGAAAGCTCTTTTGGCTAATATTCTGGATATCCAAAGCAGAGATTTGGGTGAGAAGTACCTTCGTACTCCTACTATTTTCAAAGCTTCTAAAATCCAAACCCATATGGGCATCCTTCAGGCTGTGGATGCCAGAATAACTGTTTGGATTCACAAGCTCCTCTCTCAGGCTGCTAGAACCACTTTGGTGAAACATATTGTCCAAGATATCCCCTTGTACCAGATGGGGGATTTTCTCATCCCAAAGCACCTCTACAGACAGATGGATGCCCATCTCTGTAAATTCTGGCTGGAAGAATCTCTTGACCCAAAAGATAGAAAGCTCCATCTTTTGGGTTGGGATACTCTGTGCTCCCCTAAATCTGAAGGTGGTTTGGGCTTCAGAAAAGCTGAGCTAAATAATCTTTCCATGTTAGCTAGGAATGCTTGGAAAATTATTGAAAACCTGATTGCATGTTGGCTAAGATTTTAAAAGTTAGATATTTCCCCATGACTGATTTTCTGAATGCCAAATGTCCTGATAAATGCTCTTGGACCTGGAAATGCATTCATGCTATAAAGGAGTTGATTAAACCCTTTGTTTCCTGGATTGTTGGGGATGGAAAGTTTGTCGACCCCTGGTGTGATAAATGGATTCCAAATTTGGGTTATGCTACTCCCAACCCTCTCACCCCTCAGGACCCTAGATAAAAGTTGATTACTTCATTGATTACCATACTAGAACATGGAATGTTTCTAGACTCTCTACCCACTTTGATGATGCTTCTGTTAAGAAGATCGTCACTATTCACTTAAGCCAGCATTGCACTCCTGACAGGAGGGCTTGGGACCTATCGAAGAATGGTAAATTTTCTTCAAAATTCGCTTACTTGGGCCTCAGAGGCATTAATCCCTCTCTTGTAAGACTCTTTGGTTACTTATCTGGAAGATTATAGTTCCTCACAGAATTCAACTCTTCCTTTGGAAGGCTGCTAAAAATGCTCTTCCAGCTAGAACTGTCCTTCATACCAGAATGCCCATGCATTCTGTTGAATGTGCCAGATGCAAGGATCCTCATGAAAACATTATGCATACTTTGGTTCTGTGTCCTTTTGCTTCTAAGGTTTGGTTCTTGTCAAGTTTTTTCATAAACACTTCTTTCTTTACTCAAAAAACTTTCCAGCAGTGGCTTACTTTCTGGCTTCTGGAGCAAAACTCTAGATTGCCTGATGATGCTCAACAACTCTTTGTTGCTATCCCGTGGTCCCTCTAGACCAGTATAAATAACTTGGTCTTTCAAAATGTGTCTGAAAATCATAAGTCTGTCATAGAAAGAGCTAGGGCAATGCTCCTTACTAGGAAAAATACTTTTGTTGCTACCCTTTCAAATCCCGTATATCTAAATCACAAATGGATGCCCCCTTTGGTTGCTTGGATCAAATGTAACACTGATGGATCTTTTGATGACATCTCTTGAGATAATGGTGCAGGATATGTGATGAGAAATTCTACTAGCAAAGCCTCTTTCTGTGCTGCCATGATTTTTGAAGTTTCGTCTGCAGAAGAAGCTAGAGCCAGAGTCATCTGGGGAGTTCTCAAGAAAGCAGTGGAACAGAAGATGACCCATATCATCATTGAAAGTGATGCTAAGAAGCTGGTGGAAAAATTCTCTTTGGGTTCTTTTGATGGTGATTCTAGGACAGATACCATATTTAAATACATTCAATTATTTGCCTCTAATTTAATAGCTTGTATCTTTAGTTTTCAACCTAGAATCTTTAATACCGTTGCTCATGAGTTAGCTCAATGGAATAAACGTAAGAAAACTTCTATGTACTGGTCTATGCCTTCTGCTTGGCTAGCTCCAGCAGTTGAGGGAGACTATTAGCCTTGCTGAAGGCCTTTGCTTATAAACAAAAGAAAGAAAAAAAGATAAGTTCCATTAACAACAAGTCTCGATTTACCTCCAATTTCATATTATAAGTTATAACTAAAAATACTACCAGTGCAGGAGGATTTATAATGTCCCTCGACGATCATAAGAAAATCCAAGTGTAGCACTATACACCTTAGATAATTAGACTCTGATGATCAATAAAAATCTAAAATCACACTTGATTCCTTCCGGATCATATGCAAACCCATTGAACTGAAAGAGTTCTTGATTTAGATAAAAATCCGAGTTTTTCATGTTGGATGAAAAAACTTAAGAAAAATAAGTAGATTGGTTTTGCTTTATGCATAAAATTCGGAGATGCAAAATTCTCTGTTGGTGCAAGAACGTAATCAAGGTTAGACTACAATTTACATAACGATAATTTTACAAGAGACTTAACAAAGAATTTAACGAAAATCTGATCAACAATTACTTCATGGAGAAGGTGAAGGTGGCAGTGTAGTTAATGGTGTTCTCGGAGTTGTGTAGGGAATGGATGTGAATTTTGTGTGGTCAAAGATATCAGAAATATATTTTCCCGAGTTAAGAAAATATCTAGAATTCGTCACTATGAGTTCTGCACTCTTCAGATTCGTTTTTGCTCTCCTCTAATAATTTTTTTCTTATCATATATTTAGTAAAATTTTAATCTCTGCAACAGAGAAAAAAGAAAAAAGACCTTACTATGATAGCAAAAAATCTTTTTTATCTATATGGTAAAATTTAGTCTTTTCTGCAAAACAAAACACTTCCACGACAACAAAATTTCATATAACTGTCAGTCTTGGCATGACTGGTCAACCAAAAAACACCCAAAATTCAACTCCATTTCACCGTTACACTAAAAAAAAATGATAGTGACAGCAGTGGGATTTGAACGATAGTGAGTTATAAAAATAATAGTGACAGATGTGGGATTTGAACCCACGCCCTTTCGGACCAGAGCCTAAATCTGGCGCCTTAGACCACTCGGCCAAACTGTCTTGTTGGTTATTTGCAGTGCCACAGATACTGACACATAGCTAACGTGAAGGCCTGAAGCAAAAAATAAAGAAGATATTGCTCATCTGATTTAATTTATTTTCTTGGTCAATTAGAATGTTAGATAATTACACAAAGAGGCAAAGAGAACAAAGACAACAACAATGTAAAGACATGTCTTCATTTATTTCTTATTGATGAAAACAAAAATATTACTCCTGGTAAAAAAGAAGAAGAAAGACCAAGGAAATGTCCGCGTTGAAAATCACACAGAGAGAACCACCAATCCCAGTCTCATTGAATAGCCGGAACTTAACTTGCCATCACCGTTTGCCTCTACTGATCAAGTTGACCATCGGTACAATTAGGGGTGCAGCCATCTCGCTTATCCAATTGGTCATTCATTTGAACACCCAGATCATAAATCTCTCCAACTTTCCAGTCGGCAGGCAAATCTTTGTTGGAATACACAAAGGAGCGATCATATCCATTATATACAAACAACCTAAAACTGAGACTTCCTTCGGGAACCTTGTTCATTTCCCGGACCGCTCCATGTATTCGGTCCATATCTCTCTCGATCCTAGTAAAGTTATTTTGAGCATAGACTGTGACCATATAGATTCCTGTTTGACCACCTTGGTAGAGGAATGTAAGTACTAAACGATCTGGTTTCTTGCTACTTTCATCTACTCTTACGGAGACATTGTGGCTCTTGTATTCACAAGGTACCCTATACACGAATAATAGACATATACCAGTATCTTTAAAATGGTAAACTGTTGGCTAATCAGTTTGGTGAATTACTGTAGTAATTTATGATTACCTTATATATTCAACCTCGACAGTTTTGAGTGCTAGGAGTTCTTTGGCTTTACACTTAACAGCCATAGAAATATAAGCTCTGTCACTAAGAATCAGATCCGTATCCGAATTGTTTTTCGTCGGCGTAAGACTACTGGTTAGAACTACAATAGTGCCTTTTCCTCTGCATAATGTTTTGTTCTTGCAAGTTACCTATCAAAGAAACAAATGTAAGGTTAAATAAATAAATAAAATATGGAGAGAGTACAGTATTTCCTAAATGGATTAAGGCGTATATTATATACGTGTAAGCAGGATCCACAGGCAACACCCTTTTCTCCTAGTAAGGAAGGAATACCAGAAGTAATGTATCCATTCTTGAAGCCTTTAGCTAGTGAACCATACCCACATGATCCAGCTGCATTCAAAAATTCAAAATCACTATAACAAAGGTACAGATGATAAAAACTTGAAAAGAAATTTTAGAGGATTAGAATCTTACAGGTGAGAGTAGTCCTAGATAAAGGAAAATAACCAGCCTTACTTTTATGCAAACAAAGAGGGTTACAAGGTGCAGCACTCACAGATGGGGAAGCCAGAAAAATGAAGAAAATTACACTAATTAGTGCCATCAGTTAGTTACTTATTAAGGAGTGTAACCTTGTTTGTTTGGGTAATGTGTATGCTAGTTGCTTGAAGATGGTAAGAAGGGTTCTGTATTTATAGAAAAGAAGATAGCATCTCAGTTCTCAGTTCTCACATGTGAATGTGCTGGTCAGGGCTTTATATTAATTAATGCAAAGTGCAAACTACGAAATAACCAACGTTCAATGATTTTGGTAGTCGCTCACTCTAACAAACACGTTTTGCTGGCTAGTCATAATATAATACTTCTGATATTTAAACTATAATCGATTTATTTTATTATACATTGCTTTTAGAAATTAGATCAATGAGAAAGAACGGACTAGTTTAAGGGTATAGTACTGTACTCCATATGATGGGACGACCCAATTATGACCCAACAAGATCCCAAATTGCTGCTTCTTACTTTCCTCGAACACTCATATCCCAGATTCCCAGCTATGAGTGAGTGAGCATTAGATGGATGCGGATTTAGTACCACCCGCGTCCAATTCATTAAAATTACGGATTTTATAGGAATGTATCCACATCTAGCTCAAAACATAATTACAGGAGATTATTAGAGCAAAGGTTATGGGTAGTCTCCATATGAATGACCACTCGCCCATATGAACGAGTATAGCCACCGTGGACAAATATAAAAGAAGGACTAGATGGGGGACCGTCCCCCGATTAATAGCTTTTTTGAAATCTTACGGGGGACAGTCCCCCGTCTAAAAGAAAAAAAATCCAAACGGGGGACTGTGACCTGTTTGTGTAGGAAGTCGATATCAGGAGCAATTCTCCTGGATGTTTTCATTCTACTTCAACATTTTCATGGTTTTTCATCTTCTCCTTCACTATAATCTTCAAAAACGATAAGCAATCCGATTTTTTGTAAAAATAAATGTATCACATTGATTAACGGTAGAGGTAAATCCTATTCTAACAAAAAAATCGCTTATTGATATTAATTTCATCATCTTATTTAGGTTTTGGTTAAAAGTTACTCTAATTTGATTTTTTTTCTAAAATTCTTGAAGGTGTTGAGCTAATTGTGATAATTGAGCGAATTAAAGGTATGATTCTTAGCTTAATCTTAATGTTGAGCGAATTAATTTTGTTCACCTCTTGTTTCATTGTTTTAATTTGATTGATTTATAGCTTAATTTTGATAAATGATTAATGACACTTGTTTTAGGGTTCATATAGAGAACAATGGATTATACTATTTTGTCTTCTAAAGGTGAAGAAAATCATATATGCAACACTCTTGACATTGTAGACGGTGAACCTTTAATTAGATTTAGAAGTGGATGGAGCAATATGCATAATTTGGGGGAAACTCCAAACCACTCGTTCATTTGAACGAGTGGGTGGAAGGATTTGGGGGGGAAAATGGGTTGAAACCTACCCATAAGAGAGCCTAATTTGTTCAAATTAGTAGTGCACTCTTTCATTTGAAAGGGTGACACTAACCATAGCCCTTGTTCTTAGTATTACTATTTTGTCAATAATTTCCTAAGTAGTCTTCTTCCACTGTTCCACATAACACCAATATAATTGAAATGCTTAAACATGATTTTGGTCGATAAACAAAGATATTCACACATAATTTTAAATTCATTTTCCTTGTTTCTAATGTTTCATATAATGTTGTTGTTCTATAAAGCACGGGTTACATTTTAGTATTACATTTTACACAAAATTGGTTAAAAAGACCAAAATCAACAATTCTTGGGTGAAAAGGATACTTAGATTTTGATACTGTTTAAATGGACAAAAATGAAAAAATAGTCAGGATGTAAACAGTTTCATCCTACCAATTTTCAAATATTTTTTCTTATTTGTAATTTACATCAGGATGCATCCAGTTTCATCCTTGCTATTTTTTAAGTTAAAGTCAGGATGAATCCAATTTCATCCTTGCTATTTTTTTGGTGTCCATTTCATCCATACTAATTTTTACTCGTCCATTTGAACCATGTTTTAAAAATATTTGGACAAACAGCCCATTTTCCATTTACATTTTAGTATCCCCATTAACTAGGTTTTGTAAACGTGTATATAACTGTACACCAGTATAATTCCCATGAAAAAAAGACTGTATAAGGTTATGAAATTTGGTGCATGTGTAGTTTTTTGTACACATGAGATAAAGGTGAGGCGAAAATTAAAATCTTTTAAAAATAAAAATTATATAGTCATATATATTGGTACTCTTTTTATAGATCTCTAAAAGAGCTTTCAGAATATATAAAGTTGCGAAATTTTGACGAACGGTTCGAAAGATAAAAAAAAATTTATATTATTTAAAATTATGAAATCATCATGAATCACTTTGGACTAAAATGTAAATATTTAAACTTAATCATAAATCATATTTGTATACTTTATATATTTCAAATAAACAGAAGACTAAATTTTTACCTAGTTGAACGGGCCCGGACTAAATAATATATTTGGACGGGATATTAGACTAAACCATATTTTTCTCATTTAACTACCTATCATTTTGATATTTATGCTCATCCATGGAAGCTAAATTGAAAATCGATGACGATGAGCTTTAACTGCATGATTTGCTAAGGGGAACTCATACGGGATTAACATATTACATATTTTTCAATTTTGTGTTTACTATGGGCTCAACAAATGGCCAAATTACTCTCAAATTTGAGGGTTTATACATTGCAGCAGAAGATTAGTTGTCTGAATAATATTCCATGGCGTGGTTAGTTTTCTATTTCCCGACACAATTGGGTTACTGAGGGGAGAAGGTTGAGCCGCGCGGCCATACTTGGATCTCTCAACGATTATATACAACGACTCTCTATGAATTTCTTATAAATACTTATAATTTCGTCTTTTTTTTCTTTCAAATTACACCTCCTCAATAACATCTTTAATCATCTCTAAATTTCTTACATTTCTATTCCTTGTAAAAATAGTATCAACTTCGCAATAAAGATTATCTACAAATCTACAATTATGAATGTTTATCATCTTTTTCGTATCTTACAATCTACTAGAAATTTTCTCCCCACCAACTTTGAGATGAAAGACTTTGGAGAATATTTTTATTTCCTCCAGGATAATCGGGACAGAAATAAGGTTTATTGTAGTTTTTTTCAAAAAGCATACATCAAGAATATACTCAAGAGGTTAGAAATGCAAAATTATGCACCGGGTGAGACACCTATTCTGAAAGGTAATGTTATTAATTGGTTACACCAATTGATTGGAACTTCTTGACCAATTATCATCTCCACAACCGATTTGAACCGTTTTTTCGTATTGGTCTTCGTTCTAATGGGTGAATATTGTATTATACCTTTGCCATTATTTGCTCTTCTATTCTGGTCCAAGGATGGTGGTCGTAGATCGAAGCTTCATTGGATTTCCTACTGCACAAACTACTTATCTAGTGCATCATTCCCAAAAATAATAAAACCCAAGATCCTTGATAGGGCTGTAAAGTACAATACGCTTAAGTGAAAACTCTTTGATGCTTAAGGAAACTCCACGTCTAATCTCCTCAAAGTTCTCATACAATATCCGAGTGACATTATATTTCTTCTTGATAATGTGTTGGTATTTCTATACATACATATTATTTTATATGCGTAACATTTTTCTTTTTGTGCCAGTTACCTCCTTAATTCCTTATTATAATTGGGAAATATTTTTTGGTGTAGTCTAAAATCCTTGGTACACACAAACACCAAAGTATATATACCACCTGAAAGTAAACATCACACAATTAGATTTACTTTCTACTTTTTTAACTAATTTAAACTGTAAAGCCAAAAGAATGTATTGTCATATTTAACTCAAGGAGGCTCCATAGACCTTTGGCACTTGACGAACCGAATAATGCAATATCGAGACAAATCTACAACTCGACTAAGATAAAATACTCCCAATCATAAGCGGCAACAACTTTTATATGTCACAACTTCTCTAGCCGTGCAACTTGAGCACCAATGGTTGAGTTGGAGAAAAAAAATGGACCAAGAAACCATAAAAATAAATAATTTGGCAATTTATGTATTCACGCAGGGTCATATGTATCTGAATTAGAGGCTCTTGTATATAATATGTTGTACACAAATATCTTTAAACCGGTATTAGTAATTCCACCACCTCTTAAGTTTATGTGCTTCTCCTATGTTTGTTACAACGTAAGTTCATCATTCTATATTTTTCCCTGACCAACTTTCTTGGTCAAATGGAACATCATCTACCACACCGCAAGATATCCTAAGTAAGAATACAAATCTGATGTTGTTATTTCTTAAAATCACTAATATTGGTTCTTTTATTTACATCTTCGTATTGGTTGCAAGAAAACTATAAATCAAAATATTTGACAGTTTTCAAAATGAAAAATATATGTAGTATACCCGCCCATTAAATACCAATACAAACGGCAATTTTTTCTAATGCTTCTTTGCATCAACATGGTACAAAGTAAACCAAGGAAGTTTTTTATCGATAATAATTTTAATTAACAGCATGTGGTAGGTTTTCATAAACCTTTTTAAATTTGTACTAACCACCTCTTGGATTTTTAGCACTGTTATTTTGGTTTATTTTAGTAGACAAATGATCTTACGCTTTGGCTAAATCTAGATCAGAAATTAGATTGAGATTGTTCTCTTTATTCGAACTTGATTGTATCGTCGGTATAGGTGGCTGAGTTTATTTCAAGGTGGTTTCCTATTTCTTTGTCGCCTACTATCTTGAGGTTGAGATATTTCTATTGAGAAGTTTAGAGAAATTGAATAAGAATTAGAAGGATTTCCAGTACAGAAAATGGACAGAAACCGTTAGAGAAAATGGATTTGATGTGAGTCTGTAGAGAAGTTAAATGAGTGTGTTATTTATAGCGTTGAAAAGACTAGCCATTTTTTGGCTGTTGAAAAATAATTGTTATCGTTTTGGCTGTTGAAAAATAGCGGTTGTCGTAAGATTGAAATTTTGACAATCATTTCATCTTTTAGGAAAGATCCCTACACACTCTTATCTTCACATTATCTCACATCTTGGAGCATAATTTTTCTAACAAAAACCAACGGCAGCGAAATTGAAGCTAATATTTGGGGGATATGTTCGTATTACAAAGCTCCACATACCCATATAAAATGAGCATATTTCGGAAAGTATAACTCCACCGTCTATTACTTTGAAAATTAACAGTCGAAAATCAACGAATTTCAACTGTTAAAACTAATATTGGTAGTTATTGAGGTTTGGTGTTTCGGAACACGCTCGTTTTTAGGGGACGTAGAACTTTGTAAGAAGCGCATATCCCCGGAACATTAGCTTCAAATACATTATCATTTAAGTTTTATCAAGAAAAATGTCATTCAATGTATGAGATATCGTGAATGTAAAAGTATCTTATTGCATCCTTCTAGACATTTCTGATCCTTCTTGGGGACCTAGTCCTTTTAGATTTGAGATTACGTGGTTCTTGGAGAATGGATTCATTAACATGTTAGAGGAGCGGTGGTCTTCCTTTTGTTTTGCAGGTAGTGCAAGTACAATCTTATGGTGTAAGCTAAAGGCACTAGAAGAAAATCTAAAGGAGTGAAATAGAGCAACTTTTGGGCATACCACTTCTAAGTTAAAGCACATTCTCTTCGAGATTCAAACTTTGGACAATTTGACGGAAGGATATGACCTGTCTACTGAGCAGATGACTGAAAAATTTCTTCACACATTTGAATTTTAGAAGGTTACTCAAATGGAAGAAGTGGTTTGGAAGATCAAATAAGATACATAATGGCTAACAGAGGGAGATAAAAACACTCATTTTTTTCATGAGCAGGGAAACAGCTAGGAGAAGGCATAACAGGATTAGACAGTTGTATGTTGATGGCAAGATGGAAGATGACAGATTTAAGTTACAGGAGCACATTGTGGATTTCTACAAAAATCTTTGTATGGAAGAAGACATTATGAGACCAGAGTTGGAGGATATAGATTTTGATAGTATAAATACTATATAATCACACATTGTCGATGCTACCATCACTGAAGATGAAGTTTTGCATGCTATTAAGGATCTGGGTCAAGATAAATCTCCAAGACATGATGGTTACCCACTCATGTTTTTCTCAAAGTGCTGGAATTTCTTAAAATCTGACATCATGGGTACAGTTAAGGAATTCTGTGAAACAGGTAGTATTGATACAAAACATAACTCTACTTTTATTACCCTAGTACCTAAAAAGAATCATGTTAAATCTACCAGGGACCTATTTTATTGCTTACAAGCACATACAAGATAGTGGTTAAAGTATTAGCTACAATATTAAAACTTGTCATGCCTAAACTTGTCTCCCATGTGCAATGTGCTTACATAGAAGGGAGACAGATCTTTGATGGTACTTTGATTGCAAATGAGATTGTAGATTCAAGACTTAAATCTAGTAAATCTGGGATTTTCTGCAACATTGATCTTGAGAAAGCCTTTGATAGGGTCAATTAGAGTTATCTAGAGTTTGTAATGAGTTTAGCACCAAGTGGTGCTAGTGGATAAGGTTTTGTTATTCAACTGCATCCTTTTCTGTGTTAATAAATGGTTCTTTATATGGTTTCTTAAAAGCACAAGAGGTGTTAGGCAGAGTTTTCCTATCTCTCCATTACTTTTTAACATTACAATGGAAGTTTTTTCAAGGTATCTGGATAAAGCTGAAAATCTAAGCTTGTTCAATGGTTTTTCAGTTGTAGAGGATAGTCTGGTGGTGAATCATTTACACTATGCTGATGATACCATGTTGTTTGTGGATCATAATAAAGAGGAACTTACAAATTTGTTTTCAATTCTTCACTGTTTTGAATTTATTTCATGCCTCAAGGTTAACACTGCTAAAATAAGACTTGTTGCTATTGGAGAGGTACCTGAACTAAATGATTGGACGGATGATTTTGGATGCAAGACAGATACATTGCCTTTCATATATCCGGGAATGCCTCTAAGGGATAAACCTAATACCAAATCTATATGGAACCCAATACTTGAAAGGTTTGATGCAAGACTATCTTTCTGGAATCAAATCCCTCTCTCAAAAGGTGGTAAAATGGCTCTTCTCAAGCATATCCTTAGTTCACTTCCTATGTATTATTTTTCTCTCTTCAAAGCTCCTATTTCCATTATAAATATTTTGGAAAAGAAGATGAGGAACTTTCTTTGGGATCACTATAATTCAGGAAGCAAATGTTCGCATTAGATTAATTGGAAAATAGTGATGGCTACTAAAGAAAGAGGGGTTCTTGGGGTTCTAAATCTCAGATTGATGAATCAAGCTTTATTATCAAAATGGTGTTGGAGAATTTGGGTTGAGAAAAGTCATATGTGGTGTAAACTCATAGTGGAGAAGTATGGATCAATTTTTTATTTTTGGACTCCAGGTATGGTCAAATATCCTCATGGGGTCTCATGTTAGAGGACGATTGTTGAATGCGGTGCTCTGGTTACAGTAAATCATTCCTTTGCATTCATTCTGGTGAAAATATTTCCTTTTGGCATGATAGATGGAGTGGGAAATATTGTTTCATGATCTCTTTCAAGGATCTGTATAAGCTTGACAGCCTCAAAAATGTAAGTATTGATGATCACATCATTACAGAGGGGTCTCGGAAGTTTGATTTTAAAAGGATTCTTACTAATGAAGAATCTAATTCTTTAACTACTCTTCTACTGATTATTTTTTCTAATCCTCCTTCCCTGGATGCTCTGCCTGATACAAGAAGATGGTCTTTGCACTCAGGAGGTATTTTTTCAGTAAAGTCATTATATACTAAGATGATTTGTGATGCGAGAATGGACAACTTCCCTTACAACTTTGTTTGGGTTTCTGGTGTTCTACCAAAAGTTAACTTCCTTTTATGGTGTATTGTTCATGGTAAGTTAAACTCACGAGATATGATGCAATATAAGGGGATTGATATCTATAGCTCATGTATTATCCGTGGTGATTGTAATGAATCCCAAGATCACATCTTCATCCACTGTAAGGTGGCTTAAAAAATTTGGTCATCTATCACACCTAATGAGTGGGCATGGGTTTTCCCGGAATCCATGATTATTCTTGCAAGAACTTGTGGTAAGGTGGTCTGGAACGTAATTCCGGCAGCTGTTGTTTGGATTCTTTGGGGGAAAAGGATCGCACCTTTGAAGAAAAATACAATTTCGACTCTGATGAGGAGTTGTGCGCAAAAGAAAAATCTCTCGTGCTTACCTGGACTGCAAGCTTTGGCAGTAAAGTTCATTTAAACTACTCCTATTCTTTATGAAACTGGAGTACTGTCTTTGCTTAATTTTTGTATTTTTAATCTTTTACAACTACCTCCGGTAGTTCATTGTACATTCTTTTTTCTCATAATTAATTTCTCTTTTCTGATCAAACAAAAAAAAGTATCTTATCAAATAGAGAAATTATTTATTTATCTGATGGAACCAAAGAAAAGAAATAGCGGATAAAAAAAATTATTTGTTTGTTTTATTGAACCGACGAAAAAACAAATCGTTTTATTGAAAGATTTTAGAGATAAAGAAGAAGTAAAATCTTTTATTAAGTTGTTGATAAAAAGGAACAAAAGAGAGAGAATGCCTTATAAGGTTGTTGCAGACAGACTGTATTGTCTGTTAAAGGACAGTCTGTCAGTTACAGTTATTAACAAAAAAGGAAAGAAAAGTGTATGAAAGACACACTTACAGTCAGACACTCTCTATTACATAGTGACTCAGACATTCACTCAGACACAACAGGATTCAGACATTCTGAATCTTTACATCCCCCCTCAAACTGATATTGATGTAAGCAGAGAATCTTGCCAGCTAAAGATAGAAACATACAGTGAACTAATCCCTTTGTAAACAGATCAACTAACTTATTTGCAGAAGAACCATAGCTGACTTGCAGAAAACCAGAACTGACTAATTCTCTGATGAAATGGTAGTCAATCTCAATGTGTTTTGTTCTTGCATGAAACACTGGATTGGTTTCCAAACTGTTAGCAGAAACATTAACACAGAACAAATTAAATGGCATATTGATAGATATATCAAGCTCAGTTAAGATAAATTAAAGCCATACCACCTCAGCTGCAGCAAGAGCCAGAGACTTGTATTCTGCTTCTGTTAAAGATTTGGATATAGTGGGCTGCTTCTTTGAAGACCATGACACTAAAGATGATCCTAAGAAGACACACATTCCAGAAGTAGATCTTCTTGTGTCTGGACACCCTGCCCAATCTGAATCTGAGTATGCAGAAATAGAACTAATATCACCAGCTGAGAGCAAAACTCCAGTGCCAATAGTACCTTTCAAGTACCTAATTCCAGTGTATACTTTTTCTGGCTCAACAAGAGCTGTTGAGAGTTGTTCTAAAATGTTGTTTTTATTCCCAATAAATAATACATAGGACCCAAATATTTCACTGGGTAGACATTCATGAGAAAAGAAACAATCTGATCACTCAGTGCTGGAGAAGAACATGTCAGGATAATATCATCAACATAAAGTAAAATCACATCCATTGTTGTAGCAATTTGATAAAGAAACATGGAATGGTCACATTCTGATCTAGAGAAACCAAATTCTATCAAAGAGCCACAAAATCTCTCAAACTAGGCCCTTGGTGCCTGTTTGAGTCCATACAGACTTTTCTTGAGCTTACATACATAGTCTGGATGCTGATTATCTTCAAAGACTTTAGGCTGCACCATATAGACATCTTCATCAAGAAATCCATGCAAAAAAGCATTATTGATGTCTAATTTCCTAATAGACCACTTTCTGGAGAGTGACAATGTAAGAATAACCCTGACAGTTGTTGCTTTTACCACAAGACTAAATGTCTCAAAGAAATCTACTCCATCAAGCTGATTGTAGCCTTTTGCTACAAGTCTAGCCTTAAATCTTTCTGTAATACCACTTTCTCTCAGTTTAATCTTATAAACCCATTTATTTCGAAGGACATTGTAAGCTGGATCATTTGGTACTAAAATCCAAGTATCATTTTCAAGTAAAGCTATATGCCCATCCTGCATTGCTTTCAGCCATTCAAGATGTTTAGTGCGGTGTTAAAAGTTTTAGGTTCCACTAAATCTGATGTAGTAGCTTGAAAAGCAGCATGAAGAGTATACTTGATCATACAATGAGAAACAAAATCAGAATGTAGTGGTTTTGACTTTGAGATCCCAGCTTTGGATCTGGTATGAATAGTAAATACTGGAGCAGTAGGAGTTACAGAAGTATCATGTGAAGAAGTAACATTGTCAGAAGTAGTAGGAAGCTCACAAATAGTTGTTGTTGTAGAAGTTTTAGCAAATGGAAAATGGTTTTCATCAAAATTAACATGAACAGAAATGTATGTCTTCTTGCTGGTCATGTCATAGCACTTATATCCTTTATGAATAGGACTATACCCCAAAAATACACATTTTGCAGACTTAGGACTCAACTTATCAGCTCTATAAGGTTCTAGATTTGGGTATCAACGACATCCAAAAACTCTAAAGAAAGAGTAATCTGGTAATGTGTTGAATGAGACTTCATACAGAGATTGAAAATGCAACACCTTAGTAGGAAGTCTATTAATAATGTATGTTGCAGTCAAAAAGGAGTCATACCAGAAATGCTTTGGATGTGAAGCCTAAAGGATAAATTATTTCCCATTTCTGTGATATGTATGTGCTTCCTCTCTGCCAATCCATTTTGTTGATGTATATGAGGACAAGAATCTCTTAAGACTATCCCACTTTGATCCAGAAAATCCTTAAATTGACCTTTTACTAACTCCAGAGCACTATCACATTGAAAGAATTTTATAGAAGTAGATAAAATATTCTCTGAGGTAGCTTTAAAATGCTGAAAACATGACAAACTATCATCTCTTCTCTTCAAAGGATAAATCCAGTGGTATCTTGAGTAATCATCCAAAAACTAGATATAGTACTTGAAGCCTAAAGATGACATGACTGGAGCTGGACACCAAATATTACAGTGCACCAAATGTAGTGGTGATGAAGTAGTCCTTTTGGAATCATAAAATGGCAGTTTATGATTTTTACCTTGTTGACAAGCTTCACACAAACAATCATTTGCTTCCGGAGCTGGAAGAGAAGAAGTACTTGCAATCTTTTTGAGAACTAAATCAGATATATGACCCGGTCTTTTGTGCCAGATAGAGGTGTTAGATGATGATGTACTAGAAGTTAGAGCAAAGGAAGTAATACCCTCCATGGGATGCAAATTGTTCTTAATTTTTCCTTCAGCCAGAATTTTTCTAGTCTTCACACATTTTATTTCATAACCCCAATCAAAAAACTCTACTAAAACCTTATTATCCTTTTGTAAACTTAGCAATGGATAAGAGATTTTGTTTGATAGTAGGCACATAAAAGACATCGTCAAGATGAAATTGAGCAGAATCAGTATCAAGGACAATATTGCATGTTTTCTCAATGGGTAATAATGTACCATCCCCTACCATGACTTTATCTGCTCCATCATACAATTTTGTATTCCCCACATTCTGATCTGAGCTAGACACTGATAAAGAGTTAACTTTTATTGAAGAAAAGGTATGTTGAAGAGTATTTGAAGCACCACTAGCATCAGACTTGTCCTTTTTGGTAGTACTATTTGAGATTTTATTAGGAATGTACCTAAAATGACACCTATTTGCTGTGTGTCATGTCTTCTTACAAATTTGACATTCTACTTCACTAAAATCATGAACAATAGATTTATTCTTATGATTCTCAGGTTGAGACTTATAATTAGATGCACCATGAGAGTTATTATGCTTAGTATATTAAGCAGGCTTTGAGAATCAAGAATTGAATAAGACTCAATATCCTCTGCTTTGAGCCATTGCTCATGATGTAATAATCTTGAGATAAGTTCTTGTAAAGAAAATCCAGTCTCTCTATTATGAGCAGAGATAACAAACTTTCTATACTCTTTTCCTAATCCCATTACAGCATACATTACAATATGATACTCATCAACAATTTCTCCTATTGCAGCAAGTGAATCAGTAATGACCTTTAAATCATCAAAGTAAACAGAAATATTATTAGTACCTTTCTTGATTGAATGGAGTTGACTTCTTGGAAGAGATTTCTTTGTTGAATTCACGCTCCAAGTAAACCCAAATCTCTCGTGCAGAAGAAAACCCAATAATCCAGCGAGAAATCGTGTCATCAAAGGTTGCATTTAAACATGACATGATAAACCTATTCACCTTGTGTCAATTGATAAACAGAGGATTCGACAAAACATCTCCATCAAGATCTATTGTTTCATGTGGTTTAGCTATGTTCCATCAACAAACTCATATAAATCTGTTGTTATGAGAATTGACTCAAACTGATTCTTCCAGATGAGATAGTTCGAACCATCTTCTATGAGTTTTACAGAAACAAAATTGGTGATGTTCTGAAAAGGTAATGATGAAGATGTGGAAGACATCATTGTAAAGAAGGTATTGAGAGTCGAAGAATTAGATCAAATCTTGATATCAAGAATGTAGATCTAGAAATCAGATGATAATGGTTTTAAGAATTTTCAGAGATTGATAATAGAAATTTTAAGCAGTAATAGAATTGTGCAGCGGAAATTTGTAGAAATTTTGGATCAAAAGATGAAAGAATCAAGATCTTCCTTAGAAGACTGATACCATGAAAGATTTTAGAGATAAAGAAGAGGTAAAATCTTTTATTAAGTTTTTATTAAGTTTTTGATAAAGAAAAACAAAAGAGAGAGAATGTCTTACAAGGCTGTTGCAGACAGACTGTATTGTCTGTTAAAGGACAGTCTGTCAGTTACAGTTATTAACAAAAAAGGAAAAAAGAAAAGTGTGTGAAAGACACACTTACAGTCAGACACTCTCTATTACATAGTGATTCAGATATTTACTCAGACACAACAGAATTGAGACATTTTGAATCTTTACATTTATCTTTATCTTATCGAATAAAGAAATTATTTATCCTTCTTGTGGAACCAATGAAAAGAAACGACAGCTGTGGAATTTGAATTTGAACCATCTCGCACGGGAGATTAAATCTGGCGCCTTAAACCACTCGGCCCAACTGTCTAGCTCTAAATTACTGAATTTCTTAAACATCACTGCTCAGTGTAGTCTAATCGTGAAGACAGCCCAGAGTCCCGGACATAGGCACATATGTAGCTAACGGAATACACACATAAAACTACACAAAGAAGCAAAGGCAACTGCAATGTAAAGGTGGAAGTGTGTTGATTATTTTTAATTGACGAAAACAAAAATACAACTGACTGAATGAAGAAAGAACATCATTTCCCCTATCGGTAAAGTTGAATTCTCTAGAACATTAAACCGTACTGATCAATCAGTACAATTAGGGGTGCAACCATCTCGCTTATCCATCTGGTCATTCATTTGAACACCCAAATCATAAATCTTTCCGACTTTCCAGTCAGCGGGCACATCTTTGTTGGAAAATACAAAAGATCGATCATATCCATTGTATACAAACAACCTAAAACTTAGACTTCCTTGAGGAGCCTTGTTCATTTCCCAGACTGCTCCATATTTGTGGTCCATATCTCTCTCGATCCTAGTAAAGTTATCTTGTGCATAAGCTGTGACTAGATGAATTCCTGTTTGACCACCTTGGTAGAGGAATGTAAGTACTAAATGATCCGGTTTCTTGCTGCTTTCATCTACTCTCACGGACAAATTCTGGCTCTTGTATTCACAGGGTACCCTATGCACGAAAAACAGACGTATCAGTAACTTAAAAATGGTTATATGCTGTCTAATTAGTTTAGTGAATTACTACTGTAGTAATTTATGATTACCTTATGTAATCCACATCTACAGTTTTGAGTGCTAAGAGCTCTCTGGCTTTACCCTTGGCAGCCATTGAAATATAAGCTCTGTCGCTAAGGATCAAATCCGTATCTGCATTGTTTTTCGTCTGTGTAAGGCTACTGGTGAGAACCACATCAGTACCTCTTCCTCTGCATAGTGTCTTGTTCTTGCAGGTTACCTGTCCGAGAGAAAAATGAATATATGTAAATATATGAACCTTCCGGTGTTGACAAAGAAAATGGGGAGGCAATATTTCTGAAATGGATCGATTAAGGTATTTGTATGTACATGTATGCAGGATCCACAGCCAATACCCTCATCTCCTAGTAAGGAGAGAATACCAGAAGCAATGTATCCATTATTGAAGCCTTTAGCTAGTGAACCATATCCACATGCTCCAGCTGCATTCATCAATTCAATCGGCAATCAACATACATAAACAAAGTTCATTTACTAAAGATCTCTCTAATTGAAACTAGAAAATGAAAATTAGAAGATTAGAATATTCTTACAGCTGATTCCAGTTTTAGATAAAGGGTAATAACCAGCCTTGCTTTTATGCAAACAAAGAGGGTTACAAGGAGCGGCACTCACAGATGAGGAAGCAAGAAACAAGAAGAAAAATACACTAAACAGTGCCATTGATTAGCTATCAATGTAATCTTTGTTTGGTTGTTTGAAGATGAGAAGAAGTTGTTTCTTATTTATAGAACAGAAGACAGCATTGCAGTCTCTAGTTCAGCAGTAGGATATAGATCGCTGATTTGGATGTTGCTAATTTACTAGTAAAATAATCATCTCAATGCTTCTCACATGTGAATGCGCTGGTCAACGCTAATTGATTAATGCAAAGTACTACGAAACAATCAATGTGGATGATTCTTGCTGGTCTCACCGACTGATAATCAGCTCATTAGACAGGAAAGAAACGTGTAGAAAGACTTGTTTATCATTTTTTTTCCCGATAAAGGAAACAGAAAGTAGATCCATGACGATCGAAGAAGTTCAGGATGTAGTAGTAACTGTAGTCCATGTGATGCTGACGACCCAGTAACCAACAAGTTCCCCAATTGCTGCTTCTTACTTGCCTCGAACACTCGTATCACAGTTTCCCAGCAAAAGATAATTGAATTAAAATACCACAAGCAAGGAATGAAATATCTTTAGAGCATCACCTGTGTTGGGACCATAATGCCATAGTTGGTTCAACTTCCACCCAATTTGATGTTAATGCAATCTGAATTATCCAATCAAAACATTTATCCTTGAAGAAAATAAACCCAAGCAGTTTTATAGTTCGACATAAATAGAAAAGTTTAGTTGAACATAGCTAGCTATAGTTTATTTCAAATCATAGCATACTTGCCTACTGTAACATACTATTCATCCGCTTTATATGGATAAGCTTGTCGTAGACGCACCAAGGGAAACTAAGGTAATGAGCCCTATTCATTCCATCATTGTAACGTCCAAAATAACTGGGATGATAAGTAACGTGATACCAGGCTGAAGCTTTGGCATACAAGTCGTCTACTGCTTCATTTGCTGAGATAGCACCACTGTTCTCATCGAACCAAGTTCTTTCTTCCTTCCTCAGAGACCTGAGTCCCAAACTTATAGCTTCCGCGTCTTTCCTGATGTTGAATGATTTCGACATTTTCAGTATACCACCACCAAAAATCTCTGCCTCGGTTTTGATCCCGTAATAATCCAGAAAGTTACCCAACTTGAAATCATATTCTCCTTTGTAGTACTCAGCATCAACTAGGTGATTCTCAAAACCATGAAACTCCATGTCATGATCATAGGATTTCTTTGCCACCTCCAGGGTGAAGGATTTCACACAGCTCATGTTTGGTGCAATATCTTTGACCTGCCTAAACAATCTCCCAATCACTCGGTCTGATATGTAGTTGACCTTATCAAGCTTTTCCATGAAGTCAGGATATGTATCTACACGTAGATGAGAAGGTATTTCTGCAGGTACACCAGTTTTTGGGAAGTCAACAGCAATTGAGAATAACTTGGCAAGCTCTATGCACTGATTGCTCTCAGCCATGCCCGGCTCCTTGTCGGCAAAGGCAACGTGCGTATTCTCAATTACTCCCAAACTATCATTGATCATGTAGTCGGCGAAGTACTGTATGATTTCCTGCCAACAAAAACAGATATATTATTAGTGGACTGCGAATAAGGAAAGCTAATCAAATCTTCATACGCATCCACTGGTTAACAAGTTGGTCGGAAAAGTTTAACAAAATTGGGTTGAATAAACATCGGTACTTGTCAATAGATGCCTACATCACTTCACTGCAAATATTAGGTCTACTATAGAAACTTAAGAGAACCATATTATTTGCAGTTGAATCTTGAAAAACAATAACAAACAAGTATCAAAAGCCGACTGGTAATAGTATTTAGTCTCTTCATATTATGCATAATACAAGATGGTTGCAAGTTTTGCTAAGTGTGTCTCTTCATTTGAACTGGTGAAATATTGCAAGCTACTTAATATGTCAGTACCTAATCTGTGTTATAAATGAAAAGGTTACATGGACACTTCCTTACAAATACATGCACCTTAATAACCTAATGAATTTGTACTTGATTGCTTCACATTTCATACAAATGCCCCATTTCCTCAACAATCTTGATGTAAACCAAGCATCGAAATTTGTTGAGTGGAATAACCAATAAAGCTAATCATCATTTGGAAAATTCATACACACCTCAGTTCCAACATCATGATCCAAGAGCACTGTAGGTGCTGCATCATAATCCATTGGCTGCAGTTGATGAGGTGGAATAAGTTCAGGATCCCAGCAGACAAAGTATACATCACCGTCCAAATCACTCCCAGAACACTCGTTCGGATGGGGTCTGCAATCAATCAGTTGAGCTAATATTAGCAAGTACATACGTACTATCAACGCGGGTGTGATTGGCAATCTAGTACACCAAAATTATTTAAAAAATAAAATGCAGTAGTAACTTATGCATGAAAGAAAAAACTACAATCACC
Source organism: Papaver somniferum (assembly GCF_003573695.1). Classification (NCBI taxonomy): domain Eukaryota; kingdom Viridiplantae; phylum Streptophyta; class Magnoliopsida; order Ranunculales; family Papaveraceae; genus Papaver; species Papaver somniferum. The sequence goes on along the minus strand of NC_039363.1, from coordinate 121,555,157 downwards.
AATGGGTCCACATACATGTGACCCAATTGTGATTTTGGGTTAGATTGCTCTCCATACAATGGCACCGTCCTTGCCACCATCCTTGCCGACAAGGAGCACACTCCATTAACAGTAACCTACTTATCCATTATAATAGTGATACAACAACTGACTAAATATCTGTTAGTTTCAATCATGGATGATGATAGATGGAAGTTGCAAATTCTAGAATGGCTTTAGCGAGGAGACCGTCCACGCCAAAGATCCATCCACGGATCGTATTTATGTGGATCCCGTAAAGCATAAACCAGAGCTTGTTATACACTATGCAGAACTAAGGGGTTGATAGCACTGTACTGCTTTTAACTTCTCATGGTACCCTAGGTGATGCAATCAAATCAACCAACCATCGGAATCAGAGCCAGTAACAAGTTTTAGTTAATTCAAATGAGCCTGAAGTTTAAGACTGATAACTAGGACCGTATCAGATACTACCAGACTACCAGAACAAGAATGTACAGTTAATTATATACAAACCATAAAAAGAGTATAATCTCACCTTTTCCCTTTTTGAGGAAAAACAACACAGTCCACCATAAGGTGCAGAGCTGGCACATCAACCGCCCACAGAACACGCACATCACCGGGGTGCAGGCATGGGTTCTTAGCAACCACTACCTTCCCAACCACAATAAAATTGTTGTCATCCGATCCTTTAAGACAAAGCTTAGAGAAGGAATCTCCGTGAAAATGCTTGCTGCCAACAGAGGAAACTTGAATAAATACCTGGCCATAATCTAAAATTCTCCTTTCCTCAAGGCACCCAATCATAGATCTTCCCCTTGGAATAAATATCCGTGTTCTAGTTCTCAACTCATACAGCTTTGATGCTCGAAATGTTTGGAGCATCATCGAGAGGAATGGCTCTTGATCAGGCTTGTACCCACACAAAAGCATTTCCTTGAGAATATTTGTGCTTTCACCTGGGGACATGATCTCAAGTGTCTCATACGCTCTCAAGGGATCAGTTAAACTCAAATCCAGTTGCTCGATAATTTCTTTCTGTTTTTTTTTCAAATACATAATCTCTGACACCAAGTGTAGACAAAAGGGAGATTACTTGACGATTGAGGAAACACGGCTGATACTTGCTCCAAGCTAAAACATCCAGTTTTGTATTCTGTGACTTGAACTTGCACATGCTCCCCTTCAAAGATAACTTCTTTTTTGATGTGGGATCCACAGAAACAACACCTTTGTAACCACCATATCTAACTTGGAAAGCAGTTGGAGTAAAACCTTCGAGACCACACTTGCTCGCCACTTCGCGTGCAAACTCACTGAAGATTTTTCCAATTCCGTCAGAAAAAGTATATTTAGCTTCATTGCTTTTGATCTCTATATCAGGAATAAGTTCGATTTCATGGGTGTAGACATTTAAGTTTTCTGTTGAGGAGCCAAAAGATTGACCTAATCTTGCAGCATATTTGGCCACATTTCTGATCTCACGAAAATCACCCATCCACTCCCTGATTCTGGATGCAGTAAGCATACCAATTGAAGCAAACATCCATGCTGAATTATCCCGGAGTTGACTTGATGAGAAAGCAAGAAAATCAAACTTCTTATCACCGATGACTATTCCATTTCTCAGTGTTGAAAGTATCCTTCTGTAAAGCCCTGTACGCTTTTCAATGCCATGTGAAGAAATTATGCGCGAAGATAAATCAGCTGAACGTATTTTTTGCCAGTTTTCATCAACAAAAGAAACGCGGATAAAATTATCAATATGCTCATGATAATTACGCAAAACTCTATTGGAAACGTTAACTTCGGGGCCACAGAAGTATACGTTGGAAGGGGTTACTTGAACCCTGCGAACATATACCAACCCGCCATCCAAGGAGATAGCAGGTGATCTAGGATATTTCATCCCTGATCGATACCTTGAGTACTGCTCATTAAGCCACTTCACCGGTGCATAACAGCATTCTCGGTTGTGATACAGTTTCTCCAGGGCACGCTCTATATGATCAGCAGGCGTAAAGCGAGGATCTACCATCCTAAAGAAAGTTTTATCAAGAGTTGGCCCAGAAAGACACCCATTCTGAACCAAGGAACTAACCTTGAAGAGGATCTCGTATGGGAACTCAAGTCCTTGAGGAGATGCAACAATGGGAACCAGATACCAACTCTGAGAAAAAGTAGAACCAGTCTGCAGTGTGAAGCCTTTTTCATCTTCCTTGTAATAAGGAAAATTTTCATGGAAATCAGGGAGATCACAGTTGCATGGGAGTTCCAAACACATAGCAGAAGATTGCCCAATGCAACATGATTGAGTAAAATCTGTGGTTCTAACCCCCTTATCATCAAATGCATCCTTACAATATTGTAAAGCGGAAGCCTCATACACAGAATCTGAAGAAGAAAGATACTTCTTGTAAATCTTAGGAGCTGCAAACATCTGCAAGGTCAAAAGAATCTCAGTGCTCTTAACTTACATGCTTCACATGAAATGACTTATTAAAAAATAAAGGCTCTATGGTTTGAACAATATATGTGCTTCACAAAAAACAGCAAGCAGTGATAAAAATGTCGATATCAAAAATTTAGGACTTGGATTTTACACAAGAGGATCTATTAACATTATATGAAGTAGATATATCCTTGATAAGTTTATATATAAGTAAAATCAAACACAATCTAAATATAAAGCTTCTGAAAAACAGGTGAGAGAGATGTAGGCTGCAAGTAAGATTTACATCAGTAGCTAAATTAGGATTTTCAAAATTACTGAATAATCAACGTCAAAGATAGTAGTTACTTTATTTATAAGTTGATTACTACCACGGTACACATATAACTACTTGTCGGAGCTATAAAAAGGAAAGAAAGAAACAAAAATGAAAATCTGAAACTGTAGGAATTCTTTAGCTACCTGAATTAGGAGTATCTGCGTACTTCGATTCTTTGGGCGATGTAAATGAATCCGCCAAATGCTCTCGTAAGAAAGTTCAAGCCTATAGTTCACATCACGATAAGATAAAAGAAAACTTAATTTACGAAACCCGAACTCGAAATCCACTATCACATCGAGTCCCTTCCAAATTACGTGAAAACAATCATCAGAAACCTGGCACCCAAAATGCAGAGCAGGGGCCTGTAAATGAAACATTGAAACCCTTGGCTTTGGTACAACATCACGCGCCAAATCCCTAACTTTTAAATATGACTTGCCATAATAGAGCCGTTGATTTATCAAAGAAGATATAAGTCCCGCATCTTGTTTGCTTATGAATTGCACATTTGCAAAAACTCTAGGATTTAGCCCCTTATTTTTGGACTTCGGAATATCTAGTGCATACACAGTTCCCTTGCCAGTGTAGTTCTCCAGGAATTCTTTTACCATTTCTGCATTCACATAAGAAGGGAAACCGTAGACTTGAATTGTCCTTCCCATCCTCTTCTCTATTATCCCCTGTTACAAACCAAGTTAAAAATCATGAAGACATATTCCAGATTACATACATCAATTACTAAAATAATCTTTTATTAGGCACAAAAAAGAAATTTCAACCAACAGAAAACTTTTATCCAACATGACATCTATAAATGAAAGTACACAACATACTTCCAAATTCAAATTGTAAAAAGAAGATTGACCTTTTTGTTTTAGCAGTAGCAGAATACCAAAAAGACAAAACAAAAGATATCTTCGAAGATCTTTAACATTTTGGGAACCTTGGAAGATCGTAATATTATGCATTTTGTTAAATTGAGACCACATATAAGAAATGATAAATTGGAGCGTTCACATCATCAATAGCATTCCAACATTTGCAGTATGGGTCACTAGGATCCTACACTACATCAAGCAAGCAAAGAGTATCTGTTATTTCAAGAAAATCACTGACGAAATGAAAGGTATGCGAATGTCGTCAATCTTAGACAGCCCAACTGCACACTGCACTTCCTAATCCAAAAAGTCGCAATTTTCAAACATACCCCGGTTCCAATGTATAACGTGAAAATGAAAACGACCGTGTAATATCTTTTCAAAGGGCGGATGTTGAAACCACTTGTTCAATACTTCAACTTATCTTTTTCTTTCAGCACCCATTCAAATACCTTTTCCTTCTCTACACTAAATCCATCAGCAGCTTCTTACTCTCAGATTGGTTTGTCAGTTGTTTGAAGAGCATTAATGTGTTATGAGCCATCATTGTATTACACTATATTTATACGAATGATAAGTCAATGGTATGGTAGAGACCATCTATCATTCGTCTTGACATTCTGTAACCTTTTTAGTCAGTGGCAGATTTACTATGATTCTAGTGTTGACATCCCAGATAGCCCAAACAGAATTGTAATGAATACATCCAAGTATGACATCACATTGTATATTTAGACTTATGGGAATCCTCCACCTGTGAGACGGTTTTCAAGCCTAGTAACACTAAATTAATGTCATTTGGTATCTAACTAGAACATTACATCAGGTATACGACTAATGTAGTCTAAGCAACAATTTTTTGTTGCTCTTTCCCAAATTCACAAAGAAGGTTAATCGCCAACACAGTATATGGTAATGAATGTAAGAGCTATTGACGACACAGGATCAGATTCAGATACAAAGCTTTTTTGTCAAACCCCACTGAGGCCATGCATAGGACTCTTGAACCCCTTGTAACCTAGTGTTTAAGATAATTTCCATTCACTATCAACAATTATTTACAAACCTAGATAAAAAAAATGCTACTCATGATCAAGGGTTGGTAGCCAACAGTTGTATCCTAATTTTGTTCCATGAAGCAACAACAAAGAATAAAAAGCAAAATTATTCTGAATATATCGACAATTTTAAGGATCAGAGAGTTTCAATTTACCCATGACTATGAAGTGGTTGAAAATTAAAGAGAAAAGTTGGAGTTAGAGAATGAAAAGTAACAACTAATGAGTGCTGAAGCAAGTCCTTGCTAACTCAGTGAATCCCCTCCTCCACCGGGTCCAAACCCACCACCATGACTCGTCTTCGTCGTCTTCCATTGGCTAAGTTGACACGGTAATGCTTCTCTAATAGCTTTATACTTGTACTTACACTCTATTTACACTGTTTTGGGGTGTTTTAGAATTCTACTCACTCTTTCAGTTCCGTTTTTTTCCCAGCAATTTTTTTTTTGTTAATCTATAATTCAGGGTTTTATTAAAAAAAAATGTGGAAGATAACTAAATTGGAACACATCAATTAAAGAGCTTACGTACCCACAGGAGAGTTTAACGTGCCGGAGTGCTGCTGGGATCGATCAAAAATCAAGTCCCAAATGAGCGCCTCTTACGTATTGTCTCTTGTCGTGCCTCGCTGAAATATGCATGAAATGACAATAAAAATCAACCTTATAGTCAGTGTTGGCAAATGCAAGTATTGAGATTCAAAAATACTCGCCGAGCAAAAAAAAAAAAACTAGTTAATCCGAACAAGTAGATGTAGATGGAGTGTAGTTCTCTTTGTTGGTTCATATATATATATATGGTCATTTTCTTCCCTATCGGTTGAACTTCTGTTAGTGTTAATTGAGTCCATAAAAATTAGTCTCCATACATCCACTTTCATATGTCAAAGTAAGTAATTAATCCTCATCGTGAATGAAAACGTAATTATTATAGAGGTATGACTTCTCATTTCGTTTGCTCCACATACAAATAGTTCATCTGCATGGAAACTAGCTTCTACAGTTCTACGCTTAGTTTGTTTGTTTTTCTTATCAAGTGTGTTATATAATTTTATTCGTCAAAGGACTACGAAAAAGAGATTAGAAGGAAAACTTAACTTTATTCTAGTCCCCTTAATCTTTGTAAGTGTATCTAAGATTCTAAACAAATTGTGGAAGAGAAGAGAATCCAAAAGAGTTAACCTCGTATGGGGTATGGCTGACTTCACATCTCCTTTTTAACTTCGAGAGAAATGAGTAGTGACTCTAAAGAGAGAGAGGTCAAGGGTCTACTCCCAAATTTTGCAATACTTATCCGATTTCCCCAACCACATTACATGTGTCGATCCATGCGAAGCAAGAAAAAGTGTCCAACGCTCCTCCTTGAAATTTATACGGTGGAGTGGAGGCCACTGGCCAGGATGAAACTTGTTTTTATTGGACCAACACCCGGTGATACATCAAGAGCCAGCTGGCTGGGAAGTTAGGCAGGATAAACCTTGTTGATTAACGTCATAAGTCCTCGTAAACTAACCACTACGGAACTAATGAAATAAAACAGCTCAACTCCAATGTGAAACTGTGCAAGAGAAGAGAACTCAAAGAGTTGTAACCTCGTATTAACTTTCGATCAAAAAGCTAAAGAGATAGGTCAAGGGTCTGATACCAATTTTGCCATACTTATCCCATTTCCTTAAACACATGACATGTGTCCCGCTCCAATTCGAAACGTCAAGGTGCCAACTGTGAAGTTAGGCAGGATTAAGCATTGCAACATCATCAATAATGCTCTTAAATTAAATACATTTTCTTCCGTCAAAATCTAATACTAGGTGTAGATATTTTGATTGGGAGCTAAAAATAAAAATAGGAAAATTAATAAAATTTAAAATACTAAGTCAGGCAAATTAAAGAAATCAAAATTAACAAAATCTAACACGACAACCATTTATTGTAATCCCACTCTGGTCTACATTAATCTTTTAAAAATTATATATGTTTACAGTGGTAGTGAAATGAATCTCAAATAATAGCTTTCCGTCATGAGTGTTAACCTTCATAAGAAGTATCATTTCTATCTTCCCCGACGTCCAGCCTGCCACTGGTATGTAAGTCTATTTGGTTCATTATATTGCAACCACTGGAACAGTTTTGATATAATGATGCAACTATTGTATTACAGTGTCAATTTACAAAAAAAAATGTATTACTGTGTGTAGAGAATTTTTACACATATTTTAGCATTTTATAGATTTCGTATGAATATCTAAGTGGACCAATCATGGTATAGGTTCTCTTCAATTCACCATTGGACCTCCTTATGATCTTCCCACTTCGCCCATTCCCGTCCCGTGTATCATGAGTACACCCAACTTGTAATCTGGATTAACATTATTTGGACACCCAATTCTAACCCATCCAAGGCCAATCACAAACAGTACTACTAAAATGAAAATATTTAAATGAACATACGATACCAAAGCCGTTCGTATTAGTATGAGTAGTGGCCATGCTGTCCCTATTCTGTCAAGAACCTAAGGATTCAGATATACTATATTGCTTATGTCTGTTTCCGCCTTCCCGTCATTTCCTGCAATTGCAGCTGACATCAACTTCATTTCTAGTGTTCCCAATACTTTCAAAGAAAAGAAAAAAAAAAAAAAAGAGAACAGGGAAATGTTAATTTTTTTTAAAGAAGAGTAATAATGTACCAGTAATTCCATGAAAATGTGAATATTATTAAACCCTATGCAGCACATTGTTGCCTATTATCCATTGAGGACGGATATCAAATCAATTAAAAAAAGAAGAAACATTAGTATGAGAAGGAAATCAAAGTCATCAAGTGCAACAACAACAATACCAAAAATGAAATTACTCCTACGAATAAAAAATATTGAAGAACAGAATCAACAGATAAATAGAGGAAAACTTCATGATGTCAACTTACATAATCACAACAAAGAGATAATTGACTGTTCTAGATTTTTTTTGTAACCGACATTGGTTAAACTTGTGCATACTTTTCCTAAACATGTATCAGTGTATACATCCTTTCATACAGGAGGCTTGGATGCAGATACAGCTAAAGTTAATAACAAAAACGTATTGTCACAGAAATTATATTTAGCTTTAGACCAGTCTGGTTGTAACATATTATGTCAACTGACTGCCAATTGGTAGACGAATATTGTCTTAATCAAGATACTTACCTCACGGTATACTACTCAACTTGAGAGGTGCAATACTTTTACTTCCTTCACTAAACCCATAAACATGGACATGCAGCATATGCCTGCATCAAGAATTAATTAAAGGGCCATATAATTGATAACATTTATCCAGTGAACAGAATAAGTATTCAATAACATCAAAAACAAAATTGAAATCTCAAACAATATTGAATAACGTCAAAAACTGACCATAAAGGAATCTGAATTTGATTAAAAAAAATTTATGACTATGGTTTCTATCCACGATTTTACCGAAACATAGATTTATATAGATAATCCGACAGGACTCTAACACCGATAAAAAAAGAATACATATGAAGTCATCAGATCATAATATAGGTGACCTAAAATAAGAAAAATAATCAAAAGAAACCAATTGGATACTTTTTACAAACCCTAACCAAAAGAAACTGAAAAGAACTAACCGCAAAGAAACAATCTGTATTACTCCCTTTTTTTCTTTCAGTCGCTAGCTCCACATCTGTACTCAATAACACTAAAACATTAACCTCTGCAATAATACAAAGTAGATTAGTAATGATCGAGGAAAAGAGAGGAGGAGAAAGAGGAAAATAGGGTTTGGAAATAAGGTTTTACATCTTTTAATAAAAGTGGGGAGGAAAACCGGGGGTCGAAAATACCAACAAAAAAAGGGGGGGGGGGGAATATCGTCAAAATAATTTAATTTGTTCCATAATTTTTACTTATTTTTAATTTGGTCAATAATAATTTAAAATTATAAAACAGATAAAATTACTCTTCTGTGTTAAATTTTACTTATTTTCTTGTAGTAGTTAATTCGTCAAAATGAACTCCTATTAATTTTTAGTTATTGTTTTAGAAAACATATAAACCAGAGTTCATTCCAGAAATGAACTCCTTATAAAAACCTAAAAAAACCAGAGTTCATTCCAGAAATGAACTCCATATAAAAACCTAAAAAAAACAGAGTTCATTCCAGAAATGAACTCCATATAAAAGCCTAAAAAACAGAGTTCATTCCAGAAATGAACTCCATATAAAAACCTAAAAAAACAAAGTTCATTCCAGAAATGAACTCCATATAAAAACCTAAAAAAACAGAGTTCATTCCAGAAATGAACTCTATATAAAAACCTAAAAAAACAGAGTTCATTCCAGAAATGAACTCCATATAAAAACCTAAACACACAAATCTTCATCCTCTTCATCATCTTTATCGATTACATCTTAAGCAGCAACAACAACAACAAAACACATAAATCTTCATCTTCAAACAGCGGCAACAGAGTTATATGGTTTGACTAGTTCATCTTCAACATCAACATATTTCTAGGGTTCATCTTCAACAACAAACACCAGCAGAGAATCATATTTGACGAGTTCATCTACAATAGCAAACAAATTTCATCGTCGTCTTCATCAGCAGATTTGAGTTTGTCATCTTCAAACGTCATCTTCATCTTCAACAGCAAACAAACACGAGTTCATATCTAAAAAATCTTCAAACAAACGTCGTTTTCGTCGTCTTCATCTTCAACAATGACGAGTTCATCTTCAACATCTTTAAAAGATACAACAGCAGATCAAATCTTCAAAAAAATTGTTTACATCTTCAAACAGTAGCAGGAAGAAAATAAAAAGAAAAAGAGAGAGAAATTCTAGATCTGAAAATATAGGAGAGAGAAAGTAAATCTGGGAACGATTTCTTCTCTCTTACTTTTTGACTATATATATGGTCCTAATCTAAAAGGGTATTTCTGCCACTACAAGATGACAATTACATCATCCATGACATCACCCTAGGACCAAATCATAATTTATAGGACCAAACTATAATATATTTTCCCAAAAAGGACCAAACAGACAGTTGACTGAGTCAACTGGACCAAACGCTCTCTAATATATTATTTCTAGGACCATATGATATTTCCTACAAAAAAATGGAGAAAAAAGTGGGGTCGATATTACGAAAAATTGGTGCTTGGAAAAAACCAAAGATTCTTATTGGCTGAAATATACTCTGGTGGGGCCAGAATCTCTAGGAAGAGAGCTTTGTTCAGCTTTTAACCATATGAGAGGAAATTCACCTGAAATCATATTATTAATTGATTAATTAATTAATGTGTTTGGTTGGAGTTAATTCTATGGAATTAGCCATTTTTCCATGGAAACAATTTGTTTTCCATCGTTTGGTTAAAAATCTAATTCCAAGGAATTATAGAAAAAGTATGGTCTAAAGTATGTTTTAGACTTAATTCCATAGAATTTCATGGAAAATCTTTTCCCACCTTCGTCAGGAAACTGATTTTGTGGAATACACTACTTTCCATGGAATTGGTTTCTTTATCAGTTATCAAACACAGACTTAGAGGTTTAGGTGTTCTGAAATACAGTAAATCTTTTTTCTACTTCTTTTTTCTTCGGGTTTCGGCTTTATATTTTCTTCTTATTAGTAAATTCTCATACTGAGTTCAGTTTTAAAATGAAAAAAAGAACTTATAAGTTACAAAAGACAATTATAGAGGGATATATTCTTCCTGTTAAGTCTTCCTGTTAACAATTTGGTTTGAAAAACACGAAACAACATGATCTCATATAATAGTGGAAAAAGTTCCTACTTGGTTTGCGTTTAATGTATATGGTTTGCCAGTCCGCCCGCAACCTGAATACCTTCTCTATAGATATTTTTTAGTGTGTGTTGTGGAATCTTTCTCATTCGTGGTTGAATTATGTTATCACATCGAATATGTAACGAGGCATTTCATTATGGTGGTGAGGAAGTGGATTAGATTTTGAGTCTATTTCAAAGCAAATATTGTCCCATTGTTGATCTATCGTTGTCCTTACCGCTATGATTGTAGAACATGTCTCTTCTGTTTAAGTAGTTGTGATCTCTAAATTTTGTGGTATGGTTGGTAGAATTGTCGTTTAGGTGCCTCTGCAGATGAAACCCCCTCATGTACAATGAAAATAAATTATTTTTAGAAGGAATTTGTTTTAGCAAAGACCCAATGATACCCGCGTATTTTACCAGGTCCAGTTCCCGTTCATCAGATTATGGCCAGAACCCAGAAGGGAACCCGTTTCTTATAAAAGGTCTGGGTTCGTATCCTACAGTACCCGGAAGGAACCAGACGCACTGACAGCCTTAAATTTAGACAATAGGCTTTATCAATATGTCATCTTGTCTAGTGTTCATTCCTTATAAAATTCTAGGTAAACTATTTCGTTCAATTTTTCCAAGTAAAATTCTCGATTCTCATTATTTTTATTCTAGCAGAATCTCACTGGGATGGTATCCATTTTATCACTCGGTTTCTTACGTATATGGAATACAATCATATGATAAGTAGCAAGGCCACCAAAAACAAAATGAGCAAGTACAATTCTACTAGGTTCATTTAGGAACTTCGATGTCCAATTTGAAAGTTTATCATCGTACATGTCAATCAAGAAGGTGAAAGATTGGATCTTACTCTTTTGTAAAATAAGGGGATACTCCTACGTGCTTGTCATTTAAGGAAAACTTTTAATATTCGGAAAATAAGGTATGTCGTCCCCAGTCTGATTACTCACACCTTCACTAAAAACAATATCAGATTTTTGGAAATTAACATACTTACCTGAAAATTTGTTAAATTGTTTAATGATACTAGATAGATTGCCTAGCTTCATCTCCATTGGGTTTAGGAAAAAATCAAACCATTATCAACCAAAAACCAAAAAGAAAACAACATGACAATGATTATAAGCTTTCATAACATGAAAATGATTATTATTATTTTTTATTAAAGCATTTGAGAAAAATTCCATGCACATGATTAACAAGTATGTGATCTCCCTGTCCAAGACGTATCTTGGGAATGAAAGTCTTACCTACAGAACCATTTAGCAAAATAAAAATGGAGATAACCCCAATCATGTTACAAAAATCCCTACTTGAACCAAATTTTCAAACGTACTATCTAAAAAATTCTTTTCAATTCTATCAAAGACTTTTGACATATCTAATTTAATTGGCATCCGTTAATCATCAAAGAAATCAACCAAGTCATGAACTACAATTATGTTATCAGTTACGCATCTCCGTAGTATGAATGCGGTTTCAAATTGAGCAATAATTTTTTTAAAGAGAGATTTTATTTTAATGGCTATCAGTTTAGAAATGACACAGATGACAACTTTTTGATTATAAAATACACAACATTCTCCTTATATTTTTTATTGGGAATTAGAGACATAAATGGGGGGAGGGGATGACATGTGCCATCGTGACCAAATCGTTACCAGTGGTATTCCACATGACCTGATAAAAGTCAGGAGGTAATTTATCAAGTCCTAGTGTAGTCCATAGTTTCATACCAAATACAGTGGCCCTAGTCTCGTCTGCAATAGGAATATTAATAACTTATCATTATTATTAGATTATGATTCAATTCATCGCATTCTTATGTTTCAAAAGATGTGCTTTTCTTCTCCTAAAAATACCCAGGATGAATTGGATGCTATCCAAAAGGATTTTTGGTGGCAAAAGAAGGAAAATGATAAAGATTTATATTTAAAAGCCTGGAGTTTTATCTATACAAGTAAGAAAAGTGGGGGGTTAGGTGTTAATAACCCGCAAAAATTCAATTTGGCTCCGCTGATTAGACTTGGTTGAAGATGTAAGTATTTTCCTAAACAAAACCCTTATTGCTGAAGAAGAAATTTGTTAAATCTAGGGTGTGGAGTAGTATATGTAAATGTCTTAGAGTTATTAAAGAAAATTATTGCTGGGATATTGGAAAATGTGATAATATTAAAGTTTGGTATGATAGATGGTTGCCTGATGGAACGTCCCCAATCCCTAAATGTGGTGTCTTAGTAGATAATAATCTAAAAGTGGTTGATCTTATAAAACCTCGAGGTAAGTGAAATTTCAATTTGATAGACTCTTTATTTGATTCTGTGTATTGAGCCATCTTCTCTCTTAATAGGAGAGATACTAGGAAATGGATTGACACTAGAGATGGAATAGTGTTAGTTAAATATGCATATAATTTTCGTTGTAACATCAATAATAACAATATTTTTGTAGGTTGGGTAAAAATTTGGAAACTCAATGTTATTCCAAGAGTTAAAAGGCCTTAACTGACTGTTTACTTGTCAGAGAAAAAATTGGTAGATTTGTTCATATTGACGTTAATTCTCCATGTGTAATTATCATAATGTTCAAAGTGTTAGTCATTTGTTTCGTGAGTGTGTATTCACAAAAGCAATATGTAAAACTTTATCTAAGCAGCCAGTTTTTACTTCTGGAACTCATATGAATTTTAAAGATTGGATTACCAGTGGGTTAACCATAATGGATACAAAGATATGATAGCTTGTGTTTTATTTGGAAATACAGATGCAAAGCATTTCTCGGAAAGAAAAATCCAGATCCTAAAGAGCTTATGATAGACACATTTTTGTGTCTGATTTATCTCAATTTTATATATTGTTAGTGCTAATTTTTGTACTTATTATATTTTATGTGTATATAGGTGTTTTTGGAGAAATAAAAATTGGCTTGAAAAGTGATGTTCTGCATCCCCGAAGAAAATTACTAAAGACACCCCAACTTTGGATAAGGGAACCCCCAGAAGTGTGTTGAAGACCCCCAGATAAGTTATAAATGTATCCCCAAAAGTACTAAAGGCACCCAGGGCAGTTGTTAAAGGGACCCCGCAGTCGGATAATGGACAACCTTCTTCTTCATTCGAATTTCAAGTTTTTGCGGGAAACTAATGCAGCAAAGGGGCAGAGTTAGGGTTGAAGATTTGACGGTGTTCTACCGAGATCCAATCGCTGAAATTTTGTGTATCTGCTCCACTGAGCTTAACTGGCGTGGTATGGGCTTTAAAATCAGTTAACGTTGGATGGAATCGTGGAGTTGAAGCAAAACAGTGAGAATTCTCGGGTTTATCTGCAACATTTCCTGGCAGAGTTTTGGGGAATTTTAGGTGAGACTCAATGATGGATTAAGATTGGATTCGTCCTATTTGACTTAAACAGGTTTGGTAATACCTGTTTGTACCCAAAATTACTTCTAGGCACAAAACACAATTTATTTCATGGAAAATTAGGGTTATAAAATGAATTAAAATAAAGAGAGGAGACAAAAAATTTAGTGGTTTGGCGTGTTATGCCTACATCCACAGATTAATCCCCCTAGGGAGAGATATTTTATTGATTATGATAATTCAACGATTTCTCCTTGTGCCAGTTAACCCAAAAAATTATGTTTTTCCTTGAGTTGGATTTTGGCCTCTATTGATAGGCAAAAACCAAAGCTAGTTGTAGTTAACCCTAGATTTATAGTTATCCAAAATAACCACCTAGATTTGTACGTTTCCTTTAATATTTGTATATATATCCTTGAAGATCCATGTCTATCTTCCCCATATTTATGTTTATCTTGAAAGATCCTTGTATATCTTCATCAGATTTGTGTTTATCTTGAAAGATCCTTGTATATCTTCCTCAGATTTGAGTCTATCTTGGAAGATCCATATCTATCTTCACAAGATTTGTGTCTATCTCCACGATATTTGTATTCATCTTGGAAGATCCTTGTATATCTCCCAAGATTCATATCTATCTTGGAGGATCCATATCTATCTTCTAAGATTTGTGCCTATCTCAAAATGACTTCCAAAATAAGTCTTTTGGGCTTCTATAATAAGCTATATCGGGTTTCTATAATAAGCCATGGGTTTCTTTAATAAACTTTCTGGGCTTCCAAAATAAGCCAACTGGGCTTCTATAATAAGTCATGCGGGTTTCTTCAATAAACCGACGGATTTCCATAATAAACTCTTAGAATCGAAGAAAGAAGACTTTCCATAAAAATAGGGGAGTTGGTTTACCGGAAATGTTCACAGGATTGCGTGTGGCTATGAAGAGTTTTACCTCTGCTGAAACACGTACTCAACGTGTTAGGAGTGTGCAGGCTTCCTTTTGACGCATGAGGAGATAAAAAAGGAGATTATTCCTTCTACAGACATGTGAAAATAAAAGAAAAATATCTCGAAGATATTCTCTTAACTGTGGAGATTTGGAAGGACTTAATAGAAGATATTGGGTTGTTGCATATAAATATGAAGGGAGAAGACCATACCAGAAAACACGAAGAGTTTGGGGAGATAATATAAGCCTGGAGTCGAGAGAATTTAGAGACACAAATTTCTTTCTGCTGCTACTAGAACACGAAAAACAAAAGGTTGCTTGAGTCAGTCGCGGAGTCTGTCGTTTAATCAACGACGGAACATTTAGTTTTAGTTGCGAAAGACCTGCAGCCACTGCGCCATTTAGTAGCTGAAATGCTTGGATTTAGTCATTAAAGACCTTTAGCGATTGTAGAAAGCAATTTTTGATTATTTTGAATACAATGATTAATTCATTTTTTTTCTCCAATTTTCGATTCACGAGTAGCTAAATATATTTTCTAGAGTTGAGAAGGAAACAACTTTTAATGAGTAATTTTCAATAAATAATTTCTTTGACATATTTACTCAATTTTATGTTTTTAGTTTATTAAAATTTTTCTCTTCTTTATATGTTTTGTTTTAATCGTACGAGATAGTTTTAAATTATTGATATTTTATAAGCGAAGGAAAATTGGGTTGATTAACGACGAGAGTCATAAAAAAGAACTTGTAACGTTATATCCTACAAAACATGAGATTGAGCTCGAAATTTCTTTGAGTAAATTAAGAGTATTGTGTCAACATTATTATTATTGAGTTTACATACATTAAAAGTAGTGAAATCCAAAACATAGGTTTGTCTCTCCTTGGTAAACAAAAATCAAATTTATTTTTCCTTTAGTATTTTTTTTTATTAGTCTTAAACAAAATCTTTAAAAAAGTACGAGAATTGAATCTTTATTTACCACTGGTAAAACTAAATATGTTTTTGGCGTCGCCGGTGTGGACTTGTATTTAGGTCTTAGGGTATTTAGTAAATATTTTGCTAGTTCATATTTAGTTTTTAGATTTTATTTTCTAGATTTTGCTCTTAGGGTATATTTTTTATTTTTGGTGTGCATGATAATTTGATATTTAAAGTGGAAATAAAATTTGCGCAGTAAACAGGTGAGTAACCGAGTTTTTATTTTGTCTTTGTAAATAATTATATTAGGAAGCGTTTCCATTCTTTAGATTTTATTCTCTTTGTACATAATTAGTTTAGGATTCTTTTTAGTTTTATAAATATTTTTCTTATTTTCTTTATTTTAAAAAGGAAAAACACGTGCACACCAATTGTATCGTCTATCACTGATTCTTAGAAAAACTCATGGTTTAGTATGATGAATCCTTTAGGTGTTATCATCCGAAACGCCACAAGCCTTAGCCTCGTACCGTTGACCAGTATTTGACTGTAAATATATAATTGCTAAAGATAACCCAAGCTTACCTAAATTAGTGAACCCAGCATTTGCATGTGCACAATAAATGTCGAACTAGTATTATACTTACCAATATAATAATAATCCGACTGAGTATCTAAATGGACAATATACGTACTATGACCATCGCAATAATTAAACTAAATTGAAATCCATAGTAATAACCCGAAAGGTAAATAGAGAAAGTATGACATCATGGAAGGAGAGGAGAGTCACTAGCGCTCGGCAGCCAGAGGCTGGAAAATTTTGAATATGCAATACACATAGTAATGGTCAGAAAATTATTATTTGTCATCATAATCATAACTTAAAGATGTGTTTTTAATATTTATCACTAGTAAGAATACATGTACGATGCACATGCTTGAATTTAATTCATTCAACAATAAGAAATTTGAAAACAATGAAATTTTTTGAGCAAAATAGAAATTTAATAGTCTTATGTGTACTGATGAGTGCCAAATATTGTATATATTTATCCCTTTTTGTTGGCATTTAACTCATCTTTTGCGCATTAATTCTACATTTTATCCCATATTCTGTATTTTCATTGTTTTCAAGAATAAATATTTTTATTAATTAATTTTGCATTTTTAGGTAATAAATAAAGTTCGGATGAGTCGCGGAGCGAAAAGAGCAGAAAAGTAGTGAAAAGCCGGGAGAAATTACGCAAGGAAGCTGCGAAGAATGGTGCGCACAACCTCATTTTCTACACACAAAAGCGCCTCCGTTCTCAGCCATCAGATCAGTTCTCAGGAGCATCCGACGGTCGCTCCTTCATAGAGCATCAAAATCTGATGTTTCTGCCGAGCACCACAGCGCTGAAATTCCAAGCCTTCAGATTAGATGGTAGTTGAATCCAACGGTCGCTCCCTTGCTGTTCATCAAATCCCGATACTTCCGCTTAACACTACAACACCTAACTCCATCTGGCATCGTTGATTTTGTTGTATCATATAATCTGACGGTCGCTACAAGCTTCACTCCGCATCACCGTCCGATTCACCTACCAGCTTCGCATCTCGCGGCTCAGCTCGCCAAACATCGAACTAGATGCTCCCGCTTCACACCCTAGCAGTCGAGAACCTACACCCAACCAAACAGATCCTTCTCCTCAAACCCATCGACCACCTCTGCCATCACCTTCTCCTTCACAGGCTCTGCAACACCATGTCCTGCCACCACCATCGCCTGCAACCCACTGCCACCACCAGACCTCGAGCTTCCTTCACCACCACCAGTTCCATCACTGCCACCACCATCTCCAACACCCGACAACACCCTAGCCTAGCTATTTTCTTCATCTCACAACCTCTGAAACCCTAGGTTTTGGGGTGAGTAAAATAGCTAGAAATTAGGGGACAATAGGAGCAGGAAGAGCATCATAAGGACGATTCAGAGCATGGGTCGAGCAATTTTTGGAGTTGGAGGCCAAATTTTGGGTAATAATTTATCCCTAAATTGTACTGTGTATTGATACTTTTGGGAAAAATGTGTGTGAAACCCTAATTTGTTAATTTGGGTATAAATAGGCAATGTGTAGGAGATGAAAAACTTGTTCTTGGACTAGCCAAGTTTCCACCCAATTTGGGTTAGCCTAATTTCAATTGTTCATTGTAGTGTCTTGTGTTAGTGTCTTGTTACTGTTAATGTGCAATTTTCAATTGTTCCTGTTAGTGTCTTGTTCCTGTTAGTGTCTTGTTCATGTCATTCTTAGATGTGTGAAATGTTTTAGGATAAAATTGAATCAAGGTAAGCCACATTTTACTCTCACGTGCATATCATGTATGCTTTGTAGTTAGGATAAAACTATGTGATATTACCACAACTCATACCTTATTGACATTGTCAGATTCTTTGACTAATTGTGCTTTAGTCAGACATTTAGTGCTTAGGATTGACACATCAGTTGTGATTCAACTATCCATTGGTGAAACACCTTAGGTAAAAGGCAGACTTGAACCTTACCTTTACCTGCTGTAAGGAAGAATTGGCATGATCAGTTGAATTCATCTTCTTGTCTTCACTGATTTGTTTTGCTCTTTTTCATGTTTAGAATCATTCCATTGTTCACTGTTTTCTTTCTTTCATTTGCTATTTTCTTCACATCACTGCCCTTGGCCTTAGGCCTTGGTTCATCCTTTGTGTCATTTTGTTTTGCCTTTGTGTTCTGTTGTTGCTGTTTAGTCTTTCCAATGCTTGTACATTCTACTTGCACTCCTGCTTGCTTTTTGTTCACTGCTTAAGCAGCTGCAGCTGTTGCTGCAGCTCTGTTGTTACTACTGCTGCCTTTTCTGCAGATGTTGCTGCCAAGTTGCAGCTGCTACTGCATTTCTTCTACTGCACTGCAGCTGCTTCTTCTGTGCAGCTCTTCCTCTGTTGCCCTGCAGCACTGCTGCATTGCTTCCTGCCACTGTCTTTCTTGCACTGCTACTGCCACTCCTTGCCTTGCTGCTGCTGTTGCAATACTGACTTCTCTTCTGTGGTTGTTGCATAGCTGCTGCTTGCTTTGCTCCAAAGCTCACTTCATTCTTGAGCCCAAGTTCAACTCAGTGAAGCCCAAAGGCCCAGATTCTTAACTGTAAGACCAAAACCAAGGTCTAGTTCACTAAGGCCCAGTTAAGGCAAAAGCCTAGTTCACTACTAAGCCCAACTTGCAAGTGAACTGTTAAGCCCAACTCCTAGTTGAACTGTTGAGCCCAAAGCTCAGACCAGTTTCTAGAACCACAGCCCATTTGCACTTTAAAGATAACTGAGCCCAAGCTCAGTTCATTTTATGTTTAACAAACCCACTAAGCCCAATCCATTCAAAGGGCATTCAAACCCAATAGTACATTAAGCCCAACACTTCCAAAGGGCTTCTAAGCCCAAAGCAAATCTAGGAACCCAATTAGCTAAAACACTTCCGAAACACACCCGATCTCTGTGGATCGACCCGTACTTGCACGAGCTACAACTGACGACCGTGCACTTGCGGTATTACTGTAGGCCCGTTTCCATTGCATCATTTCTATACACATTTCCTGGCCTGCCAAGTTTTTGGCGCCGTGCCGGGGATTGGTGCTGTGTTTTATCTGTGTTTTTTAGCTATTTTGATTTCATTTCATAGCATTTGCATCTGCATCTGCTTCATTTCATTTGCTATTGGACCTGCTGATTCTGAACCTGTTTTTCCTCTGCTGGGACGCCACTAAGGAAAAGAACCAAAACCCAACTGGGTTTTTGCAACAATATCAGAGCAGCTGGGCTGTGCTAAAAAGGTAAGCCTAAACCCATTCAATTGAGAGAACCCAACCTGTGGGCTTCCAATTTTTTATTGTGGGCTTGTAATAATTAACCCAATTTTTTGGGCTTTTTATTTTTCTATTTTGGGTTTGTAATAATTTATGTTGGGCTTGTTGTTTAATTTGTGGGCTTGTATTTATTTTGTGTGGGCTTGTTTAAATTTTTCCATTGGACTTGTATTTTGGACTCTGGGTTTAAACCCAGCTGATAACCGATTGTGGGCCGCAGCCTTCCTTCCATTTCATTAGAGGCTTGCACAGTGGGCTTGCTCCCATTCAAAAACCAAATTTTATTTTCTTTAAAAAAAAAAAAAAAAAAAAAAAAAAAAAAAAATCTTTTGCTCCCAATTTTAAACCAAATTTCTTTTATATCCCACCAAAACCAAATTTTTCCCAAAAATCCAAACCCATCAAAAACCAAATTTTTTAAAACCCATTAAAACCAAATAGTGGGCTTTGTGTCATTTCAAAATGGGCCAACCTCGTGCTCTCCATGAATACATGTATCCATCAATACAAATTCCATTATCATGTATTGTCTTACCTCAACCAATAACCCTTTTAAAATAAATGCAAGCATGATACAAAACTTCCTATATTTCGAGGGTTCGATTCTGAGAACCCCTATACTCATGTAAGAGTTTGAACAAATTTGTCGGACTATGCAACCTGATCATATGTCCGAAGACTCTCTGAAATTGCGTTTGTTTACATTTTCTTTAAAGGAAAGGGCCAAAAAACCACAAAATCACGGTTTGAGACCACAATCAATCACACTTGGGACCAACTCACAATCTATTTTTCAAAATTCTTTCCACACCATAGGACCATCGCTATTCGTCAAAGTATCAATTGTTTTGTCCAATTGGATGAGGAAACTGTTTTTCACTATTTTGAACGTTTTAATGATTTGTTGAGTGAATGTCCGCACCATGGAATTGAGAAGTGGAGACTTGTCGTCATCCTCTATGAGGGACTAGACTTTAAATCTCGAACCATGGTTGAGTCTATGTGTAATGGTGAGTTTATTGATAAATCTGTGGATGATGCATGGAATTTTTTAGCCGAGATTGCAGAGAAAACCCATCAATGGGAATCCGTTAGGGAAACAGGAACAACACCACATGATATGAGTCATCCCCATGAATTAGAGTTTTATTCTTGTAATACTCCGACCTTAGGATTGAAAATTATCCTAGATTGCAAAATGCCTATCATGATGATGATGATGATTATGATGTTATGTTAGAAGAACATGTCTATACTGAAAATGTTATGGAACCTTTGGGTTCAAATACATTAGGCTTCTCTGCCCCGACCTTAATGCATGATATTTCTTCTAGTATTCCATGTGATGTTTCCCCTGATTGCCGATACAAAAATAAATCTGTGATGTTGATACTCTGATTGTATCTTGCCAATGTGATTGATGATTGTGAGCATGATGTGACATGTGTAGATGAGTTAGAAGATTTTGATTTGATTGATAATGATATGCCTATTCTTCTACCTAAGTCACAATCTGATGGCCTTCCACCCAACCTAGATTTGGTTTGTACCAATATTAAAACCAATTTCTCTGAAAATTCCAACCTAGGTTTGGAACTGTGTGCTTCCCAAGTCCTCTTGGACTATTTTGCTTCCAAATAAATACATTTGAGGAACCACAGTTGGAAATAGCATGTTTGCCCGTCCCTAGCACAGTTCACTTTGAGCTAGACCTTGTACATGAGACCCCCAAAACTGCGCGTTTGTTTTCAAAATTATATCTTCTGTAAAATCCAGGTTTGGGGGTAGC
The DNA here is from genome assembly GCF_003573695.1 of Papaver somniferum. NCBI lineage: Eukaryota > Viridiplantae > Streptophyta > Magnoliopsida > Ranunculales > Papaveraceae > Papaver > Papaver somniferum. Next base: position 121,533,738 of record NC_039363.1, on the reverse strand, counting down.
TCATTTTGTTTCACAGTTTCACTTGCGTTTCTTCCTGTTATTATTGTTGAAGCTGTTGAAATGTCTACACTTTGTCTTTTGGGTTGATCCTCAACTCTTTAGATTGTTAGTGTATGGTGAATTTTTTGTATATAATCCAGTAGATAAAATTTTAAAAAACCTTTTGTTCCTTTTGTATATATTTTGCTAATCCAATATGATCTCGGCTGAAATATGTTGGATTTTTGCCTTGAATAACGGAGTTTTAATTCTGCTTTCGCCGAAATCGGGTATTCTCTCTCCTTTTACTCTACTCAGCATGTCCCTTTCCATATGTTGCATTTTAATTCTTTCCATATTTTGAAACATTGAGGACAATGTTTAGTTTAGGTTTGGGGGTATAGAGTAGATACCATGATATGCTATAATTGAAAACGAACTCCTTCTTCTTTTTGAAAAAATTGAAAAATTCCAAAAAAAATTAAAAAAAAAAAAAAAAAAAAAAAAAAAATCATAAAAAACATAAAAATGGAGCTCATTTACCTTGAAATGTTGACTCTTGTGCAAATATGTATTTTTTAGGAGTCTTAGTCTAGATATTTAGGCACCCTGATTCTAGCACAATTCACATAGTGATAAGAAATTTGCACGCGCACGATCTACCAATACATGTATGGCCTCGATCTTCAAGGTGTTGGATAGGAAGTTACGATTGCCAATCACTTTAGAATACTGAACGAAACTTGACTAGCTTGTTCTTTGGTTGGTTGGGATAGAAGGTGGAGGTTACATTAAGAAAGACAACCATCGAATTTAACTGGGTGCATCAAAAAGGGCTACCTCTTGCAAAGTGTCATGTAATTTTTTGTTTCTTCTTGTTATGTATCAAAAGTGTTTCCTTGTTCAAAAAAAAAAAAAAAAAAAAAAAAAAAAAAAAAAAAAAAAAAAAAAAAAACGATGTATATATTCAAAAAAAAAAAAAAAAAAAAAAAAAAAAAATCAGAAAAATACCAAAAAAATCAAGTATTTATCAATTCCATCATCTCTTGTTCCAAAAATAAAAAGAGATTTGTCAATGTAAATAAGAGTCATGTAAAGAGTTCTTTGTGTTTCGTTGTAATAAGCAAGGAGGGTGTATGCCATTGATGTACAACGCGAGCAATTGTGAAATACCTCCAACTCATTCACAATTCTCGTAAAGTCCGGACAGCTAGCTAGATTTCGACCTCAGTTCTTAGCCTGAGAAACTATCTCTTGGTGATTAGTAGTCATGACTTCAGATCTTTCTTTACACATGTGTAGATACACTTTACACTCTTATCACATGTCCTTATTTGTTATCAGTGCTAGGATTGTGCCTTGATAGCTAGATTGACATCTCCATTTTGCTGTGAGCTTAACTGTTTTGCACATGTCACGTTTGATGGAATATGAGCTTATATTTTGTCCTTAGGTTTTGTAGGCACACCTCTGGTAAACCTTCACGAGACTTCAACTCGTCCACTAGGGACACTTAGTGGTTTAAAAGGCTTAGTGCATACGCTAAATGCACTCGAGAGACCAGCGACAGTGGTATAGTTAGGATTTCCTTAGTTCTGTTTTACTTGAGGACAAGTAAAATTCAGGTTTGGGGGTATTTGATGAGTGCCAAATATTGTATATATTTATCCCTTTTTGTTGGCATTTAACTCATCTTTTGCGCATTAATTCTACATTTTATCCCATATTCTGTATTTTCATTGTTTTCAAGAATAAATATTTTTATTAATTAATTTTGCATTTTTAGGTAATAAATAAAGTTCGGATGAGTCGTGGAGCGAAAAGAGCAGAAAAGTAGTGAAAAGCCGGGAGAAATTACGCAAGGAAACCGCAAGAATGGTGCGCACAACCTCATTTTCTACACACAAAAGCGCCTCCGTTCTCAGCCATCAGATCAGTTCTCAGGAGCATCCGACGGTCGCTCCTTCATAGAGCATCAAAATCTGATGTTTCTGCCGAGCACCACAGCGCTGAAATTCCAAGCCTTCAGATTAGATGGTAGTTGAATCCAACGGTCGCTCCTATGCCTGTGCATCAACTCCCGATGATTCCGCCTAACACTACAACACCTAACTCAATCTAGCACCGTTGACTTCGTTGTATTTTACATCCTACGGTCGCTACAAGCTGCCTCTTCCTTAGCCGTCCGATCTACCTACCATCTCCACACCCCACGGCTAAGCATCGCAAGACATCGAAATACGATGGGCCCGCCTCACACTCAAGCAGTCGAGAACCTACACCCAACCAAACAGATCCTTCTCCTCAAACCCATCGACCACCTCTGCCATCACCTTCTCCTTCACAGGCTCTGCAACACCATGTCCTGCCACCACCATCGCCTGCAACCCACTGCCACCACCAGACCTCGAGCTTCCTTCACCACCACCAGTTCCATCACTGCCACCACCATCTCCAACACCCGACAACACCCTAGCCTAGCTATTTTCTTCATCTCACAACCTCTGAAACCCTAGGTTTTGGGGTGAGTAAAATAGCTAGAAATTAGGGGACAATAGGAGCAGGAAGAGCATCATAAGGACGATTCAGAGCATGGGTCGAGCAATTTTTGGAGTTTGGAGGCCAAATTTTGGGTAATAATTTATCCCTAAATTGTACTGTGTATTGATACTTTTGGGAAAAATGTGTGTGAAACCCTAATTTGTTAATTTGGGTATAAATAGGCAATGTGTAGGAGATGAAAAACTTGTTCTTGGACTAGCCAAGTTTCCACCCAATTTGGGTTAGCCTAATTTCAATTGTTCATTGTAGTGTCTTGTTTCTGTTAGTGTCTTGTTACTGTTAATGTGCAATTTTCAATTGTTCCTGTTAGTGTCTTGTTCCTGTTAGTGTCTTGTTCATGTCATTCTTAGATGTGTGAAATGTTTTAGGATAAAATTGAATCAAGGTAAGCCACATTTTACTCTCACAGTGCATATCATGTATGCTTTGTAGTTAGGATAAAACTATGTGATATTACCACAACTCATACCTTATTGACATTGTCAGATTCTTTGACTAATTGTGCTTTAGTCAGACATTTAGTGCTTAGGATTGACACATCAGTTGTGATTCAACTATCCATTGGTGAAACACCTTAGGTAAAAGGCAGACTTGAACCTTACCTTTACCTGCTGTAAGGAAGAATTGGCATGATCAGTTGAATTCATCTTCTTGTCTTCACTGATTTGTTTTGCTCTTTTTCATGTTTAGAATCATTCCATTGTTCACTGTTTTCTTTCTTTCATTTGCTATTTTCTTCACATCACTGCCCTTGGCCTTAGGCCTTGGTTCATCCTTTGTGTCATTTTGTTTTGCCTTTGTGTTCTGTTGTTGCTGTTTAGTCTTTCCAATGCTTGTACATTCTACTTGCACTCCTGCTTGCTTTTTGTTCACTGCTTAAGCAGCTGCAGCTGTTGCTGCAGCTCTGTTGTTACTGCACTGCTGCCTTTCTGCAGATGTTGCTGCCAAGTTGCAGCTGCTACTGCATTTTCTTCTACTGCAGCTGCTTCTTCTGTGCAGCTCTTCCTCTGTTGCCCTGCAGCACTGCTGCATTGCTTCCTGCCACTGTCTTTCTTGCACTGCTACTGCCACTCCTTGCCTTGTGCTGCTGTTGCAATACTGACTTCTCTTCTGTGGTTGTTGCATAGCTGCTGCTTGCTTTGCTCCAAAGCTCACTTCATTCTTGAGCCCAAGTTCAACTCAGTGAAGCCCAAAGGCCCAGATTCTTAACTGTAAGACCAAAACCAAGGTCTAGTTCACTAAGGCCCAGTTAAGGCAAAAGCCTAGTTCACTACTAAGCCCAACTTGCAAGTGAACTGTTAAGCCCAACTCCTAGTTGAACTGTTGAGCCCAAAGCTCAGACCAGTTTCTAGAACCACAGCCCATTTGCACTTTAAAGATAACTGAGCCCAAGCTCAGTTCATTTTATGTTTAACAAACCCACTAAGCCCAATCCATTCAAAGGGCATTCAAACCCAATAGTACATTAAGCCCAACACTTCCAAAGGGCTTCTAAGCCCAAAGCAAATCTAGGAACCCAATTAGCTAAAACACTTCCTAAACACACCCGATCTCTGTGGATCGACCCGTACTTGCACGAGCTACAACCGACGACCGTGCACTTGCGGTATTACTGTAGGCCCGTTTCCATTGCATCATTTTTATACACTCTTCCGGACCTGCCATGTACTCGTCACGTAGATAATTCAAAGAGCTTTCCAAACATATAAATTCTATAAAAATCCGGTGTTAATTTGAAAGATATTAAGTTTTTTAATTTTTGATCTATTTTTATAACAATGGCATCTCTGTAAATATTTAATTAGTATATGCTTTCACCCTTTGTGTTTATTAAATTTACATGATATAATAGAGATTAGTAATTAAATTGAGGACAACTTGATAATTTAGGGGATCTCCTACCAAAACGACGTATTTTTTTTATATTAGTATAAGATAAGATAAGATAATCATAACTTAAAATGTGTGTTTACTTTAAAAAAATTACCTATTGATATAAACACCTAGCACTCTCCGACTCCTCCAGCTGATCTTATAGAAGTATTATGTCATGTTAAGAGAAAAAATTGAAGTACATTAGTTAGTTTAGGATCCTAGTATTATTTAAAATAAATAATGTTTTTGAGAAGTCTTATCATTACCCGGATTCCTCCATCAACCATGGAAGTTGGAGGCGCCTTGTAAGGATGGCAATCCTGGTTAGATAATCCCAAAGGACTCCCAACTGGTGATCACATGCCTTGTGAGAACTTAGTTCTGATGCAGCTATCCTTTGTCCACAAACCTTACACTTGATAGTCTTATAAAAAAATTCTGTAATATTAAAAAAAAATTATGAGGAAGATCTGTAAAATGATTAAAAAGAAGTTATCACATGCTTTTCTTAACACTGACTTCATGTTTTAATACTCTTTGTAACGTCTGATAACTGTTGCTTTTTCTATCTTAGGATCTAGTCGAATTGTTTATAGCCGGATACAGGAAAAGAAAAAAGTCTAATCAAATCTTAATGAAAATAGTGAAGACATTATTACCCTGTAGAATGGATGAGAAAAACATACGTTCTAGAAAAGATGGATGAGAAAGAAGTGTATTTTAGGGTTCATGTTTTAATGTTCCCTGTAACGTTTGATAATTGTTGTTTGTTCTATCTTAGGGTCTAGTCAAATTGTTTGTAGTCAGGCAAAGGAAAGAAGAAAAAAAACAACAAAGTCTAATCAAATCTTAATGAAAATAGTGAAGACATTGTTACCCTATAAAATGGATGAGAAAAACACACGGTTCAGAAAAGATGGATATGAGAAGTATTCTAGACTCTAGAAAAGATGGATGAGAAAAAGACAAATCAATAGAAGCAGTAAATACCGAAGATTATGACCACGATTATACATCTCATAAAATTCTAGATCAGTTAAAAAAGTCGCTTAAAAAAATTCTAGATCAGTTAAAATACTGCTTAATAAAATAAGGGGAAAAAGTTGAAGAATAGATGAACAATGGTTAAAAGAAATAATCTTTGAAGAAAGATATGCATGATGAACCAATAGAATAAACATAAGATTAAACACACATCTTTCAAGAGAAAATCAAATATAATATATCTTCTAGAATAACCACTGAAGAATGAACAGTGTAGAACACACAATATTTCAAGAGGAAAAGTAAAAAAAATATCATATATTCCTGTTGTGTCTAACAGTATGTTGAACAACTGATATTTTTTGGAGGAGGCAAATAAGAAAGAAGATGAATCACAATACTACATCCACACTACCTCTACCACCTTGAACGTCTGTCTATATATAGTTTTCGTTCTCCTGGGTGTTGTGTTTCAAAATTAGAAGCACCAGCAATGGCCAACAGGAAGTGGGCGGCGATTGTCATGGAGAAAGAAATGACATCAGATGGTTTTGTGGTGGTGGCGGCGGTAGGTGAGTAATAATAGACTATGTTAATAATTTTGTGTCGCCACAAAATAGGTAACATTATGAATTAAAAGGCGTGGTTGATCGTCTTAATGATAAAATAAATTTGGTTTCAAGTACATCAAAGATTTAAAAATAAAAAAGAAAAAGAATGTCATGTTATATAATTACTAAAAACAAACGGCACAAGTCCAAATCAATGCACAAAATTATTTATTATCGAGATGTGTCGTTACAGTGAGGGTTGTACCCTAGCTAGGTTTACTTTTCTGCCTATTTCTTTGTATAGTCTTATATAACGAAGCTTCGCTAAGTTAGGAAAGATAAAGACTGGTCCTGATTTTTCCTCCCAATTGATAAATTCACGACTGCGGTCGATCCCATTAAAACACGCTTTAATTGAGAAAAATTCATCACATATTCTCTTCTTCCCATCTCAAAAGTCAAAATTAACAAACCTACCTTCCCATAAAATTGAATAATTTATTCTCTCGCTCAAATCCATGGGGATGAGTGCATTTGAAAACCCTAATTTCCCACTTTGGAGCAAACGAAAATCATTAATAAAATTGAGAAGGGAAGATAGATAGCAGAGAGAAAAAACTTGAATCCAAGAATATAATTACGCTCAATATTCTTCCACCAAAGCGTATATCTCTGGCCAATCAAACTACTCTGAGGTAACAATGTTTGAGAAAACCCTTTCTTTTTACATTGCTTCATGTATGAATTTTTGAGGTCTCTTTCATTTTATTGAATTTTATTTGTTGTATATTTAACTAAAGTATACATTTTCAAAGATAGCCTAGTTGATTATAATAACCTTATGGTTTAAATTTAAGGATTTCTGTACTTTTTTGTTAACGAATATTTGGCTATGGCAGGTCATTGGGGTTTCAATCCATTCAGAACTTTTTGGTCTAGAAAGGTGAGATTTTCTCAACTACCAATATTTTCTTTTTATTTGTTTAGACTTTAGCGGAAATAGATTTTGGTTTCATCAAGATAGATATACTTAGAGAGAAAGTTATGAGATTATTCATATTTCATATTATAATTTGACGATCGATTAGTATTTATAAAATGATCATATATGTATATAGAATCCCCCATTTTTCGGGATTTTGTTTCAAAGTCCATGAGGATTTGACAAGAAACTATTTTCAATAAATAATCTAGCATAAGGAATGACTAAATACAACCCATGTTTTAGTTAAATACAACCTTCTTTTAAAATTAAGATATTTGTCAACCTATTTCTATGTAGGTAAAAGAAACCCTCCTTTCGCCGTCCTTGTTATGTTCGCGGTTTTTTTCATTCTTTTCCTCCCATTACCAAATCATCATGATAATCCTTACTTATTTACTATATTCAACACTTAATGCTTTTAAAAACATTTTGTAACCCAGATCTTATCTTCCATTAAAACACCCGTTAGGAAATGTTTTAATATGTCAACTATATATTATTTAGGTTTCCATCAAGGGGAAGCACATAATTGGTTTATATAGAAGAACGGATTACAAAAAAAACTTTTGGTTTATATTTATGGATGAGACAGAAAATTTGTGTTGCCAATCATGCATTCATGATGTTGATGGTGTAGATGAAATTGGAAGAGTTAACAGTCAAGGAAAAAACAATGCGAAAGGACAGAGGACAAATATGGAAGATGAGTGGGTGTCTTTTACTCATTTGAAAATACTTAAAAAGTAATTAAATTTTTAATGAAAGGTTGCATTGAACTTTATGGGGTTGTCTTTATTCACGGCCTAGTGACTAAATACAACTCATGTTTAAGATAAATACAACCTTCTTCTAAAATTAAGATATTTGTTAACCTATTTCCATGTAGGTAGGAAAAACTCATCTTTCGCCGTCCTTATTCCGTTCGCAATTTTTCTTATTCTTTTCCTTCGGTACCAAATCACCATGATTTTAAAACATCTCGTAATACAAATCCCATCTTCCAATAAAATTAAGTGGAAATTTGACTTCTAAAAATAAAAAGGTTAATATCAGTTTTTGACATCGAAACTCCTTCTTATACCATGTGACTCACAAGGTCGAAAAAACAAGCATTATAATTCCATAATTCATAATAGGCCGTGAGTTGTAACCCCAAAGTTGTCATTATCTATACACAAAAATTCCAACAAAACAAATTATGCCCCATTTGATTTAATCTTTCTACAATATCCTTATGAGTTATATTATGCACAACTAACCTTAAAAAGAAACGTTTCATCTTTCACTCTTTCTTTTTGGTTTCACCACCACCAATCAGCAGGCCTTCTCCACCACCAGCAACAACACAACCACCAAGTAGCAGCACTACCATCCAATGCCACCACTACCAGTAGCAACAAAACCACCAACTTGCAGCACCACCAACCACCACCACCAACGAGCACCTCCAACCAGCACCACCACTAACCACCACCACTACCAACGAACTATCAACCATCAGGTCCACCACCAATACTATCGCCACCACCAGTATCCAACACCACTCACCATCACAAACCAGCACTACCACCAACTAGCAAGACCACCACCAATATCACCAACAATATTGGTTGCAACAATAAAATTTGAAAATTTGATGAAACCAAAGCCGGTTTCATCATTTTTCTGACATTTCACAAACACAAAATTTGGTTTCAATATTGTTTAGTTTTGTAAAATTTGATGAAGCCAAATTTGGTTTCATCATTTTTTGTGACATTTCACCAACACAAAACCATAGTTTTGAAGCAATGGAGACGTATCATTTTTTTATGATGATTTGCAACGATGATGATCTAGAGGTATTGGTGATGTTTGTAGAGGATAAAATGAGGAGGAGAAGGTGTTGTTAGTGGCGGATCTGGACATATAGTTATATTTGGAACCAATTATGTTGGTGGTTTACTTACTAGTTTTTTTTTTATGAAACCAAATTTGGTTTCATCATTTTTCTGTCATTTCACCCACACAACGTTGATTTCGACGATGATAATGTATTATCATTTGGTGATGATACATGCCAGAAGGAAGTGTTGGTGGTGGTTTTAGAGGATTGCAAGAGGAGCCAGAGGTTTTTTTGGTGACGGATCTGGAAGTGGTGGTGCTGGTTGTAGAGGATAGAAGAAGAAGAATATGTAGGTGTTGTTGGTTGCATATATGGAGGTATTGGTGGTGGTTATAGTGGATAGGAAGAGCAGGTATAGGTGTTTTTGATGGAGGATCCAAATATGGTAATAGGTTTGGTGGTGGTGTATGAGAAAGAAAAGAAGATGTTTGTTGGAAAAGGGGAGGTGTTGGTGGCGACATATCTGGGTATGGTAGTGGTTTTGATGGTAGCGTGGGATTAAAAGAAGCTGCTAGTGTGGTGGTGGGGGAAGAGAAAAAGAAGGATGCGATGGAAGTAGAAGAAGAAGATAAGAAAGGGTAGATATGACTTTTAAGAAATTATTAAAAATTATATTTAAACACCATAAATGAAAATGGGGTTTTCGTGCCATTTTATGTTCAAATGGTTTTTATTTATAACAAATAATATGGCTGGAGTTTTTGTACCTCAAACTTGGTGACCTTGGTGTTTTACTCCATGTTATGAATTCATAATCATCCATTTAATCTCCACGTTAATTGGTGATTGAGTATACTTTTAATCTCAACGTACTAACAGTGGGAAAAAATCAAAGGTAAAAAATACGAGACAAATACATGGCCGAAAAAAAAGTGAGAAAAAGATGGGACAAATACGAGACCGTAAAAGTGAAACAAACAATTTGGCTATGATGTCTAGGAGTGTATGGAGACTAGTAGAAAATCCAGACTCACTCCTAACAACAGTGCTAAAAGCAAAGTACTTTGAAAATGTGGATGTGGTAAATTCTAAGTGCTCTTGTACTGCTTCTTGGGTATGGAAATGCCTTCACCAAACCATGACCAAGATAAAACCTTTCATTGCTTGGGTGGTGGGTGAAGGCAACTTCATAGACCCTTGGTGCGACAATTAGATTCTTGGCAAAGGAATTGCTACTCCAAAGGCTAACATTGTGTCAGGCATGAATCTAAAAGTAAAAGACTTGATTAATCAAGAATCAAGAGCTTGGGATGAGTGTTGTATTTGATAAACAGTCAAAAATATTAATCGAACAAATCCCCCTAACTCTAGAAACTTCTAGTGATAGAAGAATCTGGACACCATCAAAAGATTGAAACTTCTCTACCAAATCTGCTTACAATGCCCTTAGTGTGAGGGGTGATAACTCTAATGCTGATCTATGGACATCAAATTGGAAACAAAACATACCTGCAAGGGTTCAGCTTTTCGTATGGAAAGATTTAAATGGTGCCTTACTAGTGAATGTAATTCTACACTCCCGCATACATTCTTCTGATTTAATTTTCCCTAAATGCAAGATGAATTTGGTTCATCTTGTGACTTGCAGGAAACTATTTTTATTTTTCTTTCCTGCACTCACTTGTGACTTGCAGGAAACTAAAAAGAATTTGGTTCATGATCAATGTCAACAAACAACAATTTCAGAATCATACCTTTCATCAATAGATCAGATATTTGCTCCAATTAAGTCCCTATAGAGACTCTTCTAGTAGATCTGAAAGCTTTCCCATGGTAGCTTGCCTTTTATGGTCCTTATGGGCTAACAGAAACGAGATAGTTCACAATAACAGCGCAGAAGAACCAATTTCCATTATGAAAAGAGCTTAATCGATGATGCTGATCCCTAATGTAGCTTCACCTTTTAATCAAATTGCAACAATGGATAAATCTAGTCAAGAGATTTCAACTTGGGTTTCTCCGCCTGATAATTGGATAAAATTTAATACAGATGGAGCTTGGAATCTGAATTCTAGTAATGGAGGAATGGGTATAATTACTAAGGATTCGAAGGAATCATTCATATATGCCGAATCAACAAACCTAATATGCTACTCAGTAGAAGAAGCAGAGGTGAAGGCGATCAGAGAAGCACTAAAGATAGCTTTGGTGAGGAAGGATAAGAAGATTATCTTGGAGAGTGATGCATCCGGAATTGTTGAACTGATTAACAAGAAGATCTTCCTTGGTGATCATCGCACCCATTCAAGCTATGAAGACATAAGAACCCTAAGTCAAAATTTTAGTTTCCTGCAATTTGTCTATGTAAACCGTGTAAGAGTTGTACTAGTATTGATTAACAAACTTAAAGTAGAAAATACAGGACTCGGTCCTTTATATAGACAGGACAATAACTCTTACATACAGAACATGTGATACATAATAAATGTACACTAAAGTATCCGTACAGTATATCCAGGTTGTCAAGTATCTGACAAAGTGAAATATCAGCCATAGGATGAGTCACGGGATGATCTAACATCCCCACTCAAACTGAAGTCCGTACATGAGGCATCAATTTGGCCTTCAAAACACTGAACTGTGACTTGGAGAGATCTTTAGTAAATATGTCAGCTATCTGATGAGAAGTATGAACATAAGATACTCTTGAAAGCCAAATCGAACAAGATCACGGATCATGTGATAATCTACCTCAATGTGTTTGGTACGAGCATGAAAGAATGGATTAGCAGTAAGACTGCCAGCACTCTGATTATCACAAAATAATTTGCAGGGCAGGGAAAGATAGACTGATAATTCTTCAAACGGATAAGAGAGCCATAAAATTTTTGCAGTGGCATTGGCATTTGCTAAACCACTATACTCATCTTCTGTGGAAGAACGTGAAATAGTCTGTTGTTTCTTGGAGTACCAAGAGACCAGATTACCACCAATAAAAATACAATATCCAGTAGTACATTTTACGAGTATCTGGGAAACCAGCCCAATCACTATCACGGTAGGCCTGTAAGTCAGAAAAATCACCAGAAGACAGTGTAAGTCCCTGACCAAGTGACCCTTTGATGTAGCGTAAAATTCTCTTAGCTAGCTGAAGATGTGTGTCAGTTGGACAGTGTAAGAACTGACTGACATAGTTAACTGCAAAACTAATGTCAGGTCTAGTGAGAGTGAGGTATTGAAGACCACCCACCAAACTTCTAAAAGAAGTGCTATCAGACAAGGCTTTTCTATCACACACTGAAGCCCTTTGACCTTGAGCAACTGGAGTTTTGCATGGCTTACATCCCAGCATATCATGTTTCTTCGGAAGATCCAAAGAATATTTTTTTTGTATTAACAATAACTTCTTAGCTGATGAATCATAGGTAGACTCAATACCTAAGAAATAATGTAATGGGCCTAGATCCTTCATAGCAAATTCAGTTTTGAGAAAAGTAATGAAGGATTGAAGAAGATCATCTGAAGAACCAACTACAATGATATCATCAACATAAACTAAGAGAATCATCCTAGCACCTCCTTTTGGATATATAAGCATGGAAGTATCACAGACAGAATTAGAGAAACCAAATTTAAGAAGATATTGACTGAACCTCTAATACCATGCTATTGGTGCTTGCTTAAGACTATAGAGACATTTCTGGAGGAAACAAACATGATTTGGATGTTGAGGATCCACAAAGCGAGGTGGTTGTCCCATATAAACAGTTTCAGAAAGATGACCATGCAAAAATGCATTACTCACATCCAATTGTATGATAAACCAATTTTAAGATAGATCAAGACTTAAAACACATCTAATATGGTGGCTTTGACTACTGGACTAAAAGTCTCTTCAAAATCAATTTCATCAACTTTATGATAGCCCTTAGCTACTAATCTAGCTTTATGTCTCTCAATAATGCTGTCTGCATTGAGCTTGGTCTTAAACATTCATTTATATCCAAGTACATTCATAGAAGGATCATAAGGAACATGAATAAATGCGTTGTTATTTTGAAGAGCTTCATATTCATTATGCATTGCTTTGATCCAAACATGTTTCTTAATAGCTTCTTTAAAAGTTTTTGGATCAGAAGAAGGTACTTCTGTACTAAGTAAAGCAAAGGGAACATGATGTTTAAGAGAAGAATTTGCTACAAAGTCCTTAGACAGAGGTTTAGGTAAATGAATACCTGATTTGGACCTTATGTGCATCCCTGAAGAAGTAGAAGTATCCTTTAGTGAAGCAGTAGGAGTAGCAATAGTAGAAGACTCTTCCGGTGAAGTATTACTAGACTCAGTTGAAGAAGTATGCATAGAAGAAGAATATTTTGAAGATGCAGAACATAACTCAGGTGAAGAAGTATGATGAACTGAAGTAACCTGTGGTGTTTCAGAACATAATTCAGGTAAGCCAGAAGTCTGTAACAAAGCATTTGATGAGGAGACTGGTGAAGGAGAGGAAATAACAGGAGCAGCAAATGGAAAATTTTTCTCATCAAATTACACATGAATAGTAACATAGACTTTCTGAGTTAGCAAATCCATACATCTGTAACCCTTATGATGTATATTGTATCCTAAGAATACACAAGCTGTGGATTTTGGGCTAAGTTTATCTTTCAAATAAGGCACTAAATTTGGATAACAAAGGCATCCATACACTCTGAGAATAGAGTAATCAGGTTTAGAATGATAAAGTGCTTCATAAGGGGATTTATAGTCCAATACCTTAGTGGGTAATCTGCTAATGAGAAATATAGCAGCTAAGAAGTAGTCAAACCAAAATTTCTTGTACAATGAGGCATTAAAAGATAAAGTATTGCCAACCTCTGTGATGTGTGTATTTTTCCTCTTTGCAGAGCCATTTTTTTGATGAAGATAAGGACAAGATATTTTCAAATCAATACCACAAGAATCAATAAATTCCCTGAATGGACCTTTGGTAAGATCAAGTGCTCCATCACATTGAAAATGTTTTATTTTGACATTAAACAAATTCTCAGCAAGAGATTTAAACACTTTGAAACATTTAGTACAATCTGATTTATTTTTCATGGAATAAATCCAGCTGAACTTAGTGCAATCATCTACAAAGAGTATATAATACTTAAAACCAAGATGAGATTGCACAGGTGCTGGTCCCTTAATATCACAATGAACCAGTACTAAAGGGGTGGTAGACACAGAACCAGTTTACTGAAAGGGAAGACATTTATTTTTACCTAACTGACAAGAACCACAAACTGAAGTAGAAGATTTACTGGATAACTGGATAGCACTAACAGCTTCTAGCTTTTGAAGTATCTTCTGAGAAGGATGACCTAATCTTGAACGCCACAAAGTTAGAGAAGCTACAACTGAAGAAAGAGCAACATGTTAAGTAGTAGAAGTCTTGATATGGTATAAGCCATCCTGCACTTTGCCTCTAGCCAGAATTGGGTTGTTCCTCAAACACTTGATTTCATAACCCCATGGATAAAAGATAAAAGCACAATGATTATCTTTGGTGAACTGAGCAACAGATAGTAAGTTGTGTTGAAGATATGGCACATATAAAACTTCCTGTAGATTAAAGTTATTACTTGTAGTGGACAAAATTGAAGAACCTGTTAAAGAGATAGGAAGAAGCATACCATATCCTACCATTACTTGTTCTTGACTAGAATGAGGATCAGTTTGAGTAAGTAATGTGGAGTCATTTGTCATATGACTAGATGCACCAGAGTCGGGTATCCACACAGGGCCAGATGTACTTTGTCCCCGGTAACCTCCAAATTCAAAATTAGAAGGAATTTGAATATTGAAGTCGAATTCATTTTGGAACCAAGGAGTAGGATCAGCACTACTGCCTGCATTGAGATCAAGACCAAGAAAGGCCTTCTGAGGAGGAGGACCACTGTTCTCGGAAGGACTATACCTAAATCTGCATCTAGGTGCAAGATGTCCATCTTTTAAACAAATCTGACAAGGTGGTTCAACATTTTGTTTTTGAGTGGGATTGAACTCAGTCTTCCTAAAACCAGTAGATGATGATGAGGCATTAAATGGAGAGGAAGAAGAATGGTTGAAGTTGGGAAAGCCAGGAGGTGCACTAGGTCTTCTAAAAGAAGAAGAATTATATGATGAATTCTGCTTTTTTGACATAAAAGACTGAATTTGTTGGATCAGAAATAAGAGAATAAAATGAATATGTATCTTGTTCCTTCAGAAATTGTTCATGACTGATCAATCTAGAGCGTAATTCAGAGAAAGGAAGAGGAGGTTCTCTATTTTGAACGCTTACCACAAAGTGAATGTACTCTCTGCCTAAGCCTTTAAGAGCATACATAACTGGATCTTCATCTGGAACAGGTTCACCAATCTCTGCAAGTGAATCGGAGATATTTTTGAGTTGATGTAAGAACTCACTGATTGTTGCCGATCCTTTCTTGATAGAATGTAATTGAGATCGTAACATAGATTTTCTGGCGAAGAATTGTTCAGTGAAGAGTTTCGCAAGATGCAACCATATTTCCCTTGCAGAAACTTTGCCAAGCAGTTCTGATGTTAAAGATTTATCAACAGAAGCATTGATACATGATCCAACAAATTTATCGAACTGCAACCACTCAAGTTTGAGGATTTGGAACTTGAGTATTATTAAGCACGATCACAGGTTGTTCAGAGGGAATTGAGCCATCAACAAATCCATAAAGATTTGTACAAATCAAAATAGAAGCTATCTGATCTTTCCACACAAGATAATTCGAACTATTTAACTTTTCAGAGACAAAATTTGCAATATTAGGAAAAGGAATGCTAAATTTACTTTGAAAGTGAAAATAATTGTAAGCTTGTTGTTGAAATTGAGGAGGAAATTATTGTTGATGTTGGTGTTGTGATTGTTGAGATGACACAAAATTAGGTATTTGTGGTTGTAAAGGTCGGTATTGTTGAGAAAAGTTGTAAAAAGCTGAAGTATAAGATGGAAATTGAATCGGAGTGTGGTGAAGTAAAGATGGAGATAGTGGAGAAACAGTCGGAGATGTAAGAGGTGGAGTAGGTAAATGAGATGAAGAAGGCGGTGGTGGTGGTGGTGGTTGAGTAGATGTAGATGTAGAAGGTTGAGAAGAATTTACAGGTTGTGATCTGTTTGGAGAAGATACAGGTGGAAACAAATCATGATTATTTACCTGTTGTTGAGATCGTAGATGTGAAACATCGGAATAAACTTGAGGAGTTTGTATAGTTCTTGTCATTGAAAAAGGAGTTGCAGGTTTAATGGTGAAGGTGCAGGATCAGAGAGAAGTCATAATTCTCTTTTGGTATCTGATACCATGTAAGAGTTGTACTAGTATTGATTAACAAACTTAAAGTAGAAAATACAGGACTCAGTCCTTTATATAGACATGACAATGACTCTAACATACAGAACATATGATACCTAATAAATGCACACTAAAATATCCGTACATTATAGCTAGGTTGTCAAGTATCTGACAAAGAGAAATATCAGCCAGAGGATGAGTCACAAGATAATCTAACAAATTGTAGGGCTAATAAGGCATCACATGAACTCGCCCAATGGGCTAAGAAAAGTGCAACTCATATGACGTGGTCTGCCCCTCCTGTAGAACTATGATTTTGGGCATACCAAAATCTTTCAAGGCATACTAAATGAAGACAAAAAAGGTTGTGAAATAGCAAAATCAAATAACCCCTTAACCCAAATTTTTTAATGGCAAATTTGCCCTTTACGTATTAGTGTTAATAATCTTGATTAGTGATTCAATATTTTGTTTAGTGATTAAAATAATTTTCAGAATTATAAGAGTTGTTTAGATGAAAAATTTGAGGAAAAAAAATCAAAGTTTTGGTTTGGTTAAGAAGGAGAGAAAGAGAAGGAGAAAGTGAGAAAATTCTAATTCTTGATTCAATGGAGGATGAGGAGGGTCATCATTCATCTAAAAAACCTAGGAAAATACATATCAACTACAACAATGATCCAGAAATGGCTGATTTCTTAGATTATGAGAATGATTTTACACCCACTCAAACTCAAGCTCAAACTCAAACACAAACTCAAGATGATGATTTTTATGAGCCAAATCCTGATGATGAAGACATTGATGAGGAACCCAATGCTTCTAATACACAGGTACACTTATATCCTATACTTAATCTCACTTCTACAGCTCTCAATTATCAAAAGTTAGGTTTTTTGAATCATGGTTCGGCGAAACAGGTTGAGGTTCGTCTCACATCTATGAGCCGAATCTACCAATTGATGAACCGTTCGGCTTACTGAATCTGTTTACTGCATGCACCGAACCTATAATTTCCAATTCCAACCCTTTTGCTAGACACTAGTTCGGCTTATATGAAAGTTTCATAGTAAGCCGAACAACATCCTGAATATCCCGGAATAGAATCATTACTAATTCGGCTTACATATCCAAAATCGTATGTGCCAAACATAATTTGTTTATTTTTGGGTTAAAATATTGTTCGTGGTTCGGCACATATTGAGGATATCGTATAAGCCGAAACCTGTAAATGTTTATAGTTCGGCACATAATGTGATTATCGAATGCGCCGAACCTTGTTATTATATTCCCTTTCTAGTGTTTAACCTTGTGATATTCTTTGTAGATCGTGCTTGGACCCATGGAAAATCAACCTGATCCAGTAGACATAATTCACGAGGATACCAAGGATCACTAAAATATGAAATTGAGGAACATCAACCTGATCGTGCTTGAGGAACACCAATACTGGATTACACCAATAATGATTTTTAAGGCTCGGCTTATAACTCAAATTATAGAAAAAGCCGAACCTGAAGGACCATTAAAAACAAAGTTCAGCACCTAAAAGAAAAGGTGTTTGAAACACCATAAAAGTGTACTTAAAACTTAAGAAAAAGTGTACCATAAAAGTGTACATAAAAGGGAATTTAACCACGACCCCTCTTCTTAGTTGCACGACCACCTCTTCTTCCACCTTGGTCTTCATCTTCCGACGCATCATTACCGGGTTGGAAGGTAGCACCACCTTGGATTGTACCTTCACCAACTTGTCGAGACCTCTTAGTGGTATGCCTTTGTTCGGGTTCCTCGGGTCCTTGTCCTTTGTTGATGATTGCATCCCACTTGTTGATGAGGTATTTTTGTTCTTCCACGGTCATTGGTGTTCTCCAACCAAGTTTGGCCTTCATTTTTTTCAACATCTCCCTACCCGCGGCAACCTATTTTTTCATTTGTCAACAACTTATAACCATGAGGTTGAAGACATTTTTACCATAACTAATATATGAAAATAGTATAAAGTGAAGTCATTCTTACCATAATCTTGAAAGCCTTGACTACATCTTCGGAAGTAGACTTGTTGGTGATCTTGATTGGCTTCGCCTTCCCCTTATCAGCTATCTTTTGCCTTTTCTTATTGATAATGAAGGGATGAGAAATTTGGTTATACCAATCCATATAGCCCGGATCCTCTTCACATGGATCATCAAGTAAAGGTGTTAACTTGGACGCATCTAATGTGTGATTGTCTAAATTATTCCAAAACTCAACGGTGGGATCAGGATCATACTTTGGTTCCCAAGATGAAGTGGTGCTTTTAGTTCCCTTACCACTCTTTGGTAACAACCTGAATTTCTCGTCAAACAAAGGAACCTTTTGGACGCATCCTAATTGACGGAGTACTCGCCTAGGATCGTATATAACATAACCACCGGGATACCACAATGGCCCATGATACATACCTACCGGCATATCCTCATCTTCAACAACTTCATCTTCTTCATCTTCCTTCTCATATGGTTGAAAAGTGACATCATCAACACCAAGACGGTCTAACGTCTCTCTCAAACTTGCCACCAACTTCTTTTTGTTCCTTTTCTTGGAGTCCTCGTACGCGTACCGTGCTGCAGTTGGCTCAGTATCAACATAATCGACATCTTTCTCAAATACTTTGGCCAAGTTCAAAATTGGGAAATGGTCATATATCCACACCTACATCCAAAGAACCACATTAAAAAATCAAAGGAATTGAATTGATAGAAACAAGTTTTACTTGGAAATCAAAGTAAGACTAAAGTTTGCAAACTCAGAGAACTGTTCGGCTTATATGGATCAAGTATTATAAGCCGAACCAAGTAAGTAAAAACTTCGGCTTAAAAGATTTTATGGTTATAAGCCGAACCATACTCTGAACTCCCAAAAGTTACCTGGAGCAAAGTGAAGTTCCCTCCGATGTTTGTACTTGTAAACCTAGACACGGTGGCAAGTTGGTCCAGCAGGTAAGCGAGCGTAGTCGTTCCCCAAGAAAACTTGTTACAAGTTTCAAGATTCTTTACCAATTGGAGATAATTAGCATTTACCTTGTTTCCGGTAGTGTCGGGAAAGATGTCTCTACCAAGAGTATAAAGCAAGTAGGCAGTTCCGGTTTGCTTCACTTTGACGGGATCCATTATCAACAAACCTTGTGTGACTCTTTCCTTTGTGTTCTCAAACTCCATTTTCAAGTTAGTCAACTTGATCTTCTTATTCTTCTTATTTCTGCCACCTGGTATGCAAACGGTATCGACATCTTTAACTGATCGACAAAACTCCAACTCAGTTTTCTGTGAACCCAAACCAAGGCATTCCAGGTACAAATTGTATAGCTCATCCCAACTCATGTCATAAAAACCAGCATCCATACTTACACCCCTTGCTTTAAGGCCTGTAATCTTACTAGCCTCATCAGGAGTGATTGCCATCTCTCCAAAAGGTAATTGAAATGTGTAAGTTTCTGGACAAAAGCGCTCGGTAAATGCATAGGTCGACACACTATCATATTCCTTATGTCCATAATTGATGATAGGACATAAAGCACTGCGTTGTACGTAAGCAATCACCTCAGGAACCTCTTCATCAAGATTCCATTCCGCTGCCCTCTGGTGTCTCAATACTCGGACTGCACGGTTGTGATCAGGAGTCTCATAAATTTTCTTCGCCCAAGAATCGGCATAACCAATCAACATATTTCCTCCATCTTCCGGAAGACCATGAGTAAAACCATCTGATCGAGGTGTAATTACGTCATCTTCATCAGGAATGTGTAAACCAGTGATCCGTCGATCATCATCGTTCTTCTCTTTCTCGGGTTCTGCCACCTTCTTACCTTTCTTGTCTTTCTTGGGTTTTCCTTGGGATTGTGTTTCTTGATGAACTTTTTGATTATCATCAACTTCTTCATCTTCATCTATTCCTTCTTCTTGTCTTTCAATTCTTACTTGTTCAGCTTCTTCTTCTAAAATTCCTCCTCTAGCTCCCGCTCCCAATTTTTTCTTACCTCCTCCTCTAGGATCGGGAGTTTTAGAAGTAGAAGGTGTTACCTCTATCTTCTTCCTCTTTGTAGCTGCATTGGTCCTGACACAAGTATGAAAGTTATAAGACTAATTCGAACAACAAAGAGATTTGGAAAGCCAAAAACTTGTAAGAAAATAAGAAGGCTCGGCTTACCCGAAATAACACATATGAGCCGAATCATGTCTTGAAATTTTTATTAGCTTACACAGAGAGTGGATCGGCTCATACCACAAAACAATTATAAGACGATCCTATATATTCGGCTCACAACCGATACCGTCAAATAAGCCGAGTCTATGGTTATGAACTCAAACATGTATTCGGCGCAACATGATATCATATAAATAAGCCGATCCTATACACTTGTAAAATTTATGAAATTTTAACAATGATATTCGGCGCAACCCTAATACTATCGAATAAGCCGAATCTAGACTTATGAATTGAAACCTTTATTCGGTGCAAAACTAATACAACCATAAAAGCCGATCCTAAGCACATGCAAAAATTTTGAAATTCAAACAACAATTATTCGGCACAAAACTAATACTACCATACAAGCCGATCCTACGCACATGCAAAATTTCTGAAATTCACAAAACATATTCGGCACAAAACTAACACCATCGAATAAGCCGATCCTAAATATAAGTCTCTGTGTCACTAAGTTCGGCTCAAAAGATTTCAGATATACGCCGAGCCGTTCATATGCACTTTCAGGGTTCAGTTTCAAGAACAGCTCGGCACACATCTAAGATTTGTTTTGCGCCGAACCGTACCCTGTAACCGCCGCAGAAACATGATTTTGACGAATTAAATCAATCAAACCAATCAAAAACATCAAATACGAGATGGGTTTGTAAAACTAACCTTCTTATTCTCATTTCTAGAGTTGGTTCTTCTTCAATCTCTTCTTTCGGTTGATTTTGTGGTTGATTTTGAGTTTCTTCTTCACTCTCTAAATCTTATTCTTCTTCAATGGGTTGTTCAATCGCTCGATTAGAACGAGATATTGGCTTACGGCGAACCATTATATAGATGAGTTTAATCGTCGACTAAATTTTCACGAATCGACGATTAAATTTCGGCGATGATACGATGAAAAAAAAGGAGAAGGTGGGTTCGGCTGTGGAGGATGAGGAGGAAGAAGAAGGGGTTGAAACTGATTTTAGGTTTATGATTATAGATTTTTGTATTAAGATTAGAGATAGATTAGTAATTTATAGGATTTAAGGGCATATAGATAACTAAACCACCCATAGGGTACCCTTTATAAGGTCACCCAAGTTAGGCCTAGTCCTTTGTATGCCTTAAAAGTTTTTGGTATTCCCGATATCATGGTTCCTCCTGTATGGCTTGTATCACAAGAATGTGTAGATATAGTGCCCATCGGAAGCACCCCTGGAAGTGCACCCTTTTATCCCACTCCCACCTCTAATCCAAGTCGGTAAATGTCATTATCCATAATAAAATACGACAAGCGTGGGGGAGAATCCAATGGTCAAAATTGACTAATGTACAACGGCTCTCTTTCCAAAGGCGTGGAAAACCAAGTCGGTGATAGGTGGGTCCAAAATCAAGAAAAAATAAATAAAAAAATTATTTTCTTTCCACATCAGGTTACCGTTAACTTCTCTTCTTTTTCCTTTTGGTTCATCTCCCACTCATTACACCTGTTCTCCCTAATCCTCTGCAGCTTCACTCCCTTCCATTCTCTCTCTATAAATCTCTCTCCCCGCCATGACAATTGATTCGGCATCACCCTGCAAGAAGATAATGAGGTTCGGAGTTTCAATTTTCGGTGGAGGCTTCAAATCTTCAAAATGGTTAGGGTCTTTTTTTTTCCATCATCTTTTTCTTTTTTGTACTTTTTTGTTTTTCAAGAACAGTAAAACCCTAATGTTTTTGGTTTATTGGGTATAGTAAAACTATGGCGAAGCTGGCTACAGCGAGGATAAAGCTTCTGAGGAACAAGAGAGAAGTAGTGGTGAAGCAAATGAGGCGTGATATTGCTTTGCTTCTTCAATCTGGTCAAGATACCACTGCTAGGATCAGGGTATATCTTCTCCCTGTCTCTGTTTCATTTTGGTTGTAGTTGGACTTTTTGATATGAAATTCAAACCATGTTCAGATGTTCAAGAAGGGTAATTTGATTTCTCTCAATCCTAAGAAGAGTATGCTTAGATCCTGTTTAGGGTTCGAGGGATGAGATTTTGCATGTTACAGGTGGTGTGCAATAATTTCTAACACCAAGAATTTTGACCTTTATGTTGAAATAGGGGGTTTTCTGATTCTGGGTTTGCCTTGGTACATGTATTGTTATGAAAGTGGAATTGTGTCAAAATGAAAGTCTCAGTTTTCTTTAACATGAAAACTGCATAATTTTTCGTGCCACATATAGAGAGTGAATTTGAGATTTTGTTGCTGTAAATTAGTAATTGATGAGAATTGGGTATCTGTGTATGCTCTACTAATGATTTCTCATCAATTCTCTTAATCCTTATTTGCTTTGCCGTCTTAGTTGTGGTTGTGTTGTTTATGCAAGTTGTGATTGTTCAATCCCTCCTAGTTAGAAATGAACGCCGTGCGGTTTAATTGGTGTACACCTATTGTCAATTTGTAATGATTCAGTGTCTTTGGAGTGAATTTTATATCTTCCAGGTCGGTCGAAGTTTAATTTAATAAATCTCGGATTTGTGATTGTGTAGGTTGAACATGTGATACGAGAACAGAATGTTATGGCGGCGACTGAGATCATTGACCTCTTCTGTGAACTTATTGTGGCGCGGCTTTCAATCATTTCGAAGCAAAAGTAACGTGCTATTTTGTTTCTCTTTGTTGTGTTATAGACTCAATAGAAGGTTTTTCTTTTAATCTGTTGACATGAGTCCTATTTCATTCAGGACATGCCCAGAAGACCTTAAAGAAGGGATCTGTAGTTTAATATTTTCAGCTCCAAGGTGCTCGGACATTCCAGAGCTAGCGCAAATTCGGGATATCTTCGAAAAGAAATACGGAAAAGAATTTGTCTCAGCGGCAACAGAGCTGCGCCCTGACTGTGGTGTGAACCGCACTGTAAGCCCCTATCGTTGAGTTATTTCTGATTACAGCAGTAGCAACAACTGAGAAGAGTTAATCTTCTTGAGTTAAGTAAAAGATGTGCAAGTGTAGAACTTTTAGCTTATGCCATGCTATACTTGAAAATCTGTTAAATCGACACATTTTCTGCTACTAAATCACCCAAGTACTAATTCAAGTTCATAATTTCATTACAGTTGATTGAGAAATTATCAGTACGAACACCTAGTGGTGAAGTAAAGTTGAAGCTCATGAAGGAAATAGCTAAGGAGTACCAGATTGAATGGGATACAACAGAGTCAGAGAAGGAGCTTCTTAAGCCATCCGAAGAGCTAATCGTATTACTCTCTCTCTCTCTCTCTCTCTCACACACACACACACACACACACACCCATACATCATGGCTGGAATTGACATCAATTCGTTTCACAGGAAGGACCAAGTAAGTTTGTCAGTGCCGCCAGCATGCCTGTGAAATCTGCATCATCTTACGGGATTAACACGTCTTTTAACAGGTACTTTACAATAACAACCCACCTAACAATCCTTTTAGTCGAGTAGAAATCTGCCTAACCACCCACCTGAATGAAGGTACTCGGCCAACGGGAGAGCACAGGAAGAACCAAGTAAATTTTCCAGTACCACCAGCATGCCTGTAAAATCTACATCATCTT
The DNA here is from genome assembly GCF_003573695.1 of Papaver somniferum. Classification (NCBI taxonomy): domain Eukaryota; kingdom Viridiplantae; phylum Streptophyta; class Magnoliopsida; order Ranunculales; family Papaveraceae; genus Papaver; species Papaver somniferum. The sequence goes on along the minus strand of NC_039363.1, from coordinate 121,509,841 downwards.
ATGGAGTTGACTCGTCTTCCAACAGGTACTTTTACAGCACAGGCATAGCTCCCAAACTCTAAAGTAACCCTTGCATTATCTATCCTATATTAAGACAACTCACGTTTGTGGTTCTATCCTTAGATTATGGAATGACGACGAGGAAGATTCTATGCATTTTGAAGACATGGCTTCAGCTGCTAAGGCAGCTGCAGAGTCTGCACAGCAAGCAGTTGCTGCTGCACAGGCTGCTACCTATCTGGCTAACCGAGAGAACCAAAAACTCTTGATGGAGAACCATCAGCTAACCAAAAGAATCAACAGTCTTAATGGTCCAGACAAGCAATTTTCGAGAAACAAATATTCTTACGCCAATTCACCTGGCAGTCCTGTTTTGCCAAGTGATTCACCAGTTAATATTCCCAATAGAAGGCATCACAGCAAACACTCATTCAGCGATTCCCCCAGTCTTCCTCCAGCAAGTGATTCACCAATTCATTCAAACAATGGCAGGCATCATCAATCTAAGCTCCCCGGGCGTGTATATGAGTCCCAGAATCTCGAAAGGTCTCGATATTCTAGTGATGAGGAACCCGATCACACTATGGCGGACAACAAGAGGGGGGTTCAGAGGAGGCACAGCTATAATGCTCCCAAGGCACGCTCTAATATACAGTTTGATGAGTCAGAAGAGTCAGAGTCAGATTGTGACGAAGAGATTGAAATGGATAGAACTCCTCCTGCTGGAATATCTGCACTACCACCTAGTAGGCCTGCTCCAAAACTACCTACATCTCATACTTCTGAGTTTGATGAGAGAACAGGATCAGCAGAGAACTCTGATTCATACGGTAGAAGGAACTCAGGGGTTCATCCCAAATTACCAGATTATGACATACTTGCTGCTCGTTTCGAAGCTCTCAAGACACGCAAACCATGAACAGAATTTTATAGTACCATTGTTACCTTACATGTGTATGTTGTTCTTTTATAGCATATAGAATGAATAAATGTAGTGAATATTACTATTGCTTCTTTATGAGTAATTTTTTTGTCATCTGGTTACCGATTAATCTGTTAGCATTTTGTTGGTTGACCGATTCATCTGTTAGCATTTCGTTTGTGTATTGAACGGCTAATTTGCTGTTCTCCAAAGTCATTTTATTTGCTTGTTTACTTGAATTTTGAAATTTCAAATAGTTCTGAAGTGAGGAAATGTTCACATTTTTTTTTTCTTTCTCAATCAAGATTTAGCATTTCATTGTGCTGAACAATGAGTTTCTTCTAGCTCAGTCTAGCTCAGCCAGCATACTTGATTTTATTTCATGTCTACATAAGAATTGAAAAATTGGTGCTCTCTCATAAATGAGAGTCCTCGACTGTTGCAAGGTCTGTTTCTAAATGGAGTAATCGCTAACAACAGGAAGTGCAAAATTTTGACAGTATATTCCAAGAGAAGTCATGTTACAGGCCAAGAGTGAAGAAGTGAATTTACATAGAATGGTCTTTGAAAAATTTAAAACTTCCATTGAAGAACACCTAGCTGAGGACGTGATCTTTCATGTATGCAATTAGGTATGGTCAAGTAGAAGACATCAGAGCACCTTTACAAGCAGTAGTAGAGTTGAAAGAGACGAATGCTTTCTCAACATCCAAATGCCAATTGTTCCTTAGCAAAGCGAGAATGAAGTCCATCAGCTTCTCTTCACAAGGCACTTGTAGAGGTCCATCAACTGTCGAGCCAAACTCTTCTTCGGCCATCTCTAACAAAACTTTGAATATAGGATGATTCAAATAGTATAAAGGAACCACAAACCTCTTTCCCTCCTTAGCATAAACAACAAAATAACCCTTCCTGCTTTTCCTCCATTTTTCAATAATCCCACTTAACTTACTCTTAGAACTTTTCATGATCACTTCAGTAATGTTTCTCTTGCTAAGTTTGTCTGAAAGCTTTCATGGGTTTTCTTTACAAGGGGCAGACTAGTTTCAAAAGTTAGTTTCAGCTTCATGAATGATATATTGAAGCTGAGATGGGGTTATGCATTGGTGAAAGCTTGTATAGGAAACTGAAAGAGGTTGTTATGGTAAAGATTGGTTATTTGTAGAGGAAGTGAGGAGTCTTGTGAACTTGTGAATTTGAGGGACCCTTCTCAGTTAAGGAGTTCATGAAGCAAGACAAGATGTCCAACAATTTTTCTTTAAAGATGAGAGAGTTGAAGCAGTTTACTTATTGTCTCTAGTTTATGAATATGTGGACTATAATATAGATGGGTATGAAAATGAAAGTATAAGGGCTAACATTCTCATTGCTCGTATCTCTATTCACATCGACATCTTTTTTTGGCTTTACTAGCCACAAAAATCTCTTACGTATTGATATTTCTTTCTTAGAAACCAAACATGTAGCTCTAGTAAGATGTTGGTTACTCTGGAGTCGTGAGTTTACTGTAATGTCCTCCTTTTTGGAGAGGGTAAAATAGATAACTGCTGGGAGTAACTGCTAAATAGGACCAAAGGTTTATGACTGCTGTAAATACTGACAGCAACATGAATGAGACGTGGTATATGCACTTAGAGTTGGATTGCACACATTACTGCAGTTTTAAAGTCCAAGGGGGATTGAAAAGGTGTGTTTGTTGTCGGGCATCTTCATGCTCTCCTCTTAGGGCTGTAAGTTTGAATGAAGTGTGTAGCACATTCCTTTTGGTGACGCTGCCTTGGGTTTTCTATGGGTTTCAGTGATTTCAATGAGGACATGGCATGCAATTCTCCATCTAGTGCAGCAAATCCCAAAGATTAGTCAATTCGGGATTTCCTTGGTATGCTCAACAATAAATACCATATCTGCAAGAAAATAATTCCCAAAATTATGATTTTGCTATAGAATTCGGTAGCATGAAAACTTGAAATTGCAACAATAAACACTATTTTGTCAGATAGCTAAGGTCCTTATGAACATGCCGATTATTCATATACCAAATGAAATCGCTTCGTGTTAAGTAGGGTTTCATACAGGTTACGGAAAATGCGAAACTGAAACTTGAATACAAAAAGGAGTGAAAAACTGTGATAGAGATGGGAATCATGTGATTATATTGTAAAAGCACTCAGCAGAACTGGATGATGGCATGATGCTGGTGTCAAGGGACAAAAACGATGAAAATAATTGACCTTCTTGCTTATTATGAGAAAGAAGAGTACGAATGAATGTAATAAAAGTAATGCATGATACAGGAAAAACTACAAAGGGTACATTTCTTCTCCACCCCTTAGGGTGCACAACATCAGCGGCATCACATGCAAATTACAAAGACAAACAAAATCCTGGTATTTGAGTCACTTAGATACATGTAACAATTTCAGAGGGGACACTAGAAGTCTAGAACAGAGAAGACAAACAATATAAAAAACTGGAAATGGATAAGAACACAACATAAACAGAAAGAAACAGAGACAAACTAATTTTCCGAAACAAATAACTGTTATGCTTGTTGGTTCTCATGACATGAAGAAACTAAGGTTAGAGTTCGAAACAGCGTAATCCAGAATGGAATTACTTAACAAGTAGCTGGCACCAAACCAATGTTCGCCTAAACAACCCGAGGTATCGGGTATTTTAGAGCCTCTCACTAGTCCTAACGATCCGGGCATGGACCAAAACCCACACGCCTTTGTTAAGATTATTGTTGTGATTGGCTGCAAGGAGACTCGAACCTCAACACAGTATTAAAATGGCATCAGATCTTTAGGCAGTAGCAAACCAGAAAATTCTAGTTTTTATTCAACTTTTTTCAGTTCCATAAACTCAAATGCAGAGATAAATTAAAAAACAAGGAGAGATCAACTTGTCCTTACACCAATCATGGTCAAAGATACAAGAAAATATATAGTATAAAGCAACACAATAATATCAGAACATTAGTCAATATCACACGGTCCACAACCTACCTTAACAGGAAAGAGGAAACACATTTATCCCGAAAGCATACAATAACAAGAATTCTAGACAGCAAACATTCTACAAGAACTAAACTAAGGCAATATTTCAAACCGTTCAAGATGCATAATCCAAATGTAGTTTACCAAAAATTCAAAATCCTACGACCTGATAGGTACACTGATGCTTTATTTTGTGGCTGTCCGCATTACCTAGTCACACGAGCCTAGTCTAGTTCATAGCCTTAAATTCAAAAGTAATCACCAACTGGCAACTAGAGAACAACAATGAATGGTTCTCATACCTCTAACAATACCTAGATATTACCTCTTGGAACTCAATTTTGCTGCATCTGATACTTATATTTCTCAGGCCTCGCCCGCCACTAACTAATGCAGCAATGCTACATTTTTCCGATTAATAGACAATTGGAAACTGAACAAAACATCAATCATGGCAACAAAGTAAGCTGTAAGCTAAACACATTTTTATCAGGAAAATAGAAGCCATGACAGTAATAGCAACAGAATAATTCAAATGAAGTTCAAATTCAACAAGAGTGTTAATCAAAACTGTCTACACATGGTTATTTGTTTATGAGGATTACCTGAAAATGACGTCCTACCCATCAAGCATCAAAACCATTGGCATATCCCTATTTTCACCACCATCCACAACAACAACATTTCCAAGTTTCCTCCTCTCCCATTCTCCCCACATATCCCCAATCTCCCTCCATTTCCACCATTTTTCAATTCTAGGATTACTCCATCTCTATAATATGCATCCACAGGAAAAATTCCAGAAACAGTTCTGGATTCACCATACCAAAACTCGATTTCTATAATATCCCCAATCTCCCTCCATTTCCACCATTTTTCAATTCTAGGATTACTCCATCTCTATAATATGCATCCACAGGAAAAATTCCAGAAACAGTTCTGGATTCACCATACCAAAACTCGATTTCTTCTCCCTTCCTGCCAAAAAACCAACACATCCAGCACGACATCTAGGTAGCCCATCCAAAGCAATCCACTCATCTTTCTCAACATTATAGCACTCCACTGAATTCATCCTACTCCCAGCAGCACTAAACATAACATTGTCTTGACCCACCACCGGCAACCAGAATTTCACCACATTTAGGATTCCCAATACAAGCAACACTACCTCGAGGAGAAATCATAGGTACTAACCTCTCCCATGTATTAAAATCGTTACAAACATATAAACGAAACACAGAAGAAGATGGTGTTGGTCTATCCATCGACAAAACACAGGAAAAACATCACTTTTGATAAGAACTGTTATATTAAATTATTAACAACAAAACCAGAGACAAAATGAATAAAACTAGAGATGTTCTTATTAATGAAGGAGACAAAATGAAGAACAGAAGAAAGAAAGCAAACCTAGCTGACAAACAAATGCTGCTTCAGTAGAATACAAAAAAAAGCCAAACCTGTTACTAAGAAAAACAAAGTAACAAACACCTGAATTAAATTGACCACAAAAGGTCACACTAACAATGGAAGGATATATATTTGGTTCGATAGATCTTGGAAGCGTTTTAAACATGAGCAGTTCCTTGTGTAAACTTCGGATCCTCGCACCTGTATTTTCCATCAGGTCCAATTCCAAAACCTTTAGGATCTGCAAACACATTTTCAAGTAGTTGGCTGCGTTCTGGATGAGGGCTTGCTTCGGCAAATTCAACGGCATCCTCAATCAGTTCGTCAATCTTCTTTTCTACAGCCTTCAACTCAACTTCAGTAACCAGATTATTCTCAAACATATATTTCTTCAAGGCCTTGATCGGGTCTCTTGCACCATACTTAGCCTTCTCCTCTGCCAAAACAAAAGTCGAAGATGAAAATCTATTGAAACATATCTACAGACCAAAGAGTGTAACAAAGAGACAAAATAAACACAAAATTTACAGTTAAAGTGAGCATAGCCCATCTTTTTTGATAAAAGGATTTCCATACAACTAATAATGCAACTTGAAATAGCATGTACGGAAAGATTAAAACGAGTTATACACCCTGACAATTTTCACAAAACCTTTTAATAACAGAATGAAAAGAAGCAGGGCGAGCTCTAAACAAAAGGATGATGACAATCTTTTTCATACAGTTCGGACATAACTTGGATGTTAAAAGGTAACTTCAGTCTCTAGTTCTAATATGTTAATGATTTGAAACATGTTTGGAATCTTCAACTATCAATATCAACAGCAATTAAAATAAGATCCAAACTGTACAACTAAATTAAGACGGTCGGAATATCCTTTTCTTTTCCAAAAGTTTTTACGTAGATCTGTCAAATGAGAGTAACAAATGCAGTCCAGTACAAAGAAACCTTGTCATATTTCTAGCTAACAGCTCATGACCCAAAAGGATGACATCACTTCCAAAAACCATCTTTCCAGTAAACCGAAACAGATCAGATGAGTAACTATATATTTAAACGAATTCATAACATACAATTGAACAAGGGACGAGGGTTTGAAAGTTCTACCTGGGTCACGAAGCTCATCAGGGTCAGCCAATGAATGTCCCCTAAGTCTGTATGTCTCACATTCAATCAGAGTAGGTCCTTCTCCTCTTCTAGCCCTGTCAACTGCCTCCTTTGCAACTTCCCTTACCTTGAGAACATCCATACCGTCAACATGGATCCCAGGCATTCCAAAAGCAGGACCCTTTTTCCAAATCTCTGGATCAGAGGTAGATCTCAAATGAGACATGCCAATTGCCCACAAATTGTTTTCCACAACAAAGATGATGGGCAATTTCCACAATGCAGCCATATTCAAACACTCGAAAAACTGTCCATTGTTACATGTTCCATCACCAAAAAAGGCACATGTAACATAATCACAATCAGCTTGTTTTAAAACTTCTCTTTTATACCTAGAGGTAAATGCAGCACCAGTAGCCACTGGAATACCTTCACCAATAAATGCAAATCCACCAAGTAAATTGTGCTCTTTGGAAAACATATGCATAGATCCTCCTTGTCCGCGGCAACATCCAGTAGCCTTACCAAAGAGTTCACTCATAACTTGACGAGCAGGTACACCCTTACTTAGTGCATGAACGTGATCACGGTAAGTACTAACTACAGAATCTTCCTGTTTCAAGAGCTTAATAAATCCAGTTGAAACAGCTTCTTGCCCATTGTAAAGATGAACAAATCCAAACATTTTACCTCTGTAATACATCTGAGCACACATATCTTCAAAAGCTCTCCCTAATACCATATCTTCATATAATACCAAGCCTTCCTCTTTAGTTATCAACTAAACAAACAAGGAAAGAAAAAACGAAATTGGAATTCAGAATTCTATATCTAAACGTCTATTCCTTTTCATGCAAACAAAAAGATTAAATTCTAAACGAGATCTAATTAAATCAAATAAATTAAGATATGGTTAAAGGATTTACCAAATTGGAGATAGCGGAGTTAGATTTGAGTTTTTTCTCCTTAACGACATCAGAAACAGCTGAAATTGAAGAAGATCGACGAATAAAAGAAGGAAAATTCGATTTGGATGAAATTGAACGAAGTTTATGAGTAGTGCCCAAGAAGGAATTGTTGTTTGATTTTAAAGGGTCAAGAATGGATTTTTCTTGAGATCTAGTAACTGGGACAGGTTGAATGATTTTGATTGTCGAAAAAGACATTGTACTACTCGTTTGTTTCCCAAGCCAAATGCTTCACTGGGTTTCTCTCTGATTCAGTGATTATCCAATGGAGAGTTTTAGGAGGATGGAGATGGGGAAGAGAAGAGAAAAGAGAAAATATAGGAGGATGAAGGGCGGAGAAAGCAAGATAGTAAGGGCTTCGAAATGACCGTCCCTTTCTAAGTATGTTTTCTTTTGGATGGCAAAACAAATGTACAAGTAGTTTGATTTTGTTGACCTACTTGGACTTACTTGTTCCTGATCTATAATTTTGCTGATCTGTCAGCAATAGTAACGAATGGTTGGGTGATAATTGTGATCTCTCTATCATAATTGGTTAACTAGAATTAGGAGTTCCATTCCGTGGACGATCAAAATGACAGCAAGTTCCTTCCAAGGAATTGAAGGCGGAGTAATCTAATTCTAAATAATAAAATAATTAACAATTCTAATTTTCAGTAATCCAATTTCCTTCAAAATAACAAATTTCCATTACATTGGTCCAATAGCGTAATCAAATGGGATTCCAAGATAAAAAAAGAAAGGTAACTAAATTACCTCAACAAACATGAATTTTTAAGATTTGGATTTAATTTCTTGATCCACTTCCAAGAACTGGATTATCCATAATTAAATTCTTAAATTTCCAATTCTCCCAACCGAATGAGTGTGAATTTACCAACCACTATAATGTCTACTTGGTAGCCTTTTTCTTTTTAATTACAATAAACGTTAGAACGAATTTACCAAAGTCAGGTTCTCATTACACGAACTTCCTATCTATTAAGTGAAAGTTAACAAATGGAATAATTTCCCCGAATCATGTGTGAAATGTAAGGAATGAAATTGAGTGACTATTTTGGTCATGTTACATGAATATGCCATGGTAGATTTACAGAGTTAAACATAGTGATCACAAGCTTAAAGTATGATTGCACTAAATGATTTATTAAACCATTCTGTATGCACAACCCAGTCTATGGCTCTGACTTGGCAAGAATTTCAACCATATTTGGCTATTCCAAAATCTCAGGATTTAGCATGTACAAAGGTGCCCTGTTTATTCCTACATGAAAATCCATAACCTGCAATCTTAATTTCCTTTAGTGTTACCATCACAAAAAATAAAAAATCAATGGAAGGCTCAGGTTGCGTGAAAAAGCATTCCAGAATCTTGATTAATTTCACTTCCTGAGTTGAATATTGAAGGTTTTCAGAATTATCAACTCAAGGGAGGTACTCCACACAAATCAAGTCATTATACTTCCATCTTGAGTTAAATGCAAAACTTTGATTCTGATTTTGGTAGTGAAATGAGCAATAATTTTGAACAATGGTCATTTCTGCAAAATCAAATATACACAAGCAAAATGAAAAATGCAACGTTCAAGCTTGTTCAATAAGCGGTCTCTTAAATTTGCAAAGTCCATTGGGCTCAAGCAATAAAGATACCAGAAATTCACTTCCACTGTATTTAACAAAAAGTGCAATACCGCAGGATATGCTTCAAAATTTCTTGCTCAACACCACAAAAATGACATTTGGAAGCTAGATTTATACCTTTTGTTTTTGCAGTTTATCACCTGGAGCACAAATGTTAGCTATTTTCCAAGCAGTATTAGAAATGGATAGGTGAATCCATTTTTTTGTATATCCACATATAGTAATTAAAATTGGCATTTTACTCTTACCTTGTTGTAATTGTAAAATGGTTGTCCGGCATCTTTGTCTTCCAACCCTCATATCACATGAAAAATTTCAGAATTAATTAAAGGGATAACTGGAATTTGATACTCAAGTTTTGACCAACACTAGGCTTTGATCTAATATTTGTCCAATGTTAGGGTTTGGTACAGGGACCAAACGCTGACCTTAGTTGACCACGTCAAGTGATGAGGTGTCATATTTTCCGTCGAATAAATATAAAATTACTAAAACAATTTAAACTTTACTAACAATGACAAACCAAGTCCCTAACAAAAAAATTAGCAAACACGTGTTATGATCTTGTACCATCTCAAAGATGAATGGTTACGATTGAACTTAACCTAACATATATAAAGCTAAACGATTTTTCCCTAATTCATTAGTTAGTTTCTCTTTCGCCTCTATCCATCAGACTAAATCTGAGAAAATGTTTAAGTGCTTTCAGAGAAAGTGAAGACTGAGATCGAGATTCACTGGTATTTGAAGAGATTATTAAGGTGTTGTTGTTAGGGTTATTAGGAGTACAAGGTTATAGAAGGTGTTGATTAACTATTCAATCGATTTGAATGATAAGTGGTTCGATTTCTTTACCATTTGTTTTCATGTCTGCATTAGATTCATTATTTATGATATGATCATTAGTACTTGTAAGAGTACTTTAAGTATTTGGTTTTATTGAATTTCTGAAATCTTTTCATTTTTTCAATTAAATTAATTTAGGGTTTATAAAAATTGGGGATTTTTCGATTTGGGTGTTTTAAAATGATTGAAAAGGGGAAATATATTTGTTGACTTTTGTTTGATTCCTTCTCTCTTTTTTTTCAGAATTTTATCTTTACGTTGTGAAGTTATTGGTTCCATTTTGATTAAAGTATACATTGTTTCTAACTTGTAGTGTGATGTTGAAATGCAGAAATGGATGGTTCTGAGTTGTCTAAGTTTTACCCCACTAAAGATGGTTTGTGAAAGGGACAAGTAGGGCTAAGAAGGATACTTCTAAAAATGTGAAAAGGGTTGATTGTGTTGTTGGAAGAGGAATTAGATTGGTTGTCTCAGTTACACAACTATGACAAGCCAACTGGTACCACATGTAATCAAGATGGAATTGTTTCAAGTCAGTGGGTAGTAAATGTGGATGAAAATGTTAATGTGAATGCAGATGGTGGGTATAATGCAATTGGGTCAAGTACTGTTGGTGGTAGTACAAGTAAAGTTAAGGAAGGTGTTAAAGTGGTGGTTGGGGGTAGTGGAAGGAAAGTAAAGAAGACAACAAGGAAGGCAGTAAAGAAAGGTATAAATGATATAGTTGGAGATGGTGGTACAGGTGCTCAAGTAGAACCAACAGTAAATGTTGATGTGGATGTTACCCTAGTTGAGTCAGTTACACAAGTGCAAACAACAGATGTGCAAACAACTAAGAAAAAAGTAGTAAGCATTCATGATTGTGGATTTGAAGAGAAGTATTTATCTGCTAGTGAGTCAGACCAAGAAGAGACATTAGAAGCTCCGCAGGAAAACTCCAATGATAAAGAAGATGACCTGACTGAGAAATTAACAAGTGATTAAGAAGAGTGCGAGGTTAAGGACTATGTGAATGAAACATGCAGAGTTTATGAAGTGGAGGAGTTGAAGACTTGGAAAAGTACTAAAACAATATTGGACATGATGTTTGTTGGGCAGGAATGGAGTACATATCAAGAATGCAGGGATTACATCAAGGATCATAACATATTTCAGAATTTTGACATTAACCAAGTGAAGAACACCAAGATTCAACAGCATTATGAATGTAAGAACAAACTACACTGCAAATAAAGTGTATACTGCTCCAGTATTTGGGATAAAGTGACATTTAGGTGCAAAAGTGTTACTTTTGATCACACATGTGTCCGCAAACATGAAAAATCATCGCTTATCCAAAGCAAGGTTTGTAATATGAAAGTGTTATACTTTTTGTAAGTTATGCAATTTTATATATATACAACAAAGTTATACTAATATGGTTGTGTTGTTTTGCAGGTGGTGTTTAGAGTTATGTTGGATACTTTCATGGTTCATCCAAATTATAAAGTTAAGGATTTTCAAGTTGAAGTGAAGAGGGTTCATCATATAGAGATATCTTACTGGACAGCTTGGTATGTGTATATGGAGAGAGTTTTTGGAAACTATGAAGAAAGCTATGCAATGAGCCCTGAGTGCTGCAGCCAGATACTAAAGAGGAATCCAGGTAGCATTGCTAGTGTTGCGACAGATGAAAGTGGTAAGTTCAAACACTTGGTTGTAGGCCTATTTCAGGGTTAGATGGGTGTTTTCTGAAAGGTAAATATGGTGGTATGTGTTTGTCTATCATGTCATTAGATGGAAGCAATGGATTGTTTCCCATTTCTATTTTCTTGTGTAGAAAAGAAAACAAAGAGAATTAGACTGAGTTTCTTAGGATTATGGCACCATATTTGAAATATCATGAATGCAGACTATAAAGAGTAAGTTTTTTTACATGCAATCAATGTCTGGTTCCATTTGTTGAATACCATTTTTGTTGAATACACTTCTCTTTAATACCACTATTGTTTTGGTTTTGCAGTTTGCTTGATGAATACCACTTTGTGGACAAGTATAGAGCAACTTATGAAGGAATGTTCGCTCCAATGGATAATGGATCAAAGTGGATGAAAAATGGATAATGGATAATGGAACACATGGTTTTACCACCTCCATTTGAAAAGCAAAAAGGAAGACCAAGAACAGAAAGGAAAAGAGATGCAACTGAGACAAGAGGTGGAAATTTTCAAAGGAATCAATGTAAACTATGTAAAGAGTTTGGGCACAACAAGAAATTTTGTCCTGGAAAGGCTGAATTTTCCCAACAAGGTGACATACTTTATACTTGTCTATTAGCTTTATCTTTTAGTCATTACTTTATTGATTTTGTCTTTGTCTCTAACTTTTTGCTTGTTTGCAGATGCTGAACCACATGTGAGAAGGAATCCATCTAGGGATTTTGAAGAATATCAAAGTCAACAACAGAACATTTTCCAAAATGGTGGAGGTGGCAGGAGAGGTGGTGGGAGAGGTGGAAGAAGAGGTGGAGTGGTAGCTGAAGTGGCAGGTGATGTGGCATTTGAAGTAGCAAGTGATGTGACAGGTTGTGGTCCAAGAAATAGGGGTGGTCCAAGAACTAGTGGTAGTCCTAGAACTAGAGGTGGTCTAAGAACTAGAGGTGGAGGAAATGGGACCATGAGGAGGGGAGCTGAGTACTTGTTGTTTGAGGATAATGTTGAAGACTCGGCTCCAACAACAGCAATAAAAGCTCCAGCAGCTCCACCAGTGTGGGTGCCTCCTGGTAGAGGTGGTTGGACTCCAGGTACTAGAGGTGTAGGTAAAGGTGGCAGGAGAGGTGATTCAGTGACTCGGTATAGAAAAAAAGGCAACATTGTTGGTGTTGAGATTCTAGGAGTTGATATAGGAATAAGAAGACCTTCAACATATACTGCCATACCTCAGGTAATAACTACTCACGTTTTTTTTTACTAAATTATTCTCAATTATATATCTTCCCAACAATTACTTACATTTTTATTCCTCTTAAACATCTACTGCCAGAGTATTGTAAAAGCTGATGTGCAAGAATCAACTCCAACTCCAGTTCCTGTCAGACCTTTAAGAGGTCTATATGGTTGCTTTATGAGAGGTAACTATACTGGTCCAAAAACCAGAGGTGGTGGTGCTGGTCAACATAAGAGGAAAAGAGTCACTGAAGCTGTAGAACTGCCTGAACTTGCACCTGCAGAACTGCATGAACCTGTCCTAGCTTCACCACCAAGGAGGAGCAGAATAATTCAAAGGGCCATAAGTAAGGATGGAAAGACGAGGGTACCAAAATACACCACAATCTTTAAATTATCCACCTATAAGTCCTCTTATGTACCGAAAGCGATTGTCTATGGACAAAGTCGAGACAATACGACAATCAGTATTCACACTTTGTGTGATCGTCTATGGATACGAGATCGAGACAATACAACAATCAAATTGTGATTACTTGATAACAGGTTCGTACTTAACCAAACTCTATAGGATCATTATCAAGTAATACGGAGTTAACATTTGTGTATTTTACTTTTCATTATAATAAACAATTATAATTGCGGAAATAGAAAAGTAACACAGCAAGATTTGTTAACGAGGAAACCGAAAATACAGAAAAACCCCGGGACCAAGTCCTAAATTGAATACTTTCAGAATTAAGACGCTATACAAAATCTAAACCAACTTCGTATAGTTGAGACCAATAAACTAAACCTATTTCACTTAGTTTCTTCAGTATCCCTGCGCTTCCGACATTCAATAAATGCACGCACAAGAACAATTCCTTTGTATCGTATTCCAAACAGTAAAGGAACAACAAATCTGTTTGGTAACAACTCTATTGATTATTTCCAGTAAAGATATCTCAAGTAATATGCAAAGGCTCTTTTGTTTAAACTAATAAACTTCTTTACCTGGTTAGATCAATCTATCCAACACCTACCGAAGTAGCAGAGTTTAGATTTGCAATCAATCAATATAGAATCCAACAAGGAACTATAAAGCGATGTCGATATCACACAACTAATCAATCGAATAAATCTGATTCTAGTTGGATCCCAGCCGATCAAGGTTTGTGTTACACAAAGATATGAGAAACCAATAAGAAATCTTATTTGTCTTCAAATCTTCTTTAATCTTCAATTAAACCTGCACAACACCACTTGAATATCTTGTGATCAATCACGCACATAACGGAGTCTGTTAATAATGGATTATCACAAAATGTCTTTAGATCTACAAATAATTCTAAAGGTCTCGTCGACACTTCGATCTAGTTTGAATGAATCTTATATCAGAAGAGAAGATTTTCAAGAATAAATAAACTAGGTGCAATCAAAGTTCAACAACCGTTAGTCAATCAAATCAAGCGAAAACTAATAAACTGCAATTATCTAGTTTCCCACCAACGATACTCATAGAGCTTCTTGATCCTACATAAGTCTTTAAACGAGCGGTCGTAAGAGATTTTTCCTAATTAGGGTACTTTCCTCTCCGGATAGACGGCTCCACCAGAAACAAAAAAAAAGATGAAGTTTGTCTGGCTCTTAGGATAGTTTGCTAGAAATGCAAACTTAGGTATTTATAGACCAAGGATGTTTGGGCACTAAGGAATTTCCAAAACCGAATATTCTCAAGATATGCAATAAATTCCCAAATCGGTTCTCATAATTCCTGTAAATGCTTTGTCCAATATTTACCTAAATCTCTCAATAGAAAATCTCAAATTAGTAAATGCACATTACTAATTTTTATTCTCTAGATATATGCATTTAATTGCTGGTAATTAAAGCATATAAAACTAACAACCTTAATTAAAAGATTCTTAATTTATATCGTACCGGGATCTCCTTGAGTAATTAAGGAATATCTTTGAACAATAAAAGATAAGAGTTATTGTTCGTGTTCAAAGTATATTGACATCTTTTGTAAATCCTCTTTCATAACTACAATCTTGGAATCGATTATACCACACTTCCAAACAAGTTTAGAATTGGTTCATCTGTATTCCAAGACAACTATGTGATTGATCAAATATCAAGTCACAATCATGGGTTCAATCGGTTCTACCAATCACTAGGATCGGTTCTACCTCAATATGGATTACATGTGATCGAACATACAAGTTACCAGGACCGGTTACATCAGTTACCAGGATTGGTTACGTCAATTACCAGGACCGGTTACCATATACTCATGGTATTGCTTGTGATCGGTCACACCAGTTACCGGGATCGGTTACACCAATTACCAGGACCGGTTACACCAATTACAAGGATAGAGTACACAACTCTTTTGTGATCGGTCCCACCAATTACTTGGATCGGTCATACCAATTACAAATATCGATCATACCATCTCAGATGATTAATTAGGTTGCTAAGTTATTATCTTTTGGACCACTGCATTTGATTTTAATTACAAGTTAGATGGTTGTGAACCATATATGAAGTTTCTAAGTTATTACATACTTATGAAATTAAGTGTGATAGTATTGTAGTTGTCATCTTTATGAACAACTTAATGACAATATGTTTTTATATTATCTTTTTATCTTCTTTTTATATTTTATTTACTTGTGTGAATGCATTGTTGAATAGTTAAATCTTTCCAACAATAGTACTCACGAAGAACATACAAGAACATCATTACTAGATTCATTAGAATTTAGAACAACTTTTCATTAGAATTTACTAGCTTCATTACAACTTTGGGCAACTTACTAGATTCATTAGAACTTACTAGGTCCATACATCTTCTGAAAAACTTAACCTTCTTACATATTTGACACAAGTAGTATTTGTTTCCAATGGATTTTGTTTTCTAGAAGTGAGCAGCTTCCTCTTACCATCACAACATGGATCTGTGCATGGTAAGAGGTTTATTTTGCAGTTATAAGCCATGTGATCACCCTTCCCATGTAAGTAGCAGTAAAACTGTTTGTCCTTCAACCATTTGTCTTCATCATTCAAAGAGGGTGAAATTGGTGGTGGAATACCTTGGTGTATAGTTACATAGGCATCTAACCAGATGAAAACTCCACAGTATTTGCACTTAACATACGGTTGGAAACCATTTTTTCCTTTTACTGCTTTTCTAAGAAATAGGTACCCCTTGCAGTTGGTTAGATTGCATTTTGTCCCTTCCCAAGTACAATCTCTGTCAACATGACCTTCAACAAGACATAAATGACACTTCCTTGCTGGTGTTGAGCTTGAAACCCCCATTATGTATGTTTCTGTGTGAAAAAAATGGAAGGAGTTGTAATTTTAAAGAAGATAAAAATTTACAGGTGATTGTTATAGAAAATGAAACAATAATAGGTGCTTTTACAAAGTTCAACCAACGGTCATTTTTTTTTGAAAAATGTGAAAATCCGACTGTTGAATCTGAAGAATCTTGGACGTACGATTAGATAAAAAACATGTGAGTTTTTAAGACCTCACGTGTTAACGGATCTGTTAACGACATTAACTATTTTTATTTTTGTTTTTTATATTTACTAAACAGAAGTCAAGACTTAACTGGTCAACTAAGGTCAGCGTTTGGTCCAGGTACCAAGCCTTAACGTTGGATAAATGTTAGACCAAAGCCTAGTTTTGGTCATAACCTGAGTATCAAACTCCAATTATCCCTTAATTAAATATTGCAATGACGAACGGATTAGGCACTGACCGAAAACTGAAAGCCCTTTTGTTCAGGAACAAGTCCCGGGTAGGGCTATAGACTATCTCGTGAAGAATCGTCTCATAAAAGTGAGGTAAAAGTTTTTACGCCGGCTTACCTGCCTAAACATAACCCACCATAAGTAAGGAACAGGCGTTGCAACATTCAGTGCTTTGTTCATTTTTGGTACATAGGGTGAAGTAGTCATTACTTCAGTTGGATTACGTATTCGCGACCATCAAAGTAGCGTATCTGCTCACACCATGTCCTTGCTGCAGGGCAACGGGGGATTCTGAAAAAGCGGGGGTCTAACAACCACACACTATATTTCGTTCG
The DNA here is from genome assembly GCF_003573695.1 of Papaver somniferum. NCBI lineage: Eukaryota > Viridiplantae > Streptophyta > Magnoliopsida > Ranunculales > Papaveraceae > Papaver > Papaver somniferum. Next base: position 121,492,936 of record NC_039363.1, on the reverse strand, counting down.
GCAATCTGAATAGACAAACTCGAATATACTTTCAAGAGAATCAACTAGACAGTCTGACTCAATCTATAGAAAAGTATATAAAATAGTTTATATCTCAATTCCGCAATTCAATCTGCAATCAGCAAATAGGAATTTGCGAGCCCGGTTGAATAAGAGAAATAACTTGGACGGTATCACAAACCAATATCCAAGTGTCAATCAATTCGATCAACAACCCAAAGGCCGGATTCAAGAACTGATTGAACTTAACGCACAACCTGTGATATTTCTATTATATAACAAAATATAATGCGGAAAAGAAATAACACAAACACCAGAATTTTGTTAACGAGGAAAACCGCAAATGTAGAAAAACCCCGGGACCTAGTACAGCTTTGAACACCACATTGTATTAAGCCCCTACAGACACTAGCCTACTACCCATGAAATTCAGAATGGAATGTAATTGAGCCCTAATCAATCTCACACTGATCAAGGTACAATTGCGCTCCTTACGTCTCTGAACCCCAGCAGGATTCTACGTACTTGATTCCCTTAGCTGATCTCACCCACAACCAAGAGTTTCTATGACCCAAAGTAAAAGACTTGATAAAAAAATCTGTCTCCCACAGAAAAGTCTATTGGAATAGATAATTCTGTCTCCTACAGAAATACCTACGAGTTTTGTTCTGTCTTTTGATAAATCAAGGTGCACAGGAACCAATTGATAAACCGTACTTATATTCCCAAAGAACAACCTAGTATTATCAATCACCTCACAATAATCTTAATCGTATGATAGCGAAACAAGATATTGTGGAATCACAAACGATGAGACAAAGATGTTTGTGACTACTTTTAATTTTACCTATATGAGATAAATCTCAAGCAAATCTTAGCAAAGATAATACTCAATCATGATAGTAGAAGTAAGATCAGAACCCGCAACTACAGAGAAAATAGTTGGGTTTGTCTTCACAATCCCAATGAAGTCTTTAAGTCGTTAACCTACAGCGTTTCGTGAAAAACCTAAGGTTAAAGGAGAATCGACTCTAGTCGCAACTCGTATCACATAAGAGGTGTGGGGATTAGGTTTCCCAGTTGCTAGAGTTCTCCCTTATATAGTTTTCAAATCATGGTTTGCAGTCTTAGCTACCTTGGTAACAAAGCATTCAATATTCACCGTTAAATGAAAACCTGATTAGATTCAAGCTAATATCTTTCAACCGTTAGATCAAACTTAGCTTGTTACACACAAATGAAATGTACCCTCATTTAGGTTTGAGTAACCGTACCTAAACGTGTACAATAGGTTGGCTCAACGGTAGTTACCCGAGGTTAGCTATATGAACACTCTCATATCAACCTTATTCATCTTAACCACAACTAGTTCAAATGACTCAAATGAAACTAGTTATAGAGTTGTTCAATTGCTATATTCTTATAGAAATATACAAGAGCACAATTGAAACCAAAATCGGTTTGATTCACTCGAATCAACTCATGAACATTATATCCACGGTTTGCAAAGAATGCATTCCTTATTATATAAAAGTATTAGTTCATGAACAAACCGATTTTAGAAATTTAATCACTCAAGTATGCAAACGGGTACGCATACTTAAGTACCCGGTCTGAGTTTGGGTTTCGCTAGTATGCAAACGGGTACGTATACTTCCAAACACGGCAGAAATTTTCGGACCCAAACCCTTCGCCTATACGCATACGGGTATGTGTACTTAGGTACTCGGGATTCTACAACTAACAGGTACGCATACGGGTATGCATACTATAGTTCCGGTCATGGATCACATACATGCAAGAGTGCATACTATGTTCATAATCCAATGATGGTTAAGTGTTCTATACTCTATTTCAATCACTGAAACTTTCTTAGAGGATGACAATACACTATTAGCATCAAAGCAATTTTCAAGGTATTGAAATAATCATAACGAAACATTCCAAGTCTACACCAAATGATTGTATCACACAAACCATGTAAGATGTTACTCGGCGATTTTCACATGATCATCTTTGATTTTTGTAAAGAACATAAGATGAACTTGGTTCAAGGTTAAGTTTATCAACACATATTTCGAGAAATATGTAGGCAAGTTAAACTCAGCTCGAAATCTCAAATGTGCATAATCGAATACTATATGGTAATACGACTTTTGTCTCATATAGGATATAGAGTAGAAATAGACTTTCCAAGTGATAAATTAGTTTTAGTCTCCACATACCTTTTGTTGATGAGGTTCCACAAGCTCTCCTTAGTATTTCTTCGTCTTCAATTGATGAACGTCGTGAAGTCTAATGCTCAACTACACAATCAATCCTAGTCTGAGACAGCACTATAAGTAGACTAGAAATCAAGACTTATAGTTTTGATCACTAACATTGACAAACAAACGCTTGCGAGTTCGACCGAGCAGTGATCGAACAATCTCCCCCTTTGTCAATTTTAGTGACAAAGCTATCAATACACATGGATTACAAAATAAATAGACTTTGTAGCTTCTCATCAAAATGCTTGATCTCCTTGGTTCTTCAACATTACTTGAAATCTTCGTCACTTCCAAGTACTCCAATGATTCTAAATGTGTTCAACTCAGCATCATAGTTGTTGAAGATCCGTAGCTATAACAATGAGAAAACAATTGCTCTCAATCATTGTTATACAATGTCATAGTATTATTATACAACATCAAAGTTCAATTATATCACAACTTTGACAACAATACTGTGGTGATATATATCACTCCCCCTTAGTCAATACTTCATCTCACAATGAAAACTACCCCCCCTCCCCTTACATAATGATCCGTAAACCATATGTATTTGTAGTGTGAACTACACATTAATTCTCCCCATTTTTTCCAATATAAATTGGCAAAGGTACGAAAACTAGTGATATCTTCATGAAATTTTCATAGAGATACTTCATGACCAAAAGAGAACAACATACCAACTTGTTTCGATGATCTCACATAGTTGAAACTTAGTATATCATCAAGAAGTTTATAAAGATACAAGAAAACTCCTACAATATTCCACAGCTGCACTCCCCACAAAGAATTGGTAATTAAGCACAAGTTCAATTAAGAATTCTCTCCTATAAAATGTCATTCCCGAAAGAACAACAAGAGCGACCTTACTTTTACAAGAAAAGAAGGATCTCCTTGGACCTTAACAAATCACATGAAACATGAATTTGTATCCAGAAAACTCAATTAAATTAACCTCAAGAGAACCCATGATTAATTTAATCGAAAATTCTCACATAAGAGAACTTATGGAGCCGCACAGTACATACACAAAAATGTAGATTAGGGAAAGACCAATACTGCGGAATAATCAAAGATTCATTCTATTTTTCATCACTATTTGCAGAATGATGTATAGTAAACTTAATCTTTGTAAACAAAAGTTCACCCTATATTCCATCAATTTTTGCATAAAGACATAACAGGCTTAACTTTTGTAGTCAAAATTTCATTCTATATTTTATCAATATTTTCATACCGACATACAATAGAGTTAACTTTTGAGCAAATATGGGACAGTCAAGGTTCACGAACGTAAACAACATATCACATAACAATTTGCAATATTTAATATTGCAAAAATCATCTTCCAAATAACATAGAATTTAAATAAATAAATCTAACAACATTGCAAGATGAAATCGTTGGCAATAACTATGTGCTCACAATAATGGCTATTCCAAACCCTAGTTATCCTTCTTAAAAACACAAAAATAAATTCTCGTAAGAAGTTTCCTACACAAAATAGATAAAGCACGAAAATCTAATCATCATCTTCATCATTGGAGACCATAAATGTGGCACGAACCTTATCCATGTCCTCCTTGATTTCAGGAAACTTAGTAGAAATCACATGTAATTATTCTTGCACACACCTTATCTTGGCATCAATTTTACAAACACCCTTGTGAATTTGATGAAGAAGCTTCACGGAGGAATAATCACATGAGTCAACAAGAGTGTCAAATATTTGTCTCTTGCAAGCATTTTCCTTTATGCGTTTGAAAGTACAAGGGAGAACAATCTTGGGAGTTCCAATAGAGTTGCCAATGGGAGCAATGGAGAAGGTGCAACAAATTCGCCCAATCAAGTAAGGATAGTCTAACTTCTTGTTGGAAGAAGTAATCAACAACATTTTATAAATGATAAACCCACAAATGTCGAGACTTTGAGTTCCCAACTCAAGGAAATAGACCAACTCCACAAACTCACGATTCCAACGAGAATTCTCAATCATGGAGGGACAAAGATTAGAAATTTCAAGTTTTCCAAAAGACATCAAGGCAAGACTAAGATGAATAGTAGGAAATTTCCCTTCATTACAATCAACACTCTTACCACAAAGACCATTAGAAATGGTTTCATAAGATGGTATTTCACGACTAGGTATTGGAAGGCGAAAACTCCCTAGGGGAATTTTAGTGATCCTTGAAATCAACTCTCTATTAACAAGAATGCTTTGTCTATTTATCATGGTCTTGAATTCCATGTCATCATAATTAACATCATAGATGTTTGCATAGAAGATTCTTGTAAGATTGTCAAAACCTTCACCAAGACCATCAAAGATATTTCCAAGATTAAACTTTTCAAAACAAACCAAATCTTTTTTATGTCCACTAAAAAAATCCAATTTCTTTTCTAGAATAAACCCATTGGATGATATCCTTTCAAAAACATTTCCACATGAATCATTGACAAATCTAATCCTAATAGAATTTTGATTTATAGGTAAGTTCATGCTAGAAGAAGATGAAGAACCCAAGTTTTTTGAAACTTCTTTTGAAACCTTGAAATTCCTCGTGGGATTTAGAATTGAGAGAGATTAGAGGAAGAGAATACTTGCTTGATATGTCCATTGAAAAACCTTTTCACTTTTTGATCTCCAAAGGTGATTAATGGAGAAAACACATGAACCCTAGAAAAATTCACGTACGCGGACAAGAGGGGAGGTAGAAGAAGGGTACGCGTACCACTACTTTTATGGACCCAAAGATGGGCTTGGACCCGTTCCTGAACCGCGACCCACAAAAGAAAAATGTAGGATTTTTTTTAGGTGTTCAGTACCAAAGATCATAACCTGTGAGAACAAAGTATAGTGTGGAAAAAAATAGTAGAAATACCACATACTTCTATCTTCGTGTGAACATACTGATAAAAATAAATCAGTCAAGGAGTTTTCCGAAAAAAAACAAAATTAACCCAATGTTAAAAACAACGTTAATTGCCCCATCTCAAGTTATATACAAATGGGAGTAGAGCCAAACTTGTTACCAATAGGCAGTATGTGCCGAGACAATCTCATGCATAGGTTCCGGTTGATATTTGTGAACAATACCAGTGACATAATCAAAATAATGATGATAATTATGGTTATTATAGCTATCTAACTCCTTTTTCTTATGATTAGGAAGAAATGTTTTCTGACATTTAGAACTTGCACCAAACCGACAAGAATTTCGCTTATTGAATTCATATGGGTTGATAGTATGTTTAGTTCGTACATCATGCTTGCATGATTTGACAGATATAGAACTTTTATCACAACAATTCTTTTCCTCAATCAAATTGAGTTTTTCTAAGAATTTGAAAACCCCTTCAAAAGCTTTATATATATCTTTGTCAATACATCCATCATGACAGTATTTCTCAAAAAGATTAAGAAGCAATCTAGTGAGATTCCATACCTTTAAGCTTCGACTTCGTTTTCTCGAGCAATTTTTCTTAGAAGAAATTTTAATTTTTCCTTTAGACTGGTTTTCATCATCTAGGAATTCCAGTGTCTTAGATGAAGATAGATTATCTAGGGAGACCAGAGGTCGAGTAGATAGTAAGTCTTGAACAATCTTTAAGGACTTCTATCTTGAGTTACAGATTCCCAGAACAAGTTTTCCAAAGTAATTTCCCATAAGGAAAAACTTTAAGGATTAGTCAAACACAAACTTATTAGGCTTATAGTGTTTGCCTGCTCTGATACAAATTGAAAAAGCGGGGGTCTAACAACCACACCCAATATTTCTTTCGACAATCTGAATAGACAAACTCCAATATACTTTCAAGAAAATCAACTAGAGAGTCAGACTCAATCTATAGAAAAGTATATCAAAGAGTTTATATCTCAATTCCTCAATTCAATCTGCAATCAGCAAATAGGAATTTGCGAGCCCGGTTGAATAAGAGAAATAACTTGGACGGTATCACAAACCAATATCCAAGTGTCAATCAATTCGATCAACAACCCAAAGGTCGGATACAATAACTGATTGAACTTAATGCACAACCTGTGATATTTCTATTATATAACAAAATATAATGCAGAAAAGAAATAACACAGACACCAGAATTTTGTTAACGAGGAAAACCGCAAATACAGAAAAACCCCGAGACCTAGTCCAGCTTTAAACACCACATTGTATTAAGCCGTTACAGACACTAGCCTACTACCAATGAAATTCAGAATGGAATGTAGTTGAGCCCTAATCAATCTCACACTGATCAAGGTACAGTTGCATCCTTACGTCTTTTAACCCCAGCAGGATTCTAGGCACTTGATTCCCTTAGTTGATCTCACCCACAACCAAGAGATGCTACGACCCAAAGTCGAAGACTTGATAAAAAAATCTGTCTCCCACAGAAAAGTTTTTTAGAATAGATAAATCTGTCTCTCACAGAAATACCCACTAGTTTTTTTCCATCTTTTGATAAATAAAGGTGCACAAGAACCAATTGATAAACCAGACTTATATTCCCGAAGAACAACCTAGTATTATCAATCACCTCACAATAATCTTAATCGTATGGAAGTGAAACAACATATTGTGGAATCACAAACGATGAGTCGAAGATGTTTGTGACAGCTTTTAATCTTACCTATCGGAGATAAATCTCAAGCAAATCTTAGCAAACACAATACTCAATCACGATAGTAGAAGTAAAATCAGAACATGCAACTACAGAGAAAATAGTTGGGTTTGGCTTCACAATCCCAATGAAGTCTTTTAGGCGTTAACATATAGGATTTCGTGAAAAACCTAAGGTTAAAGGAGAATCGACTCTATTCGCAACTATTATCACACAAGAGGTGTGGGGATTAGGTTTCCCAGTTGCTAGAGTTCTCCCTTATATAGTTTTCAAATCATGGTTTGCAATCTTAGTTACCTTGGTAGCAAAGCATTTAATAATCACTGTTAAATGAAAACCTGATTAGATTCAAGTTAATATATTTCAACTGTTAGATCGAACTTAGCTTGTTACACACAAATGAAATGTACCTTCATTTAGGTTTGAGTAACCGTACCTAAACGTGTACACTAGGTTGGCTCAACGGTAGTTAACCGAGGTTATCTATATGAACACTCTCATATCAACCTTATTCATCTTAACCACAACTAGTTCAAATGACTCAAATGAAACTAGTTATAGAGTTGCTCAATTGTTATATTCTCTTAGAAATATATAAGAACACAATTGAAGCAAAATCGGTTTGATTCGCTCGGATCAATTCATGAACATTATACCCACGGTTTGTAAAGAATGCATTCCTTATTATATAAAAGTATTAGTTCATGAACAAATCGATTTTAGAACTTTAACCACTCAAGTATGCAAACGGGTACGCATACTTAAGTACCCGGTCTGAGTTTAGGTTTCGCTAGTATGCAAACGGGTACGCATACTTCCAAACACAGCATAAATTTCCGGAACCAAACCCTTCGCCAGTACGCGTCCGGGTATGTGTACTTAGGTACTCGGGATTCCACAACTAACAGGTACGCATACGGGTATGCATACTATAGTTCCGATCATGGATCACATACATGCAGGAGTGCGTACTATGTTCATAATCCAATGATGGTTAAGTGTTCTAAACTCTAGTTCAATCATTGAAACATTCTTAGAGGATGACAATAGCCGTTTTCACACTCTATTAGCATCAAAGCAATTTTCAAGTTATTGAAATAATCATAACGAAACATTCCAAGTCTACACCAAATGATTGTATCTCACAAACCATGTAAGATGTTACTCGGCGATTTTCACATGATCATCTTTTGACTTTCGTAAAGAATATAATATGAACTTGTTTGAAGGGAAAGCTTACCAACACATATTTTGAGAAATATGTAAGCGAGTTAAAACTCATCTCGAAATCTCAAATGTGCATAATCGAATACTATATAGTAATACGACTTTTGAATCAATATAAGAGATAGAGTAGAAATATACTTTCCAAGTGATAGATGAGTTTTAGTCTCCACATACCTTTTGTTGATGAAGTTCCACAAGCTCTCCTTAGTAGTTCTTCGTCTTCAATTGATGAACGCCGTGAAGTCTAATGCTCAACTACACAATCTATCCTAGTCCGAGACATCACTATAAGTAGACTAGAAATCAAAACTTATAATTTTTATCACTAACATTGACAAACAAGCTTGAGATAGCAACGCTTGCGATTTCGACCGAGCAGTGCTTTAACAGATCACCTCCCCCCTCCCCATCCACGATCCTGCCATCTGTGGAGAAACAGGGGAAGTCCCTCTTTCATAATTCTTCCATGACGATTTACAAGTTCACGGATTGCACAATCCAATTAAAAGGAAAATTCGAGAGTTAGATGGTCAATTCACGTACCTCGTGCACATACCTCATTCCCAAGGGTCTCTTGGTCTCCATGCACTTCAATCGGACGCCATCTTTTTCTGTAAGTCCCGCCGACCGAGGCTAATTTATTCTCTTTTTAGATAAAAGAGAAATATGTAAGCGAGTTAATGTCAGCTCGAAATCTCAAATGTGTATAATCTAAAACTATATAGTAATACGAATTTTGTCTCAGTATAGGAGATAAAGTAGAAATAAAATTTCCAAGTGATAGATGAGTTTTAGTCTTCACATACCTTTTGTTGATGAAGTTCCACAAGCTCTCCTTAGTAGTTCTTCGTCTTCAATTGATGAACACAGTGAAGTCTAATGCTCAACTACACAATCTATCCTAGTCCGAGACATTACTATAAGTAGACTAGAAATCAAGACTTATAGTTTTGATCACTAACATTGATAAACAAACGCTTGCGAGTTCGACCGAGCAGTGCTCGAACAATCTCCCCTTTGTCAATTTTAGTGACAAAACTATCAATACATATGGATTACAAAATAAATAAATTTTGTAGCTTCTCATCCAAATGCTTGATCTCCTTGGTTCTTCAACATTACTCGAAATATTCGTCACTTCCAAGTACTCCAAAGATTCCAAATATGTTCAATTCAACATCATAGATGTTAAATATCCGTAGCAATAACAATGAGAAAACAATTGCTCTCAATCATTGTTATACAGTGTCATAGTATCGTTATACAATATCAAAGTTCAGTTGTATCACAACTTTGACAACAATAATATGGTGATATGTATCACCCCTCCTTATCCAATACTTCATCTCACAATGAAAACCACCCCTCCTCACATAATGATTCGTAAACCATATGTATTTGTAGTGTGAGATACATATTAATTCTCCCCCATTTTGTCAATATAAATTGGCAAAGGTACGAAAACTAGTGGAATCCTCATGAAATTTTCATAGAGATACTTCATGACCAAAAGAAAACAACATACCAACTTGTTTCGATGATTTCACATAGTTGAAACTTAGTGTATTCATCAATGAGTTTATAAAGATATAAGATAACACCTATAATATTCCGCACTCCCCACAAAGATTTGGCAATTAAGCACAAGTTCAATTAAGAACTCTCCACCATAAAATGTCATTCCCGAAAGAACAACAAGAGCGACCTTACTTTTATAAGAAAATAAGGATTTCTTCGGACATTGACAAATCACATGAAACATGAATTTGTATCCAAAAATCTCAATTGAATTAACCACAAGGAAATTGATCAATTCAATTTGTCATGCTCAACATAAGAGCACTTACGGAGCAACACAGTACATACACAAAGACGTGGATCCGGGAGAGACCAATACTGCGGAATAATCAAAGATTCATTCTATTTTGCATCACTATTTTCACAATGACATATAACAGACTTAATTTTTGTAAACAAAAGTTCATCCTATCTTTTATCAATATTTGCATAATGACATAAAAGGATTAACTTTTGTAATCAAAAGTTCATTCTATCTTTTATCAATACTTTCGTACGACATATAATAAAGTTAACTTTTGAACAAATATTTTAGCTAAACTTCTCATGAACTTAACACATTTACCAGTTTAATTGAAAGATAAAATTATTCAAGGCTAAAATACCATTAAATTCATTACAACTATCAAAAACAACAGTTTCAATAAGAAGTTCAACATAAATATCATAAGAAAGAGTTTGAACAAAATAAAGAGAAAGACACTAATCCAGATTGCGATAAAAATCCTCAGCAATATTAGATATTGATTCAGCTAGGTTAGGATGCACCGTCACAGCATGAGTCAACCGTCTCTCTAAGCACTCATTCCTTTGACGAAGATGAGTGACTTCAGGATTGGCATGTTTCTTCATTTTATTAATGTCTGTCTGGCTCAAAAGAGATGGAGTACCAACGCAAGTCTTAGACTGACCAATCTTAAATTGACTACAGATTCGGATAATGAGGCATGGAAAACCAGGATTTTTCTTCTGTGAGACCATGTGAATCATTTGACGAACAATTAATCCACAGAAATCAACCTCTTCACCAGAAACAAGATGGTACACAAACTCAACCAGAGTTCTGCTCCAAAGATTTTTGTTGATAGTACTTGGTATTAAGTTAGCCACGACCAATTTGCCAAAAATCTTCAAATGAAAGCTTATGTTATCCACATGGAGTTTGCTCTCAACCCAGGGAACATTCTTTCCTAGGAGCAGTTCGGACAACTGATTCTTATTTGATCTTTGACCTTCTGGTTGAGGAAAAACAAAAGAATGATGCAAAGGTAAGTCTAACAACTCAGCTATAACACCACGATTAAACTCAATCGGTGTTCCTTTGACCAGAATCTTGAAAGAGCAGTCGGTATTGTTCGGTGAATGAAGATTAGCATAAAATTCACAGGTCAACTCAGGATGTGATTCCCCCAAACCTTTATGAATATCACCCCATACAAACTGGTCCATGAACGTGTGAAATTCTGTTTCTTGAACCGACCGATTATATACCCTTTCCATGACAAAGTGTCCACTAGAGAGTTTATTATATCTGTCTGTGGCAGAGATGTTGATAAAGTTCATTTGACGACTAGCATCATAGTAAGGTTGTTGAACATCTATACCAACATCATCATCAACAAACTCATCATCACTGTCGAACAACCTCCTACTTGAATTGAACTGGGTACCCGAACTCTCACCACGATTCAATATTTTCCTAGACGCCATTAAAAACAAGGAGTGAAGAAGAACTTACCAAGTACATGAATAGTTGTTAATGTAAAGCTCCGTAATGAGAGAATTGAGGATACTCTTGTCAAAGGATTTTCTGTTGTCAACAAAGAGACAAAGAAAAGAAAAGAAAGAAAAGAAGGATTTGAGAGTTGGTAAATTCTTGGGAAACTTTTTCGTACTCGAACTACAGTGAATAAGAGGTGAAACTAATGGAGTGAGTTCTTACTCTTTTATATATCTCAAGGTGGTACATAAACCGTCACAACACGATTTTTGGACACAGTTTATACACATACAGGTTACAAGACCAGAGTACTTGAACCGTACATGTGTGGAAATGACTCGTTTGGTTTTTTAAACATCATATTTTTACAAATATGAGAAACAGAATTGGAGAAAAGCTCAACAACCCTTTAATGAGCACTTCATTGTGAACACAGGAGGAGAAATCCCTTGCACACCATGACACCAAGAGAGAGTTTCTTTCCAAAAAATCTTACTGCGTCCAGTATTGAGAGACCCAACGAACTGTCTTTACAAGTTTTTCAAAGAATTTAGAAAAGACAAAAAGTAAATTGTGTTTCTGATTTCTTCGTTCCCAACTTATAAGACACAGTTTCTGCAGATAATGTTTAGTACTGCACAGGAAAACTCTTTTGATAAAAGGAGACATCCTGACTTTCTCATAAGAGAGGTACGTAAAATTTTCTTGATAGGGTGTAACAGGGTTTGACTGATGAACAGAGTCAAGTTCAGAGACGGAACTGACTGATAAATGAGGTTTGGATACTTCTTGTATAATCTCCAACTTTTCTGATACACAGGAGACATGGGAATTACCCTTGCTGAAAAGAAGATCAATATTAACCTCAACATGAGAGTTATTCATCATAACTTTATTTAGCTTATCAAGAGACTCTTGCTCTCTCTGGAGATAAAAATCAATGTCAAGAGACAAGCTCCTAAGCCTTTTCTCAAGCCCTGTAAACATTTCTAGGGATTTTAAACCTGGTGGAGGTTTGGATAGTATTTCTTCTACAGATTTAACTAAATCGGTCATGGAAGAGAATTCTAAAATCCCTGGATCTGGTGGTGCATTTATTGAGATAACACATCTGTCCATATTCAGACCGCTACAAAAACAGACTTATAAGGTCTTAAATGTGTTTGTCTGCTCTGACACCAATTGAAAAAGCGGGAGTCTAACAACCACACCCAATATTTCGTTTGTCAATCTGAATAGACAAACTCCAATATACTTTCAAGAGAACCAACTAGACAGTCAGACTCAATCTATAGAAAAGTATATCAAAGAGTTTTATATCTCTGTTTCACAATGTAATCAGCATATCAAACAGATAGAAATCCGCGAGCCTGATTATTATGTGAAACAACTTGAACGGTACCAAAGACCAATGTTCAAGTGTTAATCAATTTATATCAACAACCAAAGGTTGGATTATCTAATTGATTGATCTCTACGCACAACCTGTGATATTTCAATTATATAACAAAATATAATGCGGAAAATAAATAACACAGACACCGGAATTTTGTTAACGAGGAAAATCGCAGATGCAAAAAAACCCCGGAACCTAGTCAAGATTTGAAAACCACAATGTATTATACCGCTATAAACACTAGACTACTACCAATGAACTTCAGACTGGAATGTATTCGAACCCTAATTAATCTCACACTGATTCAAGGTACAGTTGAGCTCCTTACGTCTCTGATCCCAGTAGGATACTACGCACTTGATTCCCTTAGCTGATCTCACCCACAACCAAGAGTTGTTACGACCCAAAGAATAGGACTTGATAAACAAATCTGTCTCACACAGAAAAGTCTATGGGAATAGATAAATCTGTCTCCCACAAAAATACCTATGAGTTTTGTTCCGTCTTTTGATAAATAAAGGTGTATAGGAACCAATTGATAAACCGTACTTATATTCCCGAAGAACAACCTAGTATTATCATTTACCTCAAAATGATCTTAATCATACGGTAGCGAAACAAGATATTGTGGAATCACAAACAATGAGATGAAAATGTTTATGACTACTTTTTATCTTTCCTATCGGAGAATCAATCTCGAGCAAATCTTAGAGAAGATAGTACTCAATACGATAAAACAGGGCAAGATCAGAACACGCAACTACAGAGAAAATAGTTGGGTCTGGATTCACAATCACAATGAAGTCTTTAAGTCGTTAACCCACAGGGTTTCGTGAAAAACCTAAGGTTAAAGGAGAATCGACTCTAGCTTATGCAACTAGTATCACACAGGAGGTGTGGAAATTAAGTTTTCCAGTTGTTAGAGTTCTCCTTTATATAGTTTTCAAATCAGGGTTTGCAATCTAAGTTACTTTGGTAACAAAGCATTCAATATTCACCGTTAGATGAAAACCTGATTAGATTCAAGCTAATATCTTTCAACCGTTAGATCGAACTTAGCTTGTTATACACAAATGAAATGTGCCCTCATTTAGGTTTAAGTAACCGTACATAAACGTGTACACCATGTTGGCTCAACAGTAGTTAACCAAGGTTAGCTATATGAACACTCTCAGATCAACCTTATTCATCTTAACCATAACTAGTTACAATGACTCAAATGAAACTAGTTAAATAGTTGTTCAATTGATTTATTCTCATAGAAGTACACAAGAACACAATTGAAGCAAAATCGGTTTGATTCACTCGAATCAATTCATGAACATTATAGCCACGGTTCGCAAAGAATGCATCTCTTAATATATAAATGTATTAGTTCATGAGCCAACTGATTTTAGAACTTTAACTACTCAAGTATGCATACGGGTACGCATACCGAAGTAGCCGGTCTGAGTTTGGGTTTGCCAGTATGCGAATGAGTACGCATACTTAAGTACACTTCCAAAAACTAGCAGAAATTCCCGGACCTATATCTTACGCAAGTATGCGTACTGGTATGTGTACTTGGTACACGAAATTTCACAACTACAAGTACGCATACGGGTATGCATACTTTAATTCTGGTCATGGATCATATACATACAAGAATGCACACTATGTTCATAATCCAATGATGGTTAAGTATTCTAAACTCTATTTCAATCATTGAAACTTTCTTAGAGGATGATAATAGCCGTTTTCACACACTATTAGCATCAAAGCAATTTTCAAGTTATTGAAATAATCATAACGAAACATTCCAAGTCTACACAAAATGATTGTATCACACAAACCATGTAAGATGTTACTCGGTGATTTTCACATGATCATCTTTTGACTTTCGTCAAGAATATAAGATGAACTTGGTTGAATCAAAATCTTACCAACACATATTTCGAGAAATATATAAGCGAGTTAATCTCAGCTCGAAATATCAAATGTGTATAATCGACAACTATATAGTAATACAACTTTTGTCGCAGTATAGGAGATAGAGTAGAAATAGACTTTCCAAGTGATAGATGAGTTTTAGTCTCCACATACCTTTTGTTGATGAAGTACCACACGCTCTCCTTAGTAGTTCTTCGTTTTCAATTGATGAACGTCGTGAAGTATAATGTTCAACTACACAATCTATCATAGTTGGTGTGCTTGGGAACGACACACAAAAGACTTGCAAGTATACAAGGCCAAGTTTTAGTATAGAGAGTAAGCAAGGGATTAGTACACAGGGAGTGGGAACATACAAGAAATTTTCCTAAGCTAGCAATGGAGACAAGGCACTATGGAAGTGAGCAAGGCAAAGTAATATGGCAATTGCAAAGAACCAAAACAGTTAACAAAGCAAAGATGACAAAACAGCATGGAACCAAGGCTGTGAGCCAAGGGCAGGGGTGAGTTTGTGCCCTGATTTCAATGCACAACAGGCTTCAAAATACAAGAAATAAACAGCAAGATAGCTAAGAAATTTAGTTGAGCAGGGAGCAAAATAAGACTGAAATTGTAAGTGACTGAAATAAGGTATTGTGGTCTAAGCTAAGGCTTAGAGTCCACCTTTGTGTCCTAGCCAAACAATGTGATCCTAGGTTGAGTTGAATATCCTATGCATACATCTAGAATGGGAGGAAAACTAATTTGCTCACTAGTTTGCCCCTAGCATTGACTGTCTTTTGACAGAACAATCAATCACAGGCACTATGAGCATTAGTCTCTTCCCATTGCTCAATCAAAACAATGCACTAAGGCTCTAACCTAGCATTCCACTATCAGACAGTGCACTGAGGTTTCATCTAAACCTCAGCTGCAACAATTTAGCTCATGCTCAACATATAAACAACATTAACATTCATCACATATGATAATAAGAGCAAATTCAAACAAAACATGACTGAAAATTTACAAAACAAATGAACCAACAGTTGAGGAACTGGCTAGTCCATTCCTCTTGGGTGAAGCTCTGGCTAATCCAGCATGGTTACAACACACACCCACACCTTCTATTTATACCCAGAATTCAAAATTAGGGTTTACAATGTTTTCCCCCAAATTCTCAAAATTAGGGTTAGATATTTTACCTAATTTGATGTGACAAATCACTCAAAACGGTCGACCCATTTCTTCTCTGCCTCTTCTGGTCCTTCTATGCCTTCAATTGACGCCTCTGCTGCTCTAATTGTTCCCTAGTTAGAGTTATTTTACTCACCCCAAAACCTAGGGTTTCAGTGGTTGTGAGATGGGGAAAATAACTAGGCTAGGGAGATGGGTTTGAGGTAGGGGAGGTGATGGTGGTTGAGACAGCGTCTCTGTGATGGTCGGGGAAGAAGGTGGAAGTGGTGAAGCTCGAGGTGGAGGCAGAGAGCAGTTCTGCCATGGTCGGGGAAGAAGAAGATGGGTTTTGGGGAAAATTGATTTGGGAAGAAGGAGATTTTTGTTTTAGGTCGATGGGTTCGATGGCTAGGGTGTTGAGCGGAATCATCTGAAGTTGATGCGCAGCGAGGTGATCCGTTGGATAATCACTTACTAATTGAATCGAACGGCACGATGTAAACAAGCTCTGAGCGACCGTTGGATTAAGTGATACAACGAAGCTGACGGCTCCAGATGGAGTTAGGTGCTGTAGTGTTAGACAGGAGTTTCAGACTTTGATGTACGGCGATGCTGCGACCGTAGGATGCTGAGATGATCCAATCTGACGGCTAGAAAGGGAAACGGGTATGGATATAGGAAATGGATTTGGGTGAGGGTTTTGGGCCTTGGGTATGCCAAGCCCATATCTTCTTTAAGAACAATTCTTCCTCTTCAATCCCACTTCTTGTTGATCCGGCTCTTGCAAACATCATTCTTCGCTTCCTCCTATCGAGAGTCTTTGCCGTTCCTTTGCTCTTTTCGCTCCGTGAGTTAACCAGGCTTTATTTAGTACCTAAAAATGCAAAATTAATTAAGAAAAGTATTTATTCTTGAAAACAATGAAAACACAGAATATGGGATAAAATGTAGAATTAATGCACAAAAGATGAGTTAAATGCCAAGAAAAATATATAGAAATATGCACTTTTTAGCACTCATCAAATACCCCCAAACCTGAATTTTACTTGTCCTCAAGTAAAACAAAACTAAGGAAATCCTACCTATACCACTGTCGCTGGTCTCTCGATTGCATTTAGCGAATGCAATAAGCCTTTTAAACCACTAAGTGTCCCTAGTGGACGAGTGAAGTCTCGTGAAGGTTTGCTTAGAACGTACCTACAAAGTTCTAGGTCAAAATATAAGCTCAGATTCCATCAAATGTGACATGTGCAAGTCAGTTTAAGCTCACAGCAAAATGGAGATGTCAATCTAGCTATCCAAGGCACAATCCTAGCACTGATAACAAATAAAGACATGTGATAAGAGTGTAAAGTGTATCTACACATGTGTAAAGAAAGATCGGATGTTATGACTACTAATCACCAAGAGATAGTTTCTCAGGCTAAGAACCAAGGTCGAAATCTAGCTAGCTGTCCGGACTTTACGAGAATTGTGAATGAGTTGGAGGTATTTCACAATTACTCGCGTTGTACATCAATGGCATACACCCTTCCTTGCTTATTACAATGAAACAACAAAATGACTATTTACATGACTCTTATTTACATTGACTACTCTTTTATTTTTGGAACAAGAGATGATGGAATTGATAAATACTTGATTGTTTTTTCATTTTTTTCATTCTTTTTTTTTTTTTTTTTTGATAAGAAACACTTTTGATACATATACAAAAGGAAACAAAAGATTACATGACACTTTGCAAGAGGTAGCCCTTTTTGATGCACCCAGTTAAATTCGATGGTTGTCTTTCTTAATGTAACCTCCACCTTCTATCCCAACCAACCAAAGAACAAGCTAGTCAAGTTTCGTTCAGTATTCTAAAGTGATTGGCAATCGTGACTTCCTATCAAACACCTTGAAGATCGAGGCTATACATGTATTGGTAGATCGTGCGCGTGCAAATTTCTTATCACTATGTGAATTGTGCTAGAATCAGGGTGCCTAAATATCTAGACTAAGACTCCTAATAATTACATATTTGCACAAGAGTCAACATTTCAAGGTAAATGAGCTCCATTTTTATGTTTTTTTTTATTTTAATTTTTTCATTTTTTTCAAAAAGAAGGAGTTCTTTTTTCAATTATGGCATATTATCAAAGTATCTACTTTTCACCCCCAAACCTAAACTAAACATTGTCCTCAATGTTTCAAAATATGAACAAAATTATAATACAACATATGAAGAGGATCATGTTGAGTGAGAAAAAGGAAAGAGAATACCCGATTTCGGCGAAAGCAATATTAGAACTCCGTTATTCAAGGCAAGAATCCAACATATGTCAGCCGAGATCATATTGGATTAGCAAAATATATACAAAAGGAACAAAAAGGTTTTTAAGAAATTTTATCTACTGGATTATATACAAAAATTCACCATACACTAACAATCTAAAGAGTTGAGGATCAACCCAAAAGACAAAGTGTAGAGGTTTCAACAGCTTCACAACATATAATAGGAAAGAAACGCAAGTGAAACTGTGAAACAAAATGAGCTACCCCCAAACCTGGATTTTTCAACGGAAAATTTTGGAAACAAAATCTCGCAGTTTTGGGGGTTCATCATGCACAAGGTCTAGCTCGAAATGAACTGTGCTAGGGACGGGCAAACATGCTAATTCCAACTGTGGCTCCTCAAAGATATTATACTTAGATGCAAAATAGTCCAAAAGGACTTGGGAAGCACACAGTTCCAAACCTAGATTAGGGACTCTCAGTAAAGTCGGTTTGACAATATGGGTACAAACCAAATCTAGGTTGGGTGGAAGGCCATCGGATTGTGACTTATGTAGGAAGATAGGCACATCATTATTAATCACATCAACATCTCCTAAGTCTTCTACAAGTGTCACAACATGCTCACCATGCTCACACAAATCAGAATCATCAACATCATCAGAAGAATTATTCTCATGCATCGGCAAATCAGTGGAAACATCACAACGTGACCCAGGTAGAGAATCAGACACAACAATTATATTTTCATGCATATTAGTGTCAACAGAAGATTCTATATTACTTAAGTCATCTTCATAGGACAGATGCACATGCTCAAAATCAGTATCAACATCACATGTACATGGAATACTAGAAGAAACATCATTCATGAAGGTCGAGGCAGAGAAGCCTAATGTATTTGAACCCAAAGGTTCCATAACATTTTCTAACATAACATCATAATCATCATCATGATAGGGATTTTGCAATCTAGGATAATTTTCAATCCTAAGGTCGGAGCTATGACAAGAATAAGACTCTAACTCATGGGGGTGACTCATACCATGTGGTGTTGTCCCTGTTTCCCTAACAGATTCCCATTGATGGGTTTTCTCTGCAATCTCAGCTAAAAATTTCCATGCATCATCCACAGATTTATCAAGAAATTTACCATTACACATAGACTCAACCATGGTTCGAGATTTAAAGTCTAGTCCCTCATAGAGGATGACGACAAGTCTCCACTTCTCAAATCCATGGTGCGGACATTCGCTCAACAAATCATTAAAACGTTCAAAATAGTGAAAAACAGTTTCCTCATCCAATTGGACAAAACAATTGATACTTTGACGAATAGCGATGGTCCTATGATGTGGAAAGAATTTTTTGAAAAATAGATCTGTGAGTTGGTCCCAAGTGTTGATTGATTGTGGTCTCAAACCGTAAAACCATGTTTTGGCCCTTTCCTTTAGAGAAAATGTAAACAAACGCAATTTCAGAGAGTCTTCGGACATATGATCAGGTTGCATAGTCCGACAAATTTGTTCAAACTCTCTTACATGAGTATAGGGGTTCTCAGAATCGAACCCTCGAAATATAGGAAGTATTTGTATCATGCTTGCATTTATTTTAAAAGGGTTATTGGTTTGAGGTAATACAATACATGATAATGGAATTTTTATTGTCGGATACATGTATTCATGGAGAGCACGAGGTTGGCCCATATTGAAAAGACACAAAGCCCACTATTTGGTTTTAATGGGTTTGGATTTTTGGGAAAATTTTGGTTTTAATGTGGTTTTGAAAATTTGGTTTTTGGGAAAATTTGGTTTTGAAATAGGAGCAAATTTTTTTTTTTTTTTTTTTTTTTGAACTTAGCCTAGCATAAATTATCACACCCCACAAAAGAAAATAAAAACAACAATAAATAATTACAAGCCCATAAAAGAAAAATAAAAGAAAATAAAAATAAAAATAATTATTACAAGCCCAAATTAAAAATAAATTACTTATTACATACCCAAATTGAATATTTAATGGGGCCCAAGTGGGTTACTCATGGTTTAGGCTTACTTGGTTAAGGAGGGAAGCCTAGTTAGGCTTTTGTTCCCTTTGGTTGCACTAGCCCAGTTGGGCTTTAGGATCGTCCTAAGCAGCTCACGCCCAAGCCCAGCAACAGTTGGAGTTGGTTCAGCAACACGAGCCCAGGAGGATCAGCTGCGAAGCCCAGGAGCAGAAGATCAAGAGCCCAGCAACAGAAAAAGGCAGAGCCCAGCAGCAGCAGGTGGCTAAGCCCAGTTGCAAAGTTTGGCGAAGCCCAGCAGACCACCACCAGTGAAGCCCAGCAATGAAACGCAGCTTCAGTTGGCAGCCCAGTTGCTTTGGCTTGGCAGCAGCAGGCTTGGTTCACCAGCTCCAGCAACAGCAGCAGCCAAGGTTCCAGCAGCAGCAGCAGCTCAGGTGGCCAGCAACACAGCTCTGCAGCAACTCAGTGGCACCTGCAATGATAGTGATGAAGCTCAGACAACTCAGTGCAATGATTGCAGGTCAGGACAGCAAAGGAAATCAGCAGCAGCAAGCACCACTCCCCGGCAGCGGCGCCAAAAACTTGGTGTGCTTGGGAACGACACACAAAAGACTTGCAAGTATACAAGGCCAAGTTTTAGTATAGAGAGTAAGCAAGGGATTAGTCCACAGGGAGTGGGAGCATACAAGAAATTTTCCTAAGCTAGCAATGGAGACAAGGCACTATGGCAGTGAGCAAGGCAAAGTAATATGGCAATTGCAAAGAACCAAAACAGTTAACAAAGCAAAGATGACAAAACAGCATGGAACCAAGGCTGTGAGCCAAGGGCAGGGGTGAGTTTGTGCCCTGATTTCAATGCACAACAGGCTTCAAAATACAAGAAATAAACAGCAAGATAGCTAAGAAATTTAGTTGAGCAGGGAGCAAAATAAGACTGAAATTGTAAGTGACTGAAATAAGGTATTGTGGTCTAAGCTAAGGCTTAGAGTCCACCTTTGTGTCCTAGCCAAACAATGTGATCCTAGGTTGAGTTGAATATCCTATGCATACATCTAGAATGGGAGGAAAACTAATTTGCTCACTAGTTTGCCCCTAGCATTGACTGTCTTTTGACAGAACAATCAATCACAGGCACTATGAGCATTAGCCTCTTCCCATTGCTCAATCAAAACAATGCACTAAGGCTCTAACCTAGCATTCCACTATCAGACAGTGCACTGAGGTTTCATCTAAACCTCAGCTGCAACAATTTAGCTCATGCTCAACATATAAACAACATTAACATTCATCACATATGATAATAAGAGCAAATTCAAACAAAACATGACTGAAAATTTACAAAACAAATGAACCAACAGTTGAGGAACTGGCTAGTCCAGTCCTCTTGGGTGAAGCTCTGGCTAATCCAGCATGGTTACAACACACACCCACACCTTCTATTTATACCCAGAATTCAAAATTAGGTTTACAATGTTTTCCCCCAAATTCTCAAAATTAGGTTAGATATTTTACCTAATTTGATGTGACAAATCACTCAAAACGGTCGACCCATTTCTTCTCTGCCTCTTCTGGTCCTTCTATGCCTTCAATTGACGCCTCTGCTGCTCTAATTGTTCCCTAGTTCGAGTTATTTTACTCACCCCAAAACCTAGGGTTTCAGTGGTTGTGAGATGTGGAAAATAACTAGGCTAGGGAGATGGGTTTGAGGTAGGGGAGGTGATGGTGGTTGAGACAGCGTCTCTGTTATGGTCGGGGAAGAAGGTGGAAGTGGTGAAGCTCGAGGTGGAGGCAGAGAGTAGTTCTGCCATGGTCGGGGAAGAATAAGATGGGTTTTGGGGAAAATTTATTTGGGAAGAAGGAGATTTTTGTTTTAGGTCGATGGGTTCGATGGCTAGGGTGTTGAGCGGAATCATCTGAAGTTGATGCGCAGCGAGGTGATCCGTTGGATAATCACTTACTAATTGAATCGAACGGCACGATGTAAACAAGCTCTGAGCGACCGTTGGATTAAGTGATACAACGAAGCTGACGGCTCCAGATGGAGTTAGGTGCTGTAGTGTTAGACAGGAGTTTCAGACTTTGATGTACGGCGATGCTGCGACCGTAGGATGCTGAGATGATCCAATCTGACGGCTAGAAACGGAAACGGGTATGGATATAGGAAATGGATTTGGGTGAGGGTTTTGGGCCTTGGGTATGCCAAGCCCATATCTTCTTTAAGAACAATTCTTCCTCTTCAATCCCACTTCTCGTTGATCCGGCTCTTGCAAACATCATTCTTCGCTTCCTCCTATCGAGAGTCTTTGCCGTTCCTTTGCTCTTTTCGCTCCGTGAGTTAACCAGGCTTTATTTAGTACCTAAAAATGCAAAATTAATTAAGAAAAGTTTTTATTCTTGAAAACAACGAAAACACAGAATATGGGATAAAATGTAGAATTAATGCACAAAAGATGAGTTAAATGCCAAGAAAAATATATAGAAATATGCACTTTTTAGCACTCATCAATAGTCCGAGACATTACTATAAGTAGACTAGAAATCAAGACTTATAGTTTGGATCACTAACATTGACAAACAAGCTTGAGATAGAAACACTTGCGAGTTCGACCGAGCAGAGCTCTAACATATTTTTTTTTACCAGGCATCATGTAAGGGGGAGTGAATTATTTTATATAGATTGCAAAAGTAGTATGTATTGACTAATGAGGAGAACATATCACCATAATATTCCTTCAAAATTGTGGTGCAACTGAATTTTGAGGAAGGTAACAATACAATATATATGTATAACGACTAATAAGTAGAGGGTATTTACCATATTCTGTAAACAACTCTTATTGAACATTCTCATAAGTTGTTATCGCTACATATGTTCAACAACAAAGTGCTGAAGGAACACATGATAAACATTAGAATAACTTGAAGTACGAATAATTCAAGACGTGTGTTTAAGAACCAAGGAAATCAAGCATAGTGGATTGAGCTGAAATTTTATTTATTGTATCCATATGTATTGAATAGTTTTGACACTAAAATTGACAAAGGGATATTGTTAGACCATTGCTCGGTTGAACCCACACGTTTTGCTATCTCAAGCTTGTTGTCAATGTTAGGTGATCAAAACTATATCTTGTTTTCTAGTCTACTAAGTCAAGTTTCAGATAGTCTAGAATTGTAGTTGAGTATCAGAGATCACCTTTGAAGACTGAAGATCGACGAAGACATTTTGGAGAACTTCTGTATCAGGTATGTGAAGACTGAACCATCTATACCATCATTCTATTTGTTGATACTATGTCGTATGACTTGTAGATTAATAAAGAAGATGTTTCGAGTCAATCTTGTCTTGTGAAAAATCTTGAAATATGATTAGCGATTGGGTGTCCAAAAGTCCTTAACAATATTAGTTCTATGATTAATTTTTGGATCAATTGAAAATTGCATATGCAAATGATTTTATCACTTGAAAATGTTTCAAACATCAAAAGAGAGAAATATGAACTTACTGAATTTCTAATCAGGGTAGGTTGGCGAAATTAGTTTGCAAACCATAGATATCTGAAATTCAGAAATACAGTGAAAAGACGAGGGTGCCCAAATACACCACAATATTTTTGTTTCAACCTATAATTCCTCTTAGCGAGTGTGATCGTCTGTGGACAAAGTCGAGACAATGCAACAACTTCGGTATTCACACTTTGTGTGATTGTCTATGGATACGAGATCGAGGCAATACGACTACCAAAGTGTGATACTTGATAATATGTTCGGACTTAACCAAACTTTATAGGATCACTATCAAGTATATCGTAGTTAACGTAAAGTGTAATTTACTTGAAATTATATAGAGAAATATAATTGCGGAAAACAAAAGTAAATCACACAGCAAAATTTTGTTAACAGGGAAAACTGCAAGCGCAAAAAAAATCATGGACCTAGTACAGAATTGAATACTCTCAGAATTAAGACGTTATGCAAAATCTACACCAACTTCGTATAGTTGAGACCAAGCAACTACCCCTAGTTCACTTAGTTTCCTCAGTATCCTTGCGCTTCCGACTTCGAAGGTCACGCACTGGTACAATTCATTTGGATCGTATTCCAAATAGCAAAGGAACAACGAATCTGTTTGGTAACAACTCTATTGATTCTTTCCAAGATAAAGATATCTCAAGTCATACGCAAAGGCTCTTCTGTTTAAACTAATAAATTCTTTTGCCTGGTTAGATCAATCTATCCAATAACTACCAAAGCAATTAAGTTTAGATTTGCAATCAATCAGTATAGATCTCAACGAGAAACTATAAAGTGATTCCGATCTCACGCAACTAATCAATCGAATAAATCCGATTCTTGTTGGATCCTAGCTGATCAAGGTTTGTGCACACACAAAGATATGAGAACTAATAAGAAATCTTCTTCGTCTTCGAATCTTCTTTAATCTTCAATAATAACCTGCGTAACACCACTTGAATCTCTTGTGATCAATCACACGCAGAACGGAGTCTGTTAACAATGGATTATCACAAGATGTATTTAGATCTAATAATAGCTCTAAGGATCCCGTCGATACTTCGATCTAGTTTGAGTGAATCTTATTTCAGAAGAGAAGATTCTCAAGAATAAACAAACTAGGTGCAATCAAAGTCTCAACAACCGTTAGTCAATCAAATCAATCGAAAACTAATAAAATGCAATTATCTAATTTCCCACCAACGGTACTCGAGCTTCTTGATCCCACTGAAGTCTTTAAACGAGCGGTCGTAAGAGATTTCACCTAATTAGGATACTTTCCTCTTCGAATAGACGACTCCACTAGAAACAACAAGAAATGAAGTTTGCCTAGCTCTTAGGATAGTTTGATAGAAATGAAAACTTAGGTATTTAAAGACCAATGATGTTTGGACATCAAGGAATTTCCAAAACCGAAAATAGTCTCAAGATATGCAATGAATGGCAAAATTCGATTTTCTTAATTCCAGTAAATATTTGTCCAATATTTCTGAAATCTCTCAATGTAAAATCTCCAATTAATAAATGCACATTACTAAGTTTTATTCTCTAGAGATATGCATTTAATTGCTGGCACATAAAACCAAAAACCTTAATTAAAAGATTCTCAATTTATTTTAGCACAGGATCTCCTTGAGTACTAAGGAATATCTTTGAACAATAAATGATAAGAGTTATTGCTCGTTTTCAAAGTATGTTGACATCTTTTCACTGTAAATCCTTATTCATATCTACATGCATTTATATTATTGGAATCAGTTATACCACACTTCCAAACAATTTTAGAATTGGTTGACCTGTATTCCAAGATAATTATGTGATTGATCAAATATCAAATCACGTACCTGGGTTTGGTTCTACCAATCACAAGGATCGATTATACCTTAAAATGGAAATACTTGTGATCGGTCAAACAAGTTACCAGGACCGGTTACATAAGTACCAGGATCGGTTTCATATTCCCACGGTATTGCTTGTGATCGGTCACACAAGTTACCAGGACCGGTTGCACCAGTTACCAGGACTGGTTACCAATTACAAGGATCAATTACACAACTCTGTGATCGGTCACACCAATTACTAGGATCGGTTAAACCAATTACTAGGATTGGTCACACCAATTACAAATATCGACCATACCATCACATGGTGATTGCTTAGGATCGGTTACACCAATTAATAAAAACCATTCATACCAAATCATAAGTCATGCATTGTGATTAGTTATACCAAGATACATAACATAGTTACGGTCGGTTCTACCATCTCACACATATTGGTCATCCAAAGATTTGCAATGAATATCCTAACCGTTAAGCCTAATGATTTCCTTTTCGATTCACGAAACAAGTTCATGAATGTACTTCCTTTAAACGAATGTAAAAACATTGTTTCTTAGGATGAAATCTTCACCATAACCCATTCACATAATTATACCAGGATATACAAGATTATGTCGATGTCATATCTACGAAGTTCAAAATATAAGCGTTATACTTCGTAGTCTAATTCCCTAATACTATGATCATACAATTATGACCATGTAATATCAATAGAGTATTATACAATATGTAAAATATATACAGCTTCCCAGTTATGTTTTCAATATAGTACGACTTGAAAGATACGTTAGGAATGAAACAGTTCAAATAAATATTACTAACCTCAAGTGGAAGGATGATGTCGTTGTTGTAGTTCGCTACTTCTTCACATTCTTCAGATATTCAGCGTAATACTTGTATGTCTCAACATTCCTATACTTTCTAGTCTGACCTAAACGAAGGTGACTCTAATATATAATCAAGCGACTTTAGATGAGTTTTGACACTATAAAATATGACAACCAAACTTGACATACCAACGCTTGGTGAGTTCAACTGAGCTATGATCTAACATACAAGAAGGTTGGCGAACCAGTTTACATACCACAAGTTCAGTTGGAAATAGCTCACGAACCCAGTTGACGAACCATAGTTGATAGGGCTGGAAACAACACTATATTTATCTAACTGCAAGTGCACAGTGTCTAAAGCAACACATGGCAAGCATAGGTCAGTTCTACAGGGACTTGGAGGAATATTTGCTAATTTTTTCTAAACTTGCTTGTTAACTGGTCTTCCTAAGGGGCAGTGATGATGAAACAGTGAGAAAAGATGATTTTGTGGTGTTATGAACACCACTGATTGGTGAGGAGTGAGCAGTAGCAAGGGGGAAATAAAGAGATCAAATGGAAACAACAGCAAATGTAAACAGGGAGATTGAGTAAATAATGAGAAGAGTACTAGGGCCTTTGATTCCACCACTAACTTACACTACTTGTTCTGCTCCTAACACTAACCTTGTCCTTATAACTGATAATAAGAGGGATGTCAATCCTCTGCATATCTAAGGTCAATTTGAGATGGATGATTCAATCACAACTAAGGTAATTCTCCTAAGTATTAACTGTCTTTTCAAGGCACAGCTAATCAAAAGGTTCATATATGCTGTTAAACATGAGTTGCAGTTCTACAACACAGAATAATTCTAACTACAATGGATGCATTACATACACTGTGAAAGTTAAGTGTTGAAGTCCTAGGACTAAATTTCATCCTAAACAATTAATCATAACAAGGTTATTGTCAAAAACATGAACAACAAATAGCAAATTAGGACTTCATCTCAACCCTAGCAAGAGGAATTAGAACATTAAAACAGAAATTGAAAATCAAACAGAGAATTAAAATTGCATTGACATTGAAGTTCAAACAGAAATTAAACTACATAAAACCACTAATTGGTGGTAACTCGGCTAACCCAAGCACCTAGGGTTGAGCTCTGGCTAACCCAGGCATACCCTCACACACAAACCTAATATCTATTTATAGTACAAGAAATCCCCAAATTTTACAAACCCTAAATGAAAATCCCCAAATCAGAAAAATTAGGGTTTCGAAAATAACCACTAAAAAATCAATACTTTCCTGAAATCTGCTCGACCCATACTTGTACTTCTCTTCCTCTTCTGTTATTGTCTGCTCGATCAACTCCTCTACAACTGTGATGAAACCCTAGTTTCATCTCTCTCTTGATTGTAGCACCTAGTGTATGTGGGTGCTAAGAACGAGAAAGAGAGGCAACTAGGGAATGGGTTTATGGGGTTTTGGTGATGGACGGGGTATGGAGATGGTGGCGCAGCGGGTGAAGGGATGGAGTTGCAGACTATTGTCGGGGGAAGAAGAATGAAATTTGGGGAAGAGAAGATCGATGGGAAGAAGGGAAGGGAGTGTTTGGGTGAAGGGTATAGGTTCCGATGCTAGGGTGTGAAGCGGGGATAGCGAACTTTGATGCACAGCGAGTAAAGAGCGTTGGATGATCCCATATAGATTGAATCGAACGGCTACGATGGAGAGATATGTAGCGACAGTTGGATTATGAGATACAACAAAACTGACGGCTCCAGATGGAGTTAGGTACTATGGTGTTTGACAGGAGCTTCGGATTTTGATGCACAATGATGAGGCGGTCGTTGGATGATGAGATGGATCCAATCTGACGGCTCTCATGGAAATGGGTATGGATAATGGATTTGGGTAAGGGTTTTGGGCCTTGGGTATGCCAAGCCCATATCTTCTTTAAGAACAATTCTTCCTCTTCAAGCCCACTTCTAATTGAACCGGCTCTTGCAAACATCATTCTTCGCTGCCTTTCTGCGGGAGTCTTTGCCGTTTCTTTGCTCTTTTCGCTCTGTGAGTTAACCAGGCTTTATTTAGTACCTAAAAATGCAAAATTAATTAAGAAAAATATTTATTCTTGAAAACAACGAAAACACAGAATATGGGATAAAATGGAGCGTCAGTGCACAAATGATGAGTTAAATGCCAATAAAAAGGTGCAAATATATACAATATTTGGCACTCATCAAATACCCCCAAACCTGAATTTTACTTGTCCTCAAGTAAAACAAAACTAAGGAAATCCTACCTATACCACTGTCGCTGGTCTCTCGATTGCATTTAGCGAATGCAATAAGCCTTTTAAACCACTAAGTGTCCCTAGTGAACGAGTGAAGTCTCGTGAAGGTTTGCTTAGAACGTACCTACAAAGTTCTAGGACAAAATATAAGCTCAGATTCCATGAAATGTGACATGTGCAAGACAGTACAAGCTCACAACAAGATGGAGATGTCAATCTATCTATCAAAGGCACAATCCTAACACTGATAACAAATAAAGACATGTGATAAGAGTGTAAAGTGTATATACACATGTGTAAAGAAAGATCGGATGTTATGACTACTAATCACCAAGAGATAGTTTCTCAGGCTAAGAACCGAGGTCGAAATCTAGCTAGCTGTCCGGAATTTACGAGAATTGCGAATGAGTTGGAGGTATTTCACAATCACTCGCGTTGTACATCAATGGCATACACCCTTCCTTGCTTATAACACAAAAACACAAAAGATGACTCTTTACATGACTCTTATTTACATTGACTACTCTCTTTTATTTTTGGAACAAGAGAGGATGAAATTGTTAAATACTTGATTTTTTTTATTTTTATTTTTTTTTGAAAAAAATATTTACAACATGGTAACTCTTTTGATACATAAGCAAAAAGTAACAAAAAATTACATGACACTTTGCAAGAGGTAGCCCTTTTTGATGCACCCAGTTAAATTCGATGGTTGTCTTTCTTAATGTAACCTCCACCTTCTATCCCAACCAACCAAAGAACAAGCTAGTCAAGTTTCGTTCAGTATTCTAAAGTGATTGGCAATCGTGACTTCCGATAGAACACCTCAAGGATGAGGCTATACATGTATTGGTAGATCGTGCACGTGCAAGTTTCTTATCACTATGTGAATTGTGCTAGAATCAGGGTGCCTAAATATCTAGACTAAGAATCCTTGTGTTTACATACATGCACAAGAGTCAACATTTCAAGGTAAATGAGCTCCATTTTTATGTTTTTTCAATTTTTCAATTTTTTATTTTGATTTTTTCATTTTTTTTTTCAAAAGGAAGGAGGAGTTCAGTTTTCAATTATAGCATGTTATTGGGTTATATACTTTTCACCCCTAAACCTAAACTAAACATTGTCCTCAATGTTTCTATTGATAAACAGATTTATAATTTTAACATAACAGGAGAACATGTTAAGTTTTGAGAGAAAGGAAAGAGATTACCCGATTTGACGAAAGAAAAAAACGAACTCCATTATTCATGGTTAGAATCCAACGTATTTCAGCCGCGATCACCATGGAGTAGCAAAATATATACAGAAATGGAAAAAGAAATCAAGTCAAAGTGACTCAACCTGAAGATTTTGAATCTTCAGGATTATGTACAAAAATTCACTATATACATAAAGTCTAAAGAGTTGAGGATCAACCCAAAAGACAAAGTGTTGAAACATAGACATTTTCAAAACACTAAAATTGGACTGAAATGGAAGCGAGAGTGAACAACCAAATGAGCTACCCTTAAACCTGGATTTTACACTAGATATACTATTGGATACAAAATCTGGCGGTTTTGGGGGTTCATCATGCACAAGGTCTAACTCGAAATGGACTTTGTTAGGGACGGGCAAACATGCATATTCCAACCGTGGCTCCTTAAAAGTATTGTATTTAGATGCAAAATAGTCCAAGAGGACTTGAGAGGCACAGAGTTCCATTCCTAGGTTGGGAATTTTCAGAAAAGTTGGTTTAAAATTTTTGTTACAAACCAAATCTAGGTTGGGTGGAATAATCTCAATCTGTGACTTAGGCAAGAAGGTGACATCTAAGTTTCTCACATGCATGAGATCAAAAGTACCAATATTATCAGTCACATCAGCATTTTCTAAATCATAATAAAGTTGTGTAGCATGCTCATCATCACAAAACAATTTCACAAGTCCAAATTCAGAATCATGGTTATCCGAAATATCCAAATTAACATCAAAAGAAGCAATATATTGTGGCTTAGGTATGGAATCAGACACATCAACTATATGTCCATGCATAGGATCATTAGTGTCAACAGAAGATTCAACATTACCTAAGTCATGCTCTTCACAGGATAACTGCACAATATCTAAATCAGTAGCCTCATCACATGTATATGGAATACTAGAAGAAACATCATTCATGAAGGTCGGGGTAGAAAAGTCTAATGTATTTGAACCCAAAGGTTCCATAACATTTTCAGCATAGACATGTTCTTCTAACATAACATCATCATCATCATCATCATCACAAATACATGAAAATCCTACTTTGTCAAAACCATTAATGTTTTCCGCCCATACATCTGCCTCTAAAATAGGTGAATATGGATTGACATTTTCAGCAATAGGGTATGAAACACTATATCCAGAATTAAGCTCATTGGGAAAATCAACATCTGACTCATGGTGATTACCCATATCATGTGGCATGGTCCTAGTTTCCCTATTGGTTTCCCACTGATGGGTTTTCTCTGCAACTTCAGCTAGAAATGACCATGCATCGTCCACAGTTTTATCAATGAATTCACCATTACACATACATTCAACCAAGGCTCGAGACTTAAAGTCTAGTCCCTCATAAAGAATGGCGACCAATCTCCACTTCTCGAGGTCATAGTGAGGAAACTCAAACAACAAATCATTAAACCGTTCAAAATAATGAAAAAGTGTTTCTCCATCTAACTGGACAAAACAATTAATACTTCGACGAATAGAGATGGTCCTATGATGTGTAAAGAAATTTTCGACAAATTGATTTGTGAGTTGGTCCCAAGTGGTGATTGACTGCGGTCTCAGACTGTAAAACCATGTTTTAGCCCTTTCCTTTAAAGAAAATGTAAACAAGCCCAATTTCAAAGAGTCTTCGGATATATGGTCAGGTTGTAAAGCCCGGAAAATTTGTTCAAACTCTCTTAATGATTATAGGGATTCTCAGAATCGAACCCTCGAAATATAGGAAGTATTTGTATCATGCTTGCGTTTAGTTCAAATGGGCCATCAGTCTGCGGTAAGACGATACATGATAACTGACTTATTCTGTTAGGGTACATGTATTCATGGAGACTACGAGGTTTATTCACACACTCGCCCATTTTTCAAAAATTTTGGTTATAATGGGTTTTGAAAATTTGGTTTGAAAGGGTTTTGAAAAGAAAGTTTGGTTTTAGGAATGGGAGCAAAATTTTGGTTTTTGAATGGGAGAAAACTTTTGGTTTTAATTTTGGGAGCAAGCCCACATTGGTGGAAGAATGCGCAGCCCAATAAGAAGTTTGAAAATAGCTCACATGGAAGTTTGAACAAGAGCCCAATTGTCTACAAGATATGCGGCCCAGCAGGAGAAATTTGCACGGCCCAGCAGGAATTTGAAATGAAGCCAGCTCTGTTTTTGAACAAAAGCCCAGCTTGTTAGGTTTTAACTGAAGCCCGTCGAGAAAATTTTGAAAAAACAGCCCAACCGTTTTTTTGAAAAATTAGGAGCCCAACAGTCCCTTTTGAAGGTCCAGTTGGGTTTTAAAAACTTGTTTAGGAACTCAGTTGTTGGGTTTCAAACTTTTGTGGGTTTTTGAAATTGGAAATTTTGAAATGAATAGGCCTAAAATCTATTGTTCAGTGGGTTTGAACCCAGCTGACGAATTTTGTTTCTGAGTACAAAGCTCAGCAGTTGTTCACAATTATAGGCTCACTATTCAGTCAAAATGAAGCCCAACAAAACTTGTCTTAAAACAGTAAGCCCACTGTTAAGTTAAATTACAGGCCCACAAATTGTCTAAAACATTCATGCCCACAAGCTGGGTTTTCTTAATGGGTTTAGGCTTACTCTGTTTAGCACAGCCCAGCTGCTCTGTTTTTAGTTGCACAGCCCAGTTGGGCCTTGTTCTTTTCCTTAGCTTGTGTAGCCCAGCTGTGTTTTGGTCTAGCCACAGCAGCAGCAGACAACAACACCACAACAACTCAGCAACAGTAACAGGCTCCAGCAGCAACACCAGCAGCAGCAGCACCACAACACAACAACAACAACAGCAACAACAAAAACACAGCACAGCTCCAGCAACAGAAGCAACAATTCAGTTCAGCAGCAGAGCAACAGGAACAGCTTCAGCAACAGCAGCCCAGCAGCTCCAGCAAGGCAACAACAACAACAGCAGGGGCAACAGCTTCAGCAACAGCAGCTGCACCACAGGGAAAATAGAAGGTAAGACAGTAGCTCAGTGAACAGCTATGACAAGCCCAAAAAATAGCAAGTATGCCTCTACCGAGTCCCCGGCGGCGGTGCCAAAAACTTGGTAGGACTTGAAAGAGTACCTACGACTATGTCAAACTGCAAGTGCACAGTGTCTAAAGCAACACGGGGCAAGCACAGGTCAGTTCCACAGGGACTTGGAGGAATATTTGCTAATTTTTTCTAAGCTTGCTTGTTAACTGGTCTTCCTAAGGGGTAGTGATGATGAAACAGTGAGAAAAGATGATTTTGTGGTTTTATGAACACCACTGATCGGTGAGGAGTGAGCAGTAGCAAGGGGGAAATAAAGAGATCAAATGGAAACAACAACAAATGTAAACAGGGAGATTGAGTAAATGATGAGAAGATTACTAGGGACTTTGATTCCACCACTAACTTACACTACTTGTTCTGCTCCTAACACTAACCTTGTCCTTATAACTGATAATAAGAGGGATGTCAATCCTCTGCATATCTAAGGTCAATTTGAGATGGATGATTCAATCACAACTAAGGTAATTCTCCTAAGTATTAATTGTCTTTTCAAGGCACAACTAATCAAAAGGTTCATATATGCTGTTAAACATGAGTTGCAGTTCTACAACACAGAATAATTCTAACTACAATGGATGCATTACATACACTGTGAAAGTTAAGTGTTGAAGTCCTAGGACTAAATTTAATCCTAAACAATTAAGCATAACAAGGTTATTGTCAAAAACATGAATAACAAATATCAAATTAGGACTTCATCTCAACCCTAGCAAGAGGAATTAGAACATTAAAACAGAAATTGAAAATCAAACAGAGAATTAAAATTGCATTGACATTGAAGTTCAAACAGAAATTAAACTGCATAGAACCACTAATTGGTGGTAACTCGGCTAACCCAAGCACCTAGGGTTGAGCTCTGGCTAACCCAGGCATACCCTCACACACACAAACCTAATATCTATTTATAGTACAAGAAATCCCCAAATTTTACAAACCCTAAATGAAAATCCCCAAATCAGAAAAATTAGGGTTTCGAAAATAACCACTAAAAAATCAATACTTTCCTGAAATCTGCTCGACCCATACTTGTACTTCTCTTCCTCTTCTGTTATTGTCTGCTCGATCAACTCCTCTTCAACTGTGATGAAACCCTAGTTTCATCTCTCTCTTGATTGTAGCACCTAGTGTGTGTGGGTGCTAAGAACGAGAAAGAGAGGCAACTAGGGAATGGGTTTATGGTGTTTGGTGATGGAGGGGGTATGGAGATGGTGGTAGGCTTCTAAAAAGACCTACAAACTAATACCGCAAGTGCACGGTGTCGATTGAAGCTAATGTGAAAATACGGGTCGATCCACAGAGACTTGGGGTGTTATGAAGTTTTCCTAGCTATCTCTAACTGCTAACAGAGCATGAATGGACTGAAATGAGAGCTGTGAGAAGTGAACAAAATCAGAACTAACAGTTATAGCAAAAGTGAAAATATGAAAATTAAAATTTGAAAACAGGACATGAAAGAAAATTAACAAGAACAGGACATGGAAGATGTGAATGTGGATGGGAATGAAGTGTATGGAGATGGATGAGAATTCTCTTTCACCTAGCTAGTTAGCCTAGGATAAATCCTTGTCATGTGACTAGTTAACTACCTAAAGTCCTTGGATTAACCCCTAGCATTGCCTATCTGATTAAAGCATAAACAATCACAGGTCATTTAGGTTTCTAGGTCTCTAACTAATATGGCTGGTTAATCCCTTAGAACTACCACTGACCCCTAGCATTAGTGGTCTTCTTACTACACCACTAATCACAAGTCAGTTGAGCTTTTAGGAATCTAACTAGCCTAAGCTATTTTGAGTTCAACAAAAACTAACCTAATGGCTAACCATCATGGCTTAAGGGTCTTCTCACCCTAGTGTGGATTCAGAACAAGTTTAACATAATAAATATTTGAAATTGAAATTAACTGAATTATGAAATTGAAATTGAAACAACAACATGAAATTAACCCAATTAGGGGGTTTCTCGGATGACCCAAGAACCCTTTAAACATTCTACATCAGTTTCTATTTATAGCTTACATCAAATCCCTAATTTCACAAAACCCTAAATTTGCAAACCCTAACTTTTGGGGAAAATCAAATTCGACATACCCATGTGTAAATTGGCTTCGACCCATGCTTCTTGATGTCCCTCTGGTGCTCTTCCTGCTCCAACTGATGTACTGCAACCCTAGCTCGAGTTGTTTCATCAACTCCACACCGAGGGTTCAGAGAGATGTGGGTTTGAAAAAGCAACTAGGCTAGAGGGTTGGGGAAAGTGATGGTGATTGAGGTGGTGTCGGGGTATGGAGATGGTAGTGAGGCAGAGGGTGGCAGTGGACATGGAAGAGAGGCAGGAGCAGAGCTCGACTGCAACTGTCGGGGGAAGAAGAAGGTTTTTGGGAAAAAAAGATTTGGGGAAGAAGAACTTGTTTGGGTGAAGTCGATGGATTTGGAGATGCGGTGTGAGGCGGGTTCATCAAAGTTTGATGTCAGCGACTGAAAAGCGACGGATCAACAAACTAGATGGAATCGAACGGCATCAGGGATACGGGATTAAGCGACCGTTGGATTGCGAGATACAACGAAGCTAACGACTCCAGATGGGGTTAGGTACTATGGTGTTTGACAGGAGCTTCGGATTTTGATGCACAATGATGAGGTGGCCGTTGGATGATGAGATGGATCCAATGTGACGACTCTCATGGAAATGGGTATGGATAATGGAAATGGATTTGGGTAAGGGTTTTGGGCCTTGGGTATGCCAAGCCCATATCTTCTTTAAGAACAATTCTTCCTCTTCAAGCCCACTTCTCGTTGATCCAGCTCTTGCAAACATCATTCTTCGCTTCCTCCTAGCGAGAGTCTTTGCCGTTTCTTTGCTCTTTTTCGCTCCGTGAGTTAACCAGGCTTTATTTAGTACCTAAAAATGCAAAATTAATTAAGAAAAGTATTTATTCTTGAAAACAACGAAAATACAGAATATGGGATAAAATGTTGAATTAATGCACAAGAGATAAGTTAAATGCCAAGAAAAATATATAGAAATATGCACTTTTTAGCACTCATCAAATACCCCCAAACCTGAATTTTACTTGTCCTCAAGTAAAACAAAACTAAGGAAATCCTACATATACCACTGTCGCTGGTCTCTCGATTGCATTTAGCGAATGCAATAAGCCTTTTAAACCACTAAGTGTCCCTAGTGGACGAGTGAAGTCTCGTGAAGGTTTGCTTAGAACGTACCTACAAAGTTGTAGGTCAAAATATAAGCTCAGATTCCATCAAATGTGACTTGTGCAAGTCAGTTTAAGCTCACAGCAAAATGGAGATGTCAATCTAGCTATCCAAGGCACAATCCTAGCACTGATAACAAATAAAGACATGTGATAAGAGTGTAAAGTGTATCTACACATGTGTAAAGAAAGATCGGATGTTATGACTACTAATCACCAAGAGATAGTTTCTCAGGCTAAGAACCAAGGTCAAAATCTAGCTAGCTGTCCGGACTTTACGAGAATTGTGAATGAGTTGGAGGTATTTCACAATTACTCGCGTTGTACATCAATGGCATACACCCTTCCTTGCTTATTACAATGAAACAACAAAATGACTATTTACATGACTCTTATTTACATTGACTACTCTCTTCTATTTTTGGAACAAGAGAGGATGGAATTGAAAAATACTTGATTGATTTTTTCATTTTTTTTTTTTTTTTTTTTTGAAAAGGAAACACTTTTGATACATATACAAAAGGAAACAAAAGATTACATGACACTTTGCAAGAGGTAGCCCTTTTTGATGCACCCAGTTAAATTCGATGGTTGTCTTTCTTAATGTAACCTCCACCTTCTATCCCAACCAACCAAAGAACAAGCTAGTCAAGTTTCGTTCAGTATTCTAAAGTGATTGGCAACTAAAACTTCCGATAGAACACCTCAAGAGGCTATACATGTATTGGTAGATCGTGCGCGTGCAAATTTCTTATCACTATGTGAATTGTGCTAGAATCAGGGTGCCTAAATATCTAGACTAAGACTCCTAATAATTACATATTTGCACAAGAGTCAACATTTCAAGGTAAATGAGCTCCATTTTTATTTTTTTTTTCAATTTTTTTTTTTTATTTTCATTTTTTTCAAAAAGAAGAGTTCAATTTTTCAATTATGGCATATTATCAAAGTATCTACTTTTCACCCCCAAACCTAAACTAAACATTGTCCTCAATGTTTCAAAATATGAACAAAATTATAAACAACATATGAGAGGATCATGTTGAGTAGAGAAAAAGGAAAGAGAATACCCGATTTCGGCGAAAGCAATATTAGAACTCCGTTATTCAAGGCAAGAATCCAACATATGTCAGCCGAGATCATATTGGATTAGCAAAATAATACAAAAGGAACAAAAGGTTTTTAAAATTTTATCTACTGGATTATATACAAAAATTCACCATACACTAACAATCTAAAGAGTTGAGGATCAACCCAAAAGACAAAGTGTAGAGGTTTCAACAGCTTCACACAAATATAACAGGAAATAAACGCAAGTGAAACTGTGAAACAAAATGCTACCCCCAAACCTGGATTTTTCAACGGATAAAATTTTGGAAACAAAATCTCGCAGTTTGGGGGTTCATCATGTACAAGGTCTAACTCAAAGTGAACTGTGCTAGGGACGGGCAAACATGCTAATTCCAACTGTGGCTCCTCAAATATTATACTTAGATGCAAAATAGTCCAAAAGGACTTGGGAAGCACACAGTTCCAAACCTAGATTAGGGACTCTCAGAAAAGTCGGTTTGACAATATGGGTACAAACCAAATCTAGGTTGGGTGGAAGGCCATCAGATTGTGACTTATGTAGGACGATAGGCACATCATTACTAATCACATCAACATCTCCTAAGTCTTCTACACGTGTCACAACATGCTCACAATCATCAAACAAATTGGCAAGATCACAATCAGAGTCATCAACATCATCAACAAATTTATTCTCATGCATCGGCAAATCAGGAGAAATATCACAATGTGACCTAGGTAGAGAATCAGACACATCAAATATATTTTCATGCATATTAGCATTAGTGTCTACAGAAGATTCAACTATTCCTATGTCATGCTCATCTTCACAGAATAATTGTACGAGTCCCATGTCAATATCAAAATCATATGAATTACAATGAGTATTAGAAAAAACAACATTCATGAAGGTCGAGGGCGAGAAGCCATATGTTATTGAACCAACAGGTTCCACAATATTTTCATGTTCTTCTAACATATCATCATAATCATCATCATGGTAGCATGCATATTGGTCCTCATTAACAGTGGTGGTGTCATTAGTCGATTCATGTTCCTCTAAATTAGGTTCATATTCAACATCATTTACATGAATTGGACTAGACACTTCATTAGGGACAACATACATTTCCTCATGAATTTCCTCCTTTTGTAGGTGAAGCAAAATCTGATCTAAATATGCATGAATTCGTGATGTAGATCTATCAAAGTTTTGCTTACTGAGTCTTAAAGCTTCCGTGGTGGAGTCTAAATTCATGGGAGTACAAAATTCTTCATGTTCAAATTGTGGTGAATGGTACATGCGTGCATGGTCATTAGGGTTTACAAAATATTGATCGCAACCCTCAAAGGATTGATTATGGTCCCAATGACTACCATTCTCACAATTTATGGGCATTTCATACCTTGGATTTTCTCTAGATTGCCTAAAATTATGCAAAATATGACAATTCTCAACAGGGTGGTCTAAACTACCACATGCGGGACATGCATAGATTTCAGGTTGCCTAAGAAAATTAGATGTGACAGATTCCTCATGTGATTGCATTTCTAAAGCTGCGATTCGAGCTTCTAATTGATCGATCAGTGATGATTGTGTGAGTGAGGCACTAGCAAAATGTTCATTTTCACGTTGTGGTGAATGATGCATGTGTGAATAGTTATTAGGGTTCATGTATTGAGGCTCGGGACTTTGAAAATGTCCATAATAATCCCTATAACTATTGACATCATGGTCTATGGAAGGTTCATAACGTGGAGTATGTCCATACGCAAGTTCTCTAAGGGATTTGTTGTATTCCCCAACTGTAGACCAAAATCCAGACATGATTTGGCTCAAAAGGTAAGTAACTATGTTACAAAGCCCCAAATTTGGTTTTTAATGAGTTTGGATTTTTGGGAAAAATTTGGTTTTTATGGGTAACATTTGGTTTTGTCGGGTTTGAAAAAGAAATTTGGTTTTTGATGGGTTTTAGAAAATTTGGACTTAATGGGAAAAGAAAACACTTTGGTTTATTGGGTTTTGAAAACTTTGGTTTTAGACTTTGAAGACAAAGCCCATTTGGGAGCTTTTGGTTTTGATGGGAGCAAATTTGGTTTTAAAGAGGTAGAAAAATTTGGTTTTTAATTGGGAGCAAAAATTTTGGTTTTAGTATTGGGAGCAAGAATTTTGGTTTTAGTGTTGGGAGCAAGCCCACATTGGTGGGAGAAATTGCTTTGCCAAGGGAAGGTGAACTAAGCCCACAATGTGTATGCAAACTGAAGCCCAATGTAGCTTTTGAAATAACCCAACTGTTGCTTGTTTGGTCTGAGGCCCAGTTGGGCTTTCAAAAGTTCAGTTTTTCTAATTTAAAACTACAGGCCCAAATCAATCTAACACCACAAGCCCACAAGCAATTAAACAAACAAGCCCACAAGAAATTAATTACAAACCCAACAGAAAAATGGAAAAAATTATTACAAGCCCACAAATTAAAAATGGAAGCCCACAGGTTGGGTTCTCTTAATGGGTTTAGGCTTACTTGCTTAAGCACAGCCCAGCTGCTCAGTTTGGTTGCAAAAGCCCAGTTGGGCTTTGGATCATCCTAAGCTTTTGTCTTTTTTGAGGCCCAGTTGGGCTTGGCTTATGAATGGCAGCAGCACCACTTCAGGCCTAGCAGCAGGAGCAGATCAGCAGCAGCAGCACAACAGCAGGCTTTGGGTCAGGTCACACAGCAACAGGTGCAGAAGGCAGCAGCAGGCAGCAACAGGGAAACTAATAGCCTCAGTTCCACCAGTTCACCAGCAACAGCAGAGGCAGCACAAGCAGGAGCACCACAACAGCTACAGCAGTAGTCTTGGCAGCAGCAGAGGCTGGCAGCAGCAACAAGAAAGAGGAAGAAAGTAGCAGCAAGTGGCAGGCCCAGCTGCAACTCAATCAGCAGCAACAGCAAGGGCTCAGCCAAGCAAAACAGAGTCACAACAGCACAGCAACAGGAGCACCTGGAAAGCTCAACGGAAGCTGTCAAGAACAGCAAGAACAACAAGCGAAAATGATGCAAAAGCGAAAAATTATGCAAAGATGAAAATGCAAGTTATGCTGCAGGAAATGCTTATACTAAGATGCAAAGACTTCACTACACGACACCAAGTCCCCGGCAGAGGCGCCAAAAACTTGGTAGGCTTCTAAAAAGACCTACAAACTAATACCGCAAGTGCACGGTGTCGATTGAAGCTAATGTGCAAATACGGGTCGATCCACAGAGACTTGGGGTGTTATGAAGTTTTCCTAGCTATCTCTAACTGCTAACAGAGCATGAATGGACTGAAATGAGAGCTGTGAGAAGTGAACAAAATCAGAACTAACAGTTATAGCAAAAGTGAAAATATGAAAATTAAAATTTGAAAACAGGACATGAAAGAAAATTAACAAGAACACGACATGGAAGATGTGAATGTGGATGAGAATGAAGTGTATGGATATGGATGAGAATTCTCTTTCACCTAGCTAGTTAGCCTAGGATAAATCCTTGTCATGTGGCTAGTTAACTACCTAAAGTCCTTGGATTAACCCCTAGCATTGCCTATCTGATTAAAGCATAAACAATCACAGGTCATTTAGGTTTCTAGGTCTCTAACTAATATGGCTGGTTAATCCCTTAGAACTACCACTGACCCCTAGCATTAGTGGTCTTCTTACAGCACCACTAATCACAAGTCAGTTGAGATTTTAGGAATCTAACTAGCCTAAGCTATTTTGAGTTCAACAAAAACTAACCTAATGGCTAACCATCATGGCTTAAGGGTCTTCTCACCCTAGTGTGGATTCAGAACAAGTTTAACATAATAAATATTTGAAATTGAAATTAACTGAATTATGAAATTGAAATTGAAACAACAACATGAAATTAACCCAATTAGGGGGTTTCTCGGATGACCCAAGAACCCTTTAAACATTCTACATCAGTTTCTATTTATAGCTTACATCAAATCCCTAATTTCACAAAACCCTAAATTTGCAAACCCTAACTTTTGGGGAAAATCAAATTCGACATACCCATGTGTAAATTGGCTTCGACCCATGCTTCTAGATGTCCCTCTGGTGCTCTTCCTGCTCCAATTGATGTACTGCAACCCTAGCTCGAGTTGTTTCATCAACTCCACACCTAGGGTTCAGAGAGATGTGGGTTTGAAAAAGCAACTAGGCTAGAGGGTTGGGGAAAGTGATGGTGATTGAGGTGGTATCGGGGTATGGAGATGGTAGTGAGGCAGAGGGTGGCAGTGGACATGGAAGAGAGGCAAGAGCAGAGCTCGACTGCAACTGTCGGGGGAAGAAGAAGGTTTTTGGGAAAAAAAGATTTGGGGAAGAAGAACTTGTTTGGGTGAAGTCGATGGATTTGGAGATGCGGTGTGAGGCGGGCTCATCAAATTTTGATGTCAGCGACTGAAAAGCGACGGATCAACAAACTAGATGGAATCGAACGACATCAGGGATACAGGATTAAGCGACCGTTGGATTGCGAGATACAACGAAGCTAACGACTCCAGATGGGGTTAGGTACTATGGTGTTTGACAGGAGCTTCGGATTTTGATGCACAATGATGAGGTGGCCGTTGGATGATGAGATGGATCCAATCTGACGACTCTCATGGAAATGGGTATGGATAATGGAAATGGATTTGGGTAAGGGTTTTGGGCCTTGGGTATTCCAAGCCCATATCTTCTTTAAGAACAATTCTTCCTCTTCAAGCCCACTTATCGTTGATCCAGCTCTTACAAACATCATTCTTCGCTTCCTCCTAGCGAGAGTCTTTGCCGTTTCTTTGCTCTTTTTCGCTCCGTGAGTTAACCAGGCTTTATTTAGTACCTAAAAATGCAAAATTAATTAAGAAAAGTATTTATTCTTGAAAACAACGAAAATACATAATATGGGATAAAATGTAGAATTAATGCACAAGAGATGAGTTAAATGCCAAGAAAAATATATAGAAATATGCACTTTTTAGCACTCATCAGATGGTGGCGCAGCGGGTGAAGGGATGGAGTTGCAGACTGTTGTCGGGGGAAGAAGAAAGAAATTTGGGGAAGAGAAGATCGATGGGAAGAAGGGAAGGGAGTGTTTGGGTGAAGGGTATAGGTTCCGATGCTAGGGTGTGAAGCGGGGATAGCGAACTTTGATGAACAACGAGTAAAAAGCATTGGATGATCCCATATAGATTTAATCGAACGGCTACGATGGAGAGATATGTAGCGACCATTGGATTATGAGATACAACAAAACTGACGGATCCAGATAGAGTTAGGTACTATGGTGTTTGACAGGAGCTTCGGTTTTGATGCACAATGATGAGGCGGTCGTTGGATGATGAGATGGATCCAATCTGGCGGCTCTCATGGAAATGGGTATGGATAATGGAAATGGATTTGGGTAAGGGTTTTGGGCCTTGGGTATGCCAAGCCCATATCTTCTTTAAGAACAATTCTTCCTCTTCAAGCCCACTTCTAATTGAACCGGCTCTTGCAAACATCATTCTTCGCTGCCTTTCTGCGGGAGTCTTTGTCGTTTCTTTGCTCTTTTAGCTCCGTGAGTTAACCAGGCTTTATTTAGTACCTAAAAATGCAAAATTAATTAAGAAAAATATTTATTCTTGAAAACAACGAAAATACAGAATATGGGATAAAATGGAGCGTTAGTGCACAAATGATGAGTTAAATGCCAATAAAAAGGTGCAAATATATACAATATTTGGCACTCATCAATAGTTAACTGAAGTTTATATGTTGGATTAATTTTCTAGCAGTTGGTGAACCCAGCTCACAAACTGTGGTCAACTGAGTTCCGGAGTCTAGTAGGGTTGGCGAACTCGGTTCACGAACCGTAGCACATTGACTTGTGAACAAGCCCTACAGTTGGCGAAGCATTATATTAACTGTCCTGACAATGTTTAGTAGATGCTCAAAAAATTATTATTTTAATATGTTTAGCATTACTAGAACTCTCTTAAATACTTCTAAGACTTAATTGATTTATTAGTTCACTAATGTGTTTGAATCATGATTAATTTCTTAGATATTTATATGAAAATTAAGTAGATTTTAGTTATTTGGCTAACTTGCCAAACCGTACAATCATTATACACAGTTCAGTAACCGAACCTATGTGTATAGTCTTCTATTGTAGTTTTAAGACCTATTTAGTTTGATTGATTCTCAAGTTATCTTACCTTGGATTCTGAGCTAACCCTGATCTTTGAAAACTATAAATATAACACCTATGTCAACTAAGAGATTTTAATCCATGACACTTTGTGTCTTAGTTGATTCTAGAGTCTCCACTATTGACCTTTTAGGTTTACGACTAAAAATACGTTGCTTGGGGATTCGTGAAGTCAGGTACGACTATCTTTACCTTGATAGTTCGTGTATCCTGATATTGCTTTTCTGTTATCGAGGTTTTCGTAATATCTTTTTGGCAAGATAGATAGTAATCACAAAGTTTTCTTCGTCTCAGACTTTGGGATTCCTCAAGATAGATA
Source organism: Papaver somniferum (assembly GCF_003573695.1). Lineage (NCBI taxonomy): Eukaryota > Viridiplantae > Streptophyta > Magnoliopsida > Ranunculales > Papaveraceae > Papaver > Papaver somniferum. The sequence goes on along the minus strand of NC_039363.1, from coordinate 121,449,195 downwards.
TCTAAAGACTTATCTTAGTTGATCTTTCGACAATTGTTTTTGAGAGGTGGTTAAGAATCTAGGCAGAAAGAACAATCTTCAAAAACCTGGCCAAATTGGGGTATACCCAGATTAATTGGGATATACCTAATGAGACAAAATCTAGGTCATTTTGAAGTAAAAGAAGCCATCCCTTAACCTTGTATTGTCAAAATGGCTAAATTACCCCTGTAATGATTAACACTAATTTAATTGAGATGATTAGATTAGTTAAATTAGTTAGATTAGTTAGTTGATTTATATGAGTGGATTTGGAAATAATTGAGAGTAAAAAAGAGTATTAAGTAGTAGAGGAAGTTTTGGAGGGGGGGGGGGGAGTTGGGTTTTTTGAGAAATTTGTGATATGAGTGAGATGAGTGATTTTAATCCTGATTTTGAAGTATGGGAGTCTTCTAATTTTCATCCTAGATGAGTACTTGTATGATGATCTACCAAATTATGATCAAATGTATTATATGCATGATCCTCACTTTTATTTTCCTCAAACTCAAGATGGATATGGAAGTGATGAATGCCTTGAGCTAAACATAGAATCCAATGACCCAGAAGAAGAGAAGGGAGCTGCAAGTAATCAGGTAGACAACTTACGTGGTGAAGATTGTGATTTTTCCATGCAAATGATCGATTTTCTTTTTCACTTTTGCTGCCAAGTATCGGCAAGGTCGACGATTATCGACCCTGCCGACTGTAAGCGCCAGAGTGGTATATATTACCAAATGCCCAACTTTTCATGAGCAGTGTTTAGTCGGAAAGGTCGAGAATTTGAACCCTGCCGACTATAAGATTTTTGCAACACAAGAGACGTGATTTGAAATGTTTAGGCCGGCAGTGTTGGGATTACGTCGACCCTGCCGACTATAGTTTGGTCGGCACTGTGTTATTCTTCAACCATGCCGACTGTTCTTTAGTCGTTGTTTCATATATTGACCATACCGACTATTTTAGTACATATCAACTAACTTGTGATGTTTTGTAGGTTGCATTGGCATCGATGAAGGATCATCCTCAAGCTCACAATGTTAGGGATCCTGATACTTTCGCACATTATGCTAATGATTTGGAATGGAAGGAAAAAGACGACGCGGTCAAGTGGGTTATTGAGAAAGCAAAAGAGAAGATGTGTGTTCTAGTGAAAAACACCCAACAAAAATATTCACGGTTTGAAATGGTATGCGAGTGTAGTGGGTCGCCGGACGCAAGTCACAAGAGAAAGGGTTATGTGTATGATAAGAAGACGACTAGGGTGTACAAGACGAAGTCAAAGAAGTGTGGATTCCCATTCGAGATTATTTTTTGGAGGAACAAAGACACCGATAACATGTGGAGAATGAATAGAGTTGATGTTGGTTGGCATAACCATAAAGATTCGGAAAGTCTTGTTGGGCACTCCCAAGTTGCCAAGTTGAAACCGCACGAGTTCGAACAAGTAAGAACAAGTTGGGGAATTAAACCAAGCAATCTCCTTAGTAAGTTCAATAGGGATGACAATGATAACCTTTCTTCATTGACTACAATTTATGCGGCCAAACCAACTATCAAAAGAATTAAATGGGACGGAAGAAAGGTAATGGAAGAATCATAATGGTTGGCATACAAATATAACTACACGATGAGACACCATGAGTAATCGGAGGGGAAAATGGATCGTATTTTTCTTGCGCATCCCGATATGATTCAATTGGCCCGGTGCTTTTACCAAGTTTCATTCATCTATTGTACTTATAAGACGAATAGGTACAACATGCCTTTGTTGAGCATTGTAGGACAAACCTCGGATAAGCAATCGTTCACGGTGGCATGGTGTTTTATAGATCATGAGAAGGATGATAGATATATTTGGGCATTGGAAACTTTGAAGCTTCTCTACCACGAAGACGAGACTCCCGGGTTTGTAGTGACCGACAATGAGCAAGCATTAATGAACACCGAGAGGATAGTTTTTCCCAAGGCACAAAATTTGCTTTGTACTTGGCATATACAATGCAATCTTAGAAAGAATTATAGGAATCATATCCAAAAGCCAAAGGCAAAGAAAGGCACTAAACGTGGAAAGGAGGAAGATGAACGTCTTAGTAAACTAACTAAAGAGGAGAGAGAGGAAGAGAAAAATAAAGAAGACGAAGAATGGAAAGAAGGTGAGATCAAATTTTGGTTTTTCATGAAAGCGTGGGATAAGTTGGTTTGGCCGATGAGTGTGGCAAGATATAAGATAAACTTGAAGGAGTTCGAGGATGATTGGGGCACTAATTACCCCAAAGTAGTGGAATATTACAAGGGACAATGGTTGACGCCACACAAAGAGAGGTTTGTGTATGCTTTTACTTACGGTTATAAACATTTCAAACTTAAGTCCACAAGTATGGTAGAGCAAGCTCATGGGAGACTAAAAGATATACTTTTCACGAGTCAAAATGGGATTGTGACGGTGCAACATGCTATCCACGAGTACACTAATAATGATATCAACAAGATAAGAAAGCAATTCAAAGAAAGTAGGTTCCGGAAGTTGAAGGAGTTTAAGAAGGATAATTGGTTGCTTGATGGAATACATTGCAATGTCTCGCATTTGGCAATATGTTTTATGATGAAACATCTCAAGTTGTATCAAAAGTATGACGACCCGAGCACTCCTTGTAAGTGTAGGATAATGAAGGCTATCAGACTTCCATGTCGTCATATGCTTGGTAGGTGTAAAACTCCGATTACGATTGAAGATATTGATCCTTATTGGAAGCAACTATCTTCCAAACCGGCTCCAAGAGAAGATCCCGGTGAAGAGCTTGGCGACATGGAACTTGGGAGAATAATCCTCGATAAGTAGCCCACATTGAATAGGTTTGACAAACAAAATATGAATCACAAGTTGATGCCGATTGTTTACCCTTTTATGGAAGAATTTCAAGAACCGGGGAAACAAGATCCAACGGGTAGACAACCTACCACAAAGACAAGAGCGGAAGAAAGGCAAAAAATTAAAGAGTATTTGAGTACAAAGTGCGACCAATCCGGACATGATTATACCGAGGCGGAATACAAAGAGAAGTCGTCTAAAAATAAAAGAGGTCGTCTGAGGAAAGAAAAAACTACACCAACCGTTTCAAACTTGAATCCAAATAGCACTGCACCTCTTGAGAGTCAAGCAAGTGTGGAAGATGTTGTAAATAAAAGGGGTCGTCCGAGGAAAGAAACAACTACACCAACGGTTTCAAACTTGAATCTAAATAACACTCCACCTCTTGAGAGTCAAGCAAGTGTGGAAGTTGTTGTAAAGAAAAAGGGTCGGCCGAGGAAAGAAACAACCACACCAACCATTTCAAACTTGAATCCAAATGACACTCCACCTTTTGAGAGTCAAGCAAGTCAAGGAGATGTTGTGAAGAAAAGAGGTCGTCCGAGGAAGGTAGTAAAACCGGTATTGGAAGAGTATCGCGTACAACTCCCTCAAATTATTTGAGAGTTTGTTATTGGTACCTACGACGTCCCAAAGTATGGAAATTATGGGTTTCACATTGCCTCCCAACAATTGGGACACCTAGGTGGAGCGGTTGACGAGAATCTCACTCAATGTCAATTCATAAGAAAGAAGATGGCCGCCCGACTTGAAAAAGACAAGGAGTTTTATATCGCAATGATGCTACAAGGTTCGATGGAGGACAAAGAAGCGACTTTTAAAGAATTGCTTACTAGTGTTAAAGGACCGGAGGGAAATGCACCAATCAAATGGTAGCATTGGTTGAGAATTCCGGAGTGTGGACATCTATTCACGGATACGTGGTCATGCGTAGTACATTTTGTTAGTAAACGACTAAGTGTAGCATTTGCATCGAAACATGCGGTTTGTGTGGAGCATCTCATGTATAAAAGAATTTATATGGCTTTGGTGGATAATATTATACAACTCAACAAGGAATGTCCATTACATCCTCTTTGTAGGTTTAGTTTTTGGGAAAAGTTCATATTCAACAAGAGCAAGAAATTGATGAAACTTTATGAGGACAACATGCACCTTTGGAATGATTTAGATGAGTCTAAGGAATGTCCCATAGATTTGAATAAAGGAGGTTCAATAGATTTGAATGAACTCCCTCAAATAGATTTGAGTGATGAGTGATTATGATTAGGAAATAAAAAATCTTTTTGGAGTACTTTTGTAATCACATTCGTGTTTTGTGTAATGTACTTTGGAGTACTAAAAATGAATGAAATGGATGTGGTTTTTTTGGTGTCAACACCTTTGGTCGGCATTGTATTTATCTCACGACTTTTCCGACCGTCTCAGGGTCGGCAAGTTGTGATTTCATCAGGTTTCCGACTGTACATGGATGACAACACAGGAAAAAAGGCCTGGAACAGTCGGCAAGGTTATTGCCCTCATACAGTGCCGACTAATTTGTAGTCGGCAGGGTTTATGAGGACAACCTTGCCGACCAAAAGAGGCAAAAAATGTTGTTCCTGGATGTTCTTCACACATTATAGTCGGCATTGTATTATATAAATAAACTTACGACTGTACTTCCATCGACAAGCTCAATAATCTGTTAAGTGCCGACTGTTCGGCCGTCGGCACGCTTTGAATTTTGTATAGTGCCGACTAATTTTGAATACAATGATTGTTAAAAACTTAAAAACCTTTAAAACTTAATTAGAGTATACAACCTTAAAAACTTAATTAGAGCATACAAACCTTAATTAGAGCATACAAACCTTAAAAACTTAACCCTAACACATTTGGGACATAGATAGTATATCTTTCCGGTACACAATTTTTTAGGAGAGGTAATTAGCTTCATATTATCGTCGCAACATGGATCTGTGCATGGTAGAAGGTTGATTTTAGCAACTTCATCTTCATACGGAGATATGCACTCATCTATCCAATAGAAAACCCACAGAAGGTGCATTTTGAAGCATACGACTGATATACATCTCCTATTGCAGCTTTCATGAGAAATAAGAATCCCTTACAACCATCAATAGTGCATTTGCTTCCTTCAAAGGGACAATCATTTGCAAAATGTCCACTTAATGTACAAATACCAAAAATATTTGGTTGTGTTGCACTTGAAACTTCCATTCTTTATGTAAGGTTGAAGATGAAGTTGAGAGTGCTTTTATAATAACAACACACTTAATGTCTTGATTTTGAAATTTCTAGCCGTTGAGCATTCAATGGGTTGTACTTTGTACCTAAAAGGTAATATTTTTATACTACTAACATTAACATGTTATAGTAAGTCGGCAAGGTCGAGCTTTCAAACCATGCCGACTACCTATCCCTGACAACGCTGTAGCATAAAGCCTGGGATGGTCGGCAAGGTCGAGCTTACAAACTATGCCGAATTAGTAAAACTCTAATATTGTTTAAAACTGCATAAAAAAGAATAAGTTTTAAAGAAAGTGAAAGTGAAAATTAACATAAGCTTAACAAGTCTAAAACCACAATCTAAGAGTTCAAAACATAATCTAAGAGTTCAAACCACAATCTAAGTTTCTAAACCAAGTGAAACATAATAACGCAAACATAATAAGTTTAACAGTTTCATGGATCTTTCTCATTATTTTTATCTTCCTCCACATCACTAGTTGTTTCACCAGCATCAGCTTTTGCTTTTCCCTTCACTGGACCTATGTATTCACCAGCCTCATTGTAATAGGGGTCAACTCCAGAAAAGTTAGATGCCTTGAAAAAAGTTCTTGGATCAAGCTCCTCTTCTTCCTGCTCTGATGATGTGCATTCTTCGTAGTTGAGGGGATTTCTAGGATTGTTCATAAACCTTAGAATTCTTCAGGATCTTTCTTACCCATCAGAAGTAACTTTCTTACAGGACAATTATCTTCAGTTTCATCTCTAGGATCTTCTAAAGTAGGATAAATCTTTTCAATAAATTCTAATAGATCTGCTGCATTACTAACAAGAAAAGGGATATCTTCTATGTTTCCCTCTGGGAACCTAAACAATACAAAAATAAAATATATGGAAATTCTACACAATGAAACATGGTTCTGGTCACCTAGTCGGCGAGGTATATAATCTAAACACTGCCGATTAATACTTAGTCGGCGGGGTTGTAATCATCTACCATGACGGCTAACAGACATTCAGTAGGGTCCTATTCAATAAATATGCCGACTATTAACTCAGGAAAATCAAGTTTATGTGACATAAAGTTCGGAACGGTACAATTCTAAGAAAATGCCGACTAGAGAAAAGTCGCAGAGTTGGTTATGGATTAACATGCCGTCCCTGGTTAATTTTTCACAGACGTCATGGATGTTATGAAAAGCCTACATGATATTCATGTTACGACCCTACCGACTAACACTTACATCCTAAGTCCGACATCCTATTTTTGAAAAAGCCCTGCCGACTAAAGATCCTGAAAATCATCATTTTCGATTTCTAATCTAATATAACAATCAAAACACACAAAACTATAATGGATTTGAGTTTAGAAATCACTTACAGTCTTCTTTTCGCAAGTGGAGGGTTCTTTTCAACATTCACAGGGATTGGATTTCGGGTTTACTGATTTCACTAGTTCCAACTTTTTCCTTACCTTTTTCTCTGATTTGGACATTTTGATATGTCATGTTGAATCTGTATTGCTACTTGATCGTTCGGAATCAACCATTTTTCAGGAAAATCAAATTGGACGATTTGGAGAGATTTTTTGATTTTGATGGAAGATGTAGATGAAGAAGAAAAGAAGATTAATAGTTTGTTAGGTTTTTAATTTTAGGGTTATCTGATTAAGTAATAGGGTTAATTACTTCAAGGGTATTAAAGTAAACTCACCCATATTTGGCCTCCCCTTAATAAGGGAACTGTGTCCATTTAAATATGGGTATACCCCACACTACACCAAATTCAAGGATTAGTAACTAGATTTCGCAACAGCTTTGTCTCTGTTGCGAATTTTCAGTTGCGAATCTCAGTTGCGAAATTTTTGCAACAGTTAAACTTTGTTACAAAACCCGCAACTATTTAGTTTTGTTACGATACGCAACAGATTGCAGTTGTAGGCGTGCGAATCGTGAGTGTGGCTGCCCACACTTTTTAGCTGACTCACTATTCAGCCCATTCAGATACTCGAGAAAGTTGACTCGGTTCTCTATCTCTTTTATATCGGAAATAACCATTCTCCATCTCATTCTCTTATTTCTCTCTCGTTCTCCCTGGCTATTCCCTCTTTTGATCACAACCAACATCGTTATCATCTTCATTAGAACCAAACCTTCATTTTCGTCGAAGAAGAACCAGCAGATGAACTGTTTCTTCTCCATTTTTGTTTCAATTTTATGAAGTAAACCCTAGATTCAGTTTGTTTTTCTTCCTCTTCAAAATCTCTAACCCGATTCTAATCTAAGTTGATAGATGCTCACCATGTTATAATCTAGATTACCCATAGCATGTTTTCGTTCTCAAATCATCTACGATTTATAAATTTTCGACCTAACGAGGGAAACTAGAGTTAATCTATTGCAAGTGTTTTTATCTGTTATTGTGGGTGTTATTGGCACGAGATTTCCCCCAAAAATTCCTTCTCATTTTTCAGAAGATTTCTTTATAAACCCAGTTTAACAGTCATTAACTCTTTCAGGTAATTTGGGTTTTCTTTTTTTCTTCAAATGTCAGATGTAGAACAAAGATATAAACCAAACCTTAGTTTTGATTGATTGTTTTTTCCTTTTCAATTAGATATAAATTCAAGTTATGATTTGTTTGATTTTACTGTAATAATGTCAAATTAATGGTAAAGATGTCTTAATTTTGTTTTAGTTGATGATAAAATTTGGTATTGCAGTATAATCAATGCTAAAGATTTGATATTTGCTGTAAATGAGTGTGACTAGAAGATGTCAATGACTACTACCTTGAAAGCTTGGAGGGAAGTGATGTATGATGTGGCTATTTTTTTTTGTGATGCAGGGGAGAGATATGATAGGTAGAGAAAGAACTGGTACATGGAGAAAATCATGAAATTTAATGAGGCATATGGGTATGTCGTGTTTTTGTATCTTGGTTAACTTCCATTGTTGTGGAATGTTAGATTGGTGTTGTGGATAAATGTCTATTGTGTTTTGAAAATTCGCCTTTCAGTAGAGAAATGTTTATTGTGTTTTGGTTGGTCCAGAACCAGGATGAGATGATCAAGTTAGGCAGGCTCTCTGAATCCTACAAGTGAATTGGAGAGTGTTTTGGACGAACAATCAAGGAAAAGGGGTTTGGATCATTGTGGAGAGGAAACACATCTAATGTCATCCGTTTCTTCCCTACTCAGGTTGGATCATATGTGTTGTCAATCGAAAGAGTAAAAGGAGGCAGATTTCGTCTACTCAATTTATGAGGTTTAATCTCAATCTCAGTCAAGTTCAATTTGGATTATTTAATCTTTTCTATGATGCTTTTGTGATACTATTTAACCTCAGTAGTTGTAGTGATTTAGTTTTATGTATGAAATCACTCAAAAGAAATGTTTATTGTTTTGAAAATTTTACGATGGGTTTGTCCAAGTAGCTCTGTTAATCTATACGGTGACTGTTTATGATATCTAAGATTGTTAACCCCATATAAAAAAATATGATAGGTGCTTGTCTCCCAATCATTGATTTGCTAAGAATCTTAAGATTATGTCTAAGTTCAGCACATGCATAAGGTTTGACCTTAATTTTATAAATCCTGCTAAGACTAGTAGTGCTTTTGAAACCCAGCTTGTGACATATGAGTTTCTGTTCTTAGTACTTTAAATTATAATTTCAATAGTAAATGGTTACGTTGTCTGAATATGCTTGAGTACTTATGTCTTCCGGTTGAAATGTCAAATTTGTACTCCATGTAGGATTGTTTCTGGTTGCCGGTAAATGCCTATTCAGTGGTTGCAGTCTTAATTTGATTATTTTATTTTATTGAACTTGTGGGATATAAAGTACAATGTTAACTTTTTATAATTTGGATTTCTAGTAATCCTGTTATTAGGGATGAATGATCTTCGATGTTGATCATCATAATAAGGACAGTTTCAGTATGCCTATATCAATATAATAAAATCAATGGTTTGATGTATAATTGATGAGTGGATAATCAGTGTAGGCTTAACTGTTACGAATGAGGTCTTTCTTAATTTAAATTTGATTGTTCTACGGTTGATCATAGTCTGGGTGTCTGTATCAGCTTGGTTGGGTAAATCATTTTAATTTGAATCATTTTATCATTTGCACTTGCTAACATTTGTGAAAATACATATTGCTGCCGTACATTTCCAATCGATCTCTTCTTCTAAGATTCTTACTTACGTTACTTTGAGTCGTCTGTCGTCTAGCATCTACTATGAGATTATTGAAAAGCAAGTACAGTTGGTATATTGTCTTGTGAAATGGTTAGTGTCGACTGTTTGTGACAATAAAATATGATAAAATGTATCTCATAGGGATCAATAAGCCCTATGTGTGGGTGTCAATGTCGTGATCCTGATTTGAGAGTTCTGTTATTTCTCTACCAAAATTGTAATGGAGTTATGTCAAAACTTGGCATGTGCTTGATATGCTAGAGGAAGCAAGGAAATGCGTAGTGATTTGTCGCAGTGGCGTCTCCATTTTATATTCCCCTTATAGTGTTCGTTAGTGCGCGTCTTTAGGTTGACGCTCACATGCTTCTTCACATGTTTTCAAAAACAAACGAACACCACACCATTTTGTAACCTTAAAATGTATTATCCCGGTATGATTTTTGGGCATTAGTATATTATCTTAATAAGGGACGTACCAGTTTTCAGTTCTAAGTATTTGTTTGTAGTTCTTACTCAAATTGCATAGGCTAATAAGAGCCAGTATTTCTGGAAATATATGATTGTTGTATGCACCGTCCAGTCATTGCTAACATTTTTGGTTGTTTCCCTGTAGAAGAATTCATCCTCCTGCTGCAGAAGATTATCTAAGCTACAAAGAGAAATCAAATATCCAAACAATGCAACTTAATGAAGAAGAGGAATCACTTGAAAATGGTAATTTTCCTCACAAGCTATCCTTGTGCCCCATCTTCTTATTCTTATCTTCTGTGATGGGAATTGGATGTTGATTTTTATCACTTTCTTGTCTCAGGAGGTAGAAGAACGGAAAGCAGGGAACCCAGGAAGAGGAGGCTGTTGAGGTCGATGCTGATTTTACAAATGGCGTTGTACTTGTAAACAATAATGAAGTTGAAAAAGAGTGGGGTATGACTAATGAAGGAAACTTATCATCCTAAAAACTATTGGTTCGGCTAAATAGGTACGTAAGTTCTGAAACTACTTTGAAACAGGTAAACAAATAATTGATGCTAGTTTTTGTTTTAGTTAACCTTTTTCAGATCTATTAAACTTAGACATGGAAGAAAAACAATGGTCCTCGAGTTCTGAAATCACTTAGAAACTGGCAAAAAAATAATTTTACCACTAGTCTTTTTAGCTAACCTTTTTTAGTTTAAGTATCCAGGAGAACTGTTATTTGTGTCCTCGTATTACTCTTGCAATTCTTTTTGACAAGGACTACTCTCATGGTGTATATGGGATTTGCAGGTCGCACATATGAGCAATAAGTGCCACTATTTACAAGGATGGTTATGAAAAAACAAGAAGCTATATTTTTCTGAATGATGTTGAGCTTGTCTCCAGGTCTGGTGCCTTTAAGATTGTATCTACTACTGCTATCACACTTAGAAAATATTTATATACTTGTCATTCTTTTGATACTGCATAGAATTTGTATGTCCATGGAACTTAAGAAATACTTCTAGCTATAACTTGTAACTTAAGAAACTTACATGTACTGCGTAAGTTGTTGTTCTTTGTCATTCTTTTTCAGAAGTATACGGAAGAACTCTTTAGTTTATGATTTCATAAATAGCTTAAGTTCAATGATGGTGACTGTTAATAATTCAATGTATGAAATGACAATGTATTGTTAGGTCTCTTGGAAACTTGTGGTTATATGCTTTGAGTGTTTTGCCTAAGAAGAACTGAAGAATTTCACTGTAAATCTGCCTGAAATTGTTGCAGGGGAATGATTTCCAAAATGAAGAACTAAATTCTGGTTATTTATTTATTTTTTTGAAAAAGTGGTTTTGACATGTTCAAAACCTGATTTTGACTTGATTTGACCGGGTCAAAATCAGGGTTTGACTAGTCAAAACCACTATTTTTTGGTTGTTGCAAAAAAAAATCGTAATTGCAACAGATTGTTGCGAAATTCCACTTTCGCAACTGTTTCTATATGTTGCGATCTCCTAATTTCGCCACTGTTGGAAACTGTTGCGACAAATTTGCGTTGCAACAGTTCGTATCTGTTGCGACCGAGAATTTGCAACGGCTCATTTTAGCAACATCGACCTTCGTAACAGTTCCCCTCTGTTGCAACCCCACTTTGCAACTGAAATCTGCAGTTGCTAACTAAAAAATGGTGTAGTGCCAATTAATATGGGTATACCCCAATTTGGCCAGGTTCAAAAAATAACTAAAGATCAATTTCAGATACCTATCTTGAGGAATCACAGTCTGAGATGAAGAGAACTTTGCGACTTCTACCTATTTTGCCTGAAAAAGATTACGATATCTTTGATAAAAGAAAAGCAAGATCAGGATACACGAACTATCAAGGTAAAGATAGTCGTACCTGGATTCACGAATCCCTAAAGAGAAGTCTTTTAGTCGGAAGCCTAACTATGTTCTCAGAGGAAAATTAGGTTCATAGAGGACGACTCTAGCTATCAACTAGGACACAAAGTGTCAGGAATTGAATTTCCCAGTTAAAAGAGCATCTCTATTTATTTATTTTCAAGACTGAAGTTGCTTAGAATTCAAGCTAAGATAACTTGAGAATCAAACAAACACTTTCTATGTTTAGATAAAACTCTAATTAGGTTTTCAATTAAACCATGAGAGAATTAATCTTAAAAATACAATGGAATAATATACACAAGGTTCCAGTTACGGAACCGTGTATAATGACCTTTATGTTTTGGAAAATATTCCTTCGAACTATAAGCAAGCTTAATCACTCAAGAATTTAATCATGATGCACACACATAAGTGTTTTTAGTGATCAATAAAGTGTTAGAAGTGTATAATAGAGTCATAGAAATGTTAAACATATATATTAAAAAAAAAGTCTTTGAGCATATGCTAAATTCTTATGGGAACGTTGGTGAAACGACTCGTGAAACCTAGGGCTAAAGTTCATGAGTCATGGAGCTACGATTTGTGAACCATGTTAGCCAACTTTACTCGGCTCGAAAACTCAGATGTGCACTTTTCGCAAACTGGGTTCGCCAACCTTAAGCCTTTTATACCAACACCAAAAATTATGTTCACCACGATTAGTTAACCGTTCCCAACTGAGCTTGTGGTTTGCGAACTGGTTCACCAACCTTCCTTGTATTTCTGAAATTAGATATCTATGGTTTGCAAATTGGTTTTCCAACCTACCCTGAGCAGAAATATCAGAAGTTCATGAATTTTTCTCTTATGATATTTGAAACATTCCAAAATGATAAAATCACTTATATGGATGATATTCAATTAATCCACAAATTAGTTCTCGAACAATAAATTATTTCGAACTGATATTATTAAGAACCTTCGAACATATATGCTTGAATCATGTTTTGAGATTTTTAACATGACAAGCTTGACTCGAAACTTCAGATAGAATGGTAATATAGTGAGTAAAATAAAATGGTTCAGCCTTCACATACATGATAAAATAAATTCTCCAAATGTCTTCGTCGATCTTCAGTCTTCGAGGGTGATGTATGATACTCAACTACCAGATACTAACCTAGCCTGAGACTTGACTTAGTAGACTGGAAATCAAGAAATAATATTGATCATCTAACATTGACAACAAGCTTGAGATAACAAAACTTTTGGGTTCAACCGAGCATTGCACTATGACGCGTGTCGTAACCACGACAAACTAATCGAGATATTTCCCACTAATTAACTGGTAATATATCGGTAGTAAGAGACCGTTCCCACAGAGAGCTGTGTAATTGATAGGTTATTTAGTTCAGCAAAATAATAAAAGACCAAAGGGGATTGTTGAATTAAAGTAAAAAAACAAATAAAATAAAGAGATGATCATGGAGTCCTTCATCGTTACCAAACGTTGACTCAGTAGTATACTTATTTATCTTCGTTAGAACCATTTATCATCAAGTAGGAAAGCAGCTGGCGTAGTGCTAACCCCAAATTTCCTCTTTTAACCGGATACCGAAGCGCTCGCATATCAAGTTCTCTCCAACCGAACCACCAAGTAGTAGCACACTCAAGGTGTAATCCAAACGGAAGCCTTAAGTTATGTGAACTTAGGTTGATCCTAGCAGTTAGACTCTTAGCGCAAGGTCCACTTACTAGTGTTGTCTTCACATACGATTGCTCCACAAAATCCCTCTTCGAGGTCTCACTTTCTCCACTTGTGTAAGGATTATTCAACAATTACACGGATATCCTAACCCTTTACTAGCAATAGAATGATCAACAGATTAATCTAGCATGCACTCCAAACAATCTAATTAATCAATCATAAACCCTAGAAATAGTGAAAACAAACGATTATGATAAGAACTACGAATAACTTGTATTAACCAATAAAGATCACGTTTAGAAAATTGAAGAGTTAATTAGTATTTGGGTCGTAAGTTTTGGAATGTCTTTCAGTTTGGGTCGCAAGTTTGTGCGTTTTAGAGTTTGGGTCGTTGACCCGTTAGTCAACGAAGTGAATTGGTCAAACTGTTAGTGTAATCTGATGCCCGTCAATTCCCGTCAATTAACTTATTTATACGCTTTCCAGGATATCTTATCATCACTATATTCCCTAATTCCCCTTCTTTTATTATCGTCATATTCTTTTCAGTTTAGATTTAGAAACCAGAAACGCAAAGAGGCGATCGAGAGATTCATAAGAAAAAACTCACCCGTCTTCTTTTTTAGCTCGACATGATCGTTTCCTGTTAGGTGCGATGATTATGAAGAGTTAATGAAAGAGGATAGAAGCTAGTTTGCTGGTTCAAAGATTTTAAGAAGAAGAAAGGAGCAGTTGAAGTTAGATAAGTGAATCCGAGTTATATACAGTACAAACAAGTAAGCAAAATCAAACCCACGCATTCTTTTTGCCCAAAATCCATGTTCAATTGTGTTAATTTGATAATGTAATGAAATTTTATTTCTAGGGTTTATAAAAGTTAGGGTCTCTAATTGAAATTGAATGTAGTATTACCATGTTAGATGATTTTGAATGATTAATTTGATATAACTGAATATGGGTATTTCTGGTTTGGGGAAAATTCAAAATTAGGATTTCTGTTGGTAGAATAAGGGTAAGTCTATCATGATTGAGTGAAATTGAATGATATAAACATGATAAGAATTACAATTAGATTGATATATACGCATAAGAACGGGTATATGGAGAAGGGACACTTTCATATATTACATTTCTCTGAAGTGTGAGGTTAAAAACATAATGTCATTTTAATCGTATATAACTGTGTATATGTGCATTACGGAGGCAGAGGAACTGGAATTGGGAGAGCTGGTAATGCCAGAATGAGGGGTGCAAATATTGGACTGCTATGTTATCCAGTGGCGAACATGATATGGAGGAATCCATTCGAGTTTGAGTTGTTTATATAATTTTTAGTTCACAGTATTTTTCATCATGTATACGTAGACTTCATCTAGTTGTATGAGAGTTGCTGGTGTGAAGAACTCAGGCAGTTCTACTTGTATATTTTGGGTTGTAATTAATTGAAATGGATGTTGGATTCTGTATCTTATGAAAGCCCGTAAAGATATAGCTCGGAGCACATGATTTTCAACATTTAACTGAGTGTCAAACTGTGTAAATAAGTTAATTGACGGTAGTTGACGGACGTCAGATTACACTAAAGGTTTGACCAGTTGACTTCGTTGACTAACGAGTCAACGACCCAAACTCTAAAATGGACAAAGTTACGACCCAAACTCAAATACATACCAAAATTTACGTCCCAAATACTAATTAACTCAAAATTGAATTCATCCTTAATCAACAAAGGTTTAGCTACACATGATTACAAAAGAGATTGGATTCCCCATAAAGGGGTAAACCCTAGGTTTTGATGTAGAAGATGTAATATGGGAGGTAGAATTGTGTCTCCCAAGGTGTGGTATATATCCTCTTAATGTATTGAGAGTCTTCTTATATAGTACTTAGGATATTTAGGGTTTAGAATCCTTCCGGGACCAAGTTTTGCACGTTTTAGAAGTCCAAAATCGCACAACTCGTATTGTCTATGGCTGGGTTTTTCTGATTTCCAAACCGTAAATTCCCATGAATTTACGTACGGTTGGGTTTTCCAACCGTAAGTCCCCATGAATTTGGCTACGGTTGGGTTTCCCAATCGTAGGTGCGTCAGTATCTCCTCCTTTGTCTCCCTTCACCATTTTGGCCATAACTTCTTCATCCGACGTCTGATTAAGCTCATTCTTTTTGCGTTATTTTTGTATATTCGTCCTCTACAAGATGGTGCCTTAAAATCCTTCATATTTTCTCATTTGTACCTACGGTTTGGTTGAGAATGCTTTCCAAACCGTAAGCTTCCCTGGATTCGCATACGGCTTGCTTTCCTCGCTGTAAATTTGACTATGAAAACTTCTCTTGAACCTGGTGCATCTATGGTTGGATTTAGATGATTTCACAACCGTAACTCTAACAGAATTATTGCTCCTTTCCCCTTCTTAGCTCTTTTAACCTCAATTCCACTGACTTTGGATGATTCACCTGACTAAACAAATAAAATAGAAAACAAGAGTAATACAAGGATAATATGCAAGAAATCTAACTAAAATCTATACATGTAAATTAAGCACTTATCACACTATCACTATCTAATCACATTTCAACTACGATAAAAGATCTAAAATTTTACTTCCTTAAGCTACATAGTTATACATAATTCCAAGGTATTGATTCAATCGACAATTCAACAAACTAAATAATAACAAGTTACCGATTAGTGTTTTTTCGATTCTACGAAGTCCAAATAACTAAAGTATACTGGCAGGAATTTGGGAAAACCTATATACACATTACCGCAAGTGCACAATGTCTAACAATTAGACAATAAAAAGTACAGGTCGAACCCACATGGAGTGTGAAATACTACTAACTAATAACAAGAATTAACTAATCAAGAAGATGATGTTTAACGATTTTTCAGATATTCGGGACTAAATGAAATAATAAATAATCGTAACAAAACGGATAATGGGTTATTAAGTTTTTCGATTTCCACCAATTCAATCATATCAATTCTATTAATCTCTAAGTATCCAAACCGATGTGCAAAACAATACAATTTTGTGTTCCTGAACCAGTTTAGTACGCAAACTGTGAACTCCAGAACCGATAAAGTCTTAAGGTTTCCAAACCGGTTCGCAAATTGAAAAAGTTTCGTCTACTCCGGAACTCAATTTTGCACAAAAGTTTGCAAACCGGTACGTGAACTGAAAAAGTTTCGTCAACTCCGGAACTCGGTTTTGCTCATTCGCTTGCAAACTGGTCCGCGTACCATGACTCAGCCAATTCACGAACGACTCATATTTGTACTTTGTGCATTTACAAACTATGTCGATTATGATTCAATTGCAATTATTTTTCTATGAGATAATTTTTATTTGATCGATTATCTAAAAACACTAGACTCATTTGATCACGTGATTGTGACTCAAGATCAATGTCTTTATGTTCATGAAATGAGTATTAATATTTTAAGTTCAAACCGGCTAGTTTTGGCTAACCATGTTGAACATAGTCTTTGTACACGGTTCGGTTACGGTTTACCAAACCAGAGTGTATATCTTACTTATATGAATGAGACTCAAATGTTTCATCTAACAGTGAATATTGTTTTCTTGGTTCCAAAGCTATATTAGCTTAAACTAAAGTAACCTATGCTTTGAATGTCTATATGAGGGAACTCTTGGCAACTGGGATCTTTGAATCATGACACTACTTTTTGGTGTGTTCTAGTTGTATCTAGAGTCGTCATCTCCAGAAACCCTTTTAGGGTTTAACGAATATCAAAGACTTCATTGGGATTCGTGAAGCTAGGACCAGTTATCTTTTATCTTGATAACTCGAGTATCCCGATCTTGTTCGATTGTTGATTTATCACTTGAACAAGATAGATAAAAATCACAAAGTTCTCTTAGTATCAACTTTGTGATTCCGCAAGTTTTATACTTGTGAGGTGAATCTAGGCTGCATTTCGGGTTGCAAAGTCCGGATTCTGAGGATGGGTAGATTTTGGTCAAATTGTTATCGGTTTCCATCACTTGATCCTACGTTGGATTTGATCATCCTTTTCGATCGTAATCAGGAAATCAATTATATAGGCTTAATCTGTCAGAGGAAGATTTGGTTTAAAGTCTTGAATTGAGTTGAAGCAACTCTTAGTTGGTGTGACGTCATCTAAGGAAATCAATTGCGCAGAGTTATGCTGGGATTCAAGAGGCGTAACGAGTGCGATTGTGTCTGAATTAGTGGGATACTAAGTTCGGGATCAACTACATTCTAGACCGAAGTTAATTGGTATTAAGCTAGTGTATGTAGCGGCTTAATACAGTTTGGCGTTTAATCTGGACTAGGTCCCAGGGTTTTTCTACATTTGAGGTTTCCTCGTTAAAAAAATTTCTGATGTCTGTGATATTTATTTTTCCGTATTATATTGTTTATCTTTATAATTGAAATACATAGGTTGTGCATTCATCAATCACAGTAGATACTTCCGACCTAGTTTGTTGGATAAATCTTGACTGATCCTTGGACATTGGTCTTTGGTACCGACCAAGAACTTGTCATGGACCTACATGAGACAGAAGACCATCCTGGTTATGGGTAAGACCTGTATAATTATGAGCCAGGTGTCGTTAGTAGTTCTATATATTGTTAATCATGTGAGTGGCTCGTGCTCTCCACGGTAGTTGTGTGTCGTCCAACTTACATATGGACTGTTGTATATTGTTGAGAACTAGCTAATGAATTATGTAAACCTTATTTCTCCCCTAAGTTATTCTCTTACTTTTTCATCTATCAATGTCTTCTTCTCAACCCTCTAATTCGTCTAATTTTTACTTTAAACCTCTAATTCTCTCCCTCTATCCCAATTCATCTCTATCCTTAGAGATCCCTACTACCACCGATGATCCAATTGTAGTGAATACCATTACAAGTTGTATCAGAGCAGTCGATCCTCCGACTGCTACCATGGGTGCTGCAATAGATGGAGTCTCACAACTAGAAGAATAAATTTCAATGAAACGAAATTATTATTTCAATTTGACGTGGGAAAATCAAAACAAGTCTTCACCAGAGTCTGATTTAGCTTTTAATGATTATTTCTATGCTACATGGAGAAAGTATTCTAACAGATCAAAACCAATATTCGACGATGAGATCGGTGGCGTAGCTATTGACTCGCAGGTAGAAACTGATATTGAGGAATTGGAGTCCATGACCAAAGATAACTATGATTTAGTGGGAGCTGGAGTTTTAGATTCTACCGCAACAACAAATTGCTCTCACAGATCTGGTGAATCGGAGTTGAATATAACCGAGAATGAGACTGACGTCGAATTGAAATCAATTCCACTCGACTCAGTTGATTTAAGTTCAGTAAGAGAATCAATTCAAAATTCTTCAACTCCAAGGGCAACATATGAAGGTAATTCTCAATCTACACCCATAATTGATTTATGGTGTTGATGGATCCAGTGTTGTTAATGAAGTTCAGAAATATAATGGGAAGTCAGTGTTTCTGGATTATCAAGAGGGCAAACCCTTCGTTTCTGAACATAATTCTCTTAATATTTCTTTGAATTCTCAAGATAGAAAGGTTACAAATGGTGAGATAAACGATTTCAAACTCATTGAGAGGTTTTATTATCTGGCTGGTGCTTATGAATTCGGGTTTGATACAGCTACTTCATGCTCGTTTGCGCTATATGTTTGTTCAATTTTAGTGTCCAACTACAATGAAAATTGTGCTCATGAGATGACTAACAAACATGGGTATCAATTAGATGGGTTGTTTAATGATTTTATTGCTTTTATGTTAGATAATTATGATGTTCCTAGTACTGCTTGGAAAATGCTTGGTAAAATACTTCATATGGGTACCGTAAACTGGATTGTAGTGATACAACAATTGCTAAAAAAGTATGAGGCCAAGAAATATTGCTACTCTTGTCTTGACTGTACTCGTAAGGTATTTGATCGTGGTAAAGAGTTCAGAGTTATCGAATTTTGATTGGTTCTTATGTGTGCTGGTAAGGAAGAATGCTCTCATTGTATCCTTATTTTTGCTGGAAAAGTAATTGATAGAGGCAAACGGTTCGAGTCGAGTTGGAATACTTCTTATTGTACAGATAGTAAGCTTAGTTACAGCTTGGAATTGTTGTCTTCTTATTCATGTGTGCTTATATCTGTTGAAAATGGTGACATTGGATATGGTCGGCAGCTGTTTTTGAAGATGTCACAAAGGAATAGTATCACCAGTTATGGTTGTGATCTTATGTTGTTGGGTAGAGGAAGAATGGGTGAAACCATACTATGTAGTTTTCATTCAAAAGGTTTTAATGCTTCATGTTTGATCTTAATTCATAATATCTATAAGTACACTGGAATGACTGATATGGGGTTGGTTTTTATGTGCGTAAGAGGTAGAGAATCTTGTTATTTTCTCATGGTTTTTACTGGGAGAGTAATTAATAGAGGAAGGATATTTGGATTGAGAGGGAGATCTTCTTATTATGCAAGCATCAACTCTGCATTTTGTGTTTTTGTTCTTACTTCTCGAGTAGTAACTCTTAATGTATCGGTTCTAAGGTATACTTATGATTGGAAATTTGTGTATGAAATTGTTCTTAAACTTGGGTACTTTTTCAAGTTTTCGTTTGCGAGCTTAATAGTGATTTTAAGGGCCGAAGAAGGTAGTAATGGTGATTTTAAGGGCTGAAGAAGGTAGTAATGGTGATGCTAGAAAGTTGTCTGACAAAATGCAGCATCTACTTGAAGTTCTCTGGACCACTGAATTGAATTTTCAAATGTCAAGGCTTGGTGTGTATGGCTATGCACAAGATATTGTTGATGTAGAGAGTTTTAAGTGCGCATTTCTTTCAACCGATATGCTGGCTATCATTCTTCAGGGGTTATTAAGTAGCACAAAATATTTGCAGGCACTTAATTCAGAAGGTGCAACAAGTGGTTCTAGCAGGTTGCTTGATGAATCTTCACAGAGTGCTATTCTATGGGATGTATCGTTAATTCAAGAGATAATGGAAAAGGAATTTGAAAAGGCTCCACCACTTTTCGATCAAATTCCAGTTAGCCCTAGATGGGATTTTCAAGGAGTGAATGGTTACTTACATTGCATCTTATTGTTTCCTGCCACTCATAAAGTGGGTACTCTTATTCTTGTTACTATTCAGAGGCACTTTACTTGTAACAGTCGAGGGATAGGCTTGTGGTTTGTAGACACGATGCATTGTGGAAGAGTGGAATTCTGCGAAGGAATTGTAACCATGAAGATGTTTTTACAGCTTAAATACTGTGAAGTTTTTAGTGCAACTGACTGCATTTTTGCTACAATAGTTCTTGTCATTACATTCTTTCGAATGAGTTTAATAGGTGCTGACAATGTTTTGGATTTGAACTTGGTGAACCTTGTGACAATTAACTTCCAGCAGCCGAAAGCCTTCTCTGTGGAGGAAAGTAAGAATCTTGAGCCTCATGTCAGCAATGAAGAAGTTATCTTTTCCAGGCAGGAGGAGTTTTCTGTATTATAAGTGGGGGTCTCTCTGGGTATACAACTCTATATGCAATCTAATCAAAAAGAAGAAAATGTGAAGATACCCATTCTTTCCTCAACTGTATCTACAAAGCCGTGGATTCTGATGATAGTGGGCTTGTATACTGTGGAGAAAAAGTAGAAGAGGCTATGAACCTTACTGTTCACAAGTGCAAGAGCAGTTACTGTGGGCCTCGGTGTTAAAAATGAGAATGGTCACAATTCTTAATGTGTTCGAGAAGAAGCTACAACAACAGTGTTTTTCGTCCACCTTGCTTATTTTCTACCTTCCATCCTTAAGGACAAGGATGATTTGGAGGAGTGGATATTTTTCATGGACCTACATGAGGCAGACCATCCTGGTTATGGACAGGACCTATCTAATTATGAGCCAGGTGTCGTCAGTAGTTCTCCATATTGTTAATCATGTGACTGGCTCGTGCTCTGCACGGTAGTTGTGTATCGTCCAGCTTATATATGGACTGTTGTACATTATTGAGAACTAGCTAATGAATTATGTAAACCTTATTTCTCCCCTAAGTTCTTCTGTTACTTTTTCATCTATCAATGTCTACTTCTCAACCCTCTAATTCGTCCAATTCTTACTCTAAACCTCTAATTATCTCTCTATATCCCAGTTCATCTCTATCATTAGAGATACCTACTACCACTGATGATCCAATTGTAATGAAGAAAACTACATAACTCTCTTTGTAATTAGGTTCACGGATTTAATTATGCAAACGTTCTAATAAAAAGAGAGATAGAGATATAACTCTAGACACTTTCCTGGATTGAGTTTTGGCTCTCAGAGTTGTGTTGAGTTTGTCCATACAGATTGCCTACGAAAAAGTTGGTGGTGTATTTTGGTACCCCCATTGTTTTGAGTAATCATATTAAGTAGCTTCGAGTTTTGGAAATAAAATATGACAACCAACTTGACAATCAAAGCTTGTTGGGTTCATCTGAGCCATGCTCTAACCATCTCCCCTTTTGTAAATTTTAGTGACCAAACTCTTTACATATGGAGAATACAAGAATTAAAAAATAAAGATATTATATTACATAACAATCTCTTAACTCTATCTTTGTGCGCTTGATTCCAAGTTTCAACAACACAAAGTTCTGTAAATATTCATAAAATAATTGTCGATGTTGAAGCATTTGAATAACAAAAACTTTACTCCCGCCAAAGGTAAGCTACACATATATTCAATCATAACATATTTTTTATGCAGTTCCATCGTATGTAATACTATGCAGCATGGCATGTTCCCCCCCCCCCCCCCCCCCCCTCTTTTCTGTTTAAATATATACTTTTTAGCGCATATATCATTTCTCAGTGATTGTAAGTCACTATATAGTATATTCTATATATTTCTTCCCCTTTTTGTCACAAAAATGAAAAAAGTACGAAAAATACAGCAAGCATTTTGAAATTACCCTCAAGTTCGTAAGAATTCGATAGAATGTATAAGAGATTAAGAAAATCGAAGATCTAACATACCATTTTTGATAAGCACCACTAAAATCTAAACTATTTGTTTTATCCTCTTACCAAGGAACAATTACCCAAAATAATTTTCCTTTATTTCGATAAGCCAAACTAAGACCATAATTAACTTGGTTACTTATCGGGATCCAATTATACAAAAATAATTGTACCATGTTTCGATAAGCCAAACTAGATAATTAGTTTCTTGTCAGGAATAATAATTAATTGAATATATTTTAATACATAAAAATTAATGTTAGAATTAACTTAGTTTTTATATCAGGAAATCGATTAACTAGAGTAATCGTTCCCTAACTTCAATAAGATAACTAAAATCAGAATCAATTCTTGTTACTTATCAGGAAAAAGATTATCAGGAATAAATTTTCCCTCGATTTCCATAACCATGCTCCCCAGAAAGAATAATCATCAAGCGCAAGTTCAAAGTATACTTCACCCCCTTATATGTTATTCCCTACAAAACAAAAAAATAATACAAAAATGATCTTTACCGGAGAAAGATCAAAATATTTTAGCCATCTATTTATACCGAATATACAATTTATAGAACATAAATCATTATTAGTAAGTAATTCTAATTGTGAGGTAATCGATTAGGCATCTTTATAATATTTTGAAGAGATTAAGTAATTCTAATTATTGGGGTTTGCTTGATATTTTCTTTATCCCTGAAGATCCCTCATAAGCAAACAAATTTTCATTATCTTGATTATATATCTTTCTGAAGCAAATCAATAGGCTATCTGTTAGAGGAATAATAGTTAAAAGTATTCACTACGGCTGAAGAAACTCTGAGGACTGTAAAGGGAGTGTGTCGGATCACATTGGATCCCGGAAGTAAGAACACGACTAAAGTTGAATTGCTCGGAGGGTCGATTCGGTCTCAACTACATTATAGTTCTAAGTCTGATAATATGTTAGTGCTTGTAGCGGATTTATATAATGCGATATGCACTTTTGCTTGAGCAATTTCTAAATGATCAACTTGAAATAAAAATAGTTCTTGAACAATAAATTATTTTCAACTAAGATTGTGAAGGATATAGAATAGTTGTTGCTTGAATCATATTTCTAGAGTTTAACCAAGACAAGCTTGAACTCGAAATTTATTCTCCAAATTATTAAATCTACTAAAATCATATGACATAGTCTCATAAGATAGAATGGTAAATTTCGTGAGTAAATAAGGAGGTTCAGTTTTCACATACCTCTTTGTCGATGAAGCTCTTGCAAATGTCTTCTTTTGTTCTCCAGTGTTCAGTCTTCGAGGGTTATTCCATGACGTCTGATATTCAACTACCATACTCTAATTCTAGTTCGAGACTTGACCATAGTATAGACACGAAGATATAGTTTTGTACATCTAACATTGACAACAAACTCGAGATAGCAAAACTTATGAGTTCAACTGAGCGGTACTCTAATAGAAGACAATTAATTTTTGTTACTCACATATTTGTAGAGAAAGCAACTCAGACGTTGACTTATTGGCAAAGTAACCCGCAGTGATCCTCGACTTTAATTTTTAATGGATACGCGATGGGCAACGACAGAAGCCCTTTGCCGGTCCATAGATTTTTTAAAAACGTAGTTTTATCTAATTTTATTTTATTTTCTTGTCAACGACACTTAAAAAGATGCATAATGGGCAATATATATGTATTCATTAATTATTCTCGGATATCCTACAATTATATTACGGGTAATAGAAATTTTCATATATATCAATTCTGTTAAGATTAACGGGATATTCGATAATTATTCGAAAACTACATCTAAAGTAAAAAAAAAAACATTTTACTTGATTGTTTGT
This sequence comes from Papaver somniferum, assembly GCF_003573695.1. Taxonomy (NCBI): domain Eukaryota; kingdom Viridiplantae; phylum Streptophyta; class Magnoliopsida; order Ranunculales; family Papaveraceae; genus Papaver; species Papaver somniferum. Next base: position 121,424,964 of record NC_039363.1, on the reverse strand, counting down.
GTTTGTTCACTTCTTATTCTCATGATTTTATAATTGTAACATTTGATGAATTTTTTGAATTTTTCATTCTTTTTTTCGTCTGGAACAAAATCATCGATGTGTGTAAAAAAAATTAGGTATATGTTAGACACATTTTTGTGTCTGGATTATTCTCAATTTTCTGTAATGTTAGTTCTTGATTTCGTACTTATGATGGTGTTTTATGTATGCATGAGTATTTTTGGAGAAATAAACTTTTGTGAAAAAATTGGCTAAAAAAGTGTTAAAGGCACCCAAAAGACGTACTAAAGGCACCCCTGAAATTACTAAAGGAACCCTCATTTCATATAAGGGGACCCAACTTGTTAAATGCACCCAACAAATGGACCTCTCTTCTTCTTCATCTTGAAACAGGTTCACAAAATTTATGGGAGATTTTAAAGATTTAACGCAAAGATAAAAGACTCTCCACTTTGACTTTCTCAAAATATTAAGGAGACCGTAGTATTTTACTTGACTACCCTTAGTTATTTACTTGTTAAATAGTATAATAAAAATGCTAGCAATAAAAATTACCTAAAATTGTTAGAAGAATTATAAATACGAAATATAAAAGAAAAATTAAAAAGTATTGTATTTATGAAGTATAAACTTTATTAGGAATTTAATTTTTGGATCTAAATATATATTCTCTTAAAAGGAAAGAAGGATTAGATTTGTTTCCCTAACTATACAAATTTCTTTAATATTTTAGATCGGGTCCAGTTAAAAATGAATTTATGAATATAAAAACTAAAGGGTATATTGGAGAGTTCATTGGAAATGTATGACTATAAATAGAAGTTGGACACAATTTTGAAGCAAATGAAAATGGAATAGAGGACAGTCTTTTCGAGACGGAGGGACTAATATATTTATGAGTTGGTTTTTATTGAAAAGGAGAAAGAAAATCTGGGATTTTATTTAAAATTAAAAAAGATAATATCCCCAGGATTTTATTCTAGCAAATAAAGGAAGATGTGTGACAAATAGAGAAAAAAATTATTCATGAAATCTTTCATTAAAGAGTAGATACAGTGGAGTTACAGGAGATATTTGAGAATATATCCAGTGCTATGTATAAATACTAGGATATGGCCCGTGCAGTAACGGCACGAGTTCTGGTTTGTCGAACATAGAGATCAATTAGGTTTTTTTCTTTTATAACTCCTGCGAAGACGGCATTTGTCGAAGTGAACGTGGCATAACCATTGCAGGGGATATTTTTTACATTTGTCAGATTGAGTGAATAGTTGCCAGTGGTGGTTATAGCTATTTTGGTTTATAGGTTGAAAGTGTTACCGTTAAGCATAAAATCTAGATCCACCTTTATCAGTATGGCTTTGAAAGTGAAGGCTAAAAAATTGGAGCTGTTTGGAGTGTGGCTTCCATGCATTTTACGCTTTGCTTTTCACAAACTGGAATTGTAAAAAGATGAATTCATTCGATGTTTGACCTTTCCTAAGACATGGATCAGCAAACCTTTCTACAAAGTAATGCTTGTATACCTGCTGTCGTAAATCACATGGTTTATCAGAATTTTTCCAAAATAACCTATCTCATATATGTAAATGATACTATTCCAACTAAAGATTATTCATACCAACTTTTTTGTGAACTCATGCAAACACACTCATATGAGTACCAAATACCAATGCAGTAATAGCACTTCAGTCCTAGAATGGGGAAAGAACACTTCAAATTATGTTGCTATCTCTGCTTCCTCTCTTGCTTCTACCATCTGACGTCTCTTTCTCTTCCAATATGTCTTTTGGTTCTCCTCTTGTGGGTTTGTCATGTACAACCTCAGCGGAAACAAATAAAAAAAAAGGATTCAGAAAAACTCATTAGGCACTTCATTCTTCGACCTGCAGAACACACAAGTATGGACGGAAATCAGTATGCTGAAAAAATGAATAAAAATGGTGTCCCCATTAAGAAATACAATTTCTGCCTATTGAAGTCTTTAATTTGTAGAATCCAACCAAACAAAACTTTAGCTCTAAAAATCGGAACCAAATCAACCATCCGCAATACCTCAAACAGTATAGGTATGACAAACATTAAATTTTTATGCATAAGAACTAACATACAAAACAAAGTATAAACACAAAGGACACCATATTTTTATATGGTATGTATAAGAATTCGTTAAATGCAAAAATATAGGATAATTTTTTGATATCAGTTATGGTCGATACATGAATTAAAAAAAATATATCGAATTGATAAATTAAAGCAAGTAGTCATTTTTTAAACCGCAGCTTTAGTTGCTTGCTATTGAACTTTAAAACCATTTCTTCTAGAGTTAATACAACAATAGTAGCCAAAATCATTGTTAAAGTGAAAACTATTAAAAATAAATAGCTATCTGCATTTAAGAAGCTCAATAGGGATCCCTGTCAAAAATATCTACCAAGTTGAAGCGTACAATATATATCAACAGTCCTACTTACTAAACCAAGAACCGAGAAATGAAAGACCATAGCATTCACTTGAACAGTTCACCATTCTCTATATTTGGACAACTTAGGGTATGACCCGTGCTGTAATGGTACGGGTTGCAGTTGTTCAAAATTAAGATCTGTTTTAGTTTGTGATCGCTATCATAAAATTATGCTTCAAAGGAAAAATATTATCCTAAAATAAGCTCATACGCCTCCAGACCGCATGATAAATATTAAACAGAAAGTAATTCAATCCAGCAATGGCCTTCTCAATCCGGAAAGCTATTGTCTTAAACTTTAGATTACATGCCTCCAAATTGCGTGATTCATTCTAACTAAAAATAATACAAAAATTCTTTGAGAACTGAGAATTTGTACACCATAAAAGTTGACTCTCGCAAATTAAAAGAACAATGCTCGTCGCTGGAGAAGTGGCGGGGTTCACAAACTAATGTGTGAGTGTCCGTTTATATGATATCTAAATTCCAAGTATGTACAGAACTGTCCAAATTAATATTACCAGTCCCATAAAAAGCGAGGTATTTCTTTTTTTTTTCTCTGATGGAAGAGGTATTTCTTTTTGATTTTGCATATTTTTAGACGAAAATCAAAAAGTAGTGCATTCATCATTTGGCCTTTTCACTTTTTTGATTTTGCTTATATTTAGACAAAATTAAAAAGCAATCCACTCAATATTTGGCATACCCGTGAAAAAATAATGTAACCAAACCAAAAAAATCCTATGTCGTGTTCTTTGCTAATGACCCACTACATAATGTATCACAGATTGACAATGTGGAGCAATAAACCTCAGTTAAGAAATCCAAAGAAGGGAAAAAAAAAGTGGTTAGACACTCTAGCATTTCCAACTGGTTGATTTAAAGTCTAGCAATGCATCATCAAAATTCATTGTCAAATGACTCTTCAAGGTAGATTGGCACAGTTACAAAGTTAAACAGAGGGTGAGCAAGGAGAATGCCTAATCCACCTAAACTCCCCCTTTTGGGAATGATAAAAGGCAAAGAACAAAGAGAGAAAAATGAAGGCAGAGATACACAAATGAGCATATGTACACTTTATAGGAGGAGGTAGAAGATGAAAATGACGAACTTGTAAGCAAATCACATTTTTTTCTCTCTGGTAGACTTGGTGCTTGAATTCTTCTCGAGTACTTGAGAAAAGTAAACAATAAAACATTTCCATATTTCTCTCCTTTTGCTCTCACATTGTAGACTTTGTACAAACTTCTCAACATCTATTACCGCTTCGACCAAACTCAAAGTTCCAAGCAAAACCCAAAATTCCAAAATTTAAGAACCTGCAACATTTAAAATATAAAGTTAATCCTGCTGTGTTGCAGATATACGCTAAAAAAGAATACCCGCAGCACAGATAGGAAACAAAAAGAGGTAAATAAATATAAATTAATTTTCAGAAATCTGTACATATGAAGTAGATTGAATTATTTTACGCACACAAACATCTAATACAATACAAAAACAATGATATGTGGTTTCACTAATGCTTTCTTCTAGTTCTAAAACGGCTAATGAAATTTTGTCTGAGTGCTCTTTTATTAAGGCTTTAGGTGGGATCAGAAAAGATAAGGCAGCATGCACTCAAGTTCAGAAGTTGCTTTGGACAACAAAAATTCCTAGGTTGCACTATTACAGTAATAAAGTCACAAAGGCCTGAAACGGTTGATTACTTATCTTATATGCATTTTGTTTTATTTCTATAACATTTTAAAGTTTATGTTGCTACACTTAGTAAATTAAACAATTTAGCTCTTAATTGTTACTCTCACAAACCTTTTTCCCATTACTCATCTCATCAGGCTGCCGAGTTGTAATATCAATCCTGCATCCTTGCTTTTCCAAGACACAATTTGGTTCTTAGAGCTGATATAAACACCAATACTGGTGATCTGGAGAAAATTCTCAAGATCAATAAAACAAAATCAATAAGCAACTAAGTAAACAAACCCAATTCTACAGTTTTACATATATACTACATGAGTTTGTAGCATATAAAAAACTTTTGATTGAAAGAGAGAATTTTCAAGATGTCAACTCGTGAGTAGTGCGGGATGGATAACAATAGCAAACACACCTAGTAGGTGGATTAACCCCATCATACCACCTTTGTCTTTCCTGATTCAGGATCAAATCTGAAAAACCATTGCGAATTATGCTCAGCTAAGATGTAAACATTAAATTCAGCACTCCTTCACACGACCGTTGGGAAGAAATTTGTTAGCAAACAGGTAAAACTAATCATGAAAGATGCAGAGCTAATCATGAAAGATGTCGTTGGCAAGAAATGTACACAATTATTTCCGATTGTAATTAATAACACAAAAGTCTTTTGGCAACAGAATAGCTATATATATTTATGTTTCATGTGCAGTTCGGATTATTTTAAAGAAGATCCAATGACAAAATACTTCACAGAACACACTGGCAGTCATAAGCCATGCCATTCTGACCAAAATCAAGCAGTCATAGAATCTAGAAAATTTAGATTAAAACACCAAAATGAGTAAATTTAGCTTAGATTGTGAATAAATATCCGTCAATTTGTTGTAAGTACACTGAGAAACTGAGAAGCTTGTAAAGATTACCCAGCGAAGTGCTTAAATGTAAGAGTAACTACATTCCAAAAATTCAGATTTGGAGAGACTTGCATCTATTACCGATACAATCACTTGCATCCAATGCACGGCTTTGTACACAAATTCCCTGATGATCGATACAGTCATTTGATCATCTATATCCCCGAAGTACATACCCTAAATCATTAACTTCCAAAAAGAAATCACAATCACAAAAGTAAATGAAAAATGGAATTCAAATTAATATTATACCTTTAAATCCATCGCAAATAGCAAGAATGTATTCACAAAGCTTGGACTCATTTTTTGTTTATCACATTGAGTAGCATAACCCCTTTCTGATTTAACGGATCAGTAACCAAAAATTATAGATCAGAAAGCAATGTAATTAAGTGTCAGATAATTAAACAGCCGAAAATTGTGAAAAAACCCCAAAAAATCATTCTTTATAACATGGTAAAAGAAAGGGTTTCTCCATAATTCTATAACCTCATCAAGCGGAGTATGTTTCAATCAAGTGCAGTATTGAAGCTGAATTCTTCATATTATTTACATGACTATGTGATTGGAAAAATGGCAATAGCCTTTTTGAAAGAAAAGATAACTACATTGAATTTGAATCTTTACATGTCTCTCACATTATTCGACCTTCATACTAAATCAACACTGAACTACCCATCTATTTGGTGAATGGTTTAGTTCTTAAACCTTCCAATTGATATACAATAATACAAATCAAGCCCTGACCTAAAGGACCCCAAAAAGATTACCAATCAAGAGAAATTCTATTGACATTTACCTGCCACTGGAGATGGATGCACTTAATTATACCTTCGGAATCTTATAAAGGAAGCGCCTTTCGAAGCTGAGAGGTTTGGGCTGCAGAAGTGAATCCAACCGAGAACCTAAAACGAAGAAATCATCTTGGAAGCTTCGAAATCTGATATCTACTTCAGCTAACGAAACATTTATATTGCATTAAGTTGATGGCGAGAGAAAAGGTGGAGAAACGGTTTCAGGCATGCGTTACGTTTTTTCTCGTATGTATGGGTAGCTTAATCGTGACCGTCCTTTACATAACCAAAATGTAAATCTCCCAAATTCTCAAAACCTAGGAATTATGATCAATCTGGACCGTCCTTTATGTGTCCAAACTGTAAAGAGCCGTCAACCTAGGAAAACACCACTGTCCTTTATAATATAGATGAGTTGGGGGAGAGCCACTAGGGGAATACGGAGAGCTTGGGGTTCGAAGAAAAATAAGTTGTAGTTTACTTTTTATTATTTTCTCTATTTTCATCTCTTGTAAACACTTTTGAGCATTTAAAAATAATTTTTAGCGTGTATACGATATGAGGAGCTAAACCCAATCTCTGGGGCGACATTGAAAGTCATTCTTTCAATAATTATGTGGTACGATTTATTTAAATTAATTTACGCAATTCTTTTATGATTATTTGCATCGAATAAAAATTGAGTAAATGATTTTTATTAATTAGTTGTGTTTTCTGTTAATGAAGTATGCTTAGTTTAATGCTTTTGATGTGTCATGCTTGCGATTAACAATTGATGTTTTGAAAATCTAATATAGGCAATAATTTAGAATCACAATTTCTTTTGATTGGAGCTATATTGTCTAGAACTGCATGATAAAAATTAATATTGAATCACATAAATGTTGGCGAGTGGTGGAATCCTTAGCCTCGCTCAAACATTTTTCACACCAACTTTGTTTAAATTTTTTTATTTTAGTACTTTAAATTAAATCGAGAACCGAATCTTTACAAGTCTTAGCAAACCCTTATTACTTACCACTGTACAAAGCTACATCAATTTTTGGCGCCCCGACGCGAAATTGTCGTTAGGTTTAGAATTAGATTTAATTTTTAGTTATTTTTTCTTAGTTTATTTTATTTGTTCTATTTTACGTTTTTGGGTATTTGTCTTTTCATTACAGATTTTGGAATTTGGAGCGAAAGAGAAAAGGAGTTGTCAAAGGTTTTGGTGATCCATTAAAGATTTGGAGTCAAAGACAAAGCGAAAAAGAACGAACGAAAAAAATTAAAAAAGAAAAGCGAGAGAGAATTTATTTTATTTTTTAAGATTTGGTTTTCATTTTTTGATTTTCTTTTTTGAAATTGTGATAGGATATCTTATATTTTTGTAATTTTATTTTTCTTTTGGACTTTTCATTTTGGACTTTGGACTTTTGGACATTGTTCTTATTTTTAAACCCTAAGGAAGGGTATATTAAATATCAAACTGCACAGGTAAGGACGACAGTTACGATATTGTCTCGGATCCTCTGGTTCGTACACTGATATAGGAGTCGGTGGCCCGAGTCGACTTCATCGGTCCATCCCTTATCAGGAACGGGAGGTAAGTTTTTCTAAACACCCGTGAATCCCCTGTCAGCGGGTTACTGTCTTCCTCCGTATGCATATATGTTGAGGAATTGAATATGACTTTTCATTTATATTAAAGGACAAGGCCTGTCCAAAATCAAGATAAAGACTCGGATTTCATCACCGTTTGTTTCTTTCCTGCCTTAGGAACACGTAACCTACGCGAACCTATGCCTTAAAATTTTGACTAGAACGAGACCGATAAGGTGATGAGCTTTATAGGAAAGTCATTTAAAAGACATTGGCCGCTCTATTAAGCTTATTTCGAAGTTCATGATGATTATTGTAAGTTGATGATTACATATTGGTTGTCCTTATTTCCTTGGGCTACAAAGCGGTTCTCTCAACCTACAGTAATCATCATGAAATTCGAGATAGGCTTAATTGAGCAACCAATATGTCTTTTGAACGACTTTGATATCAAGCTCGTTACCCTATCGATCTCGTTCTAGTCAAAATTTTAAGGTTTAGGTCCGCGTAGGTTACGTGTTCCTATGGCGGGTAAGAAGGAAACGGTGATGAAATACAAATGCTAATCTTGATTTGGCCAGGCCTTGCCCTTTACTAGAAATGAAAAACCGTATTCAATTCCTCAACATATATGCATACGAAGGAAGGCAATAACCCGCTGACAGGGGATTCGCGGGTGATTAGAAAAACTTACCTCCATTCCATACGGTGGATAACGCTGAAGTTGACTCGGGCCACCGACTCCTATGTCAGTGTACAAACCCGAGGGTCCGAGACAGTATCGTAACTGTCGTCCTTCCATGTGCAGTTTAATATTTAATATACCCTTCTTTAGGGTTTAAAAATAAAAATAATGTCCAAAAGTCCAAAATCCAAAAAGGAAAGTCCAACAGAAAAAGAAAATTACAAAAATATAAGATATCCTAATACAATTTCTAAAAAGAAAATCTAAAAATAAAAACCAAATCTAAGAAAATAAAATAAATTCTCTTTCTCTTTTTTTTTTTTAATTTTTTTTCTTTCGCGCTTTTCTCTTTGTCTTTGACTCCAAATTTTTAATGGGTCACCAAAACCTTTAGAAACTCATTTTTTCTTTCACTCCACATTCCAAAATCTGTAGTGAAACGACAAATACCCAAAAATGTGAGATAGAACAAATAAAATAAACTAAAAAAAAAAATTAAAATTCTAAACCTAAAGACAAGTCCGCATCGGTGGCGGAAAACATTGATGTGGCTTTGCACAGTGGTAAGTAATAAGGGTTCGTTAAAACTTGTAGAGATTCAGTTCTAGATTTAATTTAAAGTACTAAAATAAAGAAAATTAAGCAAAGTTGGTGTGGAAAATGTTTGAGAGTACCGATGCTAAGGATTCCACCACTCACCAATATTTATGCGATCGAATATTAATTGTTATCATGCAATTTTAGACAATTAGCTCCAATAAAAAGAAATTGTGATTCTAAATTATTGCTTATATTAGATTTTCAAAACATCAATTGTTAATCGCAAGCATGAAGCATCAAAAGCCTAAACTAAGCATACTACATCAAGAGAAAACACAACTAATTAATAAAAATCATTTACTCAATTTTTATTCGGTGCAGATAATCATAAAAGAATGTGGAAATTTTTGAGGAACCCGTGTTTGGTTCCTCTCTCTTCTATAAACCCATCAATAAGAAAGTATATATCTATAGCCCAAAACACAAGATGTACGGTTGAGATTACTAGTCTTGGATTGAATTTAGGTTTCCATATTTTATGTGAGACTAAATTAACATTTATCCCTTATATATTACTAATAACAGAATTTTTTAAAAAAAATCATTGATTTACCGTCAATTAGGCGTGGGCGATATTTTTGGTAGCAGTGAAAGAAAATATTTACCAATTTGACGGTGAATTAATTTGACTAAGAAATATATTGAAGAAAATATTTCCGCATTAATTGCTTGCATTATTTTCGGTAATGAATTGATTTTGCAGATTTATATTTCATGTTGGCTTTTCTTCTTCTCAAAAATCTTTCCACTTTCCACTCCCTATATCAATCAAAAATCTTATTACGATTGTTTCTCTCTCCAAAATCTTCTCCAGCTAGTAAATATCTCTTTCTGGTTTTGTTCTCCATTGTTAGATTTTTTTTCATTTGATTATTGAGAAGAAAAGATGTCAAAGTCCTGAATGGCTTAAGGTTTATTTCATGCTCATCGTGGAAGTAGGTCTGTTGTTTTTAAATTCTAGAGAGATCATGAATGGATGTCGAATCTCTCCACTTCCAGGTTATTTCTCCGTCTTTTGATAATTATGTGTTTAGCGACCCAAAAGCCATTTTCATATACGCGTTGGTATTATCAGCCATACTTCTACCTTTGTTTAATTAAGAAGTGGGGAAAAAAAAACCTTCTACGTACGACACCTAACAAGCATTTTCTGTTTTGGATCCATTGGTTGGATTTAGAATCAAAACATTCATCATCGAGAAAAGGCCGTTGTTGCTCAAGTATTTTTAGCCAACATGCAAATAAGCTCCTTTTGCTACAATTATGTTCTTAAATCCTGACGTTCTTTGTTTGGATATTCTTTTATCACTCATGTTCAAGTGAAAAAATACAACTACCACTAGTTTACATATTCAACGACCCGATGATAATTAAAATTCTCACTAAATATATTTTGACATGTGAAAATTTCTAATTATCACTAAATTGTGAAAAGTAGAATTTTCATATATGAAAAATTGCAATTATCAGAAAGTAGAATTTTTCATATTTTTATACGTAAAAAATACAATTATCACTACTTTGTGAAAAGTATAATTTTCATAGGTGAAAAACTGCAATTATCACTATATTCTTAAAATTAGAATTTCCTTATTTTTATATGTGAAAAATAAAATTATCACTATGTTATGAAAACTAAAATTTTCACATCTGGCCTTTAATTATGTTAAAAAAATACAATTATTATTACATCATGAAAACTAGAATTTTCACATTGAACCAGGCATGGTAATTAAACGAAATAAGTAAAAAGGAATAATTTTGGGAAGAGATTTTAGGGATCTTTTCAGAATAAAAGGAATAATTTTCGGGAGAGATTTTAGGGATTTTTTTGAATAAATGGAATAAGAGTCAAAGGAGTAATAAAGAATAAATTCGGGGAGACATTTTAGGTATTTGTAAAATTAAAGGAATAATAGTCAAAGTAGTTATTTTAGGGAGACTTCCTTAAACCAGGCGAGCTTGATTTTTGGGATTTCCTAAATTTTAGGTTTTTGACTTTTTTCGCAGTAGACCAAAATTGGATAATTACTAATAAAAAATAAGATAAATACTATAGTAAAAGGTCAGTATAGTAAAACTAGTAATTCTAAAACTAATTTTGGGTTTCTAATATAGAGTATCTTAATGGCGGGTTCCTCATATAAAAAAATTCATAATTCGGCTAGAAATATTTTTCCTCATAAAAGAATTGCATAAATTAATTTAAATAAATTTTACCACATAATTATTGAAAGAATGACTTCCACCGTCCCCCCAAAGATTGGGTTTAGCTCCTCATAAATTATTTTTCATTACTCAAAAGTGTTTACAAGAGGTGAAGATATAGAAAATAATAAAACGTAAACTACAACTTATTTTTCTTCGAACCCCAAGCTCTCTGTATTCCCCTAGTGGCTCCCCTCAACTCCTATATTTATACATAGCACTGGATATATTCTCAAATATCTCTCATAGCTCCACCAGATCTTCTCTTTAATGAAAGATATATCATGAATAATTTCTTTCTCTATTTATCGCATATCTTCCTTTATTTGCTAGAATAAAATCCTGAGGATATTATCTTTTGATTTTGAATACATTATCTCTTTTAACTTCAAGATATGAAACTTTTTGTACAATAGGCAGGAAGATATCTTTGCGTTAAATCTTTAAAATTTCCTATAAATTCCGTGAACCTGTTTCAAAATGAAGAAGAAGAGAGGCCTCTATCCATTTGTTGGGTGCATCTAACAAGTTGGGGTGCCCTTATCTGAAATGAGGGTGCTTTTAGTAATTTCAGGGGGGTGCCTTTAGTACGTCTTCTGGGTGCTTTTAAAACTTTTTAAGCCAATTGTTCCACAAAAATTTATTTCTCCAAAAATACCTACACACACATAAAACATCATAATAAGTGTGAAAACAAGCACTAACATTACAGAAAATTGAGAATAATTCAGACACAAAAATGTGTCTAACAAATACCCCCAAACTTATTATTTGCTAGTCCTCGAGAAAATCTAATCTAAAAAATAAAATGCTAACTACTGTCGCAGGCATCGCGATTGCACTTAGAGTGTGCAACAAGCCTTTGAACCCCTAGGTGTCCCCTGTGGCTCTCCCTCAACTTCTACAACCAAGATGCTTCCATCCACTTAGATTGGTTAGTGCTATCCTTAATTGGCACAAATTTCTAGGATTTAGAGTTTATAATGCAACTAAAGGTTTCTCCCAATGTATTTTTGCATGCATATATTTATGTTATAGGATGTCTGGTAAGCATCCTATAGGACATCGATATTTTTGTATCTTTTTTTGATAAAGAAAAAAAATCTAACAAGATATTTGTACCTGGTATCGAATATCCAATACTTCAGGTATATATCAAAAATTTACGACGTCAATTTGTATGAATTTCGGAGGATATTCTATTATCCATTAACAAACCTATTTGTTGGAGGTCAGGTCCTTGCCTCTCTAGTTATTGTATTTTATTTTTTAATTTCCTTTATTATTAAAGCCTCTTTGTCCAGAAAAAATAAAATAAATATCGCATGAATCTTTACAAGATACAATGGTAATAATACTCGAAGAATAAGAAGAAGAAAATCCAGCTTTACTGGTGGTCAAGATTGTGTGACTGCAAGATCTAGTGTAATAGTATGATGAAAAAATCTATATTCGATGGATATTGGGATTTTCTTTGCAGTTCATGGAGATTCATATTCCAGAATCAATTATAATATTCGGTTAAGAAACCAGCCAAACAGATGAATTTCGATGATTGCTACTCGATGAGTTTTATCTATGTTAATTAATTTTGACCACCCAAGTAATAAGCCAACCAAACAGATGAAGGGTGGAATTTTTGTAATCTTCGTCAAATGACTCGAGGAAATCATGTAATAATTCGAACCCAATTCAACACACCAGTAGTCTCTATAAATTACATATGTTAGATAATCGCTCGGTCAAACTCACAAGTTTTGGTATGTCAAATTTGTTATCTAATTTAGTTCATCAATTACATCTTGATTTATAGTACACTAAGGTCAATCTCGGACTTGGAATAAAGCTGAGTATTAGAATTCACCAATCGACCTTGAAGATTGAATATTAAAGAACAACATAGACATCAACGGGAACTTCATCATCAAAGGTATGTGAAGACTGACTATCCTATTTACTCATATTGTCTACCATTCGATCTACCGAGACATGTCATACGACTTTGGTATTATAATGGACGTTGCAAAGAAGAAATCTAGAGTACGAGCTCTTACTTGATAAAAGTGAATCTTAAACTCAAGCAATATAAAATTATCGCGTAATAGGTTGAGGGCAATTTATTATTCGGCATATCGCAATTTCGTATTAAGTTCATAAGGAGTCGTCAAGTTAGTTTTTATGTTCACCAACTGATTTTCTCAGCACACAAACTTGGAACTTATAAATAAAATGTCTTGATGAATATTCTCTAATTAACTCCCGTACACGAGTTGATTTGGTTAGTTTGAACTAGTTGATTTTGAGATGTTCCATGATACTTTTATTTCTCTAAAGCACAAACTGATTTTCTCAGTTCGCGAACTAGTTGATTTTAAGAGGTTCGTGGACACTTTTTGTATTTGAGTAAAGGAAATGATTTGGAAAGTTCATGAATTTATCAAAAAGAAAGGTTCTTGAACTCCGAGACGATTAAATATTCACAAACTGTTTTGGACAGTTCACGAACTGTACTTTTGGTCTTGAGAGTTGTTATACTCCAATTTACGCTTGAAGGTTCACGTACCACTTAACCATTGTTGTTGGGATAGCTACTTGGTGCATAATGCTTATTTCGAATAATATGCGGCAACACGTTCTTCTTTGAAATTCAAGGCATACTTTTCACATGGTTACATGATCATTTGATATGGAAAATTTAAGCTTGCTTGGTATCAAATTAATTCGTAAACATGGAAAAAAGTTCACAAACTCAACTTTGTTTGTAAGCTACCTATACTTTTCACAAACTCAGCATAATACAATCCCAGTTCAGTATTTTTATATCCTAGTTGCCGATGGATTCGTCCTCTAAAGACCTAGATTTCTTCGTAAAACTGTATTAGATTACTAATTTAAAATATTCACTAAGGGATCCGTGAAGCACGGTTAGACTATCTTTTATATGATAGTTCTATATCTGGATCTTATTCTTTCTAATTATTAAAGTTCACGAAATATTGATCAAGAACAAGATAAATAAAAATCACAAAGTACTCTTCGCCTTAGACTTTGTGATTCCACAAGATAGATATCTAAAATCTTGTTTGATTTTTTGGATTATTCTTGTGAGGTAGAATCAATTACTTATCTTTATAATATTTTGAAAGGAGTATGTAATCCTAATTGTTGAGGTTTTCTTGATATCTTATTTACCTTGAGAATCTCTCATAAGTAAACAGATTTCCTATTACCTTGAATGAAACATATCCGAAAGGAAATTAATAGGCTATCTCTTAGATAAGGATTAGTTAAAAAGTGCTCATTTAGGATGAAGAAACTCATAAGGATGCAAAAGACATCAACTAGGAGAATCAAGTGCATAGGGTCTTGCGGGATCCAAGAGACGTAAGGAGCACGAATTAAGATGAATTTCTCATAAGTTCGATTTGGTCAACTATATTCCACAATGAAGTCTGATAGTAGGATAGTGTGTGTAGCAGCTTAATACAATGTAGCGCTCAAGACTGACTAGGTTCCTAATTTTTTCTGCACACTGCAGTTTTCCTCTCTAATAAAATTTTTGGTGTCTTGTTTTATTTATTTTCCGCATTATTTTTTATCTTTATCACAAGTAGTATGTTAAACAACGTAGATAGTTTTTCAAGCTCAAACTGTATGAAACCTATATTACTTGCTCTTGTGAATTCATGTCTTGAAAAATAGATTACAAGGGTTTTTCTTATTGGAATTCGATTAATATACACTTCAGATACATACTAGGTTGATTATTGGCATAAGATATTTACTGTTGATTTATACTAACTGATTGTAACAAGTTTGTCTATGTAGTTTCTGAACGAAAATGTTGGTAGTTTACCTGGTACCCTGTTCTTTCCAATATATACCGTAAATAAGACATGATTGGAGGTTCAAGTGGTATCATCACTCATATCATTTTTCGTTGCGAGCTAATTTTAAAGTATTTAAAGAGGACAAAAAACTACGAAGTTCATGAAGCATGATAACTGAAGAGTTATAGGTTGAATCATATGCAAGTTCCTTTGATATTTTGCGAATTCATATATAACGAGTATCCAAATTCTCTATCTGACAACTAGTTGACAATCTCAATCAGAATTAAACCTCATTATCACATTTATAAGTACAAAAATTCTACTGGTAAATTGAAATTAATACCATTCAACTGAGTCTAACCGTTCAACAAAAAGATTTTGGATTAGAAAAATGTGAGATCATCACAATAGGTCAAATCTAATATGAGAACGATCATCTGCAGCCACAAGGTTTACATCATAAATCGACAAACCATTAATCACTTGATTAAGTTATCGATCAACGAGAATTAGGTCAGGTCTCCTTAAAACTCTTATTATAACCAAAAGAAATAAAATAATCTCAATCCACTCTACCTACCATCAACTCAGTTTTTACTTCACCTATCACCAACTCGGTTTTTACTGATTGATCTAAGATCGAGTCCAATTTTATGCACACTCCTTTAAAGAGTGTGCACATAACAAACTGATTCAATTGGCTACTCCTAATTAACAATTAACCATTTAGGGAAATTAGATTTTTATTTTATTTTATTTTAATTGTAATCTAAATAAGGAAATAAATATATATCATAACACCTAATCAAACCTAAATCCAGCCAAACATTAGTGCCAGACGTTTTCTTTGCTCAAACAAGCTATGATGATCAACGTGAATCCAATTGAATTTATATTAAGTGATTTTGATCAAATGGGCGTCAATGACATATAAATCCATTTATTATAGGATTTCTCACAATTCATCTTTTTTTTTTACGAATTTTTTAAATGTATTTATATTTTTTTTGTACAAAATTTAATCAAAAATACTTGTTCATCATGCTCTTTTTCCTGGAGAAAAGGAGTACTATGTAACTATGATCAAATACCAAGCTAACAAGATTTTAAGTTAATTACTATTATTAATTAATTTTATTAAATTTTAATCGAGTAGTGATTGTTTTCCCATAATTTCAAGAAAAAAGAAAACAAACGCTTACCCAGGTACGAATTTAGTTTTCTTTAAAAAAAGATATTATGTTTTTTTATTTCAAATCCTCCCTAGATGTGGCTCAATTGGAATAAATAATATGCACTTATAGTTGATGTCAATGATTTTTTTATCGAGCAGGATGATCAACCGATCATCACGTGTTTTCTGTAAACTAACAGAGAGTGACATTCTCTAACTATAACTTTTATTATAGTTGTATATGTCCGGCCTGTCATTAGCGTGTGCCGTAATTACAGATGCATGTGACCAGCTTGTCACTAGTGTGTGCTGTCTTGTTCTGATTGGTTTACTCTGATCAGTTATGTCAGCATATCTATATATGTTGTTCTTGCTTTTCCCTTTCTCTGTAATCAAGACAATTGACTTGATCAATTGAAACTGTGTAAGAATTATCTAACGGGATCCTTCTACTATGGTATCAGACTCATCGTCGATCCTATCTTTTGCTGAATAATCACCATTAATGGTGTTTCTCCGATCTTCTTTCATCATATTCTTACTTTCATCAGATCTCTTTTCTATTTCTTTCTCTATTTCTTTCCTTCATCAACTGAATCTTGATCAAAATAGCGTTAGTACACTATGAAACAAGAATTTCCCACATTCCTTTGAATCAAATAACCAGTATCATATCCACAAAGCTTAGAGATGATAATTTCAACTTCAGTAGTTCCTTCAACAACTTCTACTTCAATAGATTTTTCTACTTACTTCAGTCTACTTTTGACACAACTATTACTTCCATAACTAGTATTACTTCAGTGCTATACCAACTTCGACATGTATTTCTACATTCTCCTAGTATTGATTTACCAGTTACTTCAACACCTTTGACTAATGCCACTCTAGTTAAGAACAATCACTTAATGAAAACTAGAGGTAACTCTGGTATTTTTAAACTCAAAATTTATTCAACTAAACATGTTATTTCTGCTAAACTCAAAGCGCACCTTCCACTCCAACTTGTTTTACCCAAGCACAAAAATGTTTAAAATGGCAAGTTACTCTTGTTCAATAACATACTTCCCTCAAAAATGCGGGTACTTATTCTCTAGTACCTCCAGATCCTTCTTATAATCTTGTTGGTTGCAAATGTTCTTGAACAAGAGTATAGTTACAAAGGGATTAGCAGGTCCTCGATTACTGTATAGTTTTTAGGTTCAATCATGTTTCTTGGTCTAGCAAGCGACAAGGTACAGTCTCAAGAAGCTCTACAAAGGCAGAATACAAGAGTTTAACTCAATCTGCTGGTGAAGTTGTCAGGTTATGTAAGCTTCTCAAAGACCTGCATATATTCTTACCCATTACTCCAACGCTACAGTGTGACAATCTCAGTTCCATTTCCTTCTCTTCCAACCCTGTTTTTCACAGTCGTATGAGACACATGGCAGTTGATTTCCATTTTTAAGAGAAGTGGTTCAACAACAATCACTCCAGGTGCACTATATTTTTACTATTGATCAGATTGCTGATATATTTACAAAGGGATTAGCAGGTCCTCGATTCAGTTATCTGCGTGACAAGCTGAAAGTGTCTTCTGCAAAGATACTTCATCTTGAGGGGGACTAACGGAGAGTGACAATCTCTAACTGTAAATGTTATTGTAGCTGTATATATCCAGCCTGTCAATAATGTGTACTGTCATTATAGTTGTATCTGTCCATCCTGTCACTAATGTGTGCTGTCTTGTTCTGATTGGTTTACTCTGATCATTTATGTTGGCCTGTCTATATATGTTGTTCTTGGTTTTTCCTTTCTCTTTAATCAAGATAACTGACTTTATCAATTGCAACCATGTAATAATTCTCTAATGAAACCCTTCTACTATAAACAAGGTACACATGATCAGTTGATTGTTGATTTCACCGATCAAGCTAAATTTATAAAAGTGTCTTAATTAACTTTCAATTTTACACTATATTTTAGGAAATAAATAAATATGACATATCTTTTTTTACCTACATTTGCTGAGAAGCTGCGCTGGGGTTTCCAAGCTATATTTTTCTATGCGCACCATTATGCCTGAGTATTTGACAGAGGCACAAGGTATTTTTGATACGCATCTGTCACAACATGTGTGTCATATTGTGACGAATGATGGGCCTGGTATGGGATTACTTCAACAAAGACTTATCTCTTTACCCCTTAGGCATGGTGGGTTGGGCTTATTTTTTATGGATGATGCGATTCATTATTGTTATTTAGCTTCGGTGATACAGACACAACCCATGCAATCTGTCATCTTGTGCGGTACTTCCTTTCTGGGACCAGATTCTGGTCTTCAGCGGTCTATGGAGTTATTTTCAAGTGTATGTCCTGGTGTCAACTGATGAGTGCTAAAAAGTGCATATTTCTATATATTTTTCTTGGCATTTAACTCATCTTTTGTGCATTAATTCTACATTTTATCCCATATTCTTTATTTTCATTGTTTTCAAGAATAAATATTTTTCTTAATTAATTTTGCATTTTTAGGTACTAAATAAAGCCTGGTTATCTCACGGAGCGAAAAGAGCAAAGGAACGGCAAAGACTCTCGCTAGGAGGAAGCGAAGAATGATGTTTGCAAGAGCCGGATCAACTAGAAATGGGCTTGAAGAGGAAGAATTGTTCTTAAAGAAGATATGGGCTTGGCATACCCAAGGCCCAAAACCCTTACCCAAATCCATTTCCATTATCCATACCCATTTCCATGAGAGCCGTCAGATTGGATCCATCTTGTCATCCAACGGTCGCCTCATCATTGTGCATCAAAATCCGAAGCTCCTGTCAAACACTATAGTACCTAACTCCATCTGAAGCCGTCAGTTTTGTTGTATCTCATCATCCAACGGTCGCTTCTATCGCGTCGTTGGATCATTCCATCACCTTTTCATCCTACACTTTCGCTTTGCTGAGCATCAACCTTTGATACACCCGCCTCACACCTTAGCCATCGAACCCATCGACCTAAACCAAACACACCCTTCTTCCCAAACATCGAGTTCTTCTCCTCCACTCCGTCTGCAGAGAAAACTCTGCCATCTCCATCACCACCATCTCTTCCATCTCCACCTCGAACACCACCACTACCACCTTCCCCCGACAAACTCAGTATTCCATCACCACCCTTGTCTCTTCCTTTCTCGTCTGTAGCATCGAGTCCTGATGCTACAAACTCGACAGTGAGAGAAGCTAGGGTTCACAGAAGTCTAGGGCTAGGCCAACAGCGCAACAAGAGTTAGAGGAGTAGCAGAAGAACATCAAGAAGCATGGGTCGAAGCCAATTTACACATGGGTATGTCGAATTTGATTTTCCCCAAAAGTTAGGGTTTGCAAATTTAGGGTTTTGTGAAATTAGGGATTTTGTTGTAAGCTATAAAAGGGAAGCTGTAGAGAATGCAAAAGGTTGTTCTTGGGTCATCCGAGATACCCCCTAATTGGGTTAATGTTGTTGTTTCAATTTCAATTTCATAATTCAGTTAATTTCAATTTCAAATATTTATTATGTTAAACATGTTCTGAATCCACACTAGGGTGAGAAGACCCTTAAGCCATGATGGTTAGCCATTAGGTTAGTTTTTGTTGAACTCAAAATAGCTTAGGCTAGTTAGATTCCTAAAAGCCCAACTGACTTGTGATTAGTGGTTCTGTAAGAAGACCACTAATGCTAGGGGTCAGTGGTGGTTCTAAGGGATTAACCAGCCATATTAGTTAGAGACCTAGAAACCTAATTGACCTGTGATTGTTTATGATTTAATCATATAGGCAATGCTAGGGGTTAAACTAAGGATTTTAGGTTAGATAACTTGCCACATGAATTTCCCTGGCCAAGAGACTAGCTTGAACTAGACCCTCTTGTCCATTAGGGACAAGGAATTAACCTAGGTGAACTAGCTAGGTGAAAGGGAAATCTTAACCCTAGAATCACACTTCCATTCCCACTGTTTTCATTTTCTTCACTGCTTTTTCCACTGTCATTCTTAGTCACTTTCTTTGCTTCCTGCCAACATCTCACAGTTATCTTTTGTCACTGCCTTGCATATAGAATTAGCTAGGAAAACTTCATAACACCCCAAGTCCCTGTGGAATGACCCTGTTCTTGCACACAAGCTACAACTGACCCTGTGCACTTGCAGGTATCACTGTAGGCTGTCTTTGCTCTTATTTTCTCACACTCTTAGAAGCCTACCAAGTTTTTGGCGCCGCTGCCGGGGACTGGTGCTGTGTTGAAGTTGTTTTCTTGCTTACATTCCTGCATCATAACTTGCATATTCATCTTTGCATTGCATTCCTGCATGAGCATTTAGTGTAACTTAACTTTTTTGTATTGCATCAGCATATTGCATCTTAGTGTAACTTGCATCAGCATCTTGCATATTGCATCTTGCTTTGCATTTCATTGCTGTTATCCCTCATTGTTTCTTTGCTCCACCCATTTGCTTCAAAGAGACTTATCATCTCTTTTTGAGCCAACAGGTGTTGTTGTTGCTGCTGCTTCCGTTGCTGCTGCCTGCCTTTGCTGCTGCTGGTGCTGGTGCTCTTGTGCTGCTGTGGTGCTCCTGCTTGTGCCAGGCCAAGACTCCTGTGAGCTGCTGGGCTTGTTGATGTGCTGCTAAGGCTGAAACTTGCTGAACCAAAGCTGCAGCTAGAAAGAACCCAAGCCCTGAACTGGTGAAGCTGCTGAGCCTTGATTGCTGCTGATCTGCTCCTGCTGCTGATCTGCTCCTGCTGCTGAGCCTTGATTGCTGCTGCTTGTGCCAGAACTGCTGCCTGAAGCCTACTTGTGCTGCCTGGTGCTGCTGCTGTTTCCTGCCAGGCCAAGCCTGTTGCTGTTGCTGAGTTGATCTGGTGTTGTTGTCTGCTGCTGCTGTAGCTAGACCAAAACACAACTGGGCTACACAAGCCAAAGAAGAAAGACCAAAGCCCAACTGGGCCTTTAGTGTTGAAGCCAAAGCTTAGGATGATCCAAAGCCCAACTGGGCTTTTGCAACCAAACTGAGCAGCTGGGCTGTGCTTAAGCAAGTAAGCCTAAACCCATTAAGAGAACCCAACCTGTGGGCTTCCATTTTTTAATTTGTGGGCTTGTAATGATTTTTTCCATTTTTCTTTTGGGTTTGTAATTAATTTCTTGTGGGCTTGTTTGTTTAATTGCTTGTGGGCTTGTGGTGTTAGATTGATTTGGGCCTGTAGTTTTAAATTAGAAAAAATGAACTTTCAAAAGCCCAACAAACAACCTAAACAAGGTTAACTGAACCTACCAACTCAGCTGGGCTTCATTAGTTTCTGGGCTTGCTGAAGTCATTAGTGGGCCGTGTACCCAAACTCTAGGCCGAAAGTTGGGCTCTGTTTCACAACAGTTCCCAAAACCCATTGCCTCACCAAAGCACAACCAAAACAGTGGGCTTATCCCAATAAGAACCAAATTTTTAATCCCATAAAAACCAAATGTTTCCCATCAAAAACCAAATGTTTTTCATTCCCATCAAAACCAAAAGTTTCCCATAAAAAACCAAATTTTTGAAAACCCATTAAAACCAAATAGTGGGCTTTGTGTCTTTTCAATATGGGCCAACCTCGTGCTCTCCATGAATACATGTATCCCACAATAAAAATTCCATTATCATGTATTGTCTTACCTCAAAAAAATAACCCTTTTAAAATAAATGCAAGCATGATACAAATACTTCCTATATTTCGAGGGTTCGATACTGAGAACCCCTATACTCATGTAAGAGAGTTTGAACAAATTTGTCGGACTATGCAACCTGAACATATGTCCGAAGACTCTCTGAAATTGTGTTTGTTTACATTTTCTCTAAAGGAAAGGGCCAAAACATGGTTTTACGGTTTGAGACCACAATCAATCAACACTTGGGACCAACTCACAGATCTATTTTTAAAAAAATTCTTTCCACATCATAGGACCATCGCTATTCGTCAAAGTATCAATTGTTTTGTCCAATTGGATGAGGAAACTGTTTTTGACTATTTTGAACGTCTTAATGATTTGTTGAGCGAATGTCCACACCATGGATTTGAGAAGTGGAGACTTGTCGCTATCCTCTATGAGGGACTAGACTTTAAATCTCGAGCCATGGTTGAGTGTATGTGTAATGGTGAATTTCTTGATAAAACTGTGGATGATGCATGGAAATTTTTAGCTGAGATTGCAGAGAAAAACCATCAATGGGAATCTGTTAGGGAAACAGGGACAACACCACATGGTATGAGTCACCCCCATGAGTTAAAGTCTTATTCTTGTGATAGCTCCGACCTTAGGATTGAAAATTATCCTAGATTGCAAAATCCCTATCATGATGATGATGATGATTATGATGTTATGTTAGAAGAACATGTCTATACTGAAAATGTTATGGAACCTTTGGGTTCAAATACATTAGGCTTCTCTGCCTCGACCTTCATGAATGATGTTTCTTCTAGTATTCCATATACATGTGATGTTGATACTCATTTTGAGCATGTGCATCTGTCCTATGAAAATGATTTAGGTAATATAGAATATTCTGTTGACACTAATATGCATGAAAATATAATTGTTGTGTCTGATTCTCTACCTGGGTCACGTTGTGATGTTTCCACTGATTTGCCGATGCATGAGAATAATTCTTCTGATGATGTTGATGATTCTGATTTGTGTGAGCATGGTGAGCATGTTGTGACACTTGTAGAAGACTTAGGAGATGTTGATGTGATTAATAATGATGTGCCTATCGTCCTACATAAGTCACAATCTGATGGCCTTCCACCCAACCTAGATTTGGTTTGTACCGATATTGTCAAACCAATTTTTCTGAGAATGCCCAACCTAGGTTTGGAACTGTGTGCTTCCCAAGTCCTTTTGGACTATTTTGCATCTAAGTATAATATCTTTGAGGAGCCACAGTTGGAATTAGCATGTTTGCCCGTCCCTAGCAAAGTTCATTTCGAGCTAGACCTTGTGCATGATGAACCCCCAAAACTGCGAGATTTTGTACCCAAAATTTTATCCGTTGAAAAATCCAGGTTTGGGGGTAGCTCATTTTGTTTCATAGTTTCACTTGCGTTTCTTTCCTGTTATATTTGTGTGAAGCTGTTGAAACCTCTACACTTTGTCTTTTGGGTTGATCCTCAACTCTTTAGATTGTTAGTATATGGTGAATTTTTTGTATATAATCCAGTAGATAAAAATTTTAAAAAAATCCTTTTGTTCCTTTTGTATATATTTTGCTAATCCAATATGATCTCGGCTGACATATGTTGGATTCTTGCCTTGAATAACGGATTTCTAATATTGCTTTCGCCGAAATCGGGTATTCTCTTTCCTTTTTCTCTACTCAACATGATCCTCTTCATATGTTGTATTATAATTTTGTTCATATTTTGAAACATTGAGGACAATGTTTAGTTTAGGTTTGGGGGTGAAAAGTAGATACTTTGATAATATGCCATAATTGAAAAATTGAACTCTTCCTTTTTGAAAAAAATGAAAAAAAAATCAAAATAAAAAATTAAAAATTGAAAAAAAAACATAAAAATGGAGCTCATTTACCTTGAAATGTTGACTCTTCTGAAAATATGTAATTATTAGGAGTCTTAGTCTAGATATTTAGGCACCCTGATTCTAGCACAATTCACATAGTGATAAGAAATTTGCACGCGCACGATCTACCAATACATGTATAGCCTCGATCTTCAAGGTGTTTGATAGGAAGTCACGATTGCCAATCACTTTAGAATACTGAACGAAACTTGACTAGCTTGTTCTTTGGTTGGTTGGGATAGAAGGTGGAGGTTACATTAAGAAAAACAACCATCGAATTTAACTGGGTGCATCAAAAAGGGCTACCTCTTGCAAAGTGTCATGTAATCTTTTGTTTCCTTTTGTATATGTATCAAAAGTGTTTCCTTATCAAAAAAATAAAATAAAAAATGATGTATATATTCAGAAAAAAAAAAAATCAAAAAAAAAAATCAAAATATATATATATATATATATATATATTTATCAATTCCATCCTCTCTTGTTCCAAAAATAAAAGAGAGTAGTCATTGTAAATAAGAGTCATGTAAATAGTCAATTTGTTGTTTCATTGTAATAAGCAAGGAAGGGTGTATGCCATTGATGTACAACGCGAGTAATTGTGAAATACCTCCAACTCATTCACAATTCTCGTAAAGTCCGGACAACTAGCTAGATTTCGTTCTTAGCCTGAGAAACTATCTCTTGGTGATTAGTAGTCATAACATCCGATCTTTCTTTACACATGTGTAGATACACTTTACACTCTTATCACATGTCTTTATTTGTTATCAGTGCTAGGATTGTGCCTTTGATAGCTAGATTGACATCTCCATTTTGCTGTGAGCTTAAACTGACTTGCACATGTCACATTTGATGGAATCTGAGCTTATATTTTGACCTAGAACTTTGTAGGTACGTTCTAAGCAAACCTTCACGAGACTTAACTCGTCCACTAGGGACACTTAGTGGTTTAAAAGGCTTAGTGCATACGCTAAATGCATTCGAGAGACCAGCGACAGTGGTATAGGTAGGATTTCCTTAGCTTTGTTTTACTTGAGGACAAGTAAAATTCAGGTTTGGGGGTATTTGATGAGTGCTAAAAAGTGCATATTTCTATATATTTTTCTTGGCATTTAACTCATCTTTTGTGCATTAATTCTACATTTTATCCCATATTCTGTATTTTCATTGTTTTCAAGAATAAATATTTTTCTTAATTAATTTTGCATTTTTAGGTACTAAATAAAGCATGGTTATCTCACGGAGCGAAAAGAGCAAAGGAACGGCAAAGACTCTCGCTAGGAGGAAGCGAAGAATGATGTTTGCAAGAGCCGGATCAACTAGAAATGGGCTTGAAGAGGAAGAATAGTTCTTAAAGAAGATATGGGCTTGGCATACCCAAGGCCCAAAACCCTTACCCAAATCCATTTCCATTATCCATACCCATTTCCATGAGAGCCGTCAGATTGGATCCATCTTGTCATCCAACGGTCGCCTCATCATTGTGCATCAAAATCCGAAGCTCCTGTCAAACACTATAGTACCTAACTCCATCTGAAGCCGTCAGTTTTGTTGTATCTCATCATCCAACGGTCGCTTCTATCGCGTCGTTGGATCATTCCATCACCTTTTCATCCTACACTTTCGCTTTGCTGAGCATCAACCTTTGATACACCCGCCTCACACCTTAGCCATCGAACCCATCGACCTAAACCAAACACACCCTTCTTCCCAAACATCGAGTTCTTCTCCTCCACTCCGTATGCAGAGAAAACTCTGCCATCTCCATCACCACCATCTCTTCCATCTCCACCTCGAACACCACCACTACCACCTTCCCCCGACAAACTCAGTATTCCATCACCACCCTTGTCTCTTCCTTTCTCGTCTGTAGCATCGAGTCCTGATGCTACAAACTCGACAGTGAGAGAAGCTAGGGTTCACAGAAGTCTAGGGCTAGGACAACAACGCAACAAGAGCTAGAGGAGGAGCAGAAGAACATCAAGAAGCATGGGTCGAAGCCAATTTACACATGGGTATGTCGAATTTGATTTTCCCCAAAAGTTAGGGTTTGCAAATTTAGGGTTTTGTGAAATTAGGGATTTTGTTGTAAGATATAAAAGGGAAGCTGTAGAGAATGCAAAAGGTTGTTCTTGGGTCATCCGAGATACCCCCTAATTGGGTTAATGTTGTTGTTTCAATTTCAATTTCATAATTCAGTTAATTTCAATTTCAAATATTTATTATGTTAAACATGTTCTGAATCCACACTAGGGTGAGAAGACCCTTAAGCCATGATGGTTAGCCATTAGGTTAGTTTTTGTTGAACTCAAAATAGCTTAGGCTAGTTAGATTCCTAAAAGCCCAACTGACTTGTGATTAGTGGTTCTGTAAGAAGACCACTAATGCTAGGGGTCAGTGGTGGTTCTAAGGGATTAACCAGCCATATTAGTTAGAGACCTAGAAACCTAATTGACCTGTGATTGTTTATGCTTTAATCAGATAGGCAATGCTAGGGGTTAAACTAAGGATTTTAGGTTAGATAACTTGCCACATGAATTGCCCTGGCCAAGAGACTAGCTTGAACTAGACCCTCTTGTCCATTAGGGACAAGGAATTAACCTAGGTGAACTAGCTAGGTGAAAGGGAAATCTTAACCCTAGAATCACACTTCCATTCCCACTGTTTTCATTTTCTTCACTGCTTTTTCCACTGTCATTCTTAGTCACTTTCTTTGCTTCCTGCCAACATCTCACAGTTATCTTTTGTCACTGCCTTGCATATAGAATTAGCTAGGAAAACTTCATAACACCCAAAGTCCCTGTGGAATGACCCTGTTCTTGCACACAAGCTACAACTGACCCTGTGCACTTGCAGGTATCACTGTATGCTGTCTTTGCTCTTATTTTCTCACACTCTTAGAAGCCTACCATCAACATCGATCTTACTGCCCCTCATCCCATGAAATCCTTGGCAGTTAAGTACTTTGAGGTTGTCATGAAAGAGATGCCCGAGAAGTTTTCCATGACTGCGCCATATGGCAATGTACCAAATCCAATCATGCTTCAGATTTTCTCAAGGCTTTACCCATCGAGGGGCTTAATCAGAGACTTGGGGCGCGTCATTTTAGTGCAGTTCTTTGCTATCGTTTGGGTATCCCTTTATTCCCCATTGATAGTCGATGTGCCTTCTGTGACCGTGACATGGATTGTTTTGGGGATCACACTCTGCATTGTGCACATGAGGTGGGGCTCAAGTTTCGACATGATCTTGTTCGAGATACCATTGTTGACATGTGTTTTCGTGCTGGTGTAGCTGCTGGGAAGGAGTTTTCTTTGGGTTTCTTGTCTAATGATGGTGGAGCTCTGAGACCTGCTGATATCATGGTTTACAATTGGGTCAATGGTCGAGATGTTTGTTTGGATGTGACTGGGGTGTCGCCTTTTACTGGTGGAGGAGTTCGTGTTTTCCAGCCTGGATTAGCATTAAGGAATGCTATGTCGCGCAAACACAAAAAATACTTTGATAAATGCTTAGATGAAGGGTTTGGTTTTGGCACCTTAGCGTTCACGACATTTGGGGAGCTTGGTGAGGATACGGTTAACCTTATGAAGAGGTTGCATAATCATTTGTCTAGGTTTGATGTTAGTGCAAAGAAATGTAATTTTTTTTTCATAAACTAGGCATTGTCATTCAGAAGGGTGTTGGTGCCCAATTGGTGACTAGACTCCCTTCCAGCTTTTTAAAATAAATATATCTATAAAAATATTTTTTTTACTCGGTCCGCGAGTTATAACTCCAAAGGTATCACTATCCTTCCACAAAAAACCCATCAAAACAAAAGTAACACAAAAACCCCATCAAAACAAAATTAACACAAAAACCCCAAAGAATTTGATGAAACCGATTTGGTTTCTTCAAAAAAATTGATGAAACCAACATAAAAGTTAATGAATCAATTTTGAAAATTGGGGTTTTTGTATCAAATTTTAAAAATTTGGGGTTTTTGTATCGATTTTTTTAAGATGGAGTTTTAATGGTTCCCAACATTTGAGTGGGTTTTTTATATCACAAGTTTGGTCACCTTGATTTTTTGTCACTAGTTTTGTTTTTTAATATTAAAATAAACAAAACTAGTCATAAAAACCCAAGGTGACCAAACTTGTGGTACAAAAACCCCACTCAAATGTTGGATTCATTAAAACTCCATCTGAAACTAAATTGATACAAAAAACCCCAAATTTTAAAAAAATGATACAAAAACCCCAAATTTCAAAATTTGTTTCATCAAATTTTATTATAAAAAGTAAAAATTGGTTTCGTCAAATTCTATGAGGTTTCATCAAATTTTATGAGGTTTCATCAAAATCTTTGGAATTTTTGTGTTACTTTTGTTTTGGCGGGTTTTTTATGGATGGATAGTGACACCTTTGGAGTTATAACTCGCGGACCGTAAAATAAAATCAAAAGTATATTTTTTTAATTAAACAGATAACGTTTGTTTCAAGCCGACCAATCAGGTTGTTTTGTTACGTGCACACTCCTTTTTAAGGAGTGTGCACAAAATTGGACTATCTAAAATCGCCCCACGGCCCCCACCTACCACCGACTCGGTTTTTACTACAGTGCGAGGGAATTGATTGATCTAAGATCATTTCACATATCACCAACTCGGTTTTTTCTAGAATCTCATTCTGGGATTAACAATCAAGAAGAAGAACAAGAAAATCTTCAGCCATGGAGATGGATCCCTCACTCACACCAGGTTAATAGATACTACCTGAGTTTCATCACTTAATGTCAATTTTTTTTTATTTTTTTTGAAGCATCACTTAATGTCAATGTTAAACCCATAATTCTTTTGTTCTTCTCTGCTGTTTACTATCAATTCTAGATAGGGTTTATCTTCATAATTGTTATTAAGTTTTGTGATTGAAATATGATTTTATTTGGGCTCAGTAAGAACAGTTCATACACTGATCTCTTTTCAATAGATAGGCTCTTTGATTTGTCCTTCTTCAATTGGTCAGTATTTGTTGAAGTGAGGTACACAGTTTGTTTTGTCGATTATCCAATTGCTAGTTGAGTTTTAACACTGAACTAAATTGGGGATAGACATAGGTTCACCTCGAGATTGGATTACCATGAACATACTTCCTAGGGTTCTATAAGAAAAATTGTTTGTTATCCTGTGGTATAAATGTTTTCAATTTAATACTTCCAATTGGTCTTTAAAGCGAGAAATGAATTCATAATGTTTCCTCTTAAGTACTTTTTTGATATTTTTCTCTTGCAGATTATCCCCAATTGTCTTACAGCATCCTACCTAGCCATGGTAAAACTTCGGAATGATCAATTTTGCACGTTTCCTGAACATGTGAACTTTCATTAATTAGTTTTGTGTGTTCTTCCTTATCCAATTCTCCATTGTTTGTGGGTGATAATGCTGTTATGTTAACTGAATTTCAAGAGCATATATGGTTTCATGTTTTTTTACTATTGACATACATTATTCCTTCTCATTGATTCTGAGTGTAATGGCCAATGGGTATGGTTTTATTTTTGACTTAAAAAGAAACAAAGGAGGATGGATCGCCAGAACCTTCTCTTTCGTTGCTGGACCAGCTTTCTAGATTTAAAACCATGGCATGTGAAGCATACACAAGGAAGCCAGCCTCGTACTGGGTTCTACTAGTTCTAAGTATTGGATCAATGCTTGTTGCTTTTCCAGCGTCGAGTCTCCTATCTCGTCTCTATTTTGCTAATGGTGGAAAAAGCAAATGGATAATTTCATGGGTTTCAGTTGCTGGGTGGCCTCTAACCGCTCTATTCTTGCTTCCATCATATATTTTTCTTAAAATTCAGCCAACGCCTCTCACGTTCAAGCTCACTTTCTCTTATATTGTTTTAGGGTTTTTAAGTGCTGCAGACAATCTCATGTATGCATATGCTTACGCCTATCTGCCTGCATCAACTGCTTCTCTTTTAGCTTCTTCTTCACTGGTTTTCTCTGCCATTTTTGGCTATTTCATAGTTAAGAACAAAATTAAAGTATCCACGTTAAATGCCATTGTGATCATAACTGCGGCAGTTGTTCTTATCGGTTTAGATTCAGATTCAGATAGATTTGGTAACGTCAGTGACAGCCAATATAGATTGGGGTTCATATGGGATATTGTGGGATCAGCTCTTCATGGACTCATATTTGCTCTGTCAGAGTTGGTTTTTGTGAAGTTACTGGGGAGAAGGTCTTTTCATGTAGTCTTAGAACAGCAAGTTATGGTATCCTTATTTGCTTTCATTTTTACAACAATCGGGGTTATTGTAAATAACGATTTCAAAGGCATGAAATCTGAAGCTAAAAATTTCAAGAATGGTGAGAAGTCTTACTATGTGGTTCTTATTTGGTGTGCATTAACTTTCCAGTTGGGAGTTTTGGGAGGAACTGGGGTTCTTTTTCTGGCTTCAACTGTTTTAGCTGGTGTCATCAACGCAGTAAGGGTTCCTGTCACTAGCATTGCAGCTGTTATTCTTTTCCATGATCCAATGAGTGGCTTCAAAATTCTTTCTTTGGTTATTACATTTTGGGGATTCGGATCATATATTTATGGCTATTCTTCTGCAAGTACTAAAGTGTCGCTGTAATGATTTGGCTAGTTATTATTGTATTTAAATAAACCTCAAATTTACATGCATCATATAGTGCTTTTAACCTTCAAAAATGTAACTCTTCAGTATAAATGAGTGCTAAATATATTTTCTCAAAGAATCTTAGTACAAGGGGAGAGTGTTAGAAGGCAAGTTCAACTAGAAGTTAAACCAAAACCCAAGTTCAAGGCTTTGGTGTTTGTTTGATAATAATAGGGAGTTTAACATTGTTGATCCAAGATCGCTTCACCTACTCGGTTTTTACTACACTAAGGCATCTTGATAACTTGCCTGGCCACATTCAAAATCAAAGGGGATGATAGTGATTGAATGAAACCGCTCCACTAATTACTAATCCATTTTTACTATACTACAATGCATCTCTCTAACTTTCTTGGCCAAAATGGCAATAAAAACAAACCATCACCAATTCGGTTTTTACTACCCCATAATTACAACGCATCTTCCTAACTTGCCTGGGCGAAAATGGTACATAATTTTGGTGCTTGCGCCCTAAAATCACAACACAAGCAAACCAAGTTTGTGGTGCATCTACAAAATTGAACTCAAATTGATTAGTCACCACATTAAGCAAGGTCATATTTGTGATCAGTATTTCCCATATACATACCCGTTCACCTCTCTTGCTTTCCTGGCCACAATTGCACATGGTCTTGGTGTTTGCATCCTAAGCTCCCAACACCATGAAACCACCATTTTGTGGTGCGTTTATTGAATTCATAAGAAGGGTTACCTAACATGGCTATGTATCTGCCTTAAAATTACTTAAAACTTTGCGAGTGTCAAGATAAGGTATTTGTCATTCCCGTGGATTTGTGTTTCCATGGAAAATGATTACACTTGATAACATTACGGAGGGTCCATATAAGCTAAAACATCTAATTGTATACTTTGTCACCCACCATGTTATTGGTGACTGAATAAAACGTGCCCACGTCACAATGTAGAGAGACCAAATAGAGAAGCACCATTTGTCTATAAATTACAGGACCCTTATTAACATTTTAGGATAACTACCCTGTCAAATCACATGCGACCTTAACTATGCCAGTTACATAATTTTTTGTGTAGTCATTATAGAGAAAGAGATTACTCATTAGTTATTCACTTCTGACCAGTGAGAGCTTAGAATTTGATCTAAAGCCAAAAAGTGCTGCTTGTTTTTAAATGTAGTCTAGGAGCCACAATTATGACCAATCTGCGGTCTGAGTAACTAATCGTGTGTTTCCTCAGCTAAATCCAAACTTGCCCCACAATGTCACCCCCCCCCCCCCCCCCCCCCCCACCCACCCACACCCACTCTTGTCATATCACTCTCTTCAGCAGCCCATCGATTTCCAAAACCAACCAGTCGCATTGCTCAATCACGCACATGGGTTGTTCTTGATTCTATAATTGAACTGACCTCATCCATTCCTTGTATAAATATGTGCCTTGCACTTGCAGAGACGTATGTGCAGTGCATCTTCATTTCTCCTCATCTCAACATTCCAATTCTCTACAAATTCCTTGCTTTTGTTTTCATAACTAGAATGAAAATCAGCCCAAAGAAACTACTGTCCATGGTTAGGAGATGGCAAGATAGAGTTGAAGCGAAAAGAAGAAGGATTTCATTTCCAACAAGTAATGATAATGGGTATTTTGTTGTGTATACAACCGATAACAAACGCTACGCAATCCCTTTGGAGTACTTAAACAACACCCTGTTTAAGGAACTGTTTAAAATGTCTGAAGAAGAATTTGGTTTACCAGGCAATAGATCTATCATGTTACCATGCGACTCGATCTTCATGGATTGTGCTATCTCATTTCTTCAGCGATGTCAGCCACCGCGTGTATGTGCAAACGTAGAGAACGCGCCACTTTTACTTGCGAGTTTCATGTCCGATGAGTATTATGGATATCCAATGTCTTCTAGTCTCCCTAACCAACAACAAAATCATCAGTTACTTTTGCCTGGCTTCTAAAGAAATCCTCACCTCCGTAATTACTCATTTTTAACTCGTTTAAATTCTTATTTCCTTTCTTGTCAAAAATTATTAAAAAATTATCTTCTTTCATTACTAGGCAGGACTGTGAATTTGTTATGTAAATATATGAATCTATATGCACTAGCAAGATTCATGTTGTGCTTCAAACAAACAAAAAAAGAGTTTCATGTTTGATGGGTTTATCGTCAATTCCATATTTTATTCAAAATATATTCTGAAGTTATACATTTTGAGTCTTGAAATTCTATCCTTGACATATTGACACCGATAAGACTGATTTTTTTTCTTCATCTGTCATGGGCCATGGCCAGCATCAACAAAATTATAGTATTTAGATGGAGTTGGAAAGCTGGCTATCCTGAGGGTAGACAATACTAGAAACTGCATGTGATTTCGAGAAACCAACGGAACATAGTCTTTGTAGGCCCTAATTGTTATACCTTGGTAGGTTTTACTCAAAAGTTTCCGGACTCACATCGTCACGGGTGGGTGGGTGTACAGTTGTTAACCTCACACAAACAAAAGTACCTTGCTAGCTTGTAAAAAAAACACAAATAAAGGAGAGCTTCAATCAAGCACTGCTACAGAGCTAACAAGTTGTGTGCATCGTTGCTAGTTAAAGCCGTAAACCACTTATTAGGATACATTCAAATGAATCGCTTTCCACAGACATCATTGGAGCTTGAAAATACGAACCACACCAAAGAAGGATACCGAGTTCAAGAATATAATGAAATATATTGATTCACAGGCCGTGAAGACTGTGGATTTTATTCTTAATTACCACAAAGCTTCAAATGGCTAGAGTTGCACTTCCTTGTTAAAAATCCAACTAAAACGATGCGTTTCTGCTTTCTTACCATATCTCAGTATTTGGGATCTTTCATATAACCTTCTAATCCTCTTAGCCAAATTGCAAACATAATCCTGAGCTTTCCTACCTTCTTCAGAGAGATTAGTAAGCTTCTCAACCTTCCATTTTGACACCAGCAACTCCAGAATCTCTGCAGTCTTTAGCAGTGTAAACCCCAAACCGTTGAGCTACTTCAGAGTAGTTCTCGAATAAGTTGTCGTCTTGTCCATCAAACATCATATGCGAAGGCATTGTTATCTTCTTCTTCATCATGTCAGCAAAAGCTAAGACAGTTTCATCAGGATCAATCTCAAATAACTTCTCAATGATTTTGGTGTAAGCAATTTCATGGCGTTTCTCGTCTGCAGCAATTGTCCCACATATTTGTGCAAGTTTAATGTCACCGTGAGCCTTGGCAAGCCTAGCTGTATTTCCATGAGAAATGAAAGTTGCTCTCTCTTGGAAGGCTGTGTAAATGAACCCCAGGTAAGGGTTGTTTTCCATCTGCGGGTTCTAGTATACAAAACAAACAAACAAACATCGGATTGTTAAAAGGAGGTCTAAATCGCAATACTCAAACGGAGTAACGTAGGACATAGGTACATACCATTCCATTTCCAATCAGATACTGGATTGTCTTTTCAGTCTGCTTCATATCTACACGTCCAGATAAGTACAAATACTTGTTAAGAAGATCTCCATGTCTATTCTCTTCTCCACTCCATGCTCGTGTCCAGACAGCCCATGGACTTGAACTCACACCAGTTTCATCTTTGACACCATCAAGTGTGGTGAGTATTGTTTGGTAAGTTGGAAGTGCTTCTTCTGTGATCATATCTCCCACCAAAACAACCAAATATTCATCTGGAATTTCTTTACATCTTTCTCTTAGTTCCTTTATTTCATCATAAAATCCATCCGATTTTGGGTCTGGAAGAAAATCCTGAGGCTGCCAACATTTCTCAACGGGATTCAGGTGTACAAGTATGTTGTTGTCAGCCCAGGTTTCTAAAGATTTGAATATCTCCAGCTTTGCGGGTGGCATTGAATGTGTCAACTGTACAAGATTGTTTTCACGATGAGATTTGAACTTGATCACTCCCCTGATTAAATCAGATAGCACAACAACCTTTTAGTTAACGGGATAACACCCTTTGACACAAACCAAGCTATTATCTTGTTAAAATTTAAACCGGTAGATGATGAAGTTACATCATCTTCCGAAACACGAGAATTTAGTTGACAATAAAAACAACGAAAGTGATACACACCGCCGGTTGGATCCTGCGGTATATACCGAGTGAGATAGAATGGGTGGTCCCTTGACCCGATAGTTTAGTAGGGAATGGATTTAGTGCGGATCCCACCCTCTCTCTTATTCAGTATAACGCGCGGAATATAAATTATTTTCGCAAAAACAACATTGTAAATAAAAAATAAACTTCTAGTTATTTTAGTTGAACTCTATCAGAAAAATAGTCATAAAGAGTCAAATTATTATGAAGTCAACAGTGTCAATGTGTTAACTGATCTAGTGGTCATGATTAACTCATCACATATACTTGCCAGCCTGTATTAGCTGCACGGAATACTCATTTATTCTTTTGTTGCTTTTACTTCATTTAGTCACGTGAGTTCTGTGTGTCATTGTCCTGTCTACATAAATGACTCAATCTTGTATCTCTTTTCTTTAACAAGTACAATCAATACATATCCTTTCCTTACATGGTATCATATACCAAACGGGAATTGATAACTTCCTTCGATCCTTTCAATCACCATTAAACCTGCAATTTTTTTTTTCAATGACAAGAACCATATAAATCTCTCACGCATCTTCCGCTGCTTAATGACATAAACAACTACAAAATCACGATTTGTTTCCACTTTTATCTTCTCCAAATCGAGTTTCACAACCTGTGATCTCTTCACAACCATCTTTTTCTCAACCACAACCACCACCAATCTCATCTTCATCTCAACAAACTTCTCCACCATTATCATCTCATGTTTCTCCTGCTGCTACTCAACGATCTTCACCTCTTCTTTATCACACACCAATACAAATTCCATCATATACTACCAATTTCTCTCAATATTGGTTTTTACAACCACAACAACAACCTCTTCAATCACAACAATTTACTTTTCAATTTCCTTAACAAACATATAATCCTTTTCTATTTTAGAGTAAATTTAGTATTCCTTTTCCCAATATTGCAAACTTTATTTCTGCTAAATTAGATAGCTCCAATTACCTCGTCTGGAAATATCAAATGGCTTCAATTCTAATGTGTACAAATCTGTATGGTTTTGTTGATGGAAAATTCCTCAAGAGCAGCTAATGCTTATAATCAACAATGTTCAAGTACCGAATCCAAACTACCTTGAATGGTTACAATTTGATAAGTTTGTAGGATCATGCTGCTGATAAATCTTTATCATTAGAACTTCTTGGAAAACTTTCTGCTAGATAGAAATGGATACATCTTGTTAAGATGTTCACCGAATAATTTTTTGCCAGAAAATCGATGTTACGATCTCAATTTCACTCTATCAAGAAAGGATCTGCAACAATTAGTGAATTTCGACATCAACTCAAGAATATTTCAGATTCACTTGCAGAAATCGGAAAACATGTTCCAGATGCATATCTAGTCATGTATGCGCTCAAAGAATTGGGAAGAGAGTATATTCACTTCGTGGTAAGTGTTAAACATAGAGAACCTCCTCTTCCTTACTCAGAACTGAGATCTAGGTTGATTAGTCATGAAAAATTTATAAAAGAGCAAGATTCAGAATCGTCTATTCTCTTATCACTGATCCAACAAACTCAGCCTTCTATGTCAAGAAGCAGATTTATCCTTCTAATACATCTTTTCGTAAACCTAGTACACCTCATGGTTTTAATTTATTTCACAACTGAAATCCTTCTCGATTCACCTATTTATTGGCAGGACTTGAAAGAACCCTACGACTATGTCTAACTGCAAGTGCACAGTGTCGATATGCAACACAGGGCAAGCACAGGTCGATCCTCAGGGACAAGGTGGGTGTAAAGCTGAAACTATGGTCTCACTTAAACTGGTTCTAAACAAGAAAGAGTAACCAAAATGGGGGTTGTTTTGATGTGTCGATACGACAAGGTGTTGGTGAGGATTACAACAAAAAATAAATAAAATTAAAAGATGCAAATAACACAGGGAGTAAACACTGATAATGAAGGTACTAGGATTGTCGAATCCACCATTAACTCATACTATGTATTCAACTGATTATGATACTCTTGTCCTTTTAACAGATAAGGTAGAGGTGTCAAGTCTATTACTTACCTAAGGTGTTTCACCAATGGATAATTCAATCACAACTAAAATATCAATACGGAGCACTAACTGTCTAATTAATCACAACTAGTCAAGGGATTAACAATAGTCTCTAAAGCATGAGCTGCAGCATAATCAACACAGTTTTATCCTGACTACGATGAATACATGGCATACACTGTGAAAGCAAAGCATTGACGTACTAAGATTGAAACTATCCTAACAGTTTGAGCATTCAAGAGCAACACAATTAATATGAATAACACAGCAGAGAACTAAGGTTTCATCTAAACCCTAGTTATTGAATTAGAACATAATAACACTACTGAAAACAAACATAAATTACTACAGCTTGGTGCACCGGCTAATCCGGGCATGAATCCTACTCACACCCACACACTCAATTAATAGTTACAATGAGTTCTAAAAAAAATCCCTAATTTCCAAAACTAGGGTTTTGAAAATTACCTAACCAATTTGTACCACCCATGCTAGATAACTGCTCTATCACTTCGACCCATGCTTTTTCTGCTCTCCCCCTGCTCCAATTGACGCCTATGATGCTCTAATTTTTCCCTAACTCGAGTTGTTTTATTCACCCCAAACCTAGGGTTCAGTGGTTGTGAGATGTGTAAAAGAACTAGGCTAGGGAGATGGTGGAGATGTTTGGAATGATTTGATGGAGATGGTGGCAGTGAACATCGGGGTCTGGTGGTGGCAGGATATGGTGGTGAAGGAGTTGCAGGTGATGGAAGAGAGGAATTTGGGGAGAAGATGAGAAGAACCCGATGGAGAATGGGTTAGGGAGTGTTTGGGTATAGGTGTTTGGTGTTGTAGTGTTGGGCGATTGTAGCAAATTCGATGTCCAGCGAAGATGATACGTTGGATGATCACATCTGGACTGAATCGAACGGCTAAGATGGAACAAGCTTGAAGCGACCATTGGATGCGTGATACAACAATTATGATGGCTTAGATTGGAGTTAGGTACTATGATGTTTGACAGCAGCTTCAAGATTTGATGCTCGGTGATGAGGCGAACGTTGGATGATGTGATGGATCCAATCTGACGGCTCTCATGGAAATGGGTATGGATATTAGAAATGGATTTGGGTAAGGGTTTTGGGCCTTGGGTATGCCAAGCCCATATCTTCTTTAAGGACAATTCTTCCTCTTCAATCCCACTTCTAGTTGATCCGGCTCTTGCAAACATCATTCTTGGCTACCTTTCTGCGGGAGTCTTTGCCGTTTCTTTGCTCTTTTCGCTCAGTGAGTTAACCAGGCTTTATTTAGTACCTAAAAATGCAAAATTAATTGAGAAAAGTATTTATTCTTCAAAACAACGAAAACACAGAATATGGGATAAAATGGAGCGTTAGTGCACAAATGATGAGTTAAATGCCAATAAAAGGTGCAAATATATACAATATTTGGCACTCATCAAATACCCCCAAACCTGAATTTTACTTGTCCTCAAGTAAAACAAAACTAAGGAAATCATACCTATACCACTGTCGCTGGTCTCTCGATTGCATTTAGCGAATGCAATAAGCCTTTTAAACCACTAAGTGTCCCTAGTGGACGAGTTGAAGTCTCGTGAAGGTTTGCTTAGAACGTACCTAAGAAGTTCTAGGACAAAATATAAGCTCAGATTCCATGAAATGTGACATGTGCAAGACAGTAGAAGCTCACATCAAAATGGAGATGTCAATCTAGCTATCAAAGGCACAATCCTAGCACTGATAACAAATAAAGACATGTGATAAGAGTGTAAAGTGTATCTACACATGTGTAAAGAAAGATCGGATGTTATGACTACTAATCACCAAGAGATAGTTTCTCAGGCTAAGAACCGAGGTCGAAATCTAGCTAGCTGTCCGGACTTTACGAGAATTGTGAATGAGTTGGAGGTATTTCACAATTACTCGCGTTGTACATCAATGGCATACACCCTTCCTTGCTTATAACACAAAAACACAAAAGATGACTCTTTACACGACTCTTATTTACATTGACTACTCTCTTTTATTTTTGGAACAAGAGAGGATGGAATTGATAAATACTTGATTATTTTTTTTGATTTTTTTTGATATTTTTCTGAATATATACATCGTTTTTTTTTTGAATAAAATTATTTACAACATGGTAACTCTTTTGATACATAAGCAAAAAGAAACAAAAAAATACATGACACTTTGCAAGAGGTGGCCCTTTTTGATGCACCCAGTTAAATTCGATGGTTGTCTTTCTTAATGTAACCTCCACCTTCTATCCCAACCAACCAAAGAAAAAGCTAGTCAAGTTTCGTTCAGTATTCTAAAGTGATTGGCAATCGTGACTTCCGATAGAACACCTCAAGGATGAGGCTATACATGTATTGGTAGATCGTGCGCGTGCAAGTTTCTTATCACAATGTGAATTGTGCTAGAATCAGGGTGCCTAAATATCTAGACTAAGAATCCTTATGTTTACATACATGCACAAGAGTCAAAATTTCAAGGTAAATGAGCTCCATTTTTATGTTTTTTTTCAATTTTTTATTTTGATTTTTTATTTTTCAAAAAGAAGGAGGAATTTTGTTTTCAATTATAGCATGATATCATGGTATCTACTTTTCACCCCTAAACCTAAACTAAACATTGTCCTCAATTTTTCTAAAGATAAAAATATTTATAACTTGGACATATCAGAAGAGCATGTTGAGTTTTGAGAGAAAGGAAAGAGAATACCCGATTTGACGAAAGAAAGAAACGAACTCCATTATTCATGGTTAGAATCCAACGTATTTCAGCCGCGATCACCATGGAGTAGAAAAATATATACAAAAATGGAAAAAGAAATCAAGTCAAAGTAACTCAACCTGAAGATTTTGAATCTTCAGGATTATATACAAAAATTCACTATATACATAAAGTCTAAAGAGTTGAGGATCAACCCAAAAGACAAAGTGTTGAAACATAGACAGTTTCAAAACACTAAATTGGACTGAAATGGGAGCGAGAGTGAACAACCGAATGAATCACCCCTAAACCTGAATTTTTCAACAGATTTATTTTTAAGCACAAAATCTAGCAATTTTGGGGTTTCGGGATTCACCATGTCTAACTCAAAATGGACTTTTTGCGGGATGGGAAAAGAAATGTATTTCAATTGTGGCTCCTTAAAAGTATTGTATTTTGATGCAAAATAGTCCAAAAGGACTTGGGAGGCACACAGTTCCAATCCTAGGTTGGGAATTTTCAGAAAAGTTGGTTTAAAAGTTTTGTTACAAACCAAATCTAGGTTGGGTGGAATAATCTCAATATGCGATTTAGGTAAGAAAGTTGGTACTTCTAAGTTATTTTCATGGATAAGATCAATAGTACCAACACATACTTCCCCTAAATCAGAAATTGGTAAATCATGCTCACATTCATCGAACAAAACATCAAGACCTAAATCGGTATCATGATTGTCCGTAGTACTCAAATCAACATCGGAAGAAATAACATTTTGTGACTTAGGCAAAGAATCAGACACATCAAATTTGTTTTCATGCATATTAACATTAGTGTCTACAGAAGATTCAACTAGTTCTATGTCATGCTCATCTTTGAAGAACAATTGTACGAGTACCATATCAATATCAAAATCATATGATTTGCTATGAGTATTAGAAGAAACAACATTCATGAAGGTCGAGGGCGAGAAGCCATATGTTATTGAACCAAAATGTTCCACAATATTTTCATGTTCTTCTAACATAACATCATTATCATCATAATCTTCATAATCATCATCATGGTAACATGCATATTGGTCCTCATTAACAGTGGTGGTGTCATTAGTCGATTCATGTTCCTCTAAATTAGATTCATATTCAACATCATTTACATGAATGGGACTAGACACTTCATTAGGTAAAACATACATTTCCTCATGAATTTCCTCCTTTTGTAGGTGAAGCAAAATATGATCTAAATATGTCTGAATTCGTGATGTAGATCTAGCAAAGTTTTGCTCACTGAGTCTGAAAGCTTCTGTGGTGGAGTCTAAATTCATGGGAGTACAAAATTATTCATGTTCAAATTGTGGTGAATGGTACATGTGTGCATGGTCATTAGGGTTTATAAAAGATTGATCGCAACCCTCAAAGGATTGATTATGGTCCCAATGACTACCAGCCTCACAATTTGTGGGCATTTCATAATTTGGATTTCATGGGATTCTCTAAATTGCCTATAATCATGCAAAATATAGCAATATTTATCAGGTTGGTCTAAACCACCACATAAGGTACATGCATAGATTTCAGGTCGTCTATGTGAACTAGATACTACAGATTTCTCATGTGTTTGCATTTCTAAAGCAGGGATCCGAGCCTCTAACTGATTCACAAGTGACGAATGTGTGAGTTGGATATTGTCTAGATGTTCATTTTCACTCAATGATGGATGATACATGTGTGAATAGTCATTAGGGTTTGCATATTGAGGTTCATGACCTACAAAAGGTCCATAATAATAATCCCTATAACTATTGACAGCATGGTCTGTGGGAGGCTCATAAGGTGAATCTTGCCCGTAAGCTTCTCTAATAGATTTATTCCCAGTGGAAGACCAAAATCCAGACATGTTATGTTTATCAAACAATCACACAATTCAAAAAGAGAAATAAGGACCACACTTTTTAGTTATGGGTTTCAAAATTTTGGTTTTAGACTTTAAAGGTAAAGCCTATTTGGGAATTTTTTATTTAACTGGGTTTTAAAATTTGGTTTCAAAATGGGAGCAAAATTTTGGTTTAAATGGAAGCAATTTTTGGTTTTAAAGAGGGAGAAAACTTGGTTTTTTAAAAATATTGGGAGAAAAACTTTGGTTTTAAATTTGGGAGCAAGCCCACATTGGTGGGAGAATGCATAACCTACTTGGCAATTTGGACGAAGCCCAACAGAGAAGTTTTAATTGGGTTTTGAGGCCCACAATTCAGTTTAGGACAGGCCCAAAATTCAGTTTAAATCAAAATTACAAGCCCATGATACAATTTAAACAAGCCCACAGTTTACAATTCAGTTGGGTTTACACTTTAGTTTGGCTGAAGTTGAGCCCAAAGTTTAGGCTTACCCCTTTTTAGGCATTGCACAAACCAGTTGGGTCTTTGTCTTTGGCAAACCAATGCAGCACCACAATTCAGAATTTCTTCAGCTCTTTTCTTCACAGCACCACACCACCTGTTTGAGGCACTAGAACAGTTTTGTTCTGCTTCTCCTTCTCCTTGTTTTGCACAGCAGTTGCAGGTACCTGGTGGTTTTCAGAAGAGAGAATTAGTTCTCACAGCAGCAAATTTCATGCATTCAAGATGACACTGCTAACTCAGGCATTCACAACATTAAATTTCAGCAAATTTCACAGTTGACGGCACCACACCACATTCACAGCAACATATTTCAGGCATTCAAGATGACAACAACACATTCAAGCATTCACAGTATGTTAAACTTCACAGTTGCACTTGTTATAGAACCAAAAATGACCCAATGGTCAATATGCAGACTTAATGCTCAAGTACTCCAAGCAAATGCAGTAGCAGATGCAGTTGTGGCAAGGCCAAGACTGGGAAGCAGGTAGTTACAGGGCAGGGCAAAGCTACAGACAATGACAAAATGAGCAAAGCCACAGATGCAATGATGCTTTGCAGGTATGCAGGTGACAGAACAAAGACAAAGCTAACACATATATACACAAGGTTACTGTTTTCTAAGTATGCAAATGAGGCAGACTATGTTACATGGAAGACTAAGCTAACACATGGAAGGCTAAGCTAACATATATATACAAACAGTAAGCCAAGATGAAGTGGAATGCAGGGAAAATGAAAGTGCAGTGAAAATGAAAATGCAGTGATGCTAAGTTAACCACTACAAAATGGCAGATAAACTACAGCTAAGATGAAGTGGAATGATGATGTTATTAAACTATTACAAAATGGAAGATCAAATAAACTAGTTACATCTAACACTATTAAAAACAGAAAAACAAAAAATCTAACACATATATACAAGCAGTATATTAAAAATCAG
The DNA here is from genome assembly GCF_003573695.1 of Papaver somniferum. NCBI lineage: Eukaryota > Viridiplantae > Streptophyta > Magnoliopsida > Ranunculales > Papaveraceae > Papaver > Papaver somniferum. The sequence continues at coordinate 121,382,571 of NC_039363.1, read as the reverse complement.
TAAAGTGGAAGAAAATAAACAATCACACCGCTACCGAGTCCCCGGCAGCGGCGCCAAAAACTTGGTAGGACTTGAAAGAAGCCTACGACTATGTCTAACTGCAAGTGCACAGTGTCGATATGCAACACAGGGCAAGCACAGGTCGATCCTCAGAGACAAGGTGGGTGTAAAGCTGAAACTATGGTCTCACTTAAACTGATTCTAAACAAGAAAGAGTAACCAAAATGGGGGTTGTTTTGATGTGTCGATACGACGAGATGTTGGTGAGGATTACAACAGAAAATAAATAAAAGTAAAAGATGCAAATAACACAGGGAGTAAACACTGAGAATGAAGGTACTAGGATTGTCGAATCCACCATTAACTCATACTATGTATTCAACTGATTATGATACTCTTGTCCTTTTAACAGATAAGGTAGAGGTGTCAAGTCTATTACTTACCTAAGGTGTTTCACCAATGGATGATTCAATCACAACTAAAATATCAATACGGAGCACTAACTGTCTAATTAAGCACAACTAGTCAAGGGATTAACAATAGTCTCTAAAGCATGAGCTGCAGCATAATCAACACAGTTTATCCTGACTACAATGGATACATGGTATACAATGTGAAAGCAAAGCATTGACGTACTAAGATTGAAACTATCCTAACATTTTAAGCATTCAAGAGCAACACAATTAGTATGAATAACACAGCAGAAAGCTAAGGTTTCATCTAAACCCTAGTTATTGAATTAGAACATAATAACACTACTGAAAACAAACATAAATTACTACAGCTTGGTGCACCGGCTAATCCGGGCATGAATCCTACTCACACCCACACACTCAATTTATAGTTACAATGAGTTCTAAAAAAAATCCCTAATTTCCAAAACTAGGGTTTTGAAAATTACCTAACCAATTCGTACCACCCATGCTAGCTAACTGCTCTATCACTTCGACCCATGCTTTTTCTGCTCTCCCCCTGCTTCAATTGACGCCTATGATGCTCTAATTGTTCCCTAACTCGAGTTTTTTTATTCACCCCAAACCTAGGGTTCAGTGGTTGTGAGATGAGTAAAAGAACTAGGCTAGGGAGATGGTGGAGATGTTTGGAATGATTTGATGGAGATGGTGGCAGTGAACATCGGGGTCTGGTGGTGGCAGGATATGGTGGTGAAGGAGTTGCAGGTGATGGAAGAGAGGAATTTGAGGAGAAGAGGAGAAGAACCCGATGGAGAATGAGTTAGGGAGTGTTTGGGTAGAGGTGTTAGGTGTTGTAGTGTTGAGCAGTTGTAACAAATTCGATGTCCAGCGAAGATGATACGTTGGATGATCACATCTGGATTGAATCGAACGGCTAAGATGGAACAAGCTTGCAACGACCATTGGATGCGTGATACAACAATTCTGACGGCTTAGATTGGAGTTAGGTACTATGATGTTTGACAGGAGCTTCAAGATTTGATGCTCGGTGATGAGGCGAACGTTGGATGATATGATGGATCCAATCTGACGACTCTCATGGAAATGGGTATGGATATTGGAAATGGATTTGGGTAAGGGTTTTAGGCCTTGGGTATGCCAATCCCATATCTTCTTTAAGGAAAATTCCTCCTCTTCAAGCCCACTTCTAGTTGATCCGGCTCTTGCAAACATCATTCTTGGCTGCCTTTCTGCGGAAGTCTTTGTCGTTTCTTTGCTCTTTTCGCTCCGTGAGTTGACCAGGATTTATTTAGTACCTAAAAATGCAAAATTAATTGAGAAAAGTTTTTATTCTTGAAAACAACGAAAACACAGAATATGGGATAAAATGGAGCGTTAGTGCACAAATGATGAGTTAAATGCCAATAAAAAAGGTGCAAATATATACAAAATTTGGCACTCATCATTTATCATCTCCACCTGGTTTTAAAAAGACTAAGTTTAATCTGACTTAGAAACAAGTTCTTGACTCAGACAATGTTCCATGGCAAATTTGTCATAAGCTTGTTCATCTGGCTAATTGATGTAGATTCCGTTACATGCAATCCAAGAACAGTGGTCCGCCTCAGCAGAGAGCGTTTCTTAGTCTTGATATTAATGCTGGAAGCAGTTCTGACCCTAGTCCTTGGTTCACAAATGAGTTTGATTATAATGATCAACCTCCATCTACTGCCTTTGAATATGGAGGTTATTGGGGACATAGTACTTCTGGTCCTGTTTGGATACCAGATTTTGGTGCATCTAGTCACATGATAAACAATTCAACATTGTTAACTCATCCTACTTCCTATTCTGGTGCATATCAAGTAATGGCGGATGATGGTAAGCTTCTCCTTATATCTTTAACATATTCTTCGGTTCTGTCTACTTCAAATACTAATTTTAATCTCAATAAGGTTCTTTATGTTACTCATATTCAACACATCTTATTATCTATTGCTAAATTTACACTGGATAATCATTGTGCTTTTATCTTTTATCCATGGGGTTATGAAATAAAGTCATGAAGAACAATCATATTCTAGCTAGAGGAAAGGTACAGGATGGCCTATATCCAATAAGAACTTGTTCATCTCAAGTATCTCCTCTACATGTGGTTTTCTCATCCTTGCTGCTACTCCTATCAAGTTATCTACTGGTGTGCCCGGGAAAGTGTATAAAATTGAAGAGCAATGAAAACGGGCCTACAGTAATACCGCAAGTGCACGGTCGTCGGTTGTAGCTCGTGCAAGTACGGGTCGATCCACAGAGACTGGGGGTGTTTGGAGTTTCTAGCTATTTGGGCTCTAAATTGCTATTGGGTAACTATGAAGCCTTTTGGGCTTTGGGCTTAGGGTACCTTTGGATTATAGGCTTGTTTGACAATGAAGTGAACTGAGCTTGGTCTCAGTTGGTCTTGAAGTGCACTAGGCTTGGCCTTTGAAGTGCACTGGGCTTTGAGTGTCAATGGGCTTCTAGATTAACCCAAGACTGAACTGGGCTTTGTAATGAATCTGGGCTTCAGTAGTCTTTGAAATGAACTGAACTGAACTGAACTGGGCCTTAGGCCTTAACAGATTCAGTGGGCTTTTGTAATGACTGGACTTGTAGCCCAGAATTGAACTAGACCTGGAGCAGCAGCAGTGGTGGCTTCAGCAGCAGCAGACAAGGCTGGGCTGGAAAAGAAGCAGAAGCAGCAGCAGGGGAGGAAGGTAAGCAGGCAGGGTTGCAGGGCAACTGAGCAGAACTGGCAGCAAGGCCAGGGAAATAAGAAGATGGTAGGGGAGGTGGAGCAAACTAAATGTAGCAGTGGCACTAGGCCAAGGTAAAACATGGATATTTACAATGGCAAAAGCAAACAGCAAACAACAATGATGATGGTGAAGGTGACAATGGCATAAAGAATGACAAAGAGATAAACCAAGGCCTAAGCCAAGGGCAATGGCAGGGGAGCAAAACTACAGATACAAAACAGAGAAACAACACAACTAGGTTATGAATCCACCTTGTGACCTAGCCAGATGGTGTAATTCTATGTTAAATCCCTGTCCCTAATGGAGCTAGGTGAAGGTTCAAGCCTGCCTATGTTCCAGGGCATACATAAATGGAATGGAAGGAGAAGAAGCTTGCTCAACTGTTTACTCCTAGCATTGACTGTCTTTTGACAGCACAATCAATCACAAGCACAGTTGAGCACTAAATTCCTCCATTACTCAATCAACTCAATTTACATGAATTATAACCTAGCATTCCACCACTAACAGTGACTTAAGGCATCATCTCAGCCTAGCTATACACATACACATGTGAGCTCACATAACAGCAACAAAAACAAAACAATTACTAAACAGAGCATTGAACTGATCATAAACAAACACAGAAGACATAAAACAAAAACATGAACTGAATTGAAACTAAATAAGAGTAATGGAATAAACATAAAGATAGTTGCAAATTAAACACTAACCCTTGAGACACTGGCTATTCCAGTGCTCTTGGGTGACACACTGGCTAATCCAGGCATAAGCCTTTACATCACACCCACAGTCCCCTTTTTATACCCAATTACATAATTAGGGTTTACAGAAAAATTCCCCCAAATCCCCAAATTGAACAGTGACAAAATTAGGGTTTCTCACCTAATTCGACTAATTTAATCATACCCATGTTGCCACTGTTCTTCCTCATGCTCTCCCTAGCAGTAATTAGGGTTTTCTCAAACAAACCCTAAATGGACAGAAAAATTAGGGTTAGGGATTTTTCTCACCAAACCTGCGATTTGACGCTTCCCTCTTCAACCCATTCCTCTCCTCGTTCACCAGATCCATTCCCATGCCTTCAATTGCTTTTCTAGCTTCACTAATTCGTCAACCACTCACCTAGGGTTTCGACAGGGGAGAAAAGAAGGAGAAGGGGAGAAATTGACATGGGTAATAGCTGTAGGAAGGTAGGGGTGATGATGGTGGAGGTGTGGTGGTGGTAGAGGAGTTGGTGGCGGTGGCAGTGGAGTGGGTAGTGGTGATGAGGGAGAAGGTGGTGGTACGGGTTCTGCAGACGGGGGAAGGAAGAAGAGATGGAGAAGAAAGAAGAAGTCGATAGAGTTAGGGTTAGGGGGCGTTTGGCTAGGGGTATATGGTTCGGATGTTATGGTGTTGAGCGGTTTCAGCGAGGGAAGATGTTATGCGATCTGCGTCGTAGGATGAGAAGATGGTAGGTAGATCTGACGGCGATTCGGAGGCAAGCGATGAGAGACCGTCGGATGAAGGGATACAACGAAACGGACGTCACTTGGTGGAGTTAGGTACTGTAGTGTAGATTGGGAGTATCTAATTTTGATGCACAGGCATAGAAGCGATCGTTGGATTCAACTACAATCTAATCTGAAGGCTTGGAATTTAAGCGCTGTGGTGTTTTGCAGAGACTTCAGATTTTGATGCTCTACGAAGGAGCGACCGTAGGATTTCGATGTAGTCCTATCTAACGGCTGAGAATGGAGGCGGTTATGGATATAAAAAATGGGTTTGGGTAAGGGTTTTGGGCCTTGGGTATGCCAAGCCCATATCTTCTTTAAGAACAATTCTTCCTTCTTGAGCCCATTCCTAGCTTTTTGGACGTGTGCTCCATTCTTTGCGGCTTCCTTGCGTAATTCTTCCCGGCTTTTCACTACTTTTCTGCTCTTTTCCGCTCCGCAATTCATCTAACTTTATTTATTATCTAAAAATGCAAAATTAATTAATAAAAATATTTATTCTTGAAAACAATGAAAATACAGAATATGGGATAAAATGTAGAATTAATGCACAGAAGATGAGTTAAATGCCAAGAAAAATATATAGAAATATGCACTTTTTAGCACTCATCAAATACCCCCAAACCTGAGTTTTACTTGTCCTCAAGTAAAACAAAACTAAGGAAATCCTACCTATACCACTGTCGCTGGTCTCTCGAATGCATTTAGCGTATGCACTAAGCCTTTTAAACCACTAAGTGTCCCTAGTGGACGAGTTGAAGTCTCGTGAAGGTTTGCTTAGAACGTACCTACAAAGTTCTAGGTCAAAATATAAGCTCAGATTCCATCAAATGTGACATGTGCAAGTCAGTTTAAGCTCACAGCAAAATGGAGATGTCAATCTAGCTATCAAGGCACAATCCTAGCACTGATAACAAAAAAAAGACATGTGATAAGAGTGTAAAGTGTATCTACACATGTGTAAAGAAAGATCTGAAGTTATGACTACTAATCACCAAGAGATAGTTTTTAGGCTAAGAACCGAATTCTAAGCCAAGCTAGCTGTCCGGCTTTACGAGAATTGTGAATGTTCACCCAATGAGTTGGTGATATTTCAGTTTACCCGCGTTATACATCGATGGCTGCACCCTCCTTGCTTATTACAAGACTATTTACAACAAAAAGATGACTCTTTACATGACTCTTATTTACATTGATTACTCTCTTTTATTTTTGGAACAAGAGAGAACTATTGTCTTTAACATGACAAAACATGGAATAAATATTTGATTTTTTTTTTTTTTAAAGAAAAAAAACTTTGATCTTTACAACATAATGACACTTTTGATACATGAACAAAAAGAAAAACATAATTACATGACTCTTAGCAAGAGGTGGCCCTTATCGAATGCATCCGGTCAAATTCTATGGTTGCTTTTCTTAACGTATCCTCCAACTTCTATCCCAGCCAACCAAGGAACAAGCTAGTCAAGTCTCATTCAGTATTCTAAAGTGATTGGCAATCTAACTTCCTATCAAACACCTTGAAGATCGAGGCTATACATGTATTGGTAGATCGTGCGCGTGCAAATTTCTTATCACTATGTGAATTGTGCTAGAATCAGGGTGCCTAAATATCTAGACTAAGACTCCTAATAATTACATATTTGCACAAGAGTCAACATTTCAAGGTAAATGAGCTCCATTTTTATGTTTTTATCATTTTTCTAAATTTTTTTTTTTCATTTTTCATTTTTTTCAAAAAGAAGGAGTTCTTGTTTTCAATTATGGCATATTATCAAAGTATCTACTTTTCACCCCCAAACCTAAACTAAACATTGTCCTCAATGTTTCAAAATATGAACAAAATTATAATACAACATATGAAGAGGATCATGTTGAGTAGAGAAAAAGGAAAGAGAATACCCGATTTCGGCGAAAGCAATATTAGAAATCCGTTATTCAAGGCAAGAATCCAACATATGTCAGCCGAGATCATATTGGATTAGCAAAATATATACAAAAGGAACAAAAAGGTTTTTAAGAAATTTTATCTACTGGATTATATACAAAAAATTCACCATACACTAACAATCTAAAGAATTGAGGATCAACCCAAAAGACGAAGTGTTGAAACGTCGATAGTTTCAAACAACTAAAATTGGACTGAAAAGAGAGTGAAAAACCGGATGGATCACCCCCAAACCTATATTTTTCAACAGGTTTACTTTTAAGCACAAAATCTTTCAATTTTAGGGGTGCAGGATTCATAAGGTCTAACTCAAAATGGACTGTGTTTGGGATGGTCAGAGAAATTAATTCCAACTGTGTTTCTTTAAAGATGTTATATTTAGATGCAAAATGGTCCAAAAGGACTTGGGAGGCACACAGTTCCAATCCTAGATTAGGGACTCTCAGAATAGTTGGTTTAAAAATTTTGTGACAAACCAAACCTAGCTTGGGTGGAAAAATCTCATTCTGTGATTTAGGCGAGAAAGTAGGTGCATCTAAGTTATTTTCATTTGTACGATCAATAGTACTAGCACATACTTTCCCTAAATCAGAAACAGGTAAATCATTCACACATTCATGGAACAAAACATCAAGACCTAAATCGGGATCATGATTGTCCAAAGTACTCACATCAACATCAGAAGGGACAGCATCTTGTGATTTAGGCAAGGAATCAGAAACAACTAATTCATTTTCAATTATAGGAACATTAGTGTCTACAGAAGATTCAATTTTTCCTATATCCTGCTCATCTTCAATGAACAATTGTACAAGCCCCAAATCAATCTCAAAATCATATGAGTTGCAATGATTATTAGAATTAGAAGAAATAACATTCATGAAGGTCGAGGGCGAGAAGCCATATGTTATTGAACCAAAAGGTTCCATAATGTTTTCATGTTCTTCTAACATAACATCATCATCATAATCATCATCATGGTAACATGCATATTGGTCCCTATTAGCAATTGTGGTATCCTTAGTCGACTCATGTTCCTCTAGGTTAGGATCATATTCAACATCATTTACATGAATGGGACTAGACACTTCATTAGGAACAACACACATTTCATCATGAATTTTTTCATTTTGTTTAATAAGCAACATCCGATCTAAACATGCCTGCATTCGTAATTCCAATCTAGCATTATTTTGATCAATGAGTCTGAGATTTTCCATGATAGATTCGTACTTCATAGGGGAACAAAATTCTTCATGTTCGAATTGTGGTGATGGGTGCATGTGTGCATGGTCATTTGGGTTTATAAAAGATTGATCGCAACCCTCAAAGGATTGATTATGGTCCCAATGACTACCAGCCTCATAATTTGTGGGCATTTCATAATTTGGATTTTCATGGGACTCTCTAAATTGTCTAGAATCATGCAACATATAACAGTTCTCAACAGGATGGTCTAAACCACCACATAAGGTACATGCATAGATTTCAGGTTGTGTTGGTTGATATATGTGTGAATAGTTATCAGGGTATATGTATTGAGGCTCATGACTATGAAAATGTCCATAACAATCCCTATAACTATTGACATCATGGTCTATGAAGGGCTCATAATGTGGCACATGCCCATAAGCAAGTTCTCTAAGAGTTTTATTTCCATCCCCAGGAGCAGACCAAAATCCAGACATGTTATGTTTATCAAGCAATTACACAATTAAAAAGAGAATAAGGCCCACAATTTTCAGTTATGGGTTTCAAAATTTTGGTTTTAGACTTTAAGGATAAAGCCTATTTGGGAATTTGGTTTAAATGGGAGCAAAAAATTTGGTTGTTAATGTGGGAGCAAAATAAAATTTGGTTTTAAAATTTGGGAGCAAAATTTATTTATTTATTTTTTATTTATTTTATTTATTTATTTTTTTTAAAGAAAATAAAATTTGGTTTTTGAATGGGAGCAAGCCCACTGTTGGTTTTGTGTTTGCTTTGGCTCAACTGGTTTGAAAACGTTTGGTGAAACTGAGTCCAAAATCTCGGCCTAGAATTTGGGTACTCGGCCCACTAACGAGTTAACCTAGCGTGATCGGTTACAAGCTCAGCTGGGTTTAAAAACCCAGACTACAAAATACCAGTCCAAATTAAACAAGCTCACAAAAATTAAATACAAGCCCACAAATTAAACAAACAAGCCCACAAAAATTAATTACAAACCCAACAGAAAATAAAAAGCCCAAAAATTGGCTTTAATATTACAAGCCCACAATTAAAAATTGGAAGCCCACAATTCGGGTTCTCTTGAATGGGTTACCTTTTAAGCACAGCCCAGCTGCTCTGATATTGTTGCAAAAACCCAGTTGGGCTTTGGTTCTTTTCCTTGGTGGCGTCCCAGCAGAGGAAAAACTGGTTCAGAACAGCAGGTCCAACAGCAAATGAAGTGAAGCAGATGTAGATGCAAAATGCTATGCAGTGAAATGCAAAAATAACTAATAAAACTACAAGAAAAACACAGCACCAGTCCCCGGCAACGGCGCCAAAAACTTGGTGTGCCCGGGAAAGTGTATAAAATTGAAGAGCAATGAAAACGGGCCTACAGTAATACCGCAAGTGCACGGTCGTCGGTTGTAGCTCGTGCAAGTATGGGTCGATCCACAGAGACTGGGGGTGTTTGGAGTTTCTAGCTATTTGGGCTCTAAATTGCTATTGGGTAACTATGAATCCTTTTGGGCTTTGGGCTTAGGGTACCTTTGGATTATAGGCTTGTTTGACAATGAAGTGAACTGAGCTTGGGCTCAGTTGGTCTTGAAGTGCACTAGGCTTGGCCTTTGAAGTGCACTGGGATTTGAGTGTCAATGGGCTTCTAGATTAACCCAAGACTGAACTGGGCTTTGTAATGAATCTGGGCTTCAGTAGTCTTTGAAATGAACTAAACTGAACTGAACTGGGCCTTAGGCCTTAACAGATACAGTGGGCTTTTGTAATGACTGGACTTGTAGCCCAGAATTGAACTAGACCTGGAGCAGCAGCAGTGGTGGCTTCAGCAGCAGCAGACAAGGATGGGCTGGAGAAGAAGCAGCAGCAGCAGCAGGGGAGGAAGGTAAGCAGGCAGGGTTGCAGGGCAACTGAGCAGAACTGGCAGCAAGGCCAGGGAAATAAGAAGATGGTAGGGGAGGTGGAGCAAACTAAATGTAGCAGTGGCACTAGGCCAAGGTAAAACATGGATATTTACAATGGCAAAAGCAAACAACAATGATGATGGTGAAGGTGACAATGGCATAAAGAATGACAAAGAGATAAACCAAGGCCTAAGCCAAGGGCAATGGCAGGGGAGCAAAACTACAGATACAAAACAGAGAAACAACACAACTAGGTTATGAATCCACCTTGTGGCCTAGCCAGATGGTGTAATTCTATGTTAAATCCCTGTCCCTAATGGAGCTAGGTGAAGGTTCAAGCCTGCCTATGTTCCAGGGCATACATAAATGGAATGGAAGGAGAAGAAGCTTGCTCAATTGTTTACTCCTAGCATTGACTGTCTTTTGACAGCACAATCAATCACAAGCACAGTTGAGCACTAAATTCCTCCATTACTCAATCAACTCAATTTACATGAATTATAACCTAGCATTCCACCACTAACAGTGACTTAAGGCATCATCTCAGCCTAGCTATACACATACACATGTGAGCTCACATAACAGCAACAAAAACAAAACAATTACTAAACAGAGCGTTGAACTGATCATAAACAAACACAGAAGACATAAAACAAAAACATGAACTGAATTGAAACTAAATAAGAGTAATGGAATAAATATAAAGATAGTTGCAAATTAAACACTAACCCTTGAGACACTGGCTATTCCAGTGCTCTTGGGTGACACACTGGCTAATCCAGGCATAAGCCTTTACATCACACCACAGTCCCCTTTTTATACCCAGACACCCAAATTAGGGTTTACAGAAAAATTCCCCCAAATCCCCAAATTGAACAGTGACAAAATTAGGGTTTCTCACCTAATTCGACTAATTTAATCATACCCATGTTGCCACTGTTCTTCCTCATGCTCTCCCTAGCAGTAATTAGGGTTTTCTCAAACAAACCCCAAATGGACAGAAAAATTAGGGTTAGGGATTTTTCTCACCAAACCTGCGATTTGACGCTTCCCTCTTCAACCCATTCCTCTCCCCGTTCACCAGATCCATTCCCATGCCTTCAATTGCTTTTCTAGCTTCACTAATTCGTCAACCACTCACCTAGGGTTTCGGTAGGGGAGAAATTGATGAATTAGGGGGCTATAAAGATGGGTAATAGCTGTAGGAAGGTAGGGGTGATGATGGTGGAGGTGTGGTGGTGGTAGAGGAGTTGGTGGCGGTGGCAGTGGAGTGGGTAGTGGTGATGAGGGAGAAGGTGGTGGTAAGGGTTCTGCAGACGGGGGAAGGAAGAAGAGATGGAGAAGAAAGAAGAAGTCGATAGAGTTAGGGTTAGGGGGCGTTTGGCTAGGGGTATATGGCTCGGATGTTATGGTGTTGAGCGGTTTCAGCGAGGGAAGATGTTATGCGATCTGCGTCGTAGGATGAGAAGATGGTAGGTAGATCTGACGGCGATTCGGAGGCAAGCGATGAGAGACCGTCGGATGAAGGGATACAACGAAACGGACGGCACTTGGTGGAGTTAGGTACTGTAGTGTAGATTGGGAGTATCTAATTTTGATGCACAGGCATAGAAGCGATCGTTGGATTCAACTACAATCTAATCTGAAGGCTTGGAATTTAAGCGCTGTGGTGTTTTGCAGAGACTTCAGATTTTGATGCTCTACGAAGGAGCGACCGTAGGATTTCGATGTAGTCCTATCTAACGGCTGAGAATGGAGGCGGTTATGGATATAAAAAATGGGTTTGGGTAAGGGTTTTGGGCCTTGGGTATGCCAAGCCCATATCTTCTTTAAGAACAATTCTTCCTTCTTGAGCCCATTCCTAGCTTTTTGGACGTGTGCTCCATTCTTTGCGGCTTCCTTGCGTAATTCTTCCCGGCTTTTCACTACTTTTCTGCTCTTTTCCGCTCCGCAATTCATCTAACTTTATTTATTATCTAAAAATGCAAAATTAATTAATAAAAATATTTATTCTTGAAAACAATGAAAATACAGAATATGGGATAAAATGTAGAATTAATGCACATAAGATGATTTAAATGCCAAGAAAAATATATAGAAATATGCACTTTTTAGCACTCATCATCTACTAAGTCCTTTAATTCTGTGTGTGTTTCATGTCAGTTAGGGAAAAATAAGTGTCTTCTTTTTAAGTCCACTAGGTTCTGTGTCCAATGCTCCTCTTGTACTGGTTCGTTGTGACATATGGGGACCTGCCCGTGTGAAATCACATTTGGGATTCAAGTATTATGTACTTTTTGTAGATGATTGCACTAAGTTAAGTTGGATTTATCCTATGAAGAATAAAACAGATATCACTTAGTGTTTCAAGGTTTTCAAGTCTCTTGTTGAGAACCTCTTTGATGTAAAAATTAAACATTTTCAATGTGATGAAGCACTTGAGTTGACTAAAGGACCTTTTAGAGAATTTATTGATTCATGTGGCATTAATTTAATAATCTCTTGTCCTTATCTTCATCAACAAAATGGATCTGCAGAAAGGAAACATAGGCATATCACAGAAGTTGGTTATAATTTATCTTTTAATGCTTCCATGTCCAAAAAGTTTTGGTTTGATTCATTCTTAGCTGCTGTGTTTCTCATCAACAAACTTCCAACCAAAGTTTTAGACTACAAGTCTCCTTATGAACCCTTATATCATACAATACCTGATTATACCATGCTCAAGGTTTATGGTTGTCTCTGATATCCAAACTTAGTACATTATAGAAAATACAAACTTATTCCTAAATCCTCAGCCCGTGTCTTCTTAGGCTATATCATTCATCATAAAGGATACAGGTGTATGGATTTACACACTCAAAGGATTTATGTCACCATTAATGTGGTCTTTGATGAGGATAAATTTCCATTTGCTACTACTCCTTCTTCTACAGTTTTGTCTACTTCTACTGAGGCTCCTGTTACATTATAACCATCTACTTCAGTTGATTCATGCATTGTGCTTCCTCATTCATTACTAGATTCCAAGGATACCTCTCTTCAGTGCTTAACAAGTACTTATCCAGTCTCAAGGATGCACACAAGGTTTAAGTCAGGTATTCATCTACCTAAACCTCATTCTAAGTATTTTGTATCCAATAGTTCCCTTAAGCATCCAGTTCCTTTTGCTCTTCTTAGCAAAGAAACATCTACTTCTGATCCCAAAACTTTCAAAAAAGCTATTAAGAAACTTGTTTGGGTCAAGGCAATGCATAATGAATATGACGCTCTCCATAAACATAACACCTTTATTCATGTTCCTTATGATCCTTCAGTGAACGTTCTTCATTGCAAATGGGTGTTCAAGACTAAGCTTAATGCAGATGGCAGTATTGAGAGACATAAAGCTAGACTAGTTGCTAAGGGGTATCATCAGGTTGATGGAATTGATTTTGAAGAGACCTTTTGTAAATTTTTCAAGGCTACTACTATTAGATGTGTCCCCAGTCTTGCTTTATCTCACAACTCGTCTATTAGGCAACTAGATGTGAGCAATGCTTTTTTACATGCGAATGTAACTGAAACTGTATATATGGAATAACTACATGGATTTGATGATCCTCAACATCCTAACCGTGTTTTTTTACTATAAAAATCCTTATATGGCCTTAAACAGGCACCCAGAGCTTGGTATGAGAAGTTCAGTAATATCTCTTAGCTTATGGTTTATCCAACTCTGTGTGTGATACTTCCATGTTTCTTTATCAAAAAGGAACTGCAAGAATGATTCTTTTAGTATATATGGATGATATAATTCTATTGGGTTCTTCAAATGATGTTCTTACTTCTTTTATTGCTTCTATCAAATCTGAGTTTGCTATGAAAGATTTAGGCTCCTTACACTATTTCTTGGATATTGAAGCTACCTTTGACTCCAAAGCTAAGAAGTTATTGTTAACTCAAAACAAGTATTCTCTTGAACTCCTAAAGAAGCATGACATGTTGGGTTGCAAAAATTGCAAACTCCATTTGCTCAAGGCCAAAGAGCATCAGTCTGTGAAGGAACTGCTTTATCTGATGTAGCTTCTTATAAAAGTTTAGTGGGTGGTCTTCAATATTTGACTCTCACTAAACCTGATATTAGCTTTGCTGTTAATTATATCAATCAATTTTTACACAGTCCAACTGTGTTCATCTTCAGTTGGCCAAGAGAATATTAAGGTATATCAAAGGCTCTCTTGGTCAGGGATTTACTCTCAGTGCTGGTGACTGCTCTGAGTTACAAGCTTTTAGTGACAGTGATTGGGCAGGCTGTCCAGATACTCGCAAATCTACTTCTGGATATTGTTTCTTTGTGGGTGGTAATCTAGTCTCCATGTCCTCTAAAAAGTAGCAAACTATTTCTCGTTCTTCTACAGAAGCAGAGTATCATGGCTTTGCCAATGCAGTAGCAGAGATATTATGGCTCTCTTACTTATTTAAAGAACTATCAGTTCATCTTTCTCTGCCTTGCAAGTTGTTTTGTGATAATCAGGGTGATGGCAGTCTCACTGCTAATCCAACTTTTTCATGCTCACACCAAACACATTGACATGGATTATCATATGATTCGTGATCTGGTCAGATTTGATTTTTTCAGAGTTTCCTATGTTCATACTTCCCAGCAAATTGCAAATTTTTTCACGAAGGGTCTCTCAAAATCTCAGTTCAGTCCCTTAAAAACCAAACTAATGGCTGATGTACGGACATCAGTTTGAGGGGGGATGTTAACTGATCTAATGGCCACGATTCACTCATCACAGATACTCGCCAGCCTGTATTAGTTACACGGAATACTCATTTATTGTTCTGTTGCTTTTACTTCATTTAGTCACATGAGTTCTATGTGTCATTGTCCTGTCTATATAAAGGACTCGGTCTTGTATCTCTTTTCTTTAACAAGTACAATCAATATCTATCCTTTCCTTACACAAATGGAATAAAATAAAACGTACGGGAAGTGAACTAAACTATATCTCATCACTTAACAAAAGCTTCTCTTAAATATAGCACACGTTTTTGTGAACACAACAAAAGAAATTCTACCGAAAGAAGAAAAATTCAAGCGAAACCATTTTCATTTTACCTTCAACATACTTAACAAAAGAGAATTGCGTATAAACTTGTACCTCTAGCATGACCACCACCAGTGCAAGTGTGGATGACTGGGTATATATGTAAATCAACTTTTTTATGAAATTGGCAAAAACATGTGCAAGAAATTTTTGTAAATAAATGTTTCCATTTTTGATCATTGATGAAAGATACGTGACGAAATACATAAACCATATACCAAGCAAACCAGAGCACGATGGATGAGAAAGTCTATGTTCGAAAAGAAAAAGAAAAAAAAAACGAAAGAAAATGAAACGGAGCACGATGAGATGCGTAAAGAGAATAATAAAGTCCAATCTAGGCAACTTGACATGTGAAAGCCCACCATGCATGGTTGTCCATGGTTATGACCACAAGAAATTATGAAGAGCAGAACAGAGAGTTTGGTCGTTGGTACCAAACACTTAATTTTTGACACATGAACCTACACTATTTTAATTTATTGAAACCTTAGTTTGGTAACCCAGTTTTTCTGAAATTAAAGGTTAGTACTTGGAATACTCGTTGACAGTCAAAAATTTTATTTACCAAGATGAGTCTCTTAATTAATTTTTTAAAGCATTTAACAGGTTTTTTCCTATCTTCTTTGGTTTTTAATCTTCTTCAGAAAAAAAGTTGAGGACCACACTTTCTTCAATTAAACATTTTCCTTTTCCTTTTCCTTTTCCTTCGGACCATTTAAAATTTCCTTTTTCTTATCTTCCTTTTTTTTCTTCTACTTAACAAAATATGCAACTTAACAAAATATGCAACTTAAGGAGGGAGAAAAACATTAATGAATAATGAATAGGTGAAGTCTCGAAGGAAAAAAATGAAAAAGATATGGGCGACTATATAAATGGTTAAAGAACTAATTAAATTTTTTTTTACTGCATATATATAAAAGAAACAAATCATTACAATTTGGTTAGATAAAAGTCTTGACGGTCAACTATTAGTTCGGGTACCAACATTTCATTTCTGAAAAACTGGGTAGCAAATTAAACTTCTGGTCAAAATTTATAAATGACTCTGATTTGACACTAAGTAAATAAAAATAATAACTCTTGCATTATTCTTGAAGATAATTTGAAAATAAAGGACATGACAAGATAAGATAATGAGCAAGAGCATGAAATTCTAAACGTTATATTAGCATAGTTCAATTTTTTTTTCTTTTTTTTTTTTGGCATAGTTCAAACTTCAAATTGGTCAAAATAAGCCGTCAAAACTCAAATTTCTTTGATGACAAATCTAGTGGCTTAAAATTACATTTTCAATGTGGATTCGAGTTCGTAATATCATTGGTCTAATTTTTATACATACGGTATAAACATTCTAAACATAATTTATACATAATCATGGCCTGATGCAGCTCATGTCATGTGTCGTATACATGTGCATATCTGGTCTCAAATACTGTAGCAAAATAAACGTTGGAAACTAATAATAGAAAGAAGAAAAAATAGTTCATAGAAAGTACAAAAGCATACAATGCATAAAATCATGAACTTGACTAAATAATAGTTACACATCCGATAATGTATAATCAAGAAAATATGAATAAAAACTGATATAGACATGAAACCTCAAAAATGAATACATGTATGAAAACAATCAAGACAAATGAAAAGTAATTCACTTGTTGGAAGAAGAATTGGAGCTGCTCAAGGCGGCAACCATAGTAACCTTCTTATCACTATTTGGAGATGATCTCATCATCATGATACCATTTGCTGTCTTCTTCTTATAATCGGCTGACCTTACAACACCAATGGAGGCAGCCGTAGAATGATATTTCAGAGCCATTTTTTCTTCCAATCGGGAGATACTGAATTGAGTGGGAAAGGCAGAATTTTAGAAGGAAAGAACAAGGTAGAAGGGGAAGTACTAGAACCGTATTTATAATCATGCTTTAGGTTCCTTTTCTCTCTGTCAATATATTTAGATTCAGTTTAACAAAAAGTAGAATCGTAGAAACAAAGACCAAGGTACGATTTTAGTGAGGAACTGTGACAGTGACTACAGATAAGTGGACATTTTGACTTAATATGGGTATAAATCGTATGAGATGTCGGAGGCATCAATGTGTACACATATATCTCACTATCAGACACGTGTATATAAAAAGATACGTGGAAAGCATGTAGGCCAAGACATCAAAACATGATGCGCTGCGAAACACCGAATAAACCCCGAGGAGTTACTTTATCTCATCCCCAAAAGAAGCTAAGATCAACGGTGGAGAGAAAGTTAGCTGACACGGACGTGACAGGGGCAGAAGACACTTGTCTGACACGAGCAGACCTCTCAACTACCCGCATTAAACACTCTGAGCAGTGTACGTGTCGATCAACCTGTGGAACGAGCGAGGATGTATCTGCGGGATCAAGGGGCAAACGCAGACCTCTGCGTGATAGACGCAAGAACACAAGAAGATAAGGTTCCAACGGCCTTCAGAGATGGGTCCCACATTCTAACCTTATAAATACCCCTTCTCCACCAAGAGGAAGGGGGATCCGAAAATCAGAAAAAGAAGGAGAGAGAGACTTGGAGTGTAAGTAAATCTTTTAGAATAAACAAGATATGTAAACCAAAGTCATTCGACTACTCTTGTAACCGTGAGGAAGATAGTGAAACAACATATCCCGTGGATGTAGGCCTTAGTGCTGAACCACGTAAACCTCGGTCTTGTTTACATTTCAGCACATTATATTTGCCTAACCCCATGGATCTTTATTTATATGCATTGTTTTCTTTGTTTTTACCTATATCCCGTGCGAAAACTCCCCGCACGGAGTTGTTAGACGAGGCTGTGATAAACCCAAAGGTTTTGAGCCGAGGAATCAACACTCAGACATCATCATCACAAATCACTCTAGATTACGATGACTGATTGTGAGCATTCAGATGCCTTCGTGATTTGAGTGTTCACAATTTGGCGCTAGAAACAGGGACTTCGTCCCAGTAAAATATTTATCTTGTCCTGTGATTTCATCTTAAACTGGCATATGATTGCCTTCATTTATTAAATCGGGCCGTACAGATCATTTGTTAACTTTATTGTATTCCAAAACGCACCTATTATCTTTGTTGGCTCTGGCAATACTTTCATTTACTGATAAGACTTGTTGTTTTGATCCACGGATTTATGTTTTTCTTAGATCCCGTGCAAACCTGTCTCTCAGGCGGATTTTCGTAGCTTTTGTTAAAAGATCTCTTTTAATAGGATTTTAACCCGTGTATTGTAACTCGCATGTATTAACCCTCTCCGGGAATGAGATATTTCGCCAACTAACCTGACTCACATGGATATTCCCGTTTTTCGCTGTTTGAAATTCCCTTGTGCAGAAAGAACGGATTGTGAGTAAAAAAGGCGAGCTCCCGCGAGATTTCATTTTTGACAAAAGAACCTGTGATGGAAAAGACGCAGGAAGCAGGAAAATCCAAAGCTTTGTCAAAGGAAACACCCAGGACAACCCCGGTCATCACCCGAAGCAAGCAGAAAGGAGAAAAAGATAAAATGGCCAGTCAAAGGCAAGACACAGCGGAAATCACTTCACCTATGAACGCTAACTCAGTTGCAGCCGCGGCCCTCAGAGAAGCAGCGACAAAGTACGGTGCGGCAGCGGTAGTCCCGAAGGCTGTAGAGGCTATCAAACCGGTATTACGAATCAATTTCATCAACCAAGAGAAAGGGTGGATGAATCCAGAACGTACCAGCCCGCACACCTTCCAACTTTGGGAATGCCATCAACAAACGATCAAAATCAAACCATGCCGGAGAGGGGCACACACCCCGATTTGGAAATGCCTGCAACCGAAGCTGAACCTCGGCTACCTTTAATACAGACCGTAGAGGAAGGAGGCACCATGGCCGTAGGGGAACGAGCAGGGACTCCCAATCAGGGGTCAAACTAATCACATCGATTGATGGCTGAGCTTGAAGAATTGAAGAAGAGCCAGCAGGTTTACGCGGATGCTGTATCTCTGCTGGCCAGAGAGAATCAAGATTTAAAGGATCGGATTTCCCTAAGCACGAAGACCAGCCAACAACATGATGAAGCAAATTCCAAAGCGCCAGAGCCAAATCGAGACCGAAGAGTCGTCATAGCGGCTAATGGAGACGCGACTAGGGGAAGTAGCGTAACCGACCCGGATTATGACGACGGAGAATCAGACTATAACGAGCAGAAGGACATAGGGCACCACCGCGCAATGGAAGAGCTACGAGGTGAAATGATGGCCGAGATCAGACAATTAAAAAGTAGACAAGGCGGGGGAAGGTTAGAAGAGGTCATGAGAGAAGCTAACTCCACGCCCTTAACTCATCGCCTGGCCAACACCCCTATTCCGCTGAAGTGCCCTGTCCCAACGTTCGAATGCTATGATGGATCCAGCGACCCTGCTGCGCATATTCGGTATTATAACCGTGTCTTAGCTAGATGGGGTCAAAACGACGCCGTACTCTGCAGATACTTCCCATCAAGCCTGAAAGGATCGGCATTGTCCTGGTTTGATAATCTGCCGCCAGACTCCATCCACTCATACGACCAACTCGCAGAAAAATTCTTAAGAACATACATGTACAACAAGACTGTAAACACCGGAATGGATAAGCTCTTTTCACTAGCGATTGGCTACAAGGAAACCACGAGGGAATACACTAACAGATGGCACAAGATCTGCCAAGCCATAGGAAGCGTGGACCCAGTGGTAAGCATCAATTGCTACAAATGGGGATTAGACCGAATGAGTCCGCTATTTGTTGAAATTCATGGAAGCGTACCTAAAACAGAGGGAGATCTTCGAATAATTATTGAAAAGCACGCTCGACTTGAAGAAATTCAACGGGAAAACCCGAGGGCATATCCGCAGAGATCTCACCGCACCAATTCAGCAGAACAAACCCACGGAGCCAAAAGGAGTTGCTCAGTGGAGAGGTCTCACGAAGATAGGAAGGAACGAAGGGATGAGCGGAGAACAGGTGACCGAAAATTCGAAGATCAAGTTTACACGAAACTCAACGCTAGCTATGCTCGTATCCTACGAGAGATCAAAGAAGGGAAAACTTGGAGTGGCCATGGTCTAAGGGAAAGCAGCCCCCGAGATCCGAGAAGTCTAAAGATTACTGTGAATATCATTGTTTCAACGGACACCAGACCGAAAATGCAAGAACCTTAAAATAATGATCCAAAAATTAATTGATGCGGGAGAGCTCAAACATTACGTACGAAAGGATTGACCGAGGATAGATCCAAACGAACCAAACCAGTCCAACTTCCGGAAGGAAACCGAACAATCAACACCATCTCGTGTTCTGAAGCCACAGGCCCTCACTTACGCGCAGATAGGAAAGAGGTTACGGAAGCAATTCGAAGACCGCTGCGAATTGTATAAGGTCGATGGGAGGTGGACGAGCACGAAGAATGGATGGAATCTCCTATATCTTCGATGCCGAGATATCGAAGAAGATATGGAAGACCATAACGATCCCTTGGTCCTAACACTACCAGTAGCTGGATGTAACCTCAAAAAGATCCTCATAGACGGGGGAAGCTCCGTAAACGTCCTATTTTACGATGCATTCAAACGGATGAACTCCATGATGAACAGTTAATGACCTCTTATACACCATCTACGGATTCAATGGAGCAGCCACGAAGCCCTTGGGAGACATCGTGTTGCAGGTTAACGCAGGGCCCATGAAACTAGAAACCCGATTCAGTGTGGTGGACCCCATCCCCCTACAACGCTATTATTGGACGAAAATGGATACATAAACTCAAAGGAGTTGCGGCAACGTACCACCAATATCTCAGATTCCAACACCTGAGGAGTAATGGAAATCAAGGGAGATCGGGTCACTACGAGAGAGTGCCAGGCCACTCAGGATCATATCAACAACGAGCAAGAAGAGCAGCGAAAAATCCGAAGAGTAAAAAATAAAGAAACCGCGAAAGAGAAGGCCATAGACCTGTTCCTCAAGGAAACTACAGGGAAGGGCTTGACGAAAGATGATGTCCTAAGCACAGAGACAAGTACTTCAACAACCAGCGAAGACAGAAACACGCTAAATAGCAATTAAAGAACGTCCCAGTCCTCGGAAACCCGAAGCCTGTGTTCACACCAGTGGAGCCCGTAAAAGAAATCAACATAGGAACGGAAGAAAGCCCGAAGATGATCAAATAGGGACCATAATGGACGAAGGAAGGGAAGATTCTTTAACCAAATTACTTAAGGAATACGCGGATGTGTTCGCCTGGAAGCTAGGAGATATGCCGGGGATTGACCCAAAAGTAATCCAACACGAGCTACGCATCAAACCGGGCACGCCCCCGTTCAGGCAGAAAATACGAAAAGTAGCTCCAGAGTATCGAGGCAGTAGAAACAGAACTTCGGAAACTACTAGACGCAGGATTTATCAAGGAAGTCAAGTACCCTACCTGGATCTCCAACATGGTCATTGTTCCTAAGAAAAATGGAGGGGTTAGAATATGCATCGACTTTACTAATCTCAACAAGGCATGTCCAAAGGACAGCTATCCCCTGCCGCATAGATCAGCTGGTGAAGCAGAGAGAGTAGAAGGATATGAAGAACTGTCATTCATGGATGGACATTCTGGCTACAACCAAGTAGCCCTGGCAGAAGAAGATCAGCCACACACAGCGTTCTACACCCCACATGGCCTTTATTGCTACACTAGAATGCCTTCGGACTTCGAAACGCAGGGGCAACATACCAAAGATGGTCGATGCTATCTTCAAGCCATGGATTGGAGGAACCTAGAAGTCTACGTTGACGACATGCTCGTCAAAAGCAAGCTGCGTAAAGATCACCACCAGGACCTGAGAATATCTTCGAAGCAATGAGAACATCACATGAAAGTGAATCCGGAGAAATGTACTTTCGGTGTCACCTCGGGGAAATTCCTCGGGTATCTGGTAACAAAAAGGGGCATCGAGGTAGACCCAGCAAAGATTCAGCCATAGTAGAATGCCGTCCCCAAAGAATTTAAAGGAAGTACAAAACTCAATGGATCCATAGCAGCGTTGGGCAGATTTATTGCCCGTCCTCGGACAAATGCAAACATTTCTTCAATATTCTCAAAAAAGGGAGCAGGTTCGAATGGACCGTGAATGCGAGGAAGCATTCCAAAAAATCAAAGAACACCTAGCCTCAATCCGATCCTGCAGAAGCCAGATCCGATGAGGTTTTGGCATTGTACATAGCAGCAACGAAGACGCAGTCAGCGCAGTGTTGGTCAAAACCAACACAAGATAGAACACCTATCTATTACGTCAGCAAGACCCTCAATTCTGCGGAAAGGAACTATACAAGATGAACAACTCATCCTCGCATTGGTATGGGCTACAAAAACTGAGAACCTACTTCCTAACTCACCTCGTCAGGGTCCCATGCAAAGCACCATTGGAAGCAGTCCTCAAAAGCACGGGAAAAGTGGGCGAATAGCCAAATGGAACACCCATCTGGACCAATTCAACATCATTCATGAAATTCAACATTCTCGGAAGTCCCAAGTTCTGGCGGATTTCTTAGCAGACCTCCCCCTTGACAACGACGAAGAGATTAAGGGAATACCAGAAGCCGAGGAAGAAAACAAGGATCCAATGGATATCCTCGAACCTGCGAGTCAAAGACAATGGGAAGTCTTCGTCGACGGATCCAAAAATAAGGAAGGAGCAGGAATAGGCATTGTCATATCACCCCAACCGGAGAAAGGATTATACAGGCACTTAGGTTGGAATTCAAAGAGCATACCAACAACATGTTGAATACGAAGCTGTCGTACATGCCCTCCGTATAATAATAGAGATGGGGGTAACCGATGTAAGGCTGACAAGTGATTCGCAGCTTGTCATACGGCAAATAGGGCTCGAGTATAATGTGTACGATGACACCCTCTCAGCTTACATGGCCTTGGTCCAAACATTGGGCAACAAATCCCGAACATTAAGTTCCGGCACTTATGCAGAAGGGACCTCAGGCACGCGGATGCCCTAGCATATATATCATCCATGCTGAGGGATAAAAATGTCGAAGCTATTAAAATAGCAAGGGTATACGAGCCTTCGATTGCATCTCAATTCTCCTTCGCTACCAATCAAGATACAGTGGAAGAAAATATCGAAGACCAGGTAGGAGAAGACATCCATAACGACTTTGACGAAGAAGATATCCTGTCAAGAGCAAATCAAGACGAAGACTTCAGCAACGAAGATGACTGGAGAGTAATCCATGCCTTTCTCGAAAAGGAAGCTTACCTGCATAAACAAGCTAGGAAGATACTCTCCAAAGTAGGAAGATATGATCTTCGGGATGGGGTCCTGTACAAAAATCCTTCCTGGACCATTACTACGTTGCTTGTCCCGGAAAGAGGGGCATCGAATTCTAAATGATATCCATTATGGTGACGCGGGGAATCATAGCGGCATGAGATCACTAGCTGACAAAGCAAAAACGCAAGGATATTACTGGCCGACAATGATACAGGATGCCGCGAGGATGTCCCGACGGTGTGAAGAATGTCAGCGCTTCGCCAAAAAGATCCACGCGCCGGCAACAATGTTAAACTCCGTCGATAGCCCGTGGCCATTTGCAAAATGGGGCGTAGACATCGTCGGGCCTTTCATCGAAGGATCAGGGAAAAGACGATTTTTGATAGTAGCCACGGACTACTTCAGTAAATGGGTGGAGGCTAAGGCCTTGGCCAGGATCAGAGACGCGGATGTGTTTACTTTCATATTCCAGAACATCATTTGCAGATTCGGTATACCCGCTGAAATTGTGTCTGATAATGGCAAGCAATTACAGGGGAAAAATATAGACATGCTCTTCGATACTTTCAAAATAAGAAAGAACAAGTCCACCCCCATATACCCTCAAAGCAACGGACAAGCGGAAGCTACCAACAAGACCCTCGCCCTTATACTCAAAAAACAATTAGACGAGCATAAGGGAAGATGGTGCGAACAACTGCACAATGTGTTATGGGCATACAGGACAACACGAAGATCCGCCACCGGGGAATCCCCGTTTCTTCTAACTTATGGAGCTGAAGCAGTCATCCCTACGGAAATCCTCATGCCAACCACGAAGACCGAAGCTTGGGAGAAAAACCTCACAACAGATATGATGTTAGAAAGGTTGGACGACTTGGAAGGAAGAAGGGAAGCAGCATTACAAAAGATGGAAAATTATCAACGAAGACTAGCAAGGGAGTACAACAAAAAGGTAAAGCTTCGGAATTTTGTAGAGGGGCAGTATGTGTTGAGAACAATCCCACGGTATCAGCAAGAAAAGAAATGGGGAAAATTAGCACCTACGTGGGGAGGACCTTTTATAATACACGACGTTGCGGGTAACGGTTCCTACTACCTTCGTAATCTAAAAGGCGAGGTCCTCCGGCATCCTTGGAATGCTAAGTGGCTCAAACCATACTTCCCATAGGAGCAACGCAGACTTGAATCTGCTTGGAGTGTACCAGAAGAAGAAGGGAGCCTGACCGCTCCACATGTTTCTATCTCTGGAAGAGGAATTGCAGGCCTCAACCTATCAATCAAACAAGCTTTCAAATTATCAAGTCACGGAATCTATCGACAATATTGGGGAAAGTAGTTAATCTACAATCTCTCAGGGCTCCCCCATCAGTGTCCATAAGTGTAAGACCAGGGGGAAGGCACCCAGCAGAAAGAGATACCCAACCAATCTTAAGGCAACGGGTCGACGGAATGGGTGTGTAAATATTTTAACCCCATATCCTAGAACGTTGCCTCGGCCCCCACCGTCTGGGAATCCTCTGGCCCAGGATTCGCCAGCGGGGTGACAGGTCTCAAGACGATCACGAAGGTACCTTCCTTCAGTATCGCACCCAAACACTTAAAAAACTTTGTTTGTTTTTTTCACAAATGCTTAAAAAAACAAACCAACATTGCAGGTATATCAAGAAAAGGATCCATTTCATAAAGGATGATTACAAAAAGTGAAAGGCCAATTCAAGGAAGGATACACATCAAAAAATATTCCTTTTACATGATATAGCAAAAAATATTCTTGTTACATGATTACAAAAAGGGAAGGATAATGATGCCGCGGTCTACAAAATGCTGCGGTCTCTACCTAGATGATGCCGCCCCATCGGCAGGATTGTTCCGAAGACTTGAAGGGACGCTCCCACCAGAAGAGGGTCCCGAGGACCAGGCAAGGCAGAAGGAACTGGACGACGAGGATAGTTCTTCACGAGACCATGCTCGTTCTTTAGGCCAAGTTCTATCCTCTCCAGCATCTTGTTCGTCTCCTCAGCCAATTGACAACGAGCCTTGTGCTTAATAACTGTTGTCCGCTGTTGGGCTTGGGATAATAACGAAGATAGCCGATTCACTTCTCTAGAAGCAGCACCAACGGCCTCCTCGCGGGTTGCCGCTAAATTCTTGAAATGATTGGTCTGTTCTTCCTGCTGCGCTAAGGAAGATTGAGCCTTTTCAAGTTTTTCATTTGTGACGCGAAGGTGTCCCTCGAGCTCTGAAAAAGACAACACCACGGAGTTAGCGCAGAAAAAACACGGTCACACTCGATGAAATAGGGTTATACCTTCGACACAAGCCGAAGCCTCTTCATACTCATTAACAACCGCATCTCGCGCTTCATCAAGATGTCATATTCCGCGGATAATTTCTTATAGTCTAGTTGAAGGTTGGTGAGAGTAAATTGACAGGCATCTAATTCTACCTGCTTCATCGAATCCATGTGACGAAGGTGGTCGACCTCTTTATTTATCTCTGATACCCCTTTGCTAAGTCTGTACATACACACTTCAAGATTCCTCTCAGACTCAGCCTGACGAGCTACGTCGGCACGGGACGCGGCAAGAGCATTGCTGAGAGCGCAGACTTCGGCACGGGCATCATCTCTTTCTCTGACAAGACAGAGCATACTATCCTTAACTCCTGAAGAGGAATGGATCGAGCCTTTGTAATTCTTCTTCCAGCAGCTGAATCCTAGACTCCAGCAAGGAAGTACGCTCACGGGCTTCCCGCAGACTATCACGTGTCCACAGCAGTGTGCCATTAAATAAAGCACGATCATGGTTGTACAGATTTTGCATGTCGACCATCTGAACATGCCTGCGCGCCATACCTCAGCCCGAGCATCCCATTTCTTGGCTTCATTCTTAATTTTCTCAACAAGATCTTAATACGAGATTTTTGCCGTGCTCTTTCGTTTCGAAGCCATATCAGCTCGGGGACGCCACCCACTGGAGATAGGGTGGGGAGACTCAGACAGAACAACTAAGAAATAGAGGAATGACGACACACTGCGAGGGAAAAAGAACCAAACCTGTGAAAGTGAAACTTGGCCGCGAGTTTGCTCTAACTCAGCGCGAACAACAACAAGCTCTGAACGAAGACCGGCCTCTGCTTCACCCAGCTTTTCTTTCTCCTTGAGGCTTTTCTTCAGCTCTTCTATTTCCACCTCAGCCGCAGATAATTCCTTTTCTCTGTGACGAAGCTTAGCCTCGAGCTTCAGAGATTTCGCTTTGAAGAACTGATACAGCACGTGGTTACAATGCTCACTCCTCATCATCTACACATCAAGACGACAAACATTATTTCACCGAAGAATTCGATCGTCACGAAAAGTATGTACGAAAATTTACCTCCAAGACACGCTGCTGCGGAAAGCCATATTGATACCCGTCGGCTATGGCCATCATATCTGCAACGGAAGTAGGAGGCTCCGGCACAAGGGTAGCTTCGGGAACACTCAAATTTTTTCCCCAGGCTTCAGACACCCGCGCCTTGGAAGACATCTCCATCATGCGACGGGTATACGCAGTAGATTCCTTTTCCCCAGCAACAACAGGGGCGGGATGAGGGACAAATAGAAGATTTTTTCCTTGAACCAATCCATTATGGCGTCCTCACCCTCAGACGTCGGCGACTGTGGAAGATCACCAGCAGGCGCATCAATGACCGATTTCCCCTTCTCTGACACGGCCCCTCAGCACAAATGTCGGCACCTACATGCGCAGCATGCTCCTCCGCGCCACCATCTTCAACAGTAGCGTCTCCATTACCATCACCACCAAGAACATCCCAATTATCATTGGGGGAAAGTAAAGAGAAGTCCTCAGGAAAATCGAGGGCATCGTCAAAGAACTCCCCTGTGGAGTACATCCGATCAAAAGAAAATTCTTGAGAGGGGAAGGGTATCCGCGATCACCAGCAGGGACAGAAATGTCACCAATAACACGTCATCAGCCACCACGGCTTTGTTTTCTCCATCACCATCATGACCCACGAAGACCTCTTCTTCGACATTGATAGGGGAAGTACCAGTACGTTCCTCCCCATCTGTAATCTCCTCATCCTCAGCAAACTCTTCGTTCACTGGACTAGTAACTTCTTCATGGGCCTCAGCCTCGCCCATCACAATGGTAGAAGACTGCTTCGGCTTAATCTTTTTCTTCTTCAACACCTGAAAACCAACACCACAAAAAGAATTATTTTTCCCGAACAGTTGAATTTCTAAAAGAGGAGAAGCGCAGCTAGAATCCGCGTACCTGAGCAGTTGAGGTACTCTTCGGTGGAAGTATAGCACCAGAACCTTCCTCCTCGTCTCCCTCTACGACGTCAAGGGCATAAGGAAAATTCATACCCGCAAAGTTCAAACGCCAGGGACAGAAATCCCCATAACGAGCAGGAGGAGACTCGCGTGGCTTTCTACTCTCGGTAGGCCGCCAACCGCGGGGACCAGGAATCCAACCGTAAGCCCATGGACCAACTATTTCGATAACGGTAGCGTGCCACTCGTAGTCATGGTCGCGCTTGATCCTCTCGTGCGCTGGGAAAAGTTTCCGATGACTAGACCCCTCCGTGCCAGGAACATACTTCAGCTTGGCATCGCTGACCTCATTTAACAGACGAATCTCGCCCCGAGGAGCAGCGAGATTCCGAAGGCTGACACTTCACGGCTTGCGGTTCCTACTATTGACGTAATCACCGAAATAGTTATTGAAATTCTCAGGAGTATACCATTCCTTCTCCGCGGGATTGGGAACATAGCAAGTCATTGACGTCTCCCCCTTACTCCGCAGATAGCACTCCTTCAGGGCGCGAAGATAATTCCCCGATAGTTGGGATACGGAATGGATGTGAGTATTGGTGGAAGAGACTTCACGACTAGCAAGCACGTCATAGTAGAAGGAATCACCTGATTTGTACAACGGCAGCATAAGACCATCTTCGAACGCTCCAACCGTCGTCAACAAATGAAATTCATCGAACTCATACTTTGAGATAAGCTCATAAGTAATATCATCCTCAGGGGCATAGAAACGAACCTCGAAGGCTTGAATCTCATGCTTTTCCTTGAATATTTCGAGATCAATATGCTTGAAGGTTACTTTTTTCTTACTAACCGAAACACTGCGTATCAAGGGGGAAACCTCATCCTCCTCGGCGGGGCCGGATGAACTAATGAACGCTTCGGAAGCTTTTCTCTTCACAGGAGGATTCTTTGAAGATTCAGCCCTCGGAACTACACCCTTCGTATTCTTCCCTTTAAAAGTTGGAGGGGACGGCAGATGATGCTCGGGCACTACAGAACGTAGAGGAGGAACATCAAAAGCAACAGCACGAGGCGTAGCCTGCGTACTCCTAATATCATCACGAGGACGAGACGCTGCGCGATCGAAGACTCTTCGAGACCCAGAAGGATTTGTCGAAGGAATCTCTTCCCTAGAAGACGAGGCCTTCGCTCCAGAACAAACTCGACTTCGACGAACATCATCTTGAGACTCTCTACGCGGAGGAGATCTCGATAGGCCAGAACCAGGAGTCTGATAAGGAAGCCGCGGACGGTCAGACATGGCTGCGAAAAGATTAAAATCATGAACAAGTTACACACAAATTGAAAAACATTACCAAAGATCAAAAAACCACATCAATAGCAATCCACACACGATAACGCAGAAACCCTAAAATTAGTATACATGCTCAAAATTCCATAAAATTCACACCCTGAAAAACTCAAATACAAGCAAAACAGTGGCCTCCTTGATTTAAGATGAAGAACAAGGGAAAACTAGTATGCAAGCATTAAAAGAAGTTCTTCATCACAAACAAGGAACAACAGTAGCAGAGAATTTACAAATCAACACAGCGTAAAACAGTGGAAACAAAGAAAAGAAAAACTTACCAGCAAAAACAGCAGCAGAAGAAACAAACAGTGGAAGCAGGCGTGATTAATGCTAAGGTGGAGAGAATTTAAGGTCACAGGTTCAATGAAGACTGACAGAGAATTTAAGGGCTGAAAAACAAAGAATGAAAACTGAGAGAATGTTTAGGAAGAATGAAATTAATTTTCTTTGTCTCCTTAATATACCCGAAAGAAAGAGAAGGAAATTAATGGAGGAATGGGAAACGTGCCTGTTACATAAGCAGTTAATGCACGAATAAAAGACGTGCCCGAGTATCTAGGAGAAGTTATTAGGAGTGAAAAGAATATGCGACGATGGTTTTTCTTTAAGGCACCCATTAGACATTCAAGCCCGAAGAAAAGGGGCAAATTGTGTAGACATATATCTCACTATCAGACACGTGTATATAAAAAGATACGTGGAAAGCATGCAGTCCAAGACATCAAAACATGATGCGCTGCGAAACACCGAATAAACCCCGAGGAGTTACTTTATCTCATCCCCAAAAGAAGCTAAGATCAACGGTGGAGAGAAAGTTAGCTGACACGGACGTGACAGGGGCAGAAGACACTTGTCTGACACGAGCAGACCTCTCAACTACCTGCATTAAACACTCTGAGCAGTGTACGTGTCGATCAACCTGTGGAACGAGCGAGGATGTATCTGCGGGATCAAGGGGCAAACGCAGACCTCTGCATGATAGACGCAAGAACACAAGAAGATAAGGTTCCAACGGCCTTCAGAGATGGGTCCCACATTCTAACCTTATAAATACCCCTTCTCCACCAAGAGGAAGGGGGATCCGAAAATCAGAAAAAGAAGGAGAGAGAGACTTGGAGTGTAACTAAATCTTTTAGAATAAACAAGATATGTAAACCAAAGTCATTCGACTACTCTTGTAACCGTGAGGAAGATAGTGAAACAACATATCCCGTGGATGTAGGCCTTAGTGCTGAACCACGTAAACCTCGGTCTTGTTTACATTTCAGCACATTGTATTTGCCTAACCCCATGGATCTTTATTTATATGCATTGTTTTCTTTGTTTTTACCTATATCCCGTGCGAAAACTCCCCGCACGGAGTTGTTAGACGAGGCTGTGATAAACCCAAAGGTTTTGAGCCGAGGAATCAACACTCAGACATCATCATCACAAATCACTCTAGATTACGATGACTGGTTGTGAGCATTCAGATGCCTTCGTGATTTGAGTGTTCACAATCAATATTAGCAATGAAAAACTAAGGAAATAAGAATTCCAATTGTGGAAGACACCCCACCTTGGAACCTTAATAGCACTGGCATCTTCACCTTAAAATCTCTATATAACCATATCAACTCAATAGGTAACCCAAACCGAAACTGGAACAATATTTGGAGAATAAATATTACTTTCTGTTAAGAATTTCATTTGGAAAGCAGCGCACTTGATACTTTTTAACAGTTGGAGAGTCATGGCTGTAATCCCAAAGATAAACACAACCTGCAACTTGTGTAATAATGGTCAAAAAACTTTAATCCACTAATTTTTTGAAATGTAATTTTGATGTCCAGGTGTGGATGCACTTTAACTTTGACATTCAGTTTATATGTAATGGCACAACTACCTTTCATGAATGGCTGAATAACTGTTTTGAAAATCCGGATAAAGGAGGTTATGGAATAGACTGTCAGGTGCTATGTAGTGTCATTGTTTTGATATTTGGAAGGAAAGATGCAAAATAACTTTTAAAAAAGAAAGCCAAAACAGTGTAAACATAGCTAACAACGTCGTAAAATATTTGAATAGCTACATGACAGTGAACAATCCCAGGTATAACATAATGCAACCTCTTTTCTATAATCCTCTAAATGATGAAACTCTGAAAGTGACTACGCAATAGATGGAAGAGACACCAGAAAAAATGGATATACAAATCAACATTTCTCTAACAATGATGAATTGCGATGCTAAGTCAGATATTGGGCCGAATTTGTGTGATTATACATGACATACTAGAGAAGCTAGAGGACTGTATTCCACTGCAACAACCAGAGAGCAACTAGAGATTGAAAGAGATGAAACATCTCTCATATGGGCCACAAAGTGGAGTGAACACAAAACTTCCTTTAGAAGTGATTCAGAACCTACTCTTTTGCTGCTTATAGGAAAGTATACAAAGGAAAGACAACAAATATATAAGATCAGTGGTGAATCCTGCAGTAACACTAAATTCAACATCAACTTTTTAGTTCAATCTTTTATTTTAGTAATGAAATGAAATATTATTTGGGCATTCAATGTAGCAGTTTTTTGTAACAAGTTCTCAATTAAACATACTTGACAGTATATGCTTTATTGGAAATTTTATAGAACTTAAAATTATGGACAGTATGGGCCATTCTTATTTGTAATATGAGGGAAACCTCTTTTCCTATATATAAGAAAATAATAAAAAGATAATCCAGAAAGTTTAATCCTTATCCGCTAGCCCAACACACCAAATTTATAAGTGTTTCTATCTACATGGACCTTTTTTTTAAAAAAAAAAAAAAAAAAAAACAAACTAGGGCAAGAAATAGGTGCGAGGACTGTGAAAAAGAGAGGCTCCAAGTACACCACCAATTTTGACGTTCGACAACCTGTATGATCAAAAGCTTAATACAATTGCAAGTAGACCAACTTAATGATTCTTGACAATATGTTTATAGAGTTTATATCTCTATCTCTTCTCAATCAGAAAGTGTAGACTATGAAGTCCGTGAACCTGATTGTTAAGAAGAGTACTTGTACGATCTCAAAAATCAATACCCAAGATCAATCTAGTCGTCCCCAAATATTTTAATCGAAATTCTGCCAAGTAATAAACTTGTTATCTATCTTTTAAGATGCGAATTCTATAAGAAACAAGTCTCATAATCGATTACAATTATATGAACGTACCTACTAAGACTGAATACGTAGTGCTTGTGTAAATCCAATTATAAAGATGAAAAATATAATGTCGAAAGATAAAAACACAAGACTCCAGAAGTTTTGTTAACAAGGAAACCGCAATAGCAGAAAAACTCTAGGATCTCGTACAGATTTGAACACTAAACTGTATTAAACCGCTACAGACACTAGCCTACCGTCAGACTGGAATGTAGTTGAGAACGAATACACTCTCCAAGAGATTCAGTTATAGTCGGGATCCTTACACCTCTTGAACCTCGCAAGGCTCTACGCAATTAATTCCCTTAGCTGACGTCCTTTACAGCCTAAGAGTTGCTTCAATCTAGGTGAAGAATTTTAATACCAATCTGCCTCTAACAGATAAGCCTATTTGATTTCCTTTTACACAAAAGATCAATGCTTGGATATTTGTTTGCAATTGACAAAGCTAGCAAACCTCACAAATCTGGAATACTTACACTCACTTAGATGAGAAGCCTCGAGTATTTACCACCTCTCAAGAACAATCTTCAGCTTATCAATTAAGAATAGTTTTCAGATATATATATTGAGGAATCACAAAGTCTGAGACGAAGAGAACTTTGCGACTACTAACTATCTTTCCTGAGAGAGATTACGAAAACCTCGATAGCAGAAAACCAAGATCAGGATACACGAACTATCAAGGTAAAGAAAGTCGGACCTGGATTCACGAATCACCAAAGCGAAGTCAATTACTCGTAGACCTAATTATGTTTCTCAGGGGATTCCTAGGTCAATAAAGGACAACGTCTAACTATCAACAAAGATATAAAAGTGTCATATATTGAATTTTCCAGTTGAAATATCATCTTTATATATAGATGTTCAAGACCAAGGGTTGCCTAGATTTAAAGATAATATAACTTGAAATTCAAGCAAACACTCTCTCTGTTTAGATAAAACTTTAATTAAGGTTTCAAGTAAGCATGCGAGAATTAATCTTGAAATCACATAGAAGAATATACAAACTGGTCTGGGTACGTGAACCGTGTACAATGAATGTTCTTTGGTAAATATGCCCTATGAACTATAAGCAATTTAATGTTTATATAAACACTTAAGAATTTAGTCATGACACACATACACAAGTGTTTTAGTGATCAGTGATGTCTTAGAGGTGTTTATGAGAGTCATAGCAATGTTAAATATATTTAGAAAATAAGTCTTTAAGCATATAGCAATGCCCTTTACTGGGACCATTGGTGAAACAGTTTGTGAACCCTATAGGCAATTCACGAGTCAGGGCACAACTGTTCGTGAACCGGGTTCGCTAACCCTAATCGTCTCGTGAACTCAGATGGACATGGTTTGTGAACCGGGTTCACTAACTGTTAGCATTTTTCCACCAACATAAAAAATTCAGATCATCACAGTTCGTGAAAAGTCCCCTTCTGAACTTAAGGTCATTGAAGAGGTTCACCAACCTTCCTGTATTTCATAAATTCAGATATCTATGGTTTGTGAACTGGTTCGCCAATCTGCCATGAGTCGAAATATCGGAAGTTCTAAATTTCTTTCTTTTGATGTTTGAAACATTCCCAAACGATAAAATCATTGCTTGAGCTATTTTCAATTGATCTACAAATTAATTCTTTAACAATATATTTCGAACTATTATTGTTAAGGACTTTTGAACATCCAACGCTTGAATCATATTTCGAGGTGATTAACAAGACAAGCTTGACTCGAAATTTTTTCTTTGCAATTAGTCTACTAGAAGCCATACGACATAGTATCATATAGATAGAATGATGATGCATGTGAGTAAATAGAATGGTTCAGTCTTTACATACCTTGTTCATAGAGTTCTCCAAATTTCTTCGCCGATCTTCAGTATTCGAGGTTGATGTCTGATACTCAACTACCAAATCCTAACTTAGTCCGAGACTTGACTTAGTAGACTAGAAATCAAGATATAGTTTTATTCAACTAACATTAACAACAAGCTTGAGATGAAAAAACTTGTGAGTTCAACCGATCATTGTTCTAACATACCGAAAAGGTGAAATTAAATTATAAATTTTTTAGGATTAAAACGGAAAACTTAGTGATTTGAATTTTCAGTTTCTAATGATAAAGATGAATTCATATTACAAAACCTTTGATGATCGACATAATAATTACATATAATTTTCTAATTATGTGTCATTGTATTACCAAACGAACAAAACTTTCGAATGTTAAGAACCATAAAACCCAATTTAATAGCTTGATCGCCACCATTAAGATTTAAAATTATCAGTTGGCCAATTTTTTATTTAATTTTTTGTTCACTTTGATCCTCTTTCTTCGAAGAGATTATATTGTTTTAGGGTCAAGCCCAAGTA
This sequence comes from Papaver somniferum, assembly GCF_003573695.1. NCBI lineage: Eukaryota > Viridiplantae > Streptophyta > Magnoliopsida > Ranunculales > Papaveraceae > Papaver > Papaver somniferum. Next base: position 121,348,190 of record NC_039363.1, on the reverse strand, counting down.
AGTTTAGATTAAAAAAATGGTTAGAGAAAATCATTGAGTTATTCCTTAACTTTAGAAAATTCTAAAATTGAGATGCTAGGTTATTCTCATCAAGGATTGTACGATAACAGATGTCCTAAAGGTTGAAAAATGATTAATTTACCTATTTTTTAATAATATTATCTTATTATTTCCTTTACACCAATAAAACATATCATTCACTTATAAAACCTTTTGTTTGTCGGGGGATGGGAGAAGGGAGGTCTAGAAAGCGAAACGATATGCATGTTAGAGCATTTCTCGGGTGAACCCACCAAGCATTTGTATGTCAAGTTTGGTTGTCAAGTTTAGTTCAAATCGGAGTCGCGCGCTTGGTTTGATTACTAAAGTCAACTTCGTTAGGTTAGACTAGGAACATAGGAATATTGAGACTTTCTCTGGTTACTCAGGGAGACCTGAAGACATACCGGAAATAACAGAGACATCCCATTTAGTTCTAAGTTAGTAATTACAGACTTGAGTTTTTTCATTTCTATATTGTTCTTTCAAGTCAATATTTGTTGAAAACATAATATACGAAGTAAAGTTTGTTTACAATGACTTTAGTATTGATGACCTGGTCATTATACTATGATCAAAGTATCAATAAATAATACACTAGTTGTTTCTACAACTCAAGTATATGGAGTTATGAAGTACATTTTATGTACAGTCTTCGTGTTATCGACATTACACATCTGTGTTTAGTCACCAATAGGTAAATCAAATATCCACTCGCCACATTATGGGTTGGATAAATTAATTCAATGGTGAAAAGGCGAGGGTACCCAAATATACCTCAATCTAAATCTTTTCCACCTATAAGTCCTTTATCCGAAAGTGATTTCCTATGGACTGAGTCGAGACAGTACAACTAATCGGTTCACACTTCTTTTGATCGTCTATGGATACGAGATCGAGACAATACGACAACAAGATAACTTGTGTGATTGACCATGGATTCAAGATCGAGAAAATACAACAACGAAGTATGATTACTTCATAATAGGTACAGACTTAACCAAACACAATAAGATTGCTGTCAAGTAAATAGGAACTAACGTTTGTGTATTTTACTTATAATTATAATAAAAACAATTATAATTGCGGAAATAGAAAAGTAAAAGACACAGCAAGATTTTGTTAACGAGGAAACCGCAAATGAAGAAAAATCTCGGGATCTTGTCCAGAATTGAATACTCTCAGGATTAAGCCGCTATAAAAAATCTAAACCAACTTCGTATAGTTGAGACCAAGCAACTAAACCTATAGTTCACCTAGTTCCTGTTGTATCCCTGCGCCTCCAACTTGTAATAAGTCAAGCACTTGGAACAATTCCTTTGGTTCGTATTCCAAACAATAAAGGAACAACAAATCTGTTCGGTGACAACTCTTTTCAAACAAGTGATATGAGTTTGAAAAAAGGCTCTTATGTTTATCCCAATAAACTCGTTTGTCAGGTTCTTAGATCTATCTATTAATATACTACCAAAAGTAATTGTCTAGATTTTTCAATCAATACTATTAGTCACAAATACAATATATTGATGCCGATCTACTCAACTAATCAATTAAGATTATCACAAAGATAACCGATTATAGTTGGATCCCCAACCGATCAAGTTTTGTGCACACCAAAGATTATGAACTCAAACAAGCAATCTTCTTTGTCTTCAAATCTTCTTAGATCTTAAATAAACACCTGCACACAATCAACTTGAATCTCTTGTGATCAATCACACACAGAACAGAGTCTGTTAATAATGGATTATCACTAGACGTCTTTATATCTACAAACAGTCTAAAGATCCCATCGAAACTTCGATTTAGTTTGAGTGAATCTTATACCAGAAGAGAAGATTCTCAAGCATAAGCAAACTAGGTACAATCAAAGTTCAACCACCGTTAGTCAATCAAATCAATCGAAAACTAATAATAAACAGCAGTTATCTAGTTTCCCACCAACGATACTCGTAGAGATTCCCAATCCCAAAGAAGTCCTTAAAACGAGCGGTCGTAAGAGATTTTGCCTAAGTAGGGTACTTTCCTCTCCGAATAGATGGCTTCACTAATAACAACACAACTAGGTAGTTTTGCTGGCTCTAAGTATTAGTTTGCTCGAAATGAAAACTTTAATATTTATAGACTAAGGAAGTTTGAACACCAAGGAATTTCCAAAACCGAAAATATTCTAAAGATATGCAATATATTTCCAAATTCAGTTTTCATAATTCCTGGAAATGCTCTGTCCAAATATTGACCGATATCTTAGTAGAAAATCCTCAATTAGTAAATGCACATTACCAATTCTTATTTTCTAAAGATATGCATTTTAATTGCTGGAAATTAAAAGCATATAAAACTAAAAACCTTAATTAAAAGATTCTCAATTTATTTCGATCAAGGATTCTCCTTTAGTTATTAAGGAATATCTTTGAACAATAAAAGATCAGAGTTACTGCACATGTTCAAAGTATGTCGACATCTTTACTTTGTAAATCCTTTTTCATATTTACATTCTTGAAAACGATTTTCCACACTTCCAAACGAGTTTAGAATTGGTTCATCTTATTTCCAAGAACTATATGATTGATCAAAAACAATCAATCACCATTCATGGGTTTAACGGTTCTACCAAAATAAGTTTCGGTTATACCTCCAAGTGGCTACTAGGATCGGTCACATTAGTTTCCAAAACATTGTTAACTAAGTACCAGGATCGGTTACCACTTATTTATGGTACTTACTTGTGATCGGTTTCACAAGTTATAGGATCGGTCACACCAATTACTAAAACTTGTTAACCTACTACAAGGATCGATTACACATCTTATGATTAGTCCCAACCAAGTTCTAGGATCGGTTACCCAATGACTAGGAATGGTCACACCAATTACAAATATCGATCATACCATCTCAGGTGATTACTTAAGATCGGTTTCACTAAAAAAAATAATACCAATACAAAAGTCAGGCCTTATGAATAGTTTTACCAAGATACATAAACAAGTTATGAGCGGTTATACTAAACACACATATTGGTAATCCAAAGATTTGCAATGAATAACAATACCAATAAGCCTAGCGATTTCCCTTTCGATTCATACAACAAGTTTATGAATTGTACTTCCTTTAAATGAATGTAAAACATTATTTCCTATGACGAAATCTTCACCCATACCCATACACATAATCACAATAGCATTCATATGATTATGTCGATGTCTTATGTACGAAGTTCAAAAGATAGACGTTATACTTCGTATTGTAATTTCTTAATACTATGTCTAACTAGAGTATAATCATTCACAGCTTCGAAGTTATATTTTCAATATGCACGACTTGAAAGATATGTTAGGAATTAAACAGTTCAAGTCATGTATTACTAACCTCAAGTGGAAGGATGATGTCGTCGTTGTAGCTCTTTACTTCTTCACATTCTTCAAGTCTTCATGTAATACTTGTAAGTCTCATATCCTAGTAACTTTCTAGCTAACCTATACGAACTTGACTCTAGTAAATAATCAAGCGACTCTTTAAATGAGTTTTGATTCACTAAAATATGACAATCAAACTTGTCATACCAACGCTTGGTGGGTTCAACCGAGCTATGGTCTAACAGACGGGTAATGGGTGTTTCTTCTCAACCATATGAACCAAAAGTGGTATTGGACATCATGAGACCGCCTCGTACTAATTATAACAATTATTTTGGGACCAACCAATCTTTGAGGGGACCTTTAAATGAATAAACCATCCATCCTTTAGTGATAATGGGTGTTCTATAATTTCTAGTAAATGACTAAGTTACCCCATACTTAAATTAACCTAATATATTCCAAAATTAAACTAATAATCGACCTTTATAACTCAACCTAATAATCTAATTAAAATTAAAAATCAAATCTGAAAAAGAGAGGGTAACTAGTTGTAGATGGTGGATTTTCGACAAGGGTTAAAATCGTAAAACCATAATTATTATACTCCTGATCCGGCAATCAGATGAGTATTGAGGCTCATGTCTCTCATTGAAGTATGAAAGCTCATGCCATAAAATCTCTGACTGAGAATGCTGTCTCTCAGAGTATATGAAGATGTGTAGTCTCTCAGCTGAGGCAACGACACATCTCATGAATACTGAGCAATTTTGGTAATTACTTCTACATAGAATCGAAAGATTGGACGGCTCCTAGGCAGCATGCCTGCTAGTATAGAGCAACAATGTCTTCAGGATGCAACAATTTTTTCCCTGACTATATAAAGGGAATATGACGTTTCAACAAGCTCATATCTCTCAATTCTCAGATAATTAATGCTCTTAGACAGCATGCCTGCTAGTATAGAGCCATCAATTAATTATCTCTGATCGTTAACTGAATATTCAACAATATTCTACGATTTTTCGTAATATTTCGTCACTTCAATTTGTGGTTCTTCCCGGAAGAATTCCACGGGTTAGTGATAAATATTTGACGTACGGGCATCTGAGCAGCTCTCGAGTAAGCCCCGACCAAAATGGTGTAAGTGTACTCAGCAATAATGCACAAACGAGCACCTGAATGCACAAACGAGCATTCCAAAACACGAAGGAACGGTGAACCTATGCAAAATAGGAAGAAAATAATAAATAATAAAATATTAATCGAGGCGCTGGGGGACTCGGCCCACCGGCCGGCCGGTCGTGCCATGGCCAGTCCCACACCCAATTTTATATTTGATCATATTTTTATTATTTTCCCTGATCTCATGAAAATCCCTTCATTTGAGCAAATCTCCTTCGTCTCAAGGAAACTCCCCAGTCCCATGGTGTTTCCTCGTATCAAAGAAATAATAATAAATTAGGAAAGATGTCGTGGGACCGGGCTCACTAGCCGTCCGGGCATGCCCTAGCCGTGGCCGGTCCCACACCTTATGACTCCTTATTATTTTATCATTATTTCCCTCATCCCATGTAGCCGGTCCCTCCTTCATGAAAATCATGTAAAATTAGGGAAACTCGTGGGACCGGACCCTAGCCGGCCGGTCATGCCCTAGCCGGTCCCACATGCCCCTTATTTTTTTTATGTTTCCCTCATCTCATGGAAACTCCCTGATTTCAACAAATTCCTTGGTTTAAACAAACCTCTTGATTTTATGATATTTCCCTAAAATCATGAAAAATATTATAAAATTGGGAAAAGCGCCTTGGGACGGGCTCTTTGGCCGGCCGGCCATGCCTTGGCCATGGCCGGTCCCACACTTCATGACTCCCTATTTTACTATTATTATTTCCATAATCTCATTGAAATTCCTTAACTTCATGAAATTCCTCAGTTTCATGATATTTCCCTCACATCATGGAAAATACATAAAATTGGGAAAGGTGTTGCGGGACCGAGCTTGCTAGCTGGCCGGTCATGCCCTAGCTGTGGCCGGTCCCACACCTTGCCATTCCCTATTTTATTAATTATTTTTTCATCATCTCATGAAGATTCCCCAGTTTCAGCAAAACCTTGAATCCTTCATATTTTCTCAAAATGTTGCTCAAAGGCGCATCAGAAAATATCGAAACTATCAGGACTGAGACACGGACATTATGGTGACACGAGCATGTCTCCTTGACCGACCAAGGATGACCCTGAGGCTTGCAAAGAGCCGATCCCACGTGTTTTAACAATTTTGACCTAATTTGCTCAATTGCTCATATTGGGTCCAAACTCTTCCCAAACAACTTGGAGTTTGATCAAACGACCATCAGCTGGTCCCATGATCACCAAGGGCCGGTCTCATGGCCCCTTGGTCGGTCCCTCATCTCTCCATAATCAGGTTTTACTACCTGAGGCTCAGACGAGCATTATTTTAATAAATGATTAAACCAGCATTTAATCATCGTTTCACCAACTGGTCTTCAAGAGACTTTGGTCATCTGGGCGCTACATAGTCGACTCATCATCCCATGTAGCCGGTCCCTCCTTCATTACGTGGTTGATTTTCAATAAATCATCAATTGATCAAAATTAGGGTTTCGAATCCAGAGCTCTGCAAAAACGTAATTCTGAGTATATTGAAACGCCAATAATTTTTATGTTGATCCCATGATCAACACCCTAATTAATTATACTCGGCGCAATTGCCAGTATTTTAAATTAATATTTATCTTGGTCCTGTTACCAATGATTCCTCAAACGAGCAATATTTTCTCGCACCAAAGAATATTGGTTCAACTATTAATATTCAACAATTCATCAAATGAGCAGCATTCACTCAAATGGATAATATTTGTTCACTCTAAAGAATGTTAGTTCAACCATCAATATTTTATAATTCATCAGATGGGCAACATTTGCTCAGATGAGCAATATTTGCTCAGACTAAGGAATATTGGTTCACTATCAATATTCAACGATTCAGCATCATAGTTTTCTCAGGTTATCAACATTTATTCGACAAAGATATATTTTTTCTCAGCAGACATGTTCGATTCATGAGTCTCAGAACATTTGCAAATTATGTTCAACTCAGTAATACAAGGACTCATATTCCCATAAAGTCAGCAACTGACTAATTAAATACACGTCTGTCTTGCAGACTCCACATTCATGAGATATCAATCGTGTCACATGGGGGGATATTAAATAGGGTTTTGGTATGGCGGTCTACGGCACGTGTGTTCATACAAACGATGAGAATGTGAGCAAGTCGTGCAATCAGTTGGAGGAGTTAGCAAAGTAGTGGGTGGAAAGTTAAACAAGTCTCCGCACGATGAGCAACTGGTTTCAATACGATTTTCCACTTCCCCACTCTTTGACTCCAGCAACTGTCACACTTCATGAGATCATGGTGTTTTCAATTCAGCAATATAAAAGGCCTCTGAATCATGATCGAAAGGGACAAGAATTTCTCGACAAGTTCACATAGAAAATATTTCGTCTACGCGAACTCATTGTCTGAGAAATAACTCTCAACTGAGTAAATTCAATCATTCAGAACCTTCTTACGCAGAATACACAACACACCTACAATCTCGATCACCATTGATCTCACACATTTCTCAGATTCCATCCTACAGATCATCCCATCCTCTCTTGTGACCGAATTGACTCTGGAACGACCATTGTCTTGGTTTAGTCTGGAGTCTTACAGATTGAACTCTCAAACTTAAAGCACTCCCTTCTTGTAGTGCATCTGTGTGAGGTTGAGCATTTGCTCGGTTCAAGGAGTCTCCACACGGTTATCTCCTCAATTCCGTAAAAACCAGCAAATCGTTTTTCCCCATCTACACTAGTACACCACCAGCTTTTTTGTTACGGAACCTATATGGATAACCCTTGTACAATATATACGATTGGTAACGAAAATGTATTTAAGATTGTTTTAACAATGTAAACCTAGTATATACCCGAACTGTTCACGAACCGAATTCCAACAAGTACAAGTCTTGTAATCTATATTTCAAGATACAAATTCAACAAGAACGAGTCGTATAGGTTGTTTACAGTTGAGTTATTACTATTTAGGTTTAAATACGTACAACCTGTGATATTTCAATTATAAAGATAAAACAATATGATGTAGAAAAGAAATAACACATACATCAAAGATTTTTTGTTAACGAGGTAAACTACAATCTTGTAGAAAACCCCTTGACCTATTCCAGATTGAACACACTAATTTAAGTTGTTACACCAATTACCTACTATCAAATTTCAGACTAGATGTAGTACCTGCTTCAGTTGTATTCGTGTAGAACTTCTAGAAGAACACCGATTTTCTTTAGGAAGTCAGGGGAAATCTACCACCTAGCATGGATGATCTCATCAAGGTGCAAGAGACTCTTGCAAAGAATCAAACTGACATGGATGCAACACAAAAAGAGCTATTCAATTATCTCAAGACTCTCACTGACAAGATGTCAGAGAAGACTCAAGGAAAAGGAAAAGAAAAGGAAACATCCTCAGATGCTGATCCGGAAGTAGTTCCAATTCATACAGTGGATGACAGTGAAGTCCGCAAAGCTGCAGACGATCCATCAGCAAAGGAATAATCAAATTTCATTACTCGGGAAGATTTGGAATGCCTCTTGGAGAACCGTAGAAAAGGCAATACATCACATGTCCACCGTCACCAGCCTCCATACCCTGCTGCTACACAAAGGATTCCTCTTCCAAAAGGTTATACCTCCCCAACCTTCACTTTATATGACGGAATAGGCAATGATCGGGAGCATGTTTCTCGGTTCCTGGAAGCCTTGGGCGAACATGAGCATAACCATGTTGTTCGCCTCAAAGAATTTTCAAAATCCTTGAAAGGCAGGGCGTACACCTGGTACAACAACATCGCACCAGGAACTATCAACAATTGGGAAGAAATGATTAATGTTTTCTACAGAAAGTACTTATTTGCGTCATAGCAAGTTACTCTCTATGATCTTGGAAAAATGTTTCAGAGAAACAATGAACATCCCAATGACTACAGGAAAAGATTCAGAGTCCAGTCCCTGGACTGTCATGATCCAAATGTCACGGAGCAACAACTTGTAGACTTGTGTATCAACGGCATGATCCCGGTCTACAGAGATTTGTTGGAAAATTTTCGTTTCCATACTTTTTCAAGCTTCATGAAGCGGCGAAGAGGTCGGAAACTACTCCACCCGCTTTACTGGAAACAACAAAAGCTACAAAGGCTAAAGAACCACGAGACGCTCAAGGTAGCGGACGTCTGATCAACAAGTAGTACAACCTCCAGCCTTCCACAAACGCTGTCGCAGAAGGGAGCAAATTAAAATCCAAACCACCGCGCAAGCATACCTCAGCTCCTTTAAAAGCACAAAGGAAGGATAAGCAAGATGAACAAGCCCCTGACCAGCGCACAATGGCTCCTGATCAAGACGCACCTGACTTTCCCCTTTCCATTGAAGAGGTGATCGAACTCCTGGATGCTTGGATCCAAGATGGTGCTATCAAGTTTCCATATGTTAAGAAAGAACCAACTGAAGAATATATGGAAAGTCCTCGTTACTGCCGCTTCCACAGGTTCGCCAATCATCCCACAAGTGACTGCAGAGTCTTCAAGCGCATATTCATAGAAAAGGTTGAACCGGGAGAGCTTAATTTAGGGACTGAAGGAGTACACAGAGATCCTCTCCCAGTAATGACTTTCTCCATCTCTGAACAACCAGTCAAAGAAGCAGTTCAGTCGTTGATCGAACATGTCTGCGAATTGCTCTATCTGTCGAAGGCGCAGAGGAGAGATATGTTCATAGATCTGAACCACATAGTGTTTGGGAAACGTCTACCGATTCCATAAGTACCTCCTGAACCTCTTGCCATTGACAAAGAAATGTATGACTGGGGACTGCTCACCACAGTACATCTAAAGGAAACGAATTCAAGAGAACATTTGTTGATGTTGGCACTTCCATCAACACCATTCCTTTGAAAACTCTCAGAGACGCTGGCATTACTCGACAAGAAGCTACACATGCTCCCATGTCAATCAGAGATCACAAAGGGACATTCAGAGATGCATACGACCATATCACCCTCAAAGTCAGAGAAAATTCGGTCTGCACTGAGACCAAGTTTTATATAATCCGGGAAGATCCAGGATATGACATGATTCTCGGATGACCTTGGATTCATACCGGAAATGCGACTCTAATGCCTTCGGCTGAAGACAGCTCCGACTCAGAAGAAATAGAAGATACTCCATCATTCGAGCATCTGGAGGAAGTTAAAGCCTTGGTGGAATTAACACAGAAACCTGGAGGAAGTGCACACTCTTTCATCGAAAGGTTCCTTATTCCGGCAAGTCTGATTCCTCTTCATGCGCCTATACTACCAATGTTTAATTATGTTTCTCTGGTTCGAGGACTTCTTCCCACTAACAACTTAGCTGTCACAAAGTGTTGTGAATGGATAGCCTCGCCATGACAATATTACACCAAGTAGTTGAATATGGAGTTTCTTCAAACTGAGCATTCTATCAAAATATTTATTGCTGAAGACATGGCAAAGCATGACAGACAATACGCTGGGTACTCCCCTCTGCACGAGTGTCCATATGTGCCGCAACCATGGAATCCCATCACACGAGGAATTCCGAGTCAGCAGAAGATATTCAAGGCGCGAACGACCAAGCCTAACAAATTCAAGGAAGGAAATTTAGTTCTCAAAGCAACTCAGTGCAATCTTCACTCTGGAAGAAGCTCCAATTGGGAAGGACCATTTATGGTTGCTAAGTCCATAACCGGAGGATACTACAGGTTGATCAACACAGATGGAAGGACCCTGCCAGTGATCCACGAGAATTGGCTTAAGGCATTTGACGCCTGAAATTATTGGGCATTTGAGGTACTGGGCGTTTGAGCATTCATGACGCCTGGGATTTGGCATTTATGATTTTATTTCACTGTATTTCAATTTATCCAAAACGTTTGCAATACTTGCATTCAGTATTTGAATTCAGCAATTTATCAAAATTCAATTCATTTTACTTAAAGAAAATCTCTATCAAATCCAAAAGAAAATCCTCAATCATCTAACAATCCAAAACCAATCAATATCAAAACCAAAATAAAATCTCACATCTCTCAGAAGTTCATAAGTTCAAGAGATTATGAAAAAAGATCAAAGAAAGTCAGCAAAGAAAGATTTTTGCTCCTCTGCATCCTTCAAGACTTGCAAGGCCGCCTTCTCCGTGTTCATCTCCTCAGTCAACTTAGCAATCTTGTCTTCTTTTTCCATCACAGCATCATTGGGAAAGGGTATGTTATTCTCACACGAGTTCTTGATTGCATCTATTTTCTTACGAAGCCACTTCACGTTGAAGCCAAGTCTTTCAGAATTCTCCAAGTTGAACTCCCAATCAAAGAGTACGTCTGAAGTCACAGTATTCCTGGCCCTAGCACATATATCACTTACAACACAAAAGATGACAATTACTTGCATTGTTAAAGCATAAGCGTGTCCAGGGTCTCTGGTAACAATGATGTGACCAAACTTCCTCCATATCTTCTCGTACAATCCTTCATATCCAATAGGAACACTGAATCCACCAACTAATTCATGATATGAAATCGATGCATCAAATGGAGGATAAAAAGAAACTCCCTCACTTGGATATTCATGCACCACTATAGGTTCTCAATTACTGGTGCAACTCCTACGGTCATTACAACAGTTTCTTCAGTCTCCTCTACTTGTGGGTCGGTTTGTTCTACTTCTGGAGTAGCAACAATCGAGGTTTCCATAACTTTAGAAACAACCCTCTCATGGCCTTGAAGTGAAGGGATGGTTGTCTCTTCATAAATAAATCCAGGGCTGCCCGCGTTATCATTATTGATTTCAGTATCCTCAACTTCGATGTTTGGTACCTAATACGAAGATTACATGAGGTTAGAGAAATCTAGACATGGAAACCAAATAGGATCATAAACTACAACATACAAGCAGTCCGACATCATCAAGGTTCATCATTATGCACTCAAGACGCGAGCAAATAGCGTGAAAGTCATAAAAATACGCTTAGCGGCAAGTTCATCTGAAGAGATTTTACTCTGCCCTGTACAAGATGACTAACTGGGAGCAATATACAAGGAATATGATGATGCGTTATATACCATTCTCTTCGTATGGATGTTATCTACTACATATCAAAATTTCATAACAATCCGATGAACGAGCAAGGAGATGTGGTCAAAACATTGGACAACGTACAGTCTGAAAAAGTCCCGAAAGTCTCCTGGAAGTTTACTGTTTCGCCTTTTTCAGGACCTGAACGTGCTCAAAACTTAAAAAGCTTCTATGATAAAGCTTGGAAATTCTCCGGTATTAAATATACATATGCAAACCATGAAATTACGACATCAAACGAAGACTCTACGGCGTTTCTACTAAAAGCTGAAGTCTGAAATTTTCTGGTGACGTATTTCGACAAAATTACTTGTATACTCACATGGATTCTCATTCATTCATTCACAAATCAGCAATTCCATACTCCTATGAAGAGGTTACGGGATATATGCTTACTTGGGGAGTCTCCGAAGCATTCAAGGAATTGGAATTGCCCGAGTCAGCATCAAGAGGCTCATTACTTCCATTCAGTTGCGAACCTTGGGAATTTTATTTATCTCTATTCTCCGAGGATGAATGGGAATCAACACTCTCCACTTACGTAACGACATTCTCCTGGACATATTCTCAAACAATTAACATTTTATATATGAAGCATCATATTGTCTATGTGGAAGAGTACTCACATCATTTTCTTCTTCAACGCTCAAGTCAGAAATTGTCTTCCCAGCAGTAGAGAATTGAAGACCGTCAATACTTGATAGAGAAAAGTTCTGTAACCAAATAACAAATATTTGTTTTACAATCCTGGTAATGCGGATAGAAGAAGTCACGGCGGAAAAGTGTTGACAACTCACCAAAGAAACAACCGAGGACTTTATGGTGTTAGGCAGCATCTTAAAATTCTTGTTCCTACCTTCTCCACCGTGAATGACTGTTTCTGCTTCCAAGAAATTCACTTCAAGACGAAGTCTCACATCACGACCGTCCTGCGAAAAGAAATTGATGCGATAATCAAAGGCAATTATTTTAATTTTATGAAGAATGTGTAAAAGATACATACTGGTGAACATCCTGGAGATGTCTTTCGATATCAAGTGACCTGGAGTACAACTCAACATAAAAGATCTCTCACCATCGCTCAAGTCAACGCCAGATTTCAAAGTCATGCTTTTTCCGGGATTAAAAGTTTGCAACTGAGAAACATAAGGAGGAATCAGCACCCAAGGGCGAAAATTAAACTCAGATTCATTGTCTCACATTAATGAAGCGTGTCTTGTATTGAGGTTGCTTCGTAGACCAGCGCATAATCCTGGCATTATCCCTCTCAGGAAAAATACAGCGAGAATCAGCACCATTCAGCCCTTGCAAGATGCTGCGGGGAATAGGTGCATAACTCTTGAAGCGTTCCCACATCAAGGCCTGGAGATACATCGTATTGGCGTAACATTCAATCTTCATAAATACATTCGAAACACTGGATTCTATAACCAAGGAATCTAGGTTAGAGCACAAAAACCCAAGAATAGACTACCTATGGGAAGTTGTTCACCTTGTGCCATCTTAATATCGAAGGGAATTACAAATGGTTTTAGCAAAGTTCCGATGTCTTCAAACGCGTCCCTAGACAGCCATAAACACAAGAAAGCGACAATAGATAACATACCATCAGGATCATCAAGAGGAATATCTCGTGGACACCAGTGTATTAAGCAGTGGGCATAACAACCTTTGCCAGACGCCTTATTAATTCTCTCCATCCCGGCTGTCAAGATATTGGAAACTGCTATCTCCTCTGATGAAAGCTCTTCAGGGAAGTTATCTATGATTGGGAGATGCAATAAAGCAACTACATCCTCCAAGGTAATAGTAAACTCTCCCCATTTGCATATGAAGGTGTGAGTTGGAATGCACCAGCGAGCAAGTAGAGCTACAATACCTCGCGCGTCATGGAAAATGAACAAATCTACAGATGCTTGGATAGCCCTGGTTACCTGTGCTATATCCAACATGTATCTAACACGAGGAAAACCCGGCATATGTCTCGCCCATCCAGAGAATTTTTATAAAGGTCGTCGAGAAAGATTGAATTCTATAATCGACGCAAGAAAAAGTCCTCGTTCAAGACAAATCGAATAGCTGCTCGAGGAGTCACTAATTTTTTCTGAACAACCTCTCTGGGATTTATCAGAAGGAGAAATGCTGGAGATTGAAGACGTTTTTGGGTTCCCTGCTGAACCGCGAAAAATGCATCATCTATGTTTGGAACATTTTTGAGCCCAGAAGTTTCTTATTCTTCTTCTTCACCAGCAGAAGTCTCATCCATACATGTATCGTCTCTGAAGGCATTATTTTCCTGGGAGTCAGACATCCTTGCGAAGTAGCTGTAATGTGCACAAAGCATTCTACTTCAGTGTATCACCATACAAGGTGCAAACTTCGACAATATGATGGAATTATATAATCTAACAATAGAATACTTATGCAGACATCTACAAAAACGACAATTCTTAACTCTTACCTCTTTACAATTTCACTAACACAGTAATTGTGATATAAGAGTTAACACTCCAAATTAGTTCGTTCTTTGAAACCTGCAATAACGAATAAGCATTATCATTTGAAAATCGGAACTGATTTTTCATAAAATCATGAACATAATTTTCATAGTATAAACATCCACAGCTGGACTATGAAATTTACACCAGGACAATATTTCATCATAAATTAATTGTCTAATTTCGAGGGTTACTTAAAATCCATTTTTTGATTTTACGAAATAAAAAATTAACGTGAATAACTCATGTAAATTTTCAAATTTTTTATCTAACGTGGGAAAGCTCACGCAAATAAATATATGGCGTTATATGTGTCACGGTTTCAAAAAAATAAATCCATGAACAGGTCACGATTTCATAAAAAATCTCTTTTCCTTCGTACGAGCATTTTTCTTTGAAACGAAGGTTTGTTTCGGTCTTGAGAAAAGTTCACACCTTTTAAGATAAAGTTTTTGTTTTCATAAAAGCTCATAAACAAAATCTTATCACTGGACACTGGTCTATGTATAAAAAAAAAATCTCTCTCAAGTTAGGGATTATTGCTAGTCTCTCGAATTAATGATCGAACGAACATACGTTTAATAAAACAAAGGTTTTTAACAAAACTCACACTCATATATACACATGTATAAAATTTTAACATGATCAAAGCATGAACAACTCATGAAATCAGCAACAAAAAAAATTTGCCGCGTACCTGGTCGGCGCCGGCCGGACGGCGCTCCGGAAATTTTTTTCCTTCTCCTGCTGTTGACGTGAAGATGATGAAGGGAGGAGGTGGTGGTCGGTCGTGGGAGAGAAATTAAAGAAAAAAAAGGGATCAATTCCCTTTTATATCAATTTTATTTCCAAAACCTAATTCCATAAGGATTTCCTTTTCGGGCCCCGGCCCGTGAATCCTAAACCAACCAAAGTTCCACCATCAAATCAGCGGTTCTACACCAATTTATGCTCGTTGGATGACGCTCTATTATGCCACTGGGTTTTCATTCAATCCATGGTTTGCATATTCAGTCAAAAATCCGGTAACGTCTTATCTTACGACTAAGTTCAATTACTTATTTTGTTTGTAACTGGAAAATCACCATTCAGTGCTGACTGAGGAACATGAATTTCCCTCACTAAGCAGGGGACTTAATGTAGGTGGTGGATTTTCGACAAGGGTTAAAATCGTAAAACCATAATTATACATGCTCCTGATCCGGCAATCAGATGAGTATTGAGGCTCATGTCTCTCATTGAAGCATGAAAGATCATGCCATAAAATCTCTGACTGAGAATGCTGTCTCTCAGAGTATATGAATATGTGTAGTCTCTCAGCTGAGGCAACAACACATCTCATGAATACTGAGCAATTTCGGTAATTAGTTCTACATAGAATCGAAAGATTGGGCGGCTCCTAGACAGCATGCCTGCTAGTATAGAGCAACAATGTCTTCAGGATGCAACAATGTTTTCCCTGACTATATAAACGGAATATGACGTTTCAACAAGCTCATATCTCTCAGTTCTCAGATAATTAATGCTCTTAGACAGCTGCCTGCTAGTATAGAACCATCAATTAATTATCTCTAGTCGTTAACTTAATATTCAACAATATTCTACGATTCTTCGTAATATTTCGTCACTTCAAGTTGTGGTTCTTCCCGGCAGAATTCCACGGGTTAATAATAAATATTTGACGTACAGGCATCTGAGAAGCTCTCGAGTAAGCCCCGACCAAAATGGTGCAAGTGTACGCAGCAATAATGCACAAACGAGCACCCGAATGCACAAACGAGAATTCCAAAACATGAAGGAACGATGAACTTATGCAAAATAGGAAGAAAATAATAAATAATAAAATATTAATCGAGGCATTGAGGGACTGGGCCTACCGACCGTCCGGTCGTGCCGAGGCCAGTTCCACGCCCAATTTTATATTTTATCATATTTTTATTATTTTCCCTGATCTCATGAAAATCCCTTCATTTGATAAAATCTCCTTCGTCTCAAGGAAACTCCCCAGTGTCATGGTGTTTCCTCGTATCAAAGAAATAATAATAAATTAGAAAAGATGACATGGGATCGGGCTCACTAGCAGGCCATCCATGCTCTAGCCATGGCCGGTCCCACACCTCATGATTCCTTATTATTTTATTATTATTTCCCTCATCCCATGAAAATTCCTTGAATTCATGAAATTTCCCTCAACTCATGAAAATCATGTAAAATTAGGGAAACTCGTGGGACCGGGCCTTAGCGGGCCGGTCATGCCCTAGCCGGTCCCACACACCCCTTATTTTATTATTATTATTTTTTATGTTTCCCTCATCTCATGGAAAGTCCATGATTTCAACAAATTCCTTGGTTTCAACAAACCTCTTGATTTTATGATATTTCCCTAAAATCATGAAAAATATTATAAAAGTAGGAAAAGTGCCTTGGGACGGGGTCTTGGGCCAGCCGGCCGGCCATTCCTTGGCCATGGCCCTACACTTCATGATTCCCTATTTTATTATTATTATTTCCATAATCTCATGGAAATTCCTTAACTTCATGAAATTCCTCAGTTTCATGATATTTCCCTCACATCAGGGGAAATAAATAAAATTGGGAAAGGTGCTGCGAGACCGAGCTTGCT
This sequence comes from Papaver somniferum, assembly GCF_003573695.1. NCBI lineage: Eukaryota > Viridiplantae > Streptophyta > Magnoliopsida > Ranunculales > Papaveraceae > Papaver > Papaver somniferum. The sequence continues at coordinate 121,331,439 of NC_039363.1, read as the reverse complement.
AGCTGGCCGGTCATGCCCTAGCCGTGGCCGGTCCCACACCTTGCAATTCCCTTTTTTGTTAATTATTTTTTCATCATCTCATGAAGATTCCACAGTTTCAGCAAAACCTTGAATCCTTCATATTTTCTCAAAATGTTGCTCAAACGCGCATCAGAAAATATCGAAACTCTCAGGACCGAGACACAGACATTATGGTGACACGGGCATGTCTCCTTGACCGACCAAGGCTGGCCCTGAGGCTTGCAAAGAGCCGGTCCCACGTGTTTTAACACTTTTGACCTAATTTGCTCAATTGCTCATATTGGGTCCAAACTCTTCCCAAACAACTTTGAGTTTATTTAAACGACCATCAGCTGGTCCCATGATCACCAAGGGCCGGTCTCATGCCCCCTTGATCGGTCCCTCATATCTCCATAATCAGGTTTTACTACCTGACGCTCACACGAACATTATTTTAATAAATGATTAAACCAACATTTAATCATCTTTTCACCAACTGGTCTTCAAGCGACTTTGGTATTTTTTCTCACTTGAGCATATGGGCGCTACATAGTCGACTCACCATCCCATGTAGCCGGTCCCTCCTTTATTCCGTGGTTGATTTTCAATAAATCATCAATTTATCAACAATTGATCAAAATTAGGGTTTCGAATCCAGAGCTCTGCAAAAACGTAATTCTGAGTAGATTCAACCGCTAATAATTTTTATGTTGATCCCATGATTAACACCCTAATTAATTATACTCGGCTCAATTACCAGTATTTTAAATTAATATTTATCTTGGTCCTGTCACCAATACTTCCTCAAACGAGCAACATTTTCTCAGATGAGCAACATTTGCTCGCACCAAAGAATATTGGTTCAACTATTAATATTCAAAAATTCATCAAATGAGCAACATTCTCTCAAATGGACAATATTTATTCACGTTGAAGAATGTTGGTTCAACTATCAATATTCAATAATTCATCAGATGAGCAATATTTGCTCAGACTAAGGAATATTGGTTCAACTATCAATATTCAACGATTCGGCTGCACAGTTTGCTCAGGTTATCAACATTTATTCGACAATGATATTTTCTCTCTCATCAGACATGTTCGATTCATGAACATTTGCAAATTATGTTCAACCCAGCAATACAAGGATTCATAGTCCCATAAAGTCATCAACCGACTAACTAAATACACGTCTGTCTTGCAGACTCCACATTCATGAGATGTCAATCGTGTCACATGGGGTATATTAAATAGGGTTTTGGTCTGGCGGTCTACGACATGTGTGTTCATACACACGATGAGAATCTGAGCAAGTCGTGCAATCATTTTGAGGAGTTAGCAAAGTAGTGGGTGGAAAGTTAACCAAGTCTCCGCACGATGAGCAACTGGTTTCAACACGATTTTCCACTTCCCCACTCTTTAACTCCAGCAATTGTCACACTTCACGGGATCATGGTGAATCATGATCTAAAGGGACAAGATTTTCTCGACAAGTTCACACAGACAATCTTTCGTCTACACGAACTCATCGTCTGAGAAATCACTCTCAACTGAGTAAATTCAATCATTCAGAACCTTCTTACGCATAATATACAACACACCTACAATCTCGATCACCATTGATCTCACACATTTCTCAGCTTCCATCCTACAGATCAACCCATCCTCTCTTGTGACCGAATTAACTCTGGAACGACTATTGTCTTGGTTTAGGACAGAGTCTTACAGATTGATCTCTCGAACTTAAAGCACTCCCTTCTTGCAGTGCATCTGTGTGAGATTGAGCATTTGCTCGGTTCAAGGAGTCTCCACAAAGTTATCTCCTCAATTCCGTAAAAACCAGCAAATCGTTTTTCCCCATCTACACTAGTACACCACCAGCTTTTTCGTTCCGGAATCTATATGGATAACCCTTGTACAATATATACGTTTGGTAACGAAAATGTATTTAAGATTGTTTTAACAATGTAAACCTAGTATATACCCGAACTGTTCACGAACTGAATTCCAAAAAGTACAAGTCTTGTAATCTATATTTCAAGATACAAATTCAACAAGAGCGAGTCGTATAGGCTCTTTACAGTTGAGTTAATACTATTTAGGTTTAAATACGTACAACATGTGATATTTCAATTATAAAGATAAAACAATATGATGTAGAAAAAAATAACACATACACCAAAGACTTTTTGTTAACGAGGAAACCTACAATCTTGTAGAAAAACCCCTGGACCTATTCCATATTGAACACACACTAATTTAAGTTGTTACACCAATTACCTACTATCAAATTTCTAACTAGATGTAGTACCTGCTTCAATTGTATTCGTGTGGAACTTCTATAAGAACACCGGTTTTCTTTAGGAATACTCTTGTAAATCTTGTAGCAGAACACCAATTCTCTATAGAACGTACTCTTGAAAATATTCTAGCAGAAATGTAATTCTCTTTAGAAGATGCTCATTAACAATTAGGGTTTATCATTTTGTAACCTAAATTATTCTTCCTCACAAGATCACCTATAAATAATCTAGAGATATCTTTGTTTTATCAAATCTAGGTTTTATGAAAAACACTTGGAAACAGGTTTCGAGCTATCAAAGAAGATAGCTTCCCCGTGCTTTATGATAGCCAAGTAAAGTATTTTTGGAATCTCACTTTTGTTCGTGAAAAACAAAGATATGGAAAACAACCTTATGAAACACACACAAAATTTTCAAGGAATAGTTTGTGTGGTACATGAAACCTCTATTTATAGTGAATGATTACGGCTAGTTGCTTGGAAACAAAGCTACCTTGTCTAAGAAAGGAAACACCAAGTAACTTGACCAAAATAAGACTTTAGTCATATATTCACGGTTTTAGTTCGCGAACTGTTACCAAAAGTTTGTGTACAATTTTCTATTCATAATTTCAAACTTAGCCACACATATAAGTGTGTTCCTATAATATATCACTCATAACTTCTTTGTTATAACTCAGAATGAGTGATTCTTGGCTCGTTGGGTTCGTGTTTTCATTCACTACAATATGAGTACCTTTATAAGGACAAAGGTCATTCTCATAAAAGTCTTGGGTCCTCGAGTATATACATAAATGTATATTACCGTTGTAGGAATTGTTCCATAGAGTGAACAATTATTTTGATACATAGAGATCTAGAGTAAACAAGAGAATAAAGTGTTTGTTACTAACCTTTAATAAAGTTCTCCAAGATGTCTTCGTGTAGTCTTTAATCTCCATTCTTCAAGGAAAGATTTGATTTTATATTCTACTTCATAAACCTAATATAATCCGAACCTGACTTTTAGGAGACTAAATCAAAAATGCAATTTGTCATCTAAATTTGACAACTAACTTGACATACCAACGCTAGTGGGTTCAACCGAGCAATGCTTTAACAAAATAAAAAACCCGTTTCCTCTCTCAATCGACTTTTTTTTTTTAAATTTTCAAATCTTCTCTTCTTCCCTCTTCCATAAAATTTTCTCATCGTCGATTAATCACCGATTCACAAAAAATCGCCATAGATTAATCTCGTCACAAAAAGACTCGTTATAAACGTTGTAGTAGAGATACGAAACCGAATCCGATGATTCGAATAATTGAAAACCAATTAAATCAACCATAAGGTGAATAACCAGCACGAACGAAATCCTGATTATTCTAATATGTACATTAAAAGGTATTTTGCGAAAAACCCCTTAATTCTTATACGTTTTTGATTGATAAAGCGAGTATAATCATCAAAACACGTGTTCAAATGGTAGTTGCAGACTCATGTTCGGTTAGGATATCTGTGAAAAAACCCTAGCTGAGGTAAACGAACATGTTTTCTCCTTGGAACACCAAAAACAGTATGGCTAGGAATATTAGTTTTTCTCCTAACTGAACTTTTAGGTTGAAGAATAATATATTCAGTTCGGTGAGGAGACAATTATAATTTCGTAATCGAACCTTTCTATGTGTTTCGTGTTTACTTTTTTCCTAATTGAACCTTTGTTTGTTGTTAACCGAACTTTTTGTTTCGTAACCAAATTTTATGAATTCCTAGCCAAATTTCAGTTAAGTATTTTGATTTTTTTTTCTGAGGGACAAGTCGAAAGGTAAAGCAACATCTCTGCTGGAAAATTCTAGAACTCCCATCCTAGTCATGGTATACACTTAGGTGCAGGTAAACGTGATACTAGCAATACTAAGAAAGGGGGAAAATTACCAAAATTTATAACCCGCAATGTGAATCAAGAGATACAGGAGGAAGTTGAGGAAGAAAACAACACATAAAAACAAGTAGAAGAATGGGGAGAAAAAAAAAGAATAAGAAGAAAGAAGCCTTGTTGTTAGTAGTAGTGTCCCCCTTAAAGAGAAGAAAAAGACTAACATATATGATGTGATTTTTCTTTTATTGGATCATAATAAGACAATTCAACTCTTGAGATACCGGAAGCAGTTGGCAGGGATGTGATGAGGTGGCGGACAAAGTTAAAGAATAGTCATAGTATGATATACATTACGCATGCTCCAGGTGTGTGAAACTATGGCTCTATCCACATTTGTTGAGAGATATTATCCAGAGGAGAAAACCATGCATATTCTATTTGGTAGATGGAAATCACTCCAGATGATGTGAAGAGAATCACCGACCCATCAATGGATGAGTGCTTAAGAAGGTGTTGATGGTGGTTTTTAGCTTAGGGTTAAAATCGCAAAACCGTACAACTGACATGACGTCACTATGAACATTAGCACATTTATTGAATCGATCAGCATGCCTACGTAAGAATTACCAGAGTACCTTTTTTTGCATGTGTCATGTTCCACGGAAGAACCCTTAACATTGACCGACATCATCTATGTCAAACCCTAATTCTCATGCTATCGCGCCAAGGCATGCTAACCGCACCACTGTGCCAATGGAACCATTCCAGCCATATCTCCGCCCCAAGGCATGCCAACCATGCCAGCCGCACCACTGTTCCAATGGCAAACCATGCCAGCCACATCTCCGCGCCAAGGCATGCTAACCATGCCAGCCACATCTCCGCGCCAAGGCATGCAAACCATGATAGCCGCACCACTGTGCCAATGACAAACCATGCCAGCCACATCTCCGCGCCAAGGCATGCCAACCATGCCAGCCGCACCACTGTGCCAATGGCAAACAATGCCAGCCACATCTCCGCGCCAAGGTATGCCAACCATGCCAGCCGCACTATTGTGCCAATGGAAAACCATGCCATCCACGTCTACCGCGCCAAGCAATGCCAACCATGCTAGACGCACCATGCGCCAATGGAATGCCAAACCCTTGGCCCCACCATGCAAAGCCAACCGCACCTTGCCTTGGCCCCAACCATGCTAGCCGCACCATGCGCCAATGGAATGCCAAACCCTTGGCCCCACCATGCCAAGGCGACCACACCTTGCCTTGACCCCACCATGCCAAGAAGTCCGTACCAAACCCTTGGCCCCATTATGCCAAGACATCCGCGCCATTGGCCTTGGCCCAACCATGCCGGCCTTCCCTATGCGGATACCAAAACGAAGGCGTGCGACGATCAACAACCACCCTTCCATCCTAGATGGAAATCCTAGCCGTCTAAAGTCGCCAAACAACGCATGGTAACCTTTGGCCCAAAACCCTAGTTTTGGCCACGCCAAGGCATGCCATGCCACATGTGCCAATGACATGCCAACCACCTTGACGCGCAATACCATGCCGGCCTTCGCCATGCGGCTACCAAAACAAAGGCGTGCGACGATCAACGACCACCTTTCCATCCTAGATGCAAATCCTAGCCGTCCAAGGTCGCCAAACAACGCATGGTAAACTTTGGCCCAAAACCCTAGTTTTGGCCACGCCAAGGCATGCCATGCCACATGTGCCAATGGCATGCCAACCACCTTTCCGCGCCATACCATGCCGGCCTTCCCCATGCGGCTACCAAAACGAAGGCGTCCGGCGATCAACGTCCACCCTTCCATCCTATTTGCAAATCCTAGCCGTCAAAGGTCTCCAAACAACGCATGGTAACCTTTGGCCCAAAACCCTAGTTTTAGCCAAGCCATCCGCGCCATTGGCCTTGGCCCCACCATGCCGGCCTTCCCTATGCGGCTATTAAAACGAAGGCTTGCGACGATCAACGACCACCCTTCCATCCTAGATGGAAATCCTAGCCGTCCATGGTCGCCAAACAACGCATGTAACCTTTGGCCCAAAACCCTAGTTTTGGCCATGCCAAACCGTGCTAAGGTGTGCCATGCCACATCTTCCAATGGCATGCCAACCACCTTGTCGCGCCATACCATGCCACATCTGCCAATGACATGCCAACCGCCTTGCCGCGCCATACCATGCCGGCCTTCCCCATGCGGCTATCAAAACGAAGGCATGGTACGATCAACGTCCACCCTTCCATCCTAGATGCAACTCCTAGCCGTCCAAGGTCGCCAAACAACGCATGGTAACCTTTGGCCCAAAACACTAGTTTTGGCCACGCGAAACCGCGCCAAGGCATACCATGCCACATGTGCCAATGACATGACAACCACCTTGCCGCGCCATACTATGCTGACCTTCCCCATGCGGCTACCAAAACGAAGCCGTGCGACGATCAACAACCACCCTTCCATCCTAGATGCAAATCCTAGCCGTCCAAGGTCGCCAAACAACGCATGGTAACATTTGGTCCAAAACCCTAGTTTTGGCCACGCCAAACCGCACCAAGGCATGCCATGCCGCATGTGCCAATGGCATGCCAACCACCTTTACGCACCATACCATGTCGTCCTTCCCTGTGTGGCTACCAAAACGAAGGCCTGCAACAATCAACAACCACTTTTTCATTTAATATGCAGATCTTAGCCGTCCAAGGTTACTAGCTAACACATGGCAATCTTTGGCCCTAGTTTGGTCGCGCCTAAACAAAGCCAAAACTCTAACTTTTGTCCGCGCCTAAACTGGGACATATTAAAGCCGTACTGATCATACTTTCATGCCACTGGCTACCAAACGAAAGGTTACAACAATCAACGGTTACCTTCCTCTTAAGATGCAAAATCTCGACCGTTGAAGGTCACCACCGAGCCGGCAAGTCTCCCAAGCCCAACTTTCCATACAACAACAACATGCTACATGTTTTCCATGAAAACACTTGAGACATCAACACATGTCACAAACTGGGGGATGCTCATTGGGTATTGGTTTGGCGGTTTACAACATGCGGCATACACTATGCTCGTTATAAGAAAGTGTCATAAGGATGAGGCGGTTAGTAAATACAAGGACTAATGGTGAAACGATTTCTTTTATGGAACATCGATTCCAAGCGTTACTGGTTACCACCTCCTCCCATTTAATCACCCGTTTTCCATTTCTTAATGAGACTAGAGTACGTTTCACTTCGACTTGTATAAATAGGCATTACCTATTTCCACCGAACAACAAGTTCTGGTCAGGAGCATACAACACTCAGAAAACATTTGCTGGATTTCCCATCTGTTAGGTTCCCACTTTCTGATACAAGTCACAAAACAACTACTCTTCCAGAATCAACTATTCTGGTCTCAACACTCTCTTCACTTCCCTCCCCAAACCAACCCTTCTCCCCCTCTTTGTGACCGAGGCAAGTCTGGGACGGCCATTTATTGGTTTAGGCCGGATTTGTACAGATTTATCTCTCGAATATAAAGTACTCCCTTGCAGTACATTGTTTAGGATTTAGACTCGTTTCTCACCCACACGCCCGAAATTACCGAAATCAGCAGAAACCGTTTTCACCCTCAAACAATTGACGACTACAGTGGGAGATTGATCTTTCGGTTACAATGTTAATTTTCGACCATCGATCTCATGCTTCGACCTAGACATAAAGGCGGTAGAAGCAGGAGATCCGGTCAGGGATCGACGACTCAGTTACCAGACGACCCGATTATCAGTCTTGACACGGCGAGGGATGACTGAGGATTTCCTAGATGTTAAAAGAGAACGATCCAACCAGGGATCAACCACTCGATTATCAGATGAGACGACTGATGACTTTCCATAATCACGGCGGTGCCTCCCGTAAAACTCGGCCTTACACCCCATGTCATCAGGAAACCTGAAAAACCGAGTAAGTCTTACCTAGACAAAATACATGGTTTGCTATTTCAAGTTTTCACGGGAATGATGAAACCGATATCCATGTTATGTTTTACCCCATGTCATCTACCGACACGCAACGCTCACGGTTCCATGGTTTTCCTGGGATGTTTGCGTCACTTGCAATTGTAACCAAGACAACATCATTCCCAAAAAAATCCATTCCAAAACAAATAAATCCAAAAGAATAATCCAAAACCCTCAAGGTAACATTTGTCTATCAGCCCAAAAATCCAGGAAATCAAAACCATAAACTAGGCGTTTCATTTTCCTTTAAAAAAAAAACCCTAAAAATAAGAAGTTCAGAAGACAGAATTACATTCAAGGAAAGTTTTTCAACAATGGATTTCTCTTCTTAGCAAGAGCCTCCTTCGTGCTTTGGATAACCGCCCTCTTCAACTTCAGCTTCCTGGACAATTTTTCGACTTCCGCTTCCTGCTTCTTCACCATATCCGCAGAAGGACCTTTGAATGTTTCGACCAACAAATTTTTAACCTCAGAGAAACCTTCAACGAACCAAGGAACATTGAAATCTAAGTTTACACACATGTCAGAATGGAACCTCTAGCTCGAGATTACATCCTCAGAAACAGTATTATCGGTCACGTTGCACATGTCGTCAATCGAAGACAAAGCTTCCTCCACACGCTTAACCAACGCAAATCGACTAGTAACCTTCTTGGTCGTGGCGATATGTCCGTAGGTTTCCCATATCTTGGTGTATAGCGCCGCATGTTTGGCTGGCACGCTAAATCCCCCGATCAACACATGATCCGGATAAGGAACCAGGTATGGAGGGTTGAAAGTGGTGCCCGCGTCTACATCAGCAACCGACAAAGGATTCCTACGACAACTGCACCTGCGGACACTGGAGTACTCTGCATTGTCTGAGTCACAACGACGTTTTCATCTCGATCAACATCCATTCCAACGTCGCCCGGTGCGGCTGCCATAATTGGAGACAAAGTTGTATCACCACCAGTCTCCGTATCAGGGACATCTTTAGAAACGGTTTCCCCCTATGACATCACGGATTAGATATTTTCCAAATAGAAAGAAAAAAAACATGCGGGAGACTCACTGATTCGCTTTCAGACTGGATAGAGGAAGATTCAACACTGCTGTCAGAAGAACTACTCTCGCCATCACTGAAATCTGAGCTTTCATCCTTCTCGTGTTCCCAATCGCCACGGATAGGCTCAGCACCGCCACCCTCCGTCTCGAGAAACGATGTTTTCTGATTACTTGCAAGCTTGGTAAAGGCGTTCATGCTGCTGAGACCCTATGCACGATACAAAGACGGATACTCATGAAAGAAACAAGGATATACACGATCCAACTAAAGTCAAGAGGAAAATCACACGTACCTGCATATTAGAAGAACTAAAAGTCGGTAGGGCTGTCGAAACTGACTGGGAACCATCTGCACGTCTTTTAGATCTTCTCTTCTTCACTTGGGGACTATCTGCATTCGGGCTAACGAATTTTCGCTTGGTAAAAGAAGGATCCCTCAGCAGTGGATGCTCCGCTAAAACCGCATGAGAAGGCTTACCGCGATAGTTTTCTACCACATCATTCACGAATCCATGGAAAACGAGAAACTCATCCTGCCAAAATATGTTATATTTGTAGGTTGTTGATGGATTTCGTTCCGCAAGCAGGAAAGGGAGACTTTTACCCGACAAAAGAACAGTAGCATCGAAAACAGTTGGCAACGAGACTTCTGGAACAACCGACTAACGAACAAGTGGGACCCCTTGGTCAAAACCCATATGCTGATCCTCCCTATCGATATTGTAAGATACTGCTTTGCAAGATCCTCGAAAGAAAGACGACACATAACCGGACGTGCAGCTTCGCATGAACACCATCTCTCCAACACTCATATCCTATTTATCAGAAGACAAAGACATGCTCGGAGCAGGAGCAAAGGTACTGATCTGAGTTATGGACGCATGCAACGGAGCCCATGGAGGAAAATTGACCGTTTGCGAGTTTTCAAGGAATCCAACCAGGTTCGAACCAATCTTTGGGAGCCTATTCGACCAGCGCAGTATCCTAGAGACACCCCAAAAATCGGGAAGTACGACCAACGGTTTTGGATCATACCTTTCGAAGTGCTCCCACAACCATACTTGGAGAAAGGTGGCATGAATATACGAATCCACTTTCATGTAACCATTTGAAGCGCACACGTCCGCGACCAACTGATCCAAGTGTGTACAGAGAACCAAGAAACAAGCCGCCAGTAGGGAGAACGACACCTTTTGACAATTTTATGGAAAACTCGATAAGTTCCTGTCTTATCTCCTTCTTACCCGAGCCGTCATCGAAAATATCTTTGGATAACCAAAGATCCAAGAACGCCGCGACATGAAGCTTACTATTCTTCTGATTCGGCTCCAATTCATCGGGAAACCACTGAGACACCCACCAGCCATAGAAGCACCTCGTCTCTTTTTCTTTCTGAACGAATCCTTTTGATTTCGCAACCAGAGCGGCGCGCATTTCTTCTTCATCTGCAGACAATTTGACATTGAGGTTTTATATTACAGGAAGGTTCAGCAACACGGCCACGCTCTCTAAGGAGATAGTCATTTCACCCCACCTGCATATGACCGTGTGAGTGTCTGGACACCATCTGGAAATAAAAGCAACCAAGCCTGGAATATCTTTCCTAATTTGAAGCACTGCGGAAGCCGCGACAGCATCAATGATTTGCGCCTTGGTAAAACTGGCTTTTACACATTCCTGGCTCATCATGAATCACATCCATTTCTCAAAGGGACGCAACGGACTTACAGAGATTTTAAAGTCAATAAGAGAAGCATGATACTCTTTCCTCTAAAGACAAAACCTTATTACACCTCCTGGCCGAACCGACCGGACCTCTCCTTCACTTTCCGGACCAGTCAGAAGAATCGACACATACTTGGGATGATTTCTCCTAATCGTGGCGGATGTTGTAAAGAACTCATCATCTATGTTTGGCTTGGAATTTCCAACATCTTTCGGTGCGGCAGAACTTTTCTCAAATGACATCCTAAAGAAAATTCTCTCACGCTACTCCCACCTTCGAAATAACTACAATGGAACAATACGAAGAGATATTATTACGGAAAGTGCATGGAAATTATTTTATCATAAAAAGGAGATCCATCTTGGATGCAAGCCAATTTGTTTCAAAGTCATAATGCGCATAGGCAAAGAAATGGGGAATGACAGACCCTGCATCACCACCTCATGCCAAGACCATACCCTGCAGCGGGAAATTTTCCCCCGGCCGAGGAGGCGCGCCCCACCACAGGAACCATACACACGGTCACACCATGAAAAAAGAGTAAACCCTAGAAGCTAGGTTTTCTCGAGAAGGGAATGACAATTACCATCTCATGCATGCCTACTTTGCACGGTAATTGAGGCAACCAACATCACTACGGTATTCACGTCTAAATGTTACTACAAGTTCGTGCAAAGCATACCTACATCTAGGATTCATACCAACACAGAAGGACAACATTTCTACAAGTTCATGAAAAGGTACGCCTACAGCTAGGGTTTGCGCTAACACAAAAAAAAAAAACAAGAAAAGCAAGTGAAAGAGGAAGTGTTGGAAGACATACCTGGGATTCGCTCATCCGCTTTACTATTACCACACGGCCAGAATAAAAAAAAATAGGTGTGAAGTAAAAGGAGAGGTCGACCCTCTTTTTATAGGCGTGATACTTGGGAGTTTAAATAAGGAAAGGACTTCCTATTTGAGTCAAGTAAGGAAAAGAGGAAACCAGACCCGCGAAGACCAATCACCATGCCAAGACCGTCTGTGTCGTTGCCTTGGCCCCACCACGCCAAGTCGTCTGCCATGCTTGCCTCGCCAGGACCGCGCCATGCCTTGTCCCCACCATGCCAAGCCGTCCGCGCCATGACTTTCCGCACCAACACCGACAACTCTCCAAGCCAGCATCATGATGTTCCCTAACCCAGCCAAGGTGATTCATAGCCAGACTAAGCCGACGATCTTCAGCTCACCACTTCACGGTCTACACCACGAATAGAATCTACACAAGGCCTCCAAACACGAGGATCATGGACTCTCGTTACCTCTCGAAAAAGGTTAGTCGGACCTTTCTGACCATCTTTCCACGACTTGTCATTTCTATTTTTGTCCTTGCCAGTCACCATATTATGCTTACCTCGCAACAATGCTCCTGTTCCGAGCTAAGTATGGGACTTAATATTGATGGTGGTTTTTAGCTTAGGGTTAAAATCGTAAAACCGTACAACTGACATGACGTCACTATGATCATTAACACATTTATTGAATCGATCAGCATGCCTACGTAAGAATTACCAGGGTACCTTTTTTTTGTGTGTCATGTTCCACGGCAGAACCCTTAACATTGACCTACGTCATCTATGCCAAACCCTAATACTCATGCTACCACTCCAAGCATGCAAACCATGCCAGCCGCACCACTGTGCCAATGGCAAACCATGCCAGCCACTTCTCCGCGCCAAGGCATGCCAACCATGCCAGCCGCACCACTGTGCCAATGGAAAACCATGCATGCCACATCTCCGCGTCAAGGCATGCCAACCATGCCAGCCGCACCACTGTGCCAATGGCAAACCATGCCATCCACATCCCCGCGCCAAGGCATGCCAGCCGCACCACTGTGCCAATGGAAAACCATGCCAGGCACATCTCCGCGCTAAGGCATGCCAGCCGCACCACTTGGCCAATGGCAAACCATGCCATCCACATCTCCGCGCCAAGGCATGCCAACCATGCCAGCCGCACCACTGTGCCAATGGCAAACCATGTCAGCCACATCTCCACGCCAAGGCATGCCAACCATGCCAGCCGCAACACTGTGCCAATGGAAAACCATGCCAGCCACGTCTACCGCGCCAAGGCATGCCAACCATGCTAGCCGCACCATGTGCCAATGGCATGCCAAACCCTTGGCCCCACCATGCCAAGCCAACAGTACCTTGCCTTGGCCCCAACCATGCTAGCCGCACCATGCGCCAATGACATGCCAAACCCTTGCCCCCACCATGCCAAGCCAACCGCACCTTGCCTTGGCCCACCATGCCAAGCCGTCCGTACCAAACCCTTGGCCCCACTATGCCAAGCCATCCGCGCCATTGGCCTTGGCTCCACCATGTCGTCCTTCCCTATGCGGCTACCAAAACGAAGGCGTGCGACGATCAACGGCCACCCTTCCATCCTAGATGAATATCCTAGCCGTCCAAGGTCGCCAAACAACTCATGGTAACCTTTGGACCAAAAACCTAGTTTTGGCCAAGCCAAACCGCGCCAAGGCATGCCAACCACCTTGCCGCGCTATACCATGTCGGCCTTCTCCATGCGGCTACCAAAACGAAGGCGTGCGACGATCAACAACCACCCTTCCATCCTAGATGTAAATCCTAGCCGTCCAAGGTCGCCAAACAACGTTTGGTAACCTTTGGCCCAAAACCCTAGTTTTGGCCACGCCAAACCGCTCTAAGGCATGCCATGCCACATGTGCCAATGGCATGCCAACCACCTTGCCGCGCCATACCATGCCGGCCTTCCCCATGCGGCTACCAAAACGAAGGTGTGCGACGATCAACGACCACCATTCCATCGTAGATGCAAATCCTAGCCGTCCAAGGTCGCCAAACAACGCATGGTAACCTTTGGCCCAAAACCATAGTTTTGGCCAAGCCATCCGCGCCATTGGCCTTGGCCTCACATGCTGGCCTTCCCTATGCGGCTACCAAAACGAAGGCGTGCGAAGATCAACGGTCACCCTTCCATCTTAGATGAAAATCCTAGACGTCCAAGGTCGCCAAACAACACATGGTAACCTTTGGCCCAAAACCCTAGTTTTGGCCACGCAAAACCGTGCCAAGGCATGCCAGGACACATGTGCCAATGGCATGCCAACCATCTTGCCGCGCCATACCATACCGTCCTTCCCCATGCGGCTACCGAAACGAAGCCGTGCGACGATCAACGACCACCCTTCCATCCTGGATGCAAATCCTATCCTTCCAAGGTCGCCAAACAACACATGGTAACCTTTTTCCCAAAACCCTAGTTTTGGCCACGCCAAACCGCGCCAAGGCATGCCATGCCACATGTGCCAATGGCTTGCCAACCACCTTGTCGCGCCATACCATGCCGACCTTCCCCATGCGGCTACCAAAACGAAGGCGTGCGACGATCAACAACCACCCTTGTATCCTAGATGCAAATCCTAGCCGTCCAAGGTCGCCAAACAACGCATGGTAACCTTTGGACCAAAACCCTAGTTTTGGCCACGCCAAACCGCCCCAAGGCATGCCATGCCACATGTGCCAATGGTATGCCAACCACCTTGCTGCGCCATACCATGACGGCCTTCCCTGTGCGGTTACCAAAACGAAGGCCTGCAACAATCAACGACCACTTTTTCATTTAAGATGCAGATCTTAGTCGTCCAAGGTTACCATCTAACACATGGAAACCTTTGTCCATAGTTTGGTCGCGCCTAAACAAAGCCAAAACCCTAAATTTTGGCCGCGCCTAAACTGGGACATATTAAAGCCATACTGATCATACTTTCATGCCACTGATTACCAAACGAAAGGTTCCAATAATCAACGACTACCTTCTTCTTAAGATGCAAAATCTTGACCGTTGAAGGTCACCACCGAGCTGGAAATTCTACCAAGCTCAACTTGCTAGACAACAACAACATGCTACATGTTTTCCATGAAAACACTCAAGACATGAACACGTGTCACAAACTGGGGGATGCTCATTGGGTATTGGTTTGGTGGTTTACAGCGTGCGGCGTATACTACGCTCGTTATAAGAAAGTGTCATAAGGATGAGGCAGTTAGTAAATACAGGGAGTAATGGTGAAACACTTTCTTTTATGGAACATCAATTCCAAGCTTTATCGGTTACCACCTCCTCCCATTTACTGACCCGTTTTCCATTTCTTAATGAGACTAGAGTACGTTTCACTTCGACTTGTATAAATAGGCATTACCTGTTTCCACCGAACAACAAGTTCTGGTCAGGAGCATACAACACTCAGAAAACGTTTGCTGACTTTCCAATCTGTTAGTTTCCCACTTTCTGATACAAGTCACAAAACAACTACTCTTCCAGAATCAACTATTCTGGTCTCAACACTCTCTTCGCTTCCCTCCCCAAACCAACCTTTCTCCTCCTCTTTGTGACCGAGGCAAGTATGGAACGGCAATATCTTGGTTTAGGCCGGATTTGTACAGATTGATCTCTCGAATCTAAAGTACTCTATTGCAGTACATTGTTTAGGATTTAGACTCGTTTCTCACCCACACGCCCGAAATTACCGAAATCAGCAGAAACAGTTTTCACCCTCAAACAGAAGGCTATCAAGATCCAATGAGTTCTGAAGATCTTGAAGTATTGACTATGAAGATGCTATGGTAGAACATAAGTAAGACATGATTAGAGTTTAGATGCTCTATCGTAGATCCTAAACCTAGTATGTAATATGGATCGTGATGAAAAAGGCATGCCATTAAAAACGTTGAGGTAGTTCAAGTTGATAATTTTGATTAAATAGTTTGAAGATACAAGAAACAAAGACTAAAAGGTTGGTGATATACCAAGCGGGAGAAGATTAAGCACCATGTGACTGCTTACTTATTATATCACTTAGGAAGTGTGGGACATATTTTTGTCATTTATACATAATTTTAGTAGTTATACTAATTTAATTTTCTTTTATGTTTTTATATGTAATTTTAGAATTAGCTTTAGTGGAAGAAACGAAGCGATGCACTATTTTAGGCATTTCCATGTGCACTATTGGATATCTGACATGAACTATTCAAGGAAATTATAAAATTCATACACAATAAATGCCTTTTTTCAGGGGTGGTATGAGGTTTTTCCATTCCTATTTATTGGTATCGGTCATTGATACTGTAAAAAAAAATTCTCCATTGTCTTACTTGCATTCATTTCCATGGAAGTTGCCATGGAAGATGTTTATTGGTGGGAAGTTAAATTTAATTGGTTGTAGCGAGAAGCTCTGGATCACAGCTTATTAGAAACCCTTTACACCCCTTTGCTACATCTGATTATGGTATTTGGCTTCTCTTTTATTCATGCTGGTCCTTATATGGAGCTGCTTGACCAATAAAGATGGAATCTGCATGTTACTTCGACGGTCTGAGTTTCACCAAGACGACAACTCCTCTCCAGCCGAAGGAGACATTGCATGCATATAATTATCTTTCACCGCTTAGATAGAGGCCCTAAAAAACAATTAGGGGCCTCCCACTACAAGATAAGAAAGGCCACCCAATCCTAAATTTGGTTACCCCTTAACCAAATTTTTTTAATGGCTAAACTACCCCTAAATGATTAGTGTTAATAATTAGTTAAGTTAAGTTAATTATTTGGTTATGTTAAAATCAGATTTAGGAATTAAATTTTGGGGAAAAAAAAAGTTTTTTTTTTTGTATGTTGTGAAGAAGAAGAGGAGTTTTCGGGGAAAACTTAAGGTTTTTAGAAATGAGTGATTCAAGTGGAGGAAATGATGTTGGTGAAGCTTCAAATAACAAACATGATTGTGTTGATGGTGAGATTATCTTATATTACCATTTGGATTGAATGTATGATGAAGACATGTTGGTAGAGGAAGCTATGAATAATGGTGCAAATGAAGATCCCATTGCTCAAAATGAAGGAACAACCCTCAAAATGAGGAACCCGAAGCTCAAAACAATCAGGTAAACATCTTATACCCTTCGATTTATCCGTTTGTTGCTCCAAATGTTCGAATCAGCCCCACTATGGAACAACTCAGTGTAAGAGTCGTTATTGTCGGGGCTGTATACTCAAACGACTCTAAAGAGTCGTTATTTTATTAAAACCACCAATGACGACACAAACCTGCAACGTTTCCAGGTTATGAAAAATCGTCAGGGTGGTGTGTTAAACATTAACGACTCCAGGTAGTTAGGTCACTTAGAGTCGTTAGTTTGGTTTCTTTTTACCCAAACGACTCTAAAACCAAAAACTCTCTGTATTATAACTTTTAGGGTCGTCATTTGTGTATTCATAATCAATGACGACCCTAACCAACCATTTTAAATATACCTTAGAGTCGTCATATATGTAGTCATACTTAATGACGACCCTATCACAGTTTTTTTTTTTATAATTTTTGATTTCATAAAATCATTTCATTGAATCGTAAAAGGCATACATCTTGCATAACATTTCATTGAAGGAAATGATAAACAATAGATAATAACGGTGCACTTAAACACTTAACCATAGATGCTATAATTATAGGTAGCGCCTTCCAAGATGAAGTATAAATCGTTGAACTCAAACTTTTTCCCACGAAGCACCTCGTATCGGGCATACGCCTTCCCCAACTGAAAACGCAAAACAAAAATAATATACTTAGTTAGTATTGTTTAAAGCTTTCGATAAGTTTTACCTCTTGCTTAAATACTTATTCTTATAGCACCCAACATATTGGGTAAGGCTTCCCTTAAGGATTTCAACTCTTTTTTTAAAGCTTCACATTCTATGAATATCTCCTCGAACCGTTCCTTGACGAGTTTCAAATACATTGAATTACAATTTCTGTCTAATGCCACAAAAACGATGAATACACGGTTCCACCAAGCATCAGATGTCTGATCAATGTCTTTTCCTAGATCTTCAAAGTGGTTTTTGAGTGTCAACCAAGCTCTCACAATGGCGCAATTATCTTCGGAAGTGTTGGGAGTATCCATGGTGTCTTCTCTTCACTTTTTGGATTAGATATTGATGAAAATGAATGTGATAGTTGAGAAAAGTGATTTGGGTGAGGAAGATGTGAGATATGGGTCTCTATTTATAGAAATTAACGACCCAACGACCAATTTTTTGAATTTTTTTCCGTTAGTCGACTCAACCACATTGGTTGAATCCAAAATTTGCAATAACTGCATCTAGAGTCGTTATGTGGAATATTTACAGAGTAACGACACTTTAACACAACGAATGTCGTCATTGTTGATGTCTATATCCTAACGAATTCAGTTACAGTCTCTTGTGTTACTATTAGGGTCGTTAATTGGTCTTCCTACAACAATGACGACTCAACCAAAATATTTAAAATAACTGAGAGTCGTCATTTGTTTATTTATAAACCTGAAGACCCTTATTAGGAATATTGACTGAACACATATTTGTGAACTGATTTTATTTAATGGAAAAAAAACATATATGTACTATGAAATAAAATAGAAGGAAAACCTAAACGAGTTCAATACATTGCACTTGAAAACCTAAACGAGTTTAATTATATGCGGTGAATTGCCATTCGCTTTCCTCCAAGAGACGATAGCAGTCCTCGCGAAAAAACCCATGTTCGTACTTTAATTCGTATTGGCTGCGACCTAAAGAGTACTGGAAAAACAATTTGATTTATAAGTTAGAGTTGTTGAATTAAAAAAACCAAAGATTTTTTTTTGATGAATGACTTATTGATTCATTCGAGGTTCGTTGGGAAGAGCGTCATCCCGAGCTTTCAATTCGTCTCTCAGCAATACACATTTATTGTATAAATAATCGTATCTGTTAGAGCATTGCTCGGTCGAACTCGCATGCGTTGCTATCTCAAGCATGTTTGTCAATGTTAGTGATCAAAACTATAAGTTTTGGTTTCTAGTCTACTATAGATAAGTCTCGGACTAGGATAGAAAGTGTAGTTGAGCTCAAGGACTTCATGGATATTCATCATACAAGAAGAAGAACTACTCAAGGAACCGGTGGAACTTCTCGACAAAAAGGTATGTGAAGACTTGAACTTATCTGTCACTCAAAATTCTATCTACTCTATCTCCTACTTCTTGAGACAAAAAGTCGTATGCTATATATAGACTTAGATTATATACATTTGGTATTTCGAGCCGAGTATACCTCGCCTATCTATATCTCGAAATATGTGTTGGTAAGCGTTTCGCTTCGACCATGTTTATCTTTACCTAGTGAAGAAAGTCATGATATGTTTCAATCACTTTGAAAATTTCTTTGACGAGAAATGGTGTAACAACTATGTAACATCCTCTAAGAATGTTTCAATGGTTGGAATGAGATTTTAGATTACATAACCAATGATGGACATAAGTATTATTGTGGAAACACATATGTGCATAAGTCCTATCCCTTGAACCAAAGTTTGCGAACTTTGTTGATCAAGAGAAACCGGAAGAATGGCTTGTTGCCAAGTCCGCGAACTCAGTCCGCGAATTGCCGAAATTCTCATCTCGAGAATTTCTGATGGAGTTGACAAACTTGTTGCGTGAGTACCAGTCCGTGAACCGACGGAAAGTCTTTGCCGAGATTTTCTGTTGGAGTTTGTAAACTCTGCCCGGTTGCTTAAGTCCGTGAACCTAGTGTGCGAACTTAAGAAGGTTATATATCTGAAGATGATTTCTGAACTTAAACTTATAAAGACTAAGGAATGAAATTTGCAAACCGTGGCTATAAAGTTCATGAACCGATTCAAGTGAATCAAATCATCTTTGCTTCAATTGTGTCTTGTGTAGTACATAAGATTTCCCTGCAATTGAAAAACTCTCTAACTAGTTCATTTGAAGTCATTTGAACTAGTTATGGTGAAGAATAATATGGTTGGTATGAAATGCTCATATGGCTAACCTTTTGGTTAACTACTGTTGAACCAACAAATGTACACGTTTGGGTACGGTTAACAAACCTAGAAGCATGCATTTCATTTGTGTATAACAATCTAAGTTTTCGATCAAACGGTTGAGAAATATTATCTTGAATCTAAATCAGTTTTCATCTAACAGTGGATATTGGTTGCTTTGTGACCAAGGAGAAACCCTGATTTGAAAGACTATATAAAGGAGACATCTAGTATTGTGCAAAACTAATCCCCACACTTCACGTGTGATACTAGTTTGCGTGCTAGAGTCGATTATCCTTTAACCTTTGGTTTTCTTCTTCTAAAACCATGTTAACGACTTAAAGACTTCATTTGGATTGTGAAGCCAGACCGATACTACTTTTATCGTAGTTGTGTGATATGATCTTGCATCTTCTATCGTACGAGTACAATCAGATTGATTGGCTTGAGATTAATATATCCGATAGGAAAGATATAAAAAGTAGTCACAAACATCTTCGTCTCATTGTTTGTGATTCCGCAACATCTTGTTTCGCTACCATACGATTAATATTGTTGTGAGGTGATTGATTTATCTAGGTTGTTCAGGAATATAAGACCGGATTATCAATTGGTTCCTGTTCACCTTGATTATTATCAAAAGACGGAACAAAAACTTTAGGGTTTTTCTGCGGGAGACAGATTGATCCTTTGATAAACTTGTCTGTGTGAGACAGATTTGTTTATTGTCAAAACCTGCGATTTTGGGTCGTAGCAACTCTTAGTTGTGGGTGAGATCATCTAAGGGAATCAAGTGCGCAGTATCCTGCTGGGATCAGAGGCGTAGGGAGTACAAATGTACCTTGTATCAGTGGAAGACTTATTGGGGTTCAACTACAGTCCAGTACGAAGTTAGATTGGAGTAGGCTAGTGTCTGTAGGGGCTTAATACAGTGTGTTCAATCTGGACTAGGTCCCGGTTTTTTTTTTGCATTTACGGTTTCCTCGTTAACAAAATTTTTGGTGTCTGTGTTATTTCAGTTTCTGCATTATATTGTTTTATCTTTATAATTAATCCAACCTTTGGTTGTTGATTTTCATTGATTGATCCTTGGATATTGGTCTTTGGTACCATCCAAGTTATTCCTTGTATATGATTAGTACTCGCAGTTTCTGTTTGAGGAAGTCAAATCAAGAGAGAGAGAGATATAAACTCGTTGATGTACTTTTAATTGATTGAGTCTTGTTGCTTCTCTTAAAAGTATATTCGAGTTTGTCCATACAAATTGCTAAGCGAAATATTGGGTGGTGTTGTTAGACCACCGCATTTTCAGTATCTTTCGCTTATCTGCTGGAGCATCCTTCTATAACGATTTCCGTTTAGTGCTTTAAAAACCGTAAATACACGTTTTCACCAAGCATTGGATGTTTGATCTATGTTAAGGTACGAATCTATGGTTTGGTCGTGGTTTCTGGTGACCCAGTGTGCTCTTTCAAAGTCGTGCTTCGTGACAGTGATGTGTGCTCTAACAATAGCAACATCTTCTTGATTATTGAACGGAGTTTGAGCCATTTTGAGTGTTTGAAAGTGATGGGTGACTGATTTGGGAAGATTGAAAGTGATGAGTGAATAACTTTGAAAGGGATAGGTCTCCTTGTACAGGAAAAAAAAGACCCAACGGCTAGTTTATTTTGAAAAAAACCGTTACTTTTTTCAAAAAAAAAAAAAGCAATAACTGCTCCTAGGAATCAAATGTAAATTTGATTTTCAAATTATGCAATAACTGCATGTAGAGTCGTCAAGTTTTATATATAGAACCTAACGACTCTAGATGATAACTGAACAGAATGATGTGAATTTGTACATAATGAGTCGTTAGATATTTTTTAGGGTCTCCAGGCTTTACGAAAGGAGTCGTTTACCTGCACCAAAAGTAGTTGACGACTCTGTTATAGAAAATTGTCCAAGATTTAAGTCGGTGGAGTCGTCAATCTACAAAAAATATATTTGACGACTCTATCCTTATCAAAGTAGTTTTACATAAAAGTTGTCATGTGAACATTTTAAACAGTGCCGACTCTTAAATGAATGTTTTGTGTTTTTTGCAGTTGGTGATGCAACCAAGCTCTCAACCAGAAACCGTCTCTACGATGGGTCCGGATACCTCCCAACACTATATGACTGATTTGGTACGTTTCCCTTAAGCGAATCGATATACTTATTTTCAAACACCATTTATTATTGATCTCATGGATGTATAAATTGTTTGCCAATTCAGACACGGGAAAACAAGGATGCGGCCAAGGAATTGCTTATCTCAAAGGAAAAAGAGAAGATGTGCGTGGTTTTTCAAAGCAAGCACGTCGATTTTAAGAATATTGAGATGGTATGCGAGAGACGGGGAAAAAGGGAGAAATCCACAAAGGTAAGAATTACAAGTATGAGAAGAAGACGACTAGGGTATACAAAACTGCGTCGGAGAAGTGTGAATGCCCGTTCATGATTGTTTTCAAAAGGTATCATGAAACTGATATATGGATATTGTATAGTATTCAGGACGGTCATCACAACCATCCTCCGCCCAAAAGTTTATATGGACACCCTGCATATTCCCGGCTGAAACCACATCAAATGGAGAAGGCTCGGGCCGCTCGGCATATGAAGGGATTTAGACCTCTTAAGATACTAAATGCAATAAGGGAGGAAGATAAGGATAACCTGTATACGATTTCCACAATCAACGCCACCAAAGTAACAATCAAGAGAACCGAATGGAATGATGGATTGATTATGCAATAATCATATTGGTTAGCAGAAAAACTTAACTACGCCATGAAAACAACAGTTGGTCCGGGCGAGAAAGTAACTCATATTTTTCTTGCGCACCCAAAGATGGTGGATTTGGCTCAGTGTTTTTACCCGGTTCTGTTCATAGATTTCACCTACAAGACAAACATGTATAACATGTCGATGTTGAACGTGGTCAGTCATACTTCGGATAAACAATCATTCACCGTCGCATGGTACTTTATGGAAAAATAAGAAATATAGGACTATGTTTGGGCGTTGGAACAAGTGAGGTTGATTTACCGTGGCGAAGAGACACCGCAGGTTATATATATGGATAGGGATTTTGCAATTATGAGTGTCATTCGTCATGTTTTTCCATTAGCTCAACATTTTCTTTGTACGTGGCACATCCAAACTAATATTTTTTCTAATTGCAAGAATCAAATCAAAAAGATCCATACTAAAAAGGGTAATCAACGTTCGAAGGAGGAAGACGAGCATTTATGTCAACTTTCCAAAAAGGAGCGAGCGGAAGAGGAAAGGAAAGAAAAAGAAAAATACGATGAAGAGGCGGATCTATGGAAAGATTTTTGCAAAGATTGGGACCATTTGGATTATTCGAAGACCGAGGTTAAGTATTATGCTAACTTGTAGAAGTTTATTGATGATTGGAGCACGGATCGTAAGAAGGTTGTCGAGTATTGCATGAATACATGGTTGAATACTTGGAAGGAAAAGCTTGTTTATGTATGGACCAATAGATACAAGCACTTCAAAAATGAGTATACAAGTCTTGCAGAACAGTCTCACGGACGTTTAAGGGTGGGGTTGTTACGGTACATGAAGCTATTCACGAGCACGCAGAAAATGATCTAAGGAAAATAGTGACTCATATGGAGATAAGTAAAGACCGTTTTATGATGCCATACATAGAAAACAAAGATTTTCTACGGGGGGGTAGCACACCAAGTATCATGGTGGGCAATAAACCATATGATGGTTCAACTTATCAAATTTAGAGACAATGTGGCCGCTTGAAAGGTGATGAGATGTAATTGTACAACCGAGACGTGGCTCGGCCTCCCGTGTAAACATAAACTTGGTGGGTACAAACATATCATTCCTATTGAAGATATGGATCCATTCTGGCAGCAACTTTCATTCACAGCGAAGCCCACAGGTTTAGCTGATGAAGAATTTGGAGACTTGGAGATTGGCAAGTACATCAATGAAAAATACCGAAAAATGAATTGTGCAGGAAGAAAAATATTGGTTTCTAACTTGTGGCCGGTGGCACGTAAGAGTTTGGGAGTAGAAGAAGAGTCAATCAAACAAAAACCACCAGGAAGATCAACAACTAAAATGTCATTTAGAGAAACTGTGACTGATGACAATAGTTGCGCAAGAGACCGATCACGTCATGAGCATTTCCAGGCGGAATATAAG
Organism: Papaver somniferum; assembly: GCF_003573695.1. NCBI lineage: Eukaryota > Viridiplantae > Streptophyta > Magnoliopsida > Ranunculales > Papaveraceae > Papaver > Papaver somniferum. The sequence continues at coordinate 121,307,388 of NC_039363.1, read as the reverse complement.
GACTACGAATAAAGTTTAATTCCCAAGAAAAGGGGTCGGTCAAAAAAGCAAATTGAAGATATTGATGTTCTTGATTATGCGGTCGGTACCAGCAAAGCCAAACGAGTGGAATGGTGACGATAAGAGGGAAAAAGGGTAATCCGAGCACCCCTAGGGATTCCCAGGAAGACCATATCTTGTTGCTTACACTTTGTATGAAGAGTATATCCAACAACTTCCTTACGTCATCTTAGATCACCTTATATCCACCGACGACGTTGACGGGGATGGAAATTGTGGTTATCAAGTTGCTACGGAACAGTTAGGGCATTTCGATGAAGCCGACCAACTTAAACTCACCCAAATCGAATATACAAGAAAAGAATGGCCGCTAAACTCGTTGAGTACAAGCAACTCTATTTGACAATGATCATGGAAGGAGATCCAAAAGAGAGAGAGAAATGAAGTTCAAGGAGTTGGTTTCTAACGTGAAATGGCGAAAGGGGTCAAAGAAGGTCGGTTATAAATTTTGGATGAAAATGCATTTTGGTGGACAACTTTTAGCGGACACATTCACTTGTGTTGTTCATGTATTCAGCAACGGGTTCCTTGGAGGCTCTTGTATGTACGTACCATCAAGAACTAGGTGTGAGCCGGCGTTAAATAAGAGAAGAATTATAATGGAACATATCAACATGAACCATTACATAGGTTTGAAGATAACTGATGAATGTCCTATACCACAGGTGAGCTATGGTGACTGGGGAGAGTTCGCAAGGAGTGGACAAACCAGTATGAGTACGGAATGAACTTGTGGAATGCTATGGACCCAATTCCGAGTTACATTGACATGGGTGAATAATTGCGAGAGGAGTTGTTCATTTTGAACTTTGTATTTTGAAGCATACTCTTGGAAGATGGTTCTATATGGAACCTGGATATTTGTATCATCACTAATGCTTAAACCTGCCCTTAGTTTGTTATTATTAGTTTGTTAATAATTATTTATTTACTGTTCAACTAGAGTCGTACGGGTTTACCATGTCTTCACTAACGACTCAAACCTGCAATTAATTTGTCACTTGGAGTCGTTAGTGTCGATACCCATATATTTATACGATTCTAAACGTCCATATGTGTTGATCTCCTGGATGTTTTTGTCGATTAGAGTCGTTATTGGTATTAATGTACAACCTAACGGCTCAATTTGTTATACCAGAGTCGTTAATTTGGATAAGACGATACTTGACGACTCTAAAACAAAAATTGTTGATCTCCTGGATGTTTATATCTCTTATATTCGTTATTGGTACTAATGTATAACCTAACTACTCTTTTTATTCTATTAGAGTCGTTAATTAGGATATGTCGAATCCCGATGACTCTAAAACAAAAAATTGTTGATCTCCTGGATGTTTTTGTCGCTTAAAGTCGTTATTGGCATAAACATATACATTAACGACTCTTTAATCTCCTTTAGAGACGTTAGTTAGGGTACGCATATATATGCCGACTCTTCCATACAAAAAATTGTTTGTCTCCTGGATGATTTTTGCGCTTAGAGTCGTTATTGGTATATTAACGACTCTTCCATGTTTTGTCTTCAACGACTCTTTCTGAATACCCTCTTTCCAAGAAAATAGTCATTGGGATATTTTCTATATAAAGATTCCATCATCACCTGCCAAATTGAATCGAAAATAATCAAGGTAAGTCATTTTTGCAATGGCAAGTCCATCATCAACAAGCAATTCAACTGAAAACATACTTAGAAGATGCAAGCGACCAACCAAATCAATATTGGAAATGGAAGAAGAGATACGAAAAAGAAGCATGTGACCTACTAAAAAACCATTCACTCCATCGTCATATCCTACGAAGGAAGAAGAAGAGATGCGCGAGGCCAAAAAACGAGGCGAAGAACAATCCCATCTCTGGGAAGTATTCAAGCAAGTCGAGGAAGATACCGAATGGGTTAAAATTATTACATCGTCAAATATCTTCCCTAAGAACATCACCATGAGGATATATTTTGGAGTCAAGTTGTTTGGAGTCTTTCGTTAATTACAACAAGAAACTACGCTATGATTATGAACCATCCCATATTCGTGATAGGACGATTCACGTTATGAAATTGTGCACCAAGTACAATGAGTTTCTCGCGAAGCATAAAGGGGATAGGCGTGCGGCCCAGGCTGCATATACCAAATGGAGAGGAGAGACGTTTTATCATATCGAAGCCGCAATGGTATTTAAATCCCGCACCAGGAAAATGAGTAACATGTAATTTGTTGAGTAAGATTTATGTTACACTTGATGTATTTTAGTTTCAACTAAATGGAGTTTACATTTATTCTGAATAAATGGAGTTTCATTTTATTCTGATTAAGGGTCGTTAGCCAATTAGAAGTACAAAATTGACGACTCTAGAGCTGTCAATATGTTTATTTCTACCCTAACGAACCTTGTTGTGGATTTCAAAAATCCGACTGTTGGGTTTTCCTTCTATAAAACACAACCCCCTCCTCTTGAGAAAATGGCCCAAAACATTCCATTTTCTACCAAAATACTAGTGGAAATGGCGGAATGGGAACCATATGAAGAAATCTATTCAATGTTTTGGAAGAGAGTTAAAGAGTTCTTTAATGGGTGAACCGGGTATCCCAATGACCGCAAGTGGAGAGACTTGGCTTTTCGATTCAACTACATGAAAAATTCAATGCGAGAGTATGTTAAAGTTAGGAATATGGCGTACGAACATCATCCACAAGATCCTCTTAGGGAAAAAGTAAGTAATCCAATAATATTTATCGTTAAAAGTTCCCATTGTTAAAAGTTAGCATACTAAAATTTAAGAATTCATTGAATTTCAGCTAGAACATTTCAATGCGCTATGGAGAATTCGTAATGGGGAAACTACGTTCATTCACCACAAAGAATATACCACGTTGTACCGACATGCTAGGAGGTTCATCGACGAACATTTGATGTGTCAGATTCTAGAATACCCATATTAACTCTTATGTAATGCGAGATTGATGTAATGTTATTTTCTTAATGAAATCAAAGTCCATTCTCGTTCCAATTTTTAGTTGCTAAACTGGGTCGCCCACTTATAGAACATACATAATAATGACTATCATAATTTTCATTGTAGCCCTCATTTTTTAAAGGTCATTAACGAATGACGATTCTTTGTTAAAGGGTCGTTAGATGAATACGAATAATATTGACGACTCTGAAAGGGCATTTTCTTGTTGATCTCCCAGATGTTTTTATACCAAGGAGTCGCTAGTTTACAATTTTAATCCAATCACGACTCTTTCTAAATGTCTAGAGTCGTTAAGCTGAAAAATATTATATTGACGACTCCATATATCTACCAAGTTATATAAATTTGTTTGTAATAAAGTCGTCAACCTGCTCAGTTTAATGATGACGACTCTTATACTGGGAATTTTTTGGGAACTTTTTGAGGACGAGTCCAACATATTGACAATGATTAAAAACTTTTCAATCTGACGCTCATCATCATTTCTACAATCATTTAAAAACAAAAACTTCTAAACATCCTTCTAATTCTTAAGAAAGAAAAAGTGTTATAAAAAACCATCCAAAGCAAACACATAGTACATACCACAGAAAAAAGTTGCATCTAAGAAACATGATTTCAAGTCGATAATCCTAAAAGAAAAAAAAAACCTAGTTCATCCATTAATACTATAAAACATCTCATCACACACGACTACCACCTCGACCTTTGCCTCGACCTCTGACTTGATGATGACTTGCTTCTCTTAGAAGGACCCTGTGTTGGGCTTCCCTTTGGAGAACCACCTTCTTCTCCGATAGCTTGTTCATCATCATCTTCTATTCCTTCACCCGTTCAGCACGTTCTTGTCTTAGCTGGCTAGATGTTTTCCTGGTCCTCTTACTTCCCTTAGACAGATCAGCAAACATTTTCTCCGCTTGTGGATTTTCAATGTGTTTGTAGTAATCAGTGTACTTACGATGTCGCTCAGGTTTTATCACTTCTCCTTTTTCGTCCAAGCAACAAAATTCCTTGATAAGAATCTTCATTCGTTCCCTCTATTTGCATTCAAATATCAATTCATATTAACAAGCTTATATTTGAGAGAATATGAATAACAAAATTACAAAGCAAAATACTTACCACAAGCTTAAGAATGGTAGAATCATCTCTAGTATCGGATGTAGAAGCCGATGAGGATGCTTTGTTGCTCCTCTTACCGGTAGTAGTATCTATCCTTATCACCCGGGGGTGAGAGAAGCCTTCGTACCATGGCATGTAATCTTCACTTACCTCGTGGCCTTCATTCACATGCTCCCAAAAAGATATGTCTACCATGCTCTTACCCTTATGCCTATCATTCGAATGCTTGGCCTCAGGCTTAGGTTCATAAACAATAATCATCGTTTTTCCGTCACCCTTGCATTTGTCTAATTTATGTTTGAACGGTGGTACATAATCGTCATCTGGTGAACGTCGAATATACCCAAGATGACGCATTATTCTATTTGGATTATACACTGAATATCCGTAAGGGTAAAACAAAGGGCCATGGTAATATACGCTATCTTGGATTCCTCCATCTTTATCTTCCTTATATGGATCAAAGTTTACCTCTTCGGCTGTCATGTTGTCCAATTTATGGCGCATGGATATCAAGTCTTCCTTTTGCGATTCCTCCTTATCCTGAGACCCACTAAACTTGTATCGGGTTCCTCTTGGTTTAGTATTGTCCCATGTTGACTCCAATTCGACGTCTTCATCGTCTTTGATCAATGAAGGGAAATGCTCGTAAATCCACACCTAAAATAACACCAAAATAATAAACAAATACAATAAATCTAAAAATATGGGACAACAAATAATACACATAGCCAACAATTTTAATCACTCCAATTACCTGAAGTAGAGCCAAATTCTCGTTAATTTGATAGGTTCGTTCCCGTGATGCCTTTGCTAGATGTGCATTCAAATGTGCCACTATGGCAGTCCCCCACGAGTACCTACTCACCTCCTCCAATAGATCCAAAAGATGAAGAAGGTTGACGCTGACTCTGTTTGCTTTTCTATCGGGAAATATAACAAAACCAAGGACGTACAACAAATATGCGGTCGTCGTAGCACGAACTTCCAAATCAGAGAGGAGATTATTGTCTCCGTCTTTCTTAGGTGAACCAACATATATCTTTCTAATGGGATTAAGCTTAAATTCTTTCTTTGGGTACTTCTTTCCCCGTACGAATTGCGCTTTCGTCGTCGCTTCATCCCAACTAAACAACTTCAAGGTGAGTGCATAAATTTCATTCCAAGGTATGTTTTTCTTGAACTTGTCACCGGTGGATTTTCCTTCGACTTGCAACCCTAAAATATGTTCTCCATCGTCTGGAGTCACTCCCATCTCTCCAAAAGGAAATAGGAATGTACCAATTTCACCATAAAACCTCTCACAAAAACATGATATTGCGACCTTGTCATACGTAATGACGTAGTTCTCAACCGCAACATACAAACAAGACTTTTCAGCAATCTCTCTCACTCTTGCACATTCACATTCTAGCGGCCATTTTTTCATTTTTACATATGAAGATTGGCGTCTAAAAATACGTGTGGCATTCTTATTATCCTATAAAAGAGAAACGAATAAAAATCATAAATAAGAAACTTAACATCAACAAATCATATGAAAAGCAAAGTTTCGATTCTTACGATTGTCTCATAGATGGTTCGAGCCCAGGTGCTCTTATATCCAAATAGAACTTGGCATCCATCTTTAGGTTCTCCTCTAGATTTCCCACCACGAAGACGTTCCAGCTGCAAATGTTGGGGGGGAATGTGTCTCGCACTGGGTGCATTTGGACCCGACTTCTTCTTCTTATCCTGTACAACCGGTTGTTCCTGCTGCTGTTGCTGCTTCTCCTCATCATCATCATCCTCATCATCACCACCACCATCACCTTTACCATCATTACCATCATCACCATCATCATCCTTCGCATCACCACTACCACCACCATTTCCACCATCCTCCTTATCATCATCACCATTAACTTCATCCTCCTTCTCCTCCTCAAACTCCAAATCCTCCTTACCATCACCATGACCAGAACCACCGTTACCATCATTATCATCATCATCATCATCATCATCATCATCATCATTATCATCATCATCAACAACAACATATTCACCTCCCATAGGAATTTCTTCTTGTTCATCTTCCTCAGCGCTTCCAGAAGCAGACACAACAAGAGAGGATGAAGTCGATGAATCCGAAGACTCATTACCTTTATCTGTGGGTTCACGGATAAGGAAGGCTACCTCACTCGGATGTTTTCCGTGTAATGGACCGGCATTCAAGAATTTATCATAACGGGGAGGTCTTGAAGGAAGAGTTACCATGATATTCTTATCTTTGGTCTTGTTACAATAGTCCAAAGACAAAAAAAAAGATAAACCAATAAGACTTCATTTTCATTGTCTCAGATGAAGGGTCGTCAATAAAAATATGATAAACATAAACGACCCTTAAACACAAATGACGACTCCAAACTCGACCATGACGATTCTAAAATACATAATGACGACCCTTTCAATTTTTTGGACAGTAAGGAACCTTTTTTTTTATGTGTAGAGTCGTTATGGTCTAAAATTGGGTCGTCATGAAAAATCGTTAATGATTTATATATAAAACCTAACGACCCTTTCATTATTTTGGACAGAGAGGTAGTTTTGTGTAATACAGGGTCGTTGAGCAACAAAATAGGTCGTCAATATGAATCGTTAACATTGTACTTACTAAAATGACGACTCTAGTCTAGGGCACAAAAATTCCAAACCAAGTTTTAGGGTCGTTATCTCCTTCAGTCTATACGTTAACGGTTTTTCATAATACCAACAACATATCAAATCCAACGTTAAGGAATAAAGACATAAACATTGACGACCCTAGATCTCTAACTGCAATTTTGCGTTTAAAAACCTAATTTTTCAATCAACATATCAAATGCAACGTAAACCCAAGTGAGAGTAGAGGGATTTAGTTCACATACCTTCTGATTGGAGACATACCTTGCTTCGATTCCGCCTGATTTGATTTGTGCCTGGTTCTTGAATAAACCCCAGCTTTAACTGTATCAACGAGATTAGGGACTTGAAGTTTTTTTCTAGCAGTCTTCTTAGTACGTGCCATCTTTATAGAAGAGTTAATCGTCGATTAAAGTTTTCGCATCAACGATTATGACGATGAATCGTTTGAAATTTTTTTATTCCTCTGGGTCGTTGAGATGGAGAAAATAAAGAGAAGGAGGGGAGGAGAAGAAGAGACTGATTTTGTTTAGAGATGAAATGGAATTGGGGACCTAGGGTTAATAGGATTTTTAGATTAATAGTTAGAAAGGGGGAAAATGGTATTTTCACCACCTTTTTGGAAGCATCCATATTTTTTTTTGGGTGGGAATAAAATCGGTGAGGCCCCTAATTGTTTTTTGAGGCCCCCAATTAATCGGTGTTAGCTTCCCTTACTCTTGTGCTAGCTTGATTTGATTTTGCTATGCTAATAAGGTGACCACACAATGAGTAATTAAGGGAAAACGTTGTTTGAAATCAAAATTGATTACATGCAGGATTTTCACGTATAGAATATTGTTCTTTGGTTATACCGTGGCTTTCATGTGGAAGAAAGATTATTTGATTAAAGGAAATTTAATTTGGAGAATTCAAATCACAATAAAAGGGAAGTTATTGCAGCTTTGAGGGACATCTAGGGCGGAGGAAAAAAAGAGTGCTGCTCAGTTTTGAGAAAAAAAAAGAAACTCATGTTTTTACTTTTTTTCTTCATTTCTTTGTATTACGGAGAATGAATAATCAACCACCTGTACTAACGTATTTATGTATTAATAAAAAAAAAATTGTTTTCCCATGTGACGGAACAGAAAAAAAAGATCAAGAAAGAAAGACGACATAAAGATAAAGATATGATAGACTGACCGAATTAATTTCCTGAATGTTCTCCCGTGTGAAATAACAAATGAGACCCACATTTGTCCATTGTAGGTACGCGAATTAGACCCGCCACGTTTCGAACATAAAGAGAAGAAATAGGGATAGAGAATCTCACTAAAAGATCCCAGTTAGAAGACTTGTCAATTTAAATGTCAGAGTTATCTCGTCACCAATTTCCCCTACGAAGTACGAAGGGAGTGAGTGCTGAGGCGAAGTAACCTGCACTAAGTTGAAGTATCCAACAATATATCAAGGAAGAGGTCGTAAAGGAAAAAGTAGGATTACTTGGTCGAAAAGAGACAGATGTCCCGATAGGTCCATGTGAGGGTAGCGAAAGAAGGGAAAAAAACTTTATGAAAAATGGTCTGGCGAAGTATAAAACATCTCCTCGAGGATGTTGCGAGATAAAGCGAGTTGTAACCCATTAGGGATAGAAGGCCTATAAATAGAGGTCCTTAGACAATGTAAAAGAGGCAGATTTTAGTAGGGTGGGATTGCTAAGTCTAGAGTGATATTAGGGTTTTCTTGTATTGAAGAAATTGTATCTTTGTTACTTTGAATGATTTCATCAATAAAAATCTTTGTGTTTATATTACTTAGTATGACTTAGATCTTGGTTACGATCACTTTGGGTGTACTAATGGGTTTCCAGTAATTACATTTTTGGCGTCCAGAAACAGGGAGCTTAGATTGGGGATTCATCCTCATCTAAGGAGTAGAGAGAAATCAAAGTTGTGGGAGAAAGAGAGATCTTAGTGAGACATCCCATTTAAAGACTAGGGTTTAAAGGATAGCCGATAGTGAAACTAGGATAGATTGATGACTAGAACACCAGATTGAGCGGCACACATGATAACGACGAGGAGGAGAAAACGATTGAAGGCCAAAAGAGGAGGAAGAATGGAAAGATGAGGAACATCAGCTGCAGGAGAGAGACAACATGTGAACCATGGGGAGAATGAGGAGGCCGACGAAGATCGTTTTCGAGAGGGTTCCGTACATACTTCCGACACAGAAACTGTTGCGGGAGAAGAGATGACTCGTGAGGAAGTAGAGGAGAACATTGGTGAAGAAGACATGATATTGGAGCAGCTAAGGGAGACGCTCCGTCTTGAGAGGGAGCGAGACAGGGATTTAGCAGAGCAACATGCACGATTGACGAGACAAAGCGCCAGATTAGTGTTGTAGAATCGCCAGCTGAACGAGAAAATGGCAGCCGGAGTCATGGATTCATAGGTGGACACGAAATTATCGGAGGTAATGGAGTTACAACGAGAAAGATACACCTGTGAGGACGACGGAGGAGATCAAATAAAACGGCGGCGAAGAGAAAGCAGTGAATAAAGAGAGTTGGGGAGAGCAATGGAAATACCAAGATGGGAAGATCAAAGGCGGAGGTACGAAGAAGGGAGGAGGAACGAGGAAGATGAGAAGAGAAGAGAAGATGAAAGACGATGCGAATCCAATTGGAAGGATGAGGAGAAAAGGAGACGCGGTGAAGGAAGGCTCAGTGTGATGAGAAGATACCATTGGGAGAGAAACAAGGGGAACCTGAACTAGGAAGTCTTGGATGAACTACGAGATATGAGAACATTGATAAACAATTCGCGAAGAGGCAGTAGAGTGCACCTGGCGGAGGAAATAGAAGAGGCAGATAAATCTCCATTTACCTATGAGATAATGAACGCGGACATCCTAGAGAAATGCGTGCTGCCGACGCTACCGAGCATATTCAGTGGGTCTAAAAGTATTGTGCAACACTTGAAACAGTACACACTGTCGTTGATGCAATGGGGGTGAAATGATGCGGTACTTTGTCGATACTTCCCCACGAGATTAGATGGGGAAGCGTTAGCTTAGTTTGATGGACTAACGAAAAGATCAATTTCGTCGTTCAAAGACTTACAAAAGATATTTCTGACCACTTATATAACAAACAACATGTTGAGGCCAGGAACTGAGACTCTCTTCAATTTGAGAAGGAGACCCACAGAAAGCCTGCGAGGATTGGTTACGAGGTGGAGAACGGTATGCAGCGAGCTTGCATGGAGAGTTGACGAGAAAATTTTCGTCTTAGCTTTCGTGTATGCTTTAATCCCAACTGATTTGTTATACACTCAAATATTCATTATTCGAAACTCTCTGACGATGAATGAATTGAGAGAGTACCAAAAGGAATACATAGCCTTGGAATAAAAGCAGAGGCAAGTTAGCGAAATAACATTGCTTTCAGCGAAACAATGAAATTCAAGGCTATTACCAAGGGCAGTGCATGTCGTGGAGAATGATCTGAAGCCTGAGAAGGGAGAACCTTCGGCTCCGATCCCAGCGAAGCTTGTAGCTGTATCAAGTGAGGATCAAGAATGGATCGATCAACAGAGGTACGAGGAGTCAAGACGAAGAAATTACGCTCCAAGAAGTTACAATGCAGGTTATCAACAAAGGAATAACCAAGGACCTATATTTGGAGAACGGAGACCAAATGCACCAGATTTTGAGGATTTGAAGCTCCCTAGGCTTAACACGACTGTGGAAAAGATATGAGAGGCAATTGTATTGACAGAGGAGATCCCACCACCATCCAATTTGGGAAGAGAGCCACCCCCAGGGACCAGGAGTCATGAGTTCTGCAAATATCATCGTTTTCATGGGCATCACACGAAGGACTGTCGAAACATTTAACGAATTATACTTCGTTTGATAGAGCAAGGAAAACTCGCATATTTTCTGGAAGGCTATATACCACCGCCACCACCTCGTGACAACCAGCAGACATACCGGATTGAAATAGATCGGAGAACACAACAGCCGAATTGTAATACGATAATACATGCAGCGAAGTGCATCCAAAATTTCCATGACAACATACTTAAAAGAGTACATAAGAGGGATTTCTAGGGAAATGAAATATTCAGCGTTACAACAAAAGAACCATTAGAGGAATGGCAGAAAAAGGAGATAACGTTCTCAGCAAAGGAGGCACCCGAAGGAGGAAGTTTCCACACGAACCCCTTGGTTGTAACCTTGAATTTTGGGAAGTAATCAAAGTGGGAAGAAGATCAAGCCGAAATGAATAAATTATGGTCAACTGACAGAATCTTGGTAGATACAGGGATCTCGGTCGATATACTCTACCATGCCTTCAGAACCATGGGGTACAAAGACTCTGATCTCGTGCCATCGACGTACAACATATATGGGTTTAATAGAGTTGCATCTAAGACGAAAGGAGAATCAGTGGTAAATTTTTTTGCTGGCGAGCTGGAAACGAAAGTCACAGTTTGCGTGATAGACATAGACTCACCTTACAATGTTCTCATAGGGAGACCCTGGATACATGGGATAAAAGGGATTGCGTCTACATATCATCAAGCAATACGATTTCCTATGCAAAGTGGAATTGGTGAGATAAGAGGAGATCTCTTAGATGCACAAGATTTCATTAGGAAGGATGTCCTTAACTATGAGGAGAAACAAAGAAAGAAAATCAAACAAAGGAAGAAGGCGTGTGAAGAAAGAAGAGCTGAGCAACTGATGGTATATACAATCGGGACATGTGAAGAGTTGAGCGCGACATCAATAGACTTAGACGAGGAGGCATAAAGGACAAGTGATGGCGAGAAAGAGCGTGAGATGACTCCAGAAAATGGAGGTCAAGACGAGATAAAGCAAAGTGGAAAGGTAAAACGACTAAAGACGGCGAGGCATCGAGAAGTGAGAAAGAAGCCGATAAATAAAAACAAACCCCTAGAGGAGGAGTAAAGGCGAACACTTCTAAGCGTAAGAAGGCGTTGAAAAGAGAGGCCGATGAAAACGTTGAATTGCATGATAAAGGAAAGAAGGCTAACGAAGAAGAATAAATAGAGGGATTGAAGAAAGAATTCTACCAAGAGAGAAGGAAGAAGGAAAACTTAGTGAAGGAACGCATAAGGTTGGAAAGACAAAATGAGAAACTTATAATTAAGAATAACCATTTAAAAAGGAATCAAGAGGGGAGTAGTACACAAAGAGGAGATTATGCTCCAAAAAGGGTAGCTGAAGGATGTCGCGACTACCGGCGAGATAGCAAGGGACGAGGGGAACAAAACGAACGAGAAAACTTAAAGAGAGCTATAGAGAATAGCAGGAGAGAATTCAGAGAAAGATAATATCTAATGCAACAATCAATGAAGGCCGACATAAGAGGAAACAATACCCAAATAATAGAAAAGGCAACCGGGCCGCAACCCAAACTAACAAACAAGTGTGCAAATAGCGAACCATGCAAACCAGAAGTAGCAGCACTGTTCTCGTTAAGGCAAAGAGGAAATGAAAATCTGCGAAGTCTAGTGGCGAGATGGGACGCGATTTGCAGGGATCTAAAAGGGAGGATTTCAGAGGAAGATTTCGTGCGATCATTTATCTATGCATTGTTAACTAGGCATCCGTTATTCATGACGTTGTTTAAGATCAGAAATGAAGTAAAGTTGAAGGAATTAAAGAGGTATCAATCTGAGCACATTCGCATGGAGGAAGAACGCTGATAACGGAGGAAGAGCGATCGAAACCAGTTGAATGTACTTAATTCAATCTATCAATTAATAATGTATCGAATTTCAAAAGGATAGCAATGAAAACTTTATGAATTTTGATAATTCGTATTATGAACATGAATTTCACAAGAGCAAGGTAATACCTCACATTAGGAGGAAAATAAGATTCATGAATAAACAGTTTCTAGGGAAAATTAAAACCTTTGCCTAGGAAGGCTGAGAATCCACGGCATGCACCCTAGTTCGCATGAAAGTGCAAGAGGCAAGACCTAACGCATGTCGTGAACAAATCTCAGAGAGATAACCTAGGGGAAATGATAAGACCTATCCGCTGAGGGTCCCTTTTTATGATGGCCTTTAGTAAGGGGTGCAGAAATATGACCAAGGCGCCGACGTATTCGGTTGAGCTGCGGGTGCCTGTGACGTCTGGAGCGTTACCGACCATGTACGTTTGTAAAGTCTTGGCTACGATGCACTCGATCCCAAATAAACCTCACTTAGGGTGTGGCTTCGTAACCCCAAGCCATATCGACGAGGGAGATAAGAAGCCACGAAAATAACTGACTGTCGTAATAACTGGTACGCGAATTATACCTGCCACGTGTCGAACATAAAGAGAAGAAATAGAGATAGATAATCTCACTAAAATATCCCAGTCAGAAGACTTGTCAATTCAAATGTCAGAGTTATCTCGTCACCAATCGCCCCTACGAAGTACGAAGGGAGTGAGTGCTGAGGCGAAGTAACCTGCACTAAGTTGAAGTATCCAACAAGATATCAAGGAAGAGGTCGTAAGGGACGAAGTAGGATTACTTGGTCGAAAAGATAATCCACGAGATAGATAAATTATGGAGCAAGAAAAGAGACAGGTGTACCGACATGTCCATGTGAGGGTAGCGAAAGAAGGGGAAAAAACTTTATGAAAAATGGTCTGGGCGAAGTATAAAACATCTCCGCGAGGATGTTGCGAGATAAAGTAAGTTGTAACCCATTAGGGATAGAAGGCCTATAAATAGAGGTCCTTAGACAATGTAAAAGAGGCAGATTTTAGTAGGGTGGGAGTGCTAAGTCTAGAGTGAGATTAGAGTTTCCTTGTATTGAAGAACTTGTATCTTTGTTATTTTGAATGATTTCATCAATAAAAATCTTTGTGTTTATATTACTTAGTATGAATTATATCTTGGTTACGATCACTTTGGGTGTACTGCTGGGTTTCCAGTAGTTACATCCATTACCAATCCAAGTGTTGAGAGCCTTGATCTCGTCCATGCACTTCCCTATCGAGACATCTTGGAGTAGAAATTATCGGTGAGTGTAGCAGTTCCGTGTAAAGATATAACCATAGAGCTGGAAGAAGTCCAGATATCATTCGTCGTTTCAAAGGTAGATTTGGTCTCATCTTTCTGAGGTTTCTAGTCAAGTCTTACCGATTTTTTTAACCCGAAATTTATTCTTCTCAAAAAAATTTCTAATTTTAATTCGATTTTAATCGGATATGAGCAGCCAATATGTTGCTTCATGGGCTTCGATGACAAACAGTTTATAGAAGTTCAAGAATCCGGGTAATTTTTTTTATGGATTCTAAAAGGGGTGGGGCTATTAGTTGGTCATTCATGAAGATTTCCTTGTTCGATTTCTATAGTCTTTTATGGCGGTCGAGGAGCTTATTTTATGTGGGAATGTCACAAATACCCTCGATTTGGAGATTATGTATATTCAGTTCACCCTAATTTCCTTCTCTGATATGTGATTTGTTTAATCTCATTTTCTTAATTAATTGATGTCATTTGTCAAATTCTTCCCTAATCTCTACATCTAGTGCAAATTCTTCCATTTCTTCGTTAAACCTGGTCAAACCTAGTTTTTTTTTTCCTTCTAATTCTGCTTTGTAATGATTATTCTTGGAAACTAAGTTTTTGGGGTATAAACTCTATGAAATGGGTTTTCGTTTACCCTGCATTTTGTTTCTCTTGCTCAACTTCATCTTTATTTGGTTTCATGTTGAAAAATCGGAGGTCTAACAACACCACCCAATATTTCGCTTAGAAATTTGTATGGACAAACTCGAATATACTTTTAAGAGAATCAACAAGACTCAATCAATTAAAAGTACATCAACGAGTTTATATCTCTCTCTCTTGATTTGATTTCCTCAAACAAAAACTGCGAGTACTAATCAAATACAAGGAATAACTTGGATGGTACCAAAGACCAATATCCAAGGATCAATCAATGGCAATCAACAACCAAAGGTTGGATTATTCTAATTGATGATCTAACACACAACCTATATTATTTCAATTATAAAGATAAAACAATATAATGCGAAACCGAAATAACACAGACACCAGAAATTTTGTTAATGAGGAAACCGCAAATGCAGAAAAACCCAGGGACCTAGTCCAGATTGAACACACAATGTATTAAGCCGCTACAAACACTAGTCTACTCCAAGCTAACTTCGGGCTGGACTGTAGTTGAACCCCAATCAATCTCCCACTAATCCAAGGTACAGTTGTACTCCCTACGCCTATGATCCCAGCAGGATATTGTGCACTTGATTCCCTTAGCTGATCTCACCCACAACTAAGAGTTTCTACAACCAAAAATCGCAGTCTTTGACAATAAACAAATCTGTCTCACACAGAAAAGTTTATCAAAGGATCAATCTGTCTCCCACAGAAAAACTCTAATTGATGATCTAATGCACAACCTGTATTATTTCAATTATAAAGATAAAACAATATAATGCGGAAACTGAAATAACACAGACACTAGAAATTTTGTTAAAGAGGAAACCGCAAATGCAGAAAAACCCCGGGACCTAGTCCAGATTGAACACACACTGTATTAAGCCGCTATAAACACTAGCCTGCTCCAAGCTAACTTTAGACTGGACTGTAGTTGAACCCCAATCAGTCTCCTACTGATCCAAGGTACATTTGTACTCCCTACGCCTCTGATCCCAGCAGGATACAGCGCAGTTGATTCCCTTAGCTGATCTCACAGAAAACTAAGAGTTGCTACGACCCAAAATCGCAGGCTTTGACAATAAACGAATCTGTCTCACACAGACAAGTCTATCAAAGGATCAATCTGTCTCCCACAGAAAAACTCTAAAGTTTTTGTTCCGTATTTTGATAATAATCAAGGTGAACGGGAACCAATTGATAATCCGGTCTTATATTCCCGAAGAACAGCCTAGATAAATCAATCACCTCATAACAATCTTAATCGTATGGTAGCGAAACAAGATGTTGCGGAATCACAAACAATGAGACGAAGATGTTTGTGATTACTTTTTATATCTTGTCTATAAGAGATATTAATCTCAAGACAATCAATATGATTGTACTCGTACGATAGAAGATGCAATATCAGATCACACAACTACGATAAAAAGTAGTATCGGTCTGGATTCACAATCCCAATGAAGTCTTTAAGTCGTTAACCTGGTTTTAGAAGAAGAAAACCAAAGGTTAAAGGAGAAACGACTCTAGAACGCAAACTAGTATCACACGTGAAGTGTGGGGATTAGTTTTGCAGAGTTGCTAGATGTCCCCTTATATAGTTTTTCAAATCAGGTTTCACCTTGGTCACAAAGCAAACAATATTCACCGTTATATGAAAACCTGATTTAGATTCAAACTAATATTTCTCAACCGTTAGATCGAAAACTTAACTTGTTATACACAAATGAAATGCACGCTTCTATATTTGTTAACCGTACCCAAACGTGTACATTGTTGGTTCAACAATAGTTAACCAAAAGGTTAGCCATATGAGCATTTCATACCAACCATATTCTTCTTCACCATAACTAGTTCAAATGACTCAAATGAACTAGTTAGAGAGTTGTTCAATTGCAAGGAAATCTCATGTACTACACAAGATACAATTGAATCAAAGATGATTTGATTCACTCGAATCGGTTCATGAAATTTATATCCAGGGTTTGCAAATTGCATTCCTTAGTCTTTATAAGTTTAAGTTCAGAAATCATCTTCAGATATATAACCTTCTTAAGTTCGCACACTAGGTTCGCAGACTTAAGCAATTGGGCAGAGTTTACCAACTCCAGCAGAAAATATCAGCAAAGACTTTCCGCCGGTTCGCGGACTGGTACTCACACAACAAGTTTGTCAACTCCAGCAGAATTTCTCGGGATGATAAGTTCGACAGTTCGCGGACTGAGTTCGCGGACTTGGCAACAAGCCACTCTTCCAGTTTCTCTTGATCAACAAAGTTCGCAAACTTTGGTTCAAGGGATAGGACTTATGCACATATGTGTTTCCACAACAATACTTATGTCCATCATTGGTTATGTAACCTAAACTCTCATTCAAATTATTGTAACATTCTTAGAGGACTTTATATAGTTGTTACACCATTTCTCGTCAAAGCAATTTTCAAAGTGATTGAAACATATCATGACTTTCGTCACTAGGTAAAGATAAACATGATCGAAGCTAAACGCTTACTAACACATATTTCGAGTTATAGATAGGCGAGGTATACTCGGCTCTAAATACCAAATGTGTATAATCTAAGTCTATATATAACATACGACTTTTTGTATCAAGAAGTAGGAGATAGAGTAGATAGACTTTTGAGTGACAGATAAGTTCAAGTCTTCACATACCTTTTTGTCGAGAAGTTCCACCGGTTCCTTGAGTAGTTCTTCTTCTTGTATGATGAATCACCATGAAGTCCTTGAGCTTAACTACACTTCCTATCCTAGTCCGAGACTTAGCTATAGTAGACTAGAAATCAAGACTTATAGTTTGATCACTAACATTGATAAACATGCTTGAGATAGCAACGCATGTGAGTTCGACCGAGCAATGCTCTAACAATATTTGTCAATTTTAGTGACAAAACTATCAATCCATATGGAATACAAAAAAGATAAAGAATCTTTAGTAGCTCATATTCCACATGTCTAATTTTCAACATTCCTCGAAATCTTTGTCACTTCCAAGTACTCCAATGATCCCAAAGGTTGTAAGTTGAGCATCATTGTTGTTGAATATCCGTAGCTATAACAATGAGAAATCATCAATCTCGATCATTGTTATACAGTGTCATAGTATTATTACACAGTGTCAAAGTCCAATTGTATCACAACTTCAATAATAATACTATGGTGATATGTATCACTCCCTATTAGTCAATACTCCATATCACATGGAAACCACTCCCCCTTACACAATGATCCGAAAACCATATGTATTTGTAGTGTGAACTACATATTAATTCTCCCCCTTTTTGTCAATAAAATTGGCAAAGGTACAAGAACGGGATCATAATGAAATTTCCGTAAGAGAAATTTCATTAATAAAAGAAAATACATACCATCTAATTTAGATGCAATCATATAGCCGAAGCTAACATCATTCATCAAGGAGTTTAAAGATACAAGATAACCCCTTTAAAATTCCACAGACGCACACCCCTCAAGATTGACCATTAAGCACAAGTTCAAAAGAACTCTCCCCCATTTGATGTCAATCCCAAGGGAACAACAAGAGCGACCTTAATTTCAAAATAAAAGAAGGATTTTTATTGGACACCAAAAACCATGAGAATGATTTTCTATATCCAAAAACTCAATCAAATTAATCACAAGTAAACTCATGATTAATTTAATCGGAATACGTAATCAAATTAAACACAAAAGTGATCAACTTAATTTATTATGCTCGACATAAGAGAACTTACGGAGAATACGACTAACATAACCATTAGAAAACGAATAGGATAGTCGTTCATGTACTCAACATAAGAGGAATCTTACGGAGTATGAAAATACTCAACTAGATTAATTACAAGAGAACCCATAATTAATCTAATTGGAATACACAACCAAACTAATTACAAAAGTAATCAATTTAATTGTCATTTGTTTTGCTCGACATAAAAAGACTTATGGAGCAATAACTAAATAACCAAACAAGATGATTAATTTAGTTCAAGAATGCTCAACATACAGTAGCTTACGGAACAACCAAGAAAGCTAATCAAAAAATAATCAACTTGGTTGTGTCGTGATCAACATAAGACACATTACGGAGCCTCATAGTATTACATAAAATATGGATCACTGAAGATCAATACTGTGGAATATACAAGGATTCATTCAATCTTCCATCACTATTTGCATAACGATATTTAATAGACATAATCCTTGAACACAAAAGATTTTAACCTATACTCCATCAAAGAATTGACAATATATGCTTAACTTTTGTATATGTCAAAAGTATATTCATCCTTAAATCAATACATGAATACCGATCATGAACGACTTTACTTTTGACAAAATATGGGACAACATAGTTCACGGACGTAAACACCAATATCCCATAACAAATTGCAATATAACAAATCATAAAGATTAAATACTGCAAACCATCATCCTCCAAATATTTTTATAATTCAATACCCAATAAACCTAAAAAATAACAAGAAGATGAAAAATAATAGCTATGTGTAGTCACAATCATTGTTATTCAAGCACTAGTTATTCTTCCAACTAAACCAAAAAGAAGACATATTAGGAAACAATATCTTTGATAAATTCCTTATCATTCCCGAACTCCTTGTCGTCAACAGCCAACAGAATATAAGGTTCGTGGAGGAAGGAGTCAATACCAACAAACCGTATTGGATGATGATGTCGAACCAGGGCCTTTTGAATTTCCAAAGATCTTAAAATGGAAGCCTTTATTTCACTAATCTCCTTTCTTACTTCCTTCAACTCATCAAGAACATCGGAAAACTTCTGAGAGTTAGAAAGGACAGCCCTTGGCTTTCTTGTATTCCTCCTCTTTCTTTTCAAGGAAGGAGTTACTGGAGATTTCTCTTTTTCCTTGATTGATGGCTTAACAATCATATTGACATCTTTTCCATCCAAAGACATGATGCTTAGAGAACAGTTATAAACAACTGGTGTATGTGAGTGGAATTCACAATCTCATCAAGCAGTCTTAAGATATAAAAGATATCAGAGAGAAAAAAGGAATGTAGGGTTCGCAACCTTTAAACAGGTTTGTGGACGCCCAATTCTAAACCCTATAAAGAGTACAATTATCGATAATAACCCTTTACTTTATTTGATAGACAGGAAAAACGATCCTAAGAAAAAAAATTCCTAAAGCCTGAGCGGTACACAATGTTATCTCTTTTTGATCAGGCACATGAGACAAGATTTACCAAACAACACAATTAATTTGTGTTGTGGTGAACAACAATTTGTCCACCATTTTCCTCTTGAGAGGAATCCTAAGACTTCTGTCTATCAAAACAATTTGACCACACCTTCTTCTCTAATGGTCTTATTTTGTCTTTGGATACCAACTTCTTAGACGAAGATAAAATCCTACATACCTCAGCAGTCTTCTGAGCAAGTTTAAGCTTCCTTGCCAATCGATTGGATCTTCGTTGAAGTTTGTTGGAGTGCCTCACTTGATGTTTGTACTTGTAACATCTTGATAGTTTACGACCCTTCTGAGAACAAAACGAGCACGTCAAACTTGGATAATATTCGGCATCTGTGGTGTGAAAGCATCCAGACACGTAGTAGATCCCGAAACATTACAACCAGAGTTTCCAAAGGATGGGTCAATTGATTCTTCCAGCTTGATTGGATTCTCTTCTTCACCGAAACCATCAAGGTTGATATATGTATTGCTACAATTATCAAAATCAATGTTTTCACATAGAAGACCAACACTTGGTTTCCTATTTTCATCACAATCATAGATTTCAGACATCTCATCAAGTGTTACAACAAGACCTTTGTTCCCAGTGTATTTTCTACGATTTTGGCACTCGTTTGAAAAATGACCAAAACCTTTACACTTAAAGCACTGTGGCATATCCTCGTCATCAGCCTCGTCAGCATCCCTGTTTTTAGGAGGAACGCGATTGTGAGGTTTATCTGACGACCTAAGTTTGTCTCTTGAAAACCGTTTACTTCTCTTCAATAGAAGATCCTTAAACTGTCTTGTGATCAAGGAGACTGATTTTTCAAGATCTTCATCCAAAAAATAACCCTCAGACTGATCATCCCTTGAGACATAAACACTTTTACTTTTATCAAGTAACTTAGTGTTCTTCCGTGCTTTAAAGGCAACATCCTTTCCAATTTTGGATGTATGCTCATGATCAAAGATCTTTAGCTTTCCAACCAATGTATTTCTGAAAATATTATCAAGGTTATTTCCCTCAACGATGGCATGCTTCTTAAACTTGTATCTAGATGGCAGCGATCTGAGAATTTTCATCACAATGTCCTTTTTAGGAATAGTCTTACCCAATGCAAAAGATGCATTAACAATTTCAGACACTCTGTGATTAAACTCATCAAATGTATCTTCATCTGCCATACGAAGGTTCTCCCAATCGGAATTAAGATTTTGAAGCCTAGCTTCCTTTTCACTGGAGTTTCCTTCAAATAAGGTTTCTAAGATATCCCAAGCATCTTTAGACCTAGTGCAATTTGACACATGGTGCTGAAGACTTGGGGTAATGGCATTCAAACCATCGGAATTTTGCTTTGCAGCAAGTATCTCGGCAGGATTATATTCACCAATATTTGGGAACGTTTACATCTCCAACTGCCACAACGGGAGCATCATAGCCATTAACAATATATACCCATGATTGAAAATCACGCGCTTGAAGAAAAGCTCACATAGCAATTTTCCACCATAATTAATTAGAGCCATCGAATACTGGTGGTACGTTAATGGAGATAGCACCTCTGTCCATAGAGTCAGATCGCTACAAACACAGACTTGTAAGGTCTTGAACGTGTTTGCCTGCTCTGATACCAATTAAAAAAGAGGGGGTCTAACAACACCACCCAATATTTCGCTTAACAATCTGTATGGACAAACTCGAATATACTTTTAAGAGAATCAACAAAACTCAATCAATTAAAAGTACATCAACGATTTTATCTCTCTCTCTCTTGATTTGATTTCCTCAAGCAGAAACTGCGAGTACTAATCAAATACAAGGAATAACTTGGATGGTACCAAAGACCAATATCCAAGGATCAATCAATGACAATCAACAACCAAAGGTTGGATTATTCTAATTGATGATCTAACACACAACCTATATTATTTCAATTATAAAGATAAAACAATATAATGCGAAACCGAAATAACACAGACACCAGAAATTTTGTTAATGAGGAAACCGCAAATGCAGAAAAACCCCGGGACCTAGTCCAGATTGAACACACAATGTATTAAGCCGCTACAAACACTAGTCTACTCCAAGCTAACTTCGGGCTGGACTGTAGTTGAACCCCAATCAATCTCCCACTAATCCAAGGTACAGTTGTACTCCCTACGCCTATGATCCCAGCAGGATATTGTGCACTTGATTCCCTTAGCTGATCTCACCCACAACTAAGAGTTTCTACAACCAAAAATCGCAGTCTTTGACAATAAACAAATCTGTCTCACACAGAAAAGTTTATCAAAGGATCAATCTGTCTCCCACAGAAAAACCCTACAGTTTTTTTTCCGTATTTTGATAATAATCAAGGTGAACAGGAACCAATTGATAATCCGGTCTTATATTCCTGAAGAACATCCTAGATAAATGAATCACCTCACAACAATCTTAATCGTATGGTAGCGAAACAAGATATTGCGGAATCACAAACAATGAGACGAAGATGTTTGTGATTAATTTTTATATCTTGCCTATCGGAGATATTAATCTCTAGACAATCAATCTGATTGTACTCGTACGATAGAAGATGCAAGATTAGATCACACACCTATGATAAAAGTAGTATCGGTATGGATTCACAATCCCAATGAAGTCTTTAAGTCGTTAACCTGGTTTTAGAAGAAGAAAACCAAAGGTTAAAGGAGAAACGACTCTAACACGCAAACTAGTATCATACGTGACGTGTGGGGATTAGTTTTGCAGAGTTGCTAGATGTCCCCTTATATAGTCTTTCAAATTAGGGTTCCGCCTTGGTCACAAAGCAAACAATATCCACCGTTAGATGAAAACCTGATTTAGATTCAAGCTAATATTTCTCAACCATTAGATCGAAAACTTATCTTGTTATACCCAAATGAAATGCACGCTTCTAGGTTTGTTAACCGTACCCAAACGTGTACATTGTTGGTTCAACAATAGTTAACCAAAAGGTTAGCCATATGAGCATTTCATACCAACCATATTCTTCTTCACCATAACTAGTTCAAATGACTCAAATGAACT
The DNA here is from genome assembly GCF_003573695.1 of Papaver somniferum. Taxonomy (NCBI): domain Eukaryota; kingdom Viridiplantae; phylum Streptophyta; class Magnoliopsida; order Ranunculales; family Papaveraceae; genus Papaver; species Papaver somniferum. The sequence continues at coordinate 121,284,588 of NC_039363.1, read as the reverse complement.
AGTTAGAGAGTTGTTCAATTGCAAGGAAATATCATGTACTACACAAGAAACAATTGAATCAAAGATGATTTGATTCACTCGAATTGGTTCATGAACTTTATAGCCACGGTTTGTAATTTGCATTCCTTAGTCTTTATAAGTTGAAGTTCAGAAATCATATTCAGATATATAACCTTCTTAAGTTCGCACACTAGATTCGCGGACTTAATCAACCAGGCAGAGTTTACAAACTCCAGCAGAAAATCTCGGCAAAGAATTTCCGCCTGTTCGCGGACTGGGTTCGCGGACTGGTACTCACGTAACAAGTTTGTCAACTCCAGTAGAATTTCTCGGGATCAGAAGTTCGACAGTTCACGGACTAAGTTCGCGGACTTGGCAACAAGCCATTCTTCCAGTTTCTCTTGATCAACAAAGTTCTCAAACTTTGGTTCAAGGGATAGGACTTATGCACATATGTGTTTTCACAATAATACTTATGTCCATAATTGGTTATGTAATCTAAACTCTCATTAAAACCATTGAAACATTCTTAGAGGACGTTATATAGTTGTTACACCATTTCTCGTCAAAGAAATTTTCAAAATGATTGAAACATATCATGACTTTCGTCACTAGGTAAAGATAAACATGATCGAAGCGAAACGCTTACCAACACGTTTTTCGAGATATTGATAGGCGAGGTATACTCGGCTCGAAATACCAAATGTGTAGAATTTAAGTCTATATATAGCAGACGACTTTTTGTCTCAAGAAGTAGGAGATAGAGTAGATAGACTTTTGAGTGACAGATAAGTTCAAGTCTTCACATACCTTTTTATCGAGAAGTTCCACCGGTTCCTTGAGTAGTTCTTCTTCTTGTATGATGAATTTCCATGAAGTCCTTGAGCTCAACTACACTTTCTATCCTAGTCCGAGACTTATCTATAGTAGACTAGAAATCAAGACTTATAGTTTTGATCACTAACATTGACAAACATGCTTGAGATAGCAACGCCTGCGAGTTCGACCGAGCAATGCTCTAACACCTGTGTTTAGTCTTATAAATAAAAAATTTAAGTTCTATTGGGTAGCTTTTAGATGTTTTTCTTTTCTTTACTTTGTATCATCATGTGTGCAACTTGGTATGGTGATGTGTACATTCCTGCATCTCATCTGCATTACTCCTTAACTAGTGGTAATCAGTTTGATCTTAACCAAATAGTTCCAAACTACCTAGCTCTTTGTTAAGTAGTTTTATTGCACGTTTTCCTACTAATAAAACTAGTTTTGATATTACAAATGCACATTTTTTCCAATGGGAAGTTCAGTGGGCCAGGTTTATCAGTTAAAAAAGTTACATATACTGTTCTTCTTATTAGATTTCAGTTAGAGCATGAGATGATAGAGTCTTGTCTATTGCAACTAGAAGAGTTTCTTGGTGACTTGTTTTGTATAAAAAAATTGGAAATTGATGATGATATTATCAATTGGTTTCCTATTGAGGAAATGTTTTTCATACCAGTGCATAACTTGTTTCCTTAGCAAGTTACAAGTGAGAATCTTCGAAGAATTCTTTCTTGTAAGGGTCATATCATCTCTTTAAGCTTTCCTTTTCGTCATTCAAATGATCGTTTTTCAATCATTGTTAAAGATCTTACCAGAATTAGGCAACCTTCAAGGTTCAGTGTTAATGCAGAAACTGAATTTGGACTTGCTAATGGGGATAATTTTGAATTTCATAATTTTCTATTCTTATTTTGTGGTTTCTATGATCTGATTGGGCATAATCTAAGTGAATCTGCAATATTTGAGATAGCACAAACAACAAGTAGAAATACAACAAGCTGAATTTGATGCATACCTTACTACTTTACATCGAGCGCATGAAAACAATGCCACATCACAAGAAGAAAACCAACCCATTATGGCGCAGAAGGTATGAAATGGTCCTATAATAGTATATGTAGTTACTCCCCAACCACTCAAGCCTCATAGGTTACCTACAATGACTTGCATGAACAACTAAACGATGAAATATCTAGTCAACAAGGGAGTTTAGCTCTCAATCCCGTGAGTAATCAAAATATAGCTCAGTAATATCCACATTTGATGAACTATTAAGCTTCACCATACCTGCCAATCTATGCAGTTCTGTATATTTCTCTTTGAGATCTATATCGATTGAGTGTGAATATAAACTTGACTGCTTCGGTAGTTATTGGATAGATTGATCTAACCAGAAAAAGGAGTTTATTAGATTAAACAGAAGGGCCTTTGTCAACGACTCATCTATATCTTGTAGCAAGATTGATTAGAGTGGTTATCAAACAGATTATTCCTTGGTTGTTTGGAATGCGATCCAAAGGACTTTCTATTCACGTGCGCAACTCTAGAAATCGAAGGCGCAGGGATACTGAGGAAACTAAGTAGCTCGAGGTAGTCGTCTTGGTCTCAACTATACGAAGTTGGTATTACATTTTGTATAGCGGCTTAATTCTGAGAGTATTCAAAACTGGACTAGTTCCCGTGGCTTTTCTGCATTTACGGTTTCCTCGTTAACAAAATCTTGTTATATCATTTACTTTTCTATTCCACAACTATAATTGTTTTTTTTATAATTAAAAGTAAAGCCAAGAACAATGGTCAAGCCTTGTTGTTTTTAATTTCGTTATACTTTTTTATAAGTTGATTTGAATCAAGAACGACCCAACTGAAAAGAGTGGAAGAAATTGCTCTAATTTGTTGAATGCCTACAAACTATTATGTCTTAAACATTTAGGATGTATCTGAACACAGTGGAACGTTGATTTTTAACCTCTTTTTACAACAATTTATTTTTTCACTTTTTTACTGTGCAAATTTTGTTTTGCACCTATGTATATTACAATGAGTTACGTACTAATAATTATATGCCAAAATTACATTAATTGATCTTTAAATTGACTTTCTAGAAACTTAGACCTCCTTGATACATCATACTTTTGGATTTGGTTCGAAACCCAAGTTATGTTGAAAATGTCAGAATTTTCCCAAAACATAATGGTGAAGATAACATTTTCACATTTTCACTCAACATTCAAGTGACAGTTTAAATTTTAATTTAAAAAGGGGTGAAAAATTCTTCACCTAACATGGCAATGGAAGACAATACAGGTCTATAGGACATATAAAAAGATATTTTCTTTCCCCAATTTTTTCACTATCTAGTGACTCTAGACTCGAGTTTCGACCTATATTACTGTTACCCTTTGTAATAAAAAAAGTCTTTTAGAGTAGATTTCTGAAGTCATTTTCGTTTTTCGTGTGATAATCTAGTTGATGCTCTAACAGTCAATGCGGTCAACCAAGGTCCTGGGACCTAAACTCTAATTTGAAACTTTCTAGGACCCAAATGGAACACTGGTCACTTTTTTGGGATCCAAAATCAAAATATCCCTTGAATAAATTACTTATCACTTATTAATGACAATCCTACACGAGAAAACATTGTTGCACTTGTGACCCATGTGTATAATGTAATGACAACTTAACCTGGTCAAGACATGCCGGGGTGAGTTTCATTTTCACCTTATAATTAGTGCAAAAGTAAAGTAACGGTTAATTGACGGTACAGGGTTAGTCAATGACCTAACACGTTAACTGCATCTTCAACGATTAGACTTTGCATTTTTGACTTTGCACTTTATTTTGATTCCGTTGTGTTTGTAACTTTTATACTTATAGTCTGTTTAGGAGGAATTTGTGTGCTCCCGAGAAGACAAGGGTGTTTTCCGTTCCACACTCTAGAATTGTAGCGTTTACCTGAGATATACTTTCAAAACGATTAGACAATACAAGACGAGACCCTTCCAAGTTCGCACCTCCATATCTCAGCTGTCGCACAATAATCTGGTTAGGGCATATGTCATCATAAACCGAAATGATGCATTGGTTAGGGAATATGTCATCATCACTTCAACTCCCTCCATAACTTCAATCCCCGACCACCTCTGAGCATAGCCACCCTCTCAGCCTCCTTCAATCATTCTCCTAGTTTCTATCTCTCTCCATCTAATTGTCTCCCTTATCAAATACACTAACCCTAGAAGCTATGATTGGGAGAGATAATACCAGGGTTTCTTCACAGCTGTTGAACATCAAATCAAGGAGCTGTAAAGTTGAATTGCAGAAGTGGTTTTCCGGAAAACATGTTTTGGGTGAGTGGGTATTATCAAAATAAAGAGGAATTGAGCGAAAATTGTGTATACATATTAGGGAGGAGATTGGATAGAGAAAATCATGACCGGATTAGCAGGTGCACCAAGCAGTAGATTTATTTTCAGTATTTTCTTTATCATGTTCTAATTTCACTACTAGGGTTTAGATGAAGCCCTATCTTTCTACTGTGTTAATGAGAAGAAAGGACTGTTAGTTCATGAGAAGAAAGGACTGTTGGATATTTGGTGAAGGATTGATAATTCTTTATATATGAATTTGTGTTAATGAGAAGTGTGAACTCTTAGTTTTTCTCAATCTCTTCTATTAGATATTTTGAAATAGGTTTGAATATATTACATTCTCTTTCCTTATATATTTCTTTATATAATATAGGTTTAGATAAGACCTAATAATAGAGATAAGGTTACACTATTTTAGATGCAAAACAGAAACATCACATGAATTAACATACTAGTTCATGTGAAGAAAGGAAACACCTCATTAACTAACATAATAGTTCATGTGAAGAATATAAACTGCCCATCATATTAACTAACAGTAATATATGTCGAATTGATGGTGTTTGTCAGACAAATTCTTAGTACCCATTTTTTGTATTGATGGACGATGTTGTTTTGATCTTTCAGATTCTTGAATAGCTCTGTAAACCAAAGATAACTGTCAATAGATCCAATATAGACTTTAAACACTCGAATGCCTTGTTATCACGGTTTTCCATGGATTCCCCTATGGTTTACAGCGTACTCCAGAATCTGAAAGATCCAATGGAAATTTCCTCTACGACAGACACCACTAATACACTCAAAGCTACTTCATCCGTCCAAGGTGGAGAATCAATTTTTGGTTGTCCATTTATATAGCCATAGTTCAAGTTCCTAGATGACTCTTTCCGGTTATACCCCTATTTATGATAGTCTTGTTTCACTAATTAATTTAATATATCTGGACCAGCCCCCGCTGTCCTAGATGTAACAAGGTCGAGAAAAGAAAGGGTAAAACAACAAAGAAGGTAGATATTTATAAAACCACCCTTACCTATATTCCTGATATTTGACATATGTTTGATGATATCATAAAACAAAAATATTGTAGTACAATTTGATACTTCGTGTGATTGTCTATGGATACGATAATTTGAATTGTAGTATTATCTCAACTCTGTCCATAGACGATCACATTCGGTAGAGGACTTATAGGTTGAAACAAAAATATTGTGGTATATTTGGGTACCCTCGTCTTTTCACCTTTTGAGAAATAATGAACCACACAGTTGAGTACGAAGAATATGAAGTGCCTACATATCGGCATGTGCATCCAATAATCCCTTATGATGGTCCCCACGTAAATGGCATTGGAACTTAAAAAACTCATCGTTTACCCCAAAATCCGTATATATCGTTATTTACTTGTAAAATATCGTATTCTCTCGTAGTGTCGTCAATAACCTTTACCTCATATAATTAATTTGACACTAATTATGTTCCTTGGCATGATGTGAAAATGACCATATATGTTAACTGCAACGTGAAAACAATAATTACCTTTTAACATATCACTTAGTAACGGATCGTTGTGAAGATTAGCAAATACTTTGTTTACTCTATGATGTGATGGTTCGAATTCATCGGAGTATTCACTCGAATCACTAACTATGGATTCAAGAATCTCAAAACCTATTTTTAATTTTTTTTAAAAATATCAAAAATTCTTTTTCTTCTTCTATCTCTAAATAATTCTAATTCTAAAACTAAAACTAACACTAACTCAAATCATTTATCTGAAGTACAAATCCAATCTAATCATTTACAAAACAAAACCTCTCTCTCCTCTCCAGCGATAACAAAACCCATCACCGCGTGAAATCTTTGGAGCAAATCTGCTCATATATGATGCAACAAATTTGGGGAGATCTACAACCTATTTCGATCATTTACTTTCTCTACCTACCTATTATCTAATTTAGATGGTTGCTCTTGATTTTTTGAAGCTTTTTTTTCCTTGTTATTTAGATTTTCAAACACCTTTTGATTTAGGGTTTTGTTCTTGGCTTTCTTCTAAATCTCTGATTTTTCTTTGTATGATAATGATGTTTAACAGATGGGATTTAGGTTTTTGTAAGTGAAACTCTTCCTCAGTTTCTACTGAAACAACAAGAAAAACAAAATCACCCACTTCGACTCATTCACTAGCAACAAGAACTGCAATAGACGCCATAGCCGAAACTCCAACTCTCAGTAAAACACCAACCATATTCCGACCGATCTCCACCAGATTCAAACCAAACTCGCTCTAGAAACTAGATAATATTTTAGTTTAGCTTGTTACTTCAGTTTTGATTGTCTTACAAAACCTTGAGAAATGTTTGGATTACTTGATGATTCTAACAAATCTGCTCATGTAGATTTGTAACTTTGCATAGAATTTCTCAAGAAAAAACTAACAAGGTCATTTAATGTTGTTTGGTTAATTAGATCTTGGTTTATTGGTAAGATAGGATTGAGTTTAATTGAAAAGGTCGAATTAGTTTATCTGTTTTCATGGAAACATTTTGGAAGTGATATAATTGTCTTGTTGTCTATTTATCACAAAATTCATGTAAAAAGTCAATGTAACGATCCCGTTCTCGAATTGGTAGTATCAATTATAACTAGACTCATAGTCCCCCCCCTCCCCCCCCCCCCCCCCCCCCCCCCCCACACACACACACACCACACACCCCACATACACACAAGGGACAATTACAGAATGATCATATTTTTTGTATTATGTTTACAAAATGGTCATACTTTTGTAACTGGGTTTACATGGTCTTATTCTATCCGATTTAACACTTTTGAGTTACCAAAAATACCCTCCCGCAAAATACCCTCCTCGATTAACTAATTGGTTGAGGTGGTAGTGATGGTGGAAGCTTAAGAATCTTCGCTAAACCCTCTGAACTCTTTGGGTGACTGCGGTGTAACGATTCTGAATATGGTGTAACGATCCTGAATATGATGTAATGATCCTGAATGCGTTCTAATGATCCTGAATGTGATGTAACGAAATGTAAGCGACGACATCACCACCTACGAATAGTACCACTGTCAAAAAACTATAATGAAGGGAAAAATTAAAATTATGCATGGAGGATTAAATACAAAGAATATCTATGTAATTCATTAACATATTTAACTGTGAGTCACTACTTAATTCTCTTCCTTACAAAAATATGACCATTTTGTTAATAGTTTATAACAGTATCACTTTTTTGTAAATTAGGTGTTAATTGTGAGACTGTTTCGTAGATTTTCATACGAGTGAGCATTTTTTATCAGTTCCAGACCGGCCCATTAGAGGTGGTTTTGGACCTTTTGGTCACGGTCATAAAAATAAGTTCCACATACTAATCACTTCTTTAGTTCTTTATCAGATGTTACTAGTTTATCACCCGTGCGATGCACGGGTCTGCTTCTTGCTTATGAGATATCAACATCTTGTTATGAAAAATATTTAAAAAATGATTAACGAACTTCTCTTATAAACAACAAATCAATAGCCAAATATCTAGGTTGGTGTGTATGAAAATCAAATGAACTAAAAAAAGGCTAAAACAAATTTAAGAGACAATGCAATGAAAATGAACTTCTTCTTAACATTTTTAGACATCCTCTTTTTTAATGCCAAATGTAATACATTTAGTCAAGGAAAAAATGATATCAAAATTGAGTAAACATTGCAAATGAATATTCTCCATCGTTGGATTTTATCCTAGCCACTGATTGATAGGAGTTAATTTCTTGGAATCAGTCATTATTTCCATGGAAATAACGTATTTTTCCGTCGTTTGATCAAAAATTTATTGTAGAAAAAAGAGTGGTCTAAAATATGTTTTAATCTTAATTTAATAGAGAGATTTTCCTTGCCTCTCCCGGAAAACTTATTTCATGGTGTTTTCTTTCTTTATTATAAAACACAGGCTTACTATCAACAGTCCTAGGCACCGCCATATCGAACAAAACTTCAAAAGAATATTTGCAAAGTTTTCTTAATAACCTTTTGATTTTTTGAGATGCAATATATAGGCAATACAGGCGTGGACACAATCCAAAATCACGTGAATGATATTAACCAATTGTGTGATCTTTATGGTGGCGATGTTCCTTTACATTGTTAGACCCATTTAATAAACATCCTAGAAAAGAAGAACTGTGTAAATTGCTAACATATATAGGATTAAAATGAAAGTAATGGGGTTTGATTCGATATACATGTATTTGATAGTTAATTGTCCTGTTATAAACCTGGCATTTTTAGGGGACCTAAATACATTTTAGGGACGATTTTCTTATACCCACTCTTTAAACAAATGGCTACTTAAAAATATGAGTTGTATATATTGTCCTTTTTCTTTATACTAAATCTAAAGTTATATCCTTTATTTTTGTAATCATAACATTCTTCTTCTCCTTTTTTATTATACCGACTGGAAAAGAAATTCATTGTTTTGGTTTTGCTTAAAACCAAACAAATATTAGGATTAATTATTTAAAATTAACACTCAAAATTCATTGATCTTAAAGTTGAAATTCAGACCATTAAAAAAGAAAACTCGAGTTAGACAAATAAAACCGATTAATGATAGTAGTTGTGATCCAAAATTAGGATTTGATTGTTTGAAATCAAAAAATTGATTGAAACCAAAATTGCAGAATATAATCGGTAGGTAAAATAGATTGTTATCTAACGATTATTTTTGCGTCAAAAAATCCAATTTTTCTGTAAATGCAACTTCAAGTTTTTCGATCCTAAAAATTAAAATCATGCTACATGTGTATAAATTTCAAAAAAAGAAAAGAGGTCGCTTTTTTATACACGTCGAAGGTCAAACAATCAATTACTATTAAACACAAGGCACAATTAAAATGCATTCTTAAAACAACACATGACCAACCACAGGTATAGGTAATGCCATTTTCAATTACAAAATCCTAATAAAGACCTAAATCATTGATCTCAATGTTTGTATTTCTTTATTTAGTTAATAATAGTAAAAATAAAGGAAGAAGTTTAAATGAAAATGACCAAATAAAAAAAACACTTCAAACCCAAGTGATCAGTGCATCCAAACCGAACGCGCGCAGGACGTGCACATTGTTGAGTCGGATGCGCGTCGTATCAGCGTCCCACACGCATCCCTTGTCCGAGGCGAGTCGGACGCGGACACAACGCAGAAAATGCAGTGTTCGTGCAACCCAAACTGTAACGCCATAAAAGAATCCAATTTTTTAATTAATTTTTTGAACCACCTTTTTAATTAGTTGGTAGGATCTGCGTTATTTCTTCCGGAACCATTAGTAAACTCATATCCCATCATATAACGCTCTATTAGCGTGAGGGCCACATAGAGGAGAGAAGAAATCATTTCCAGTCCCCCAACCAAGTAAAAATAGATGGTACTTGGAAATCTATCACAAGAAAATAAACCGATTACTTTATCTTACTTTATCTTTATGCAGAAAAACAATAATCAACATAGTTAATATATCCCAACAATTCAGAAATTATACCTTTGTTGGCGCAATATATAATTTGGGGAAGCTTTAGGTTACTACTAATGCAGAAGCCTGCGTTAAAAAAATTTTCTTTAAATTTGTGGTGTTGAATGGTCCAAACTTCAATTAAGCTGCCACATAAAAGCATTTCCATGATTTTTGATAACATATTGAAATTCTTACATTTTGATCATGCCATATCTTGATTATTCATAGAGGAGTGGAAGGATACATAATCAACGACAAATGGCTCAAAGCGTATTATGCTTGAATGATCAGTAAACAATTACTTTGATTTAAAAATTTAATTTCTATTCGTTGAAAGAGTATGCAATATGCTCATCCGTTAAGAATTCAAAATAGATTTCATATTCGAGGAAGAGTAATTTAAAATGCAAAGGAACTGAGGTGTAGTATGTAGTACTCCTAGTAAAAGAAGCATCTTATCTAGCTCTTGTAGATTAAAGATATCTAGTGCATTTGAAATTTTCGATTAAGAGATGTCATCTTTCTCACTACACTACTAAAGATCATAATAAGCAAAAGTGGTGCCAACTATTTGCGATCAAGGGATGTCATTTCTGTTGTAACTCATGTTTAAGGCACTACTGAGTATTAACTTACAAAAGAACAAAGACATTGAGGAAGCAAGCCTTTTACGTATTTCGTACTTAAATCAGACCCAAACTCGGAGATAATTTAATGTTGCACATAATTGTGTTACAGTGAATGTGGTCCTCAATGCATTCAGAGATAATTAATTCGGCTATATTAATCTAAAAAATGATACATAATTGTGTTTGAGGAAATTTGTACATTTACATTTTTGTCTTTTTTCCAATGATTTTCTTACAAAACCAATACGGACCACCATATTATTATATGGTCCATATCCAGCAACAACCACACCATGGTCCAGTTCGCTCCTTCGCATTTTCCAGCAACCACAGAGCCTAAGACACTCATACACACCTATCAGTAGATGTTTTGATTGAGGCCATGACAGTTAGGTTGGATACTCCGACTTAGTGGAAAAATGAAGCATCCCACCTATAATATAATAGGATGTCAACAAATTAAAATAAGTACCAGCATTTCAGTATTCACAAACTACAGAACTTAAGAACTGTATTATATCAATAGATGCTTTGTTTAAGGCCGATACTCACCTTACTGGAAAAAATGAAGCATCCCACCTATAAAGTAATATAGCAACACAAATGAACCAATCCACAGTTGTATTTTTTCAGGAAAATATGCACACTGATTTTCTCTTGAATATGTGTATACTCAATCTCCAAAATCCCGTTGTTGTATGTTGTTCTTCTTTGATGTCATTTCTGCATTTCATAGCATTTCATCAGAAAAAATAATCTTAGGGTAAAATAATTTTCACTACCACACACCAGATTATCGAGGGCATACAATAAACCCTATACAAAGATTTAATGAGACAGATTAACCAAATGCTTCGTACTTTCCGAATATTTATTTTCTTGAAGCAATCTATCAGGATCCCCACAAAAAAGTACTATTAAGCATACCTGCTAAACAGATAACAAACGCAGCTTGCAAATTTCTAAAGACACTGAATGTCTGAGAATGAGATGTGTCAAGGGACGTTTCACATTATCTAGTGCCACATCGGCATATAGTTAGTGTATACATCAGCTAGATATGCTGCAAGGACCAAGGTGTTGTGATACAAACTTACTGGGACAACATTCATGGATTTAACCTGTTGCTTCATTCTTTTCTTTTTTTTTGTCTGTGTTAAGTAATGGTCATAGGAAAGCACATTCTTGTGGTCTATAATAGGAATACAACTTTTTTTTATTAAAGAGTGAATTAAATTAAGAAGAAGAATTTAGAGAAGTAAACTACCAGAGGTATTAATATTAACAGAAAGAAAATAAAGGAAAATAAAAGAAGAAAATTACATAAGGACAGATTCCCAATTAAAGGAATACTAAATATTTACAGAGCTTCCAAAAAAAAAAATAATAAAAAAAAAAGAGCTCGATACTTGAAGATTTAATCTGTCTCATTAAATAGGAACACTACTAAATATCATCGACATAGATCTAATACTTCAAGTTCAAAGTGATATTCGAAAATCATGTTCTATTCTTTGCCCACTCTATTTAAAACGTATATGTTATTCAGTAAATACTACACTAAGACTGAAAAAGATACAGAAGAGTATTGTATCTTTGATTAAGACTTCAAGTTAGCACACATTACCTTAAAAACCCATTTCCATGTTCCTTAAGTTTCTCAAAAATAATCAAATAACATACATAGTTTAAGACTGCAGGTGAATATCTCCATTGAATCAGTAAATAAAGAAAAAGAATAAAATTGTACATGAACAAAATGTGCATTTTTTCATAAAAAATAAACTGAAATTGATTCCACCTACACATTATTGGTAATGATTTGATAAGAACAAATTAATGAAAATACTAAAAACTACAAAAAAAAAACGACAGCAGGGTGGACAATGAACAGTTGTCCCATCTTTTATATAGCATTTGAAACAATCTCAGAGATCCCTCTCCTGGTTTTCGTAGGAAAAAAAGGCAAAAGAGTAACCAAAAATATATTTGGCTATCCATGAAAATATATAATAGGTGTAGCAAAGAACATTTCAATTACAAAAGAAAGTACACCACTTTTTTTTTATTAAAAGAAATAGGGGGTAACCCTGCAAGTTACATGACAATAATATTGTTTCCTTCCTGTCTCACCAAAGTCGGCAGAAAGTACACCACCACTAGTGCAATTTCAACAACTTTTTCATGTAATAAAATTGATTACTTGACCAAAAAACGTACATAAACAAAAAAGCAATTATTGAACATGATCAGAATTGAGATCGAACAAACCTTTATTTTCTGATATAGCAATAGGAGTGAAGCAGCGAGAATTTACATAAACGATAATGAGCCTTTTTTATGCATCATTTAGATCTTCTAATCAAAAAAAAGTTATGGTTTTCAATGTACAAAAATATTTAGTGAATTTATACCTTAAAATTGTTTGACTTATGCGCCGGTACAACATACAGCTACAACAGGTGCGCGATCGAGGATACCTTCAAAACGAATAACGAAAGTAGATTAGATAAAAAAAAAACCATATATCTGAAGAATGGATTAGATCAAAGAATCCTAAATCCCAAGAAAAAGAACAAAAGAATCATAAAAAGGAGAAGAACGTGTCAATTTCTGGATTTTTCTTCCCCGCATGTGCTTTATATAGAGGTACCGAAGCGACAAAAATTTCATAGAAAACAAAATTGTCTTTTAGAAATAGTATATATCAATCATCTTTAGAAATGGTATATCATATAAAATTTCTATAGATACATATTTCTGGATATGCAGATTTAATGGTTGCAAATTTTTTTGGGCAGAAAAATATTAAATATCTTTTCACTCGTCTAATAAATTCCTTTTTTCTAAAGGATGAACAATAATTTTGGATAGTCATTTAATTGCCGAAACAAATATTTTATATGAAAATATCCTAGACATCTAGGAATAAGAATAAGCAAATACTATACTTATTATTCTATTTTACTCAAAATATGCAACTTGCCGAAATTTCATTTTTCCTGATAAAATTGACGAAACCGCTTTCCTAATTTGTGGGTTTGAGTATCTTTAGCCTAATTTGTATTCCACTCATATTTTTTTTGGTTCTGTTTCGTATTCGATTCTTTTTTTTTTTTCTTTTTTCTTCTCTGCAAATCTTTTACTCCTAGTGATGTTGTATTATTTTTATCTGTACAGGATCAACAAAGCCTTTTGTAAACCCTCGAAAGAAGATTTCTTGATTCATGTGTGACATCCACAAATCAGGTATTTTATTTTAATCGTCAATATAAATTTGTATTTTCTTTTAATACTAACTGAAAGTGTTATTGCAATTATTTTCTTTTATCCGAAGTTTGGAGTTGTATTAGGCAAATTCTATCACAAAAATTGTAAACGGATATTGGACATTGGATTTTTTTTATTATTATTATTCATATGATTGATCCAATTTTATGATGATATTATAATGCAAATTGCATATTTAATTTTATTTAATCTTATCATGACGTAATTTTATTTTATTTTGGTAATGTTGAAGTTGTTTATATTTATTTTGTTATGTTTCTTAAATTAATAAGATTTAGTAATTTTAGGTAATTATTTTCAAAAAATGTGATTCGCTAAATAATATTTCGTGGGCCCAAAAAATTTTCTTGAAATTTTGTTGGCTGAAATTTAGAATGGCGGGGTCAGAATCAACCAGAAGCTCCGATTAACCACGTCGTTCGAAAAAATTCTGTTTTTATATAAAGAATTCCCCGTGGCGTCACCTTCCAAGTCACCTATCGATGCATATCTCTTAGTCTTAACTTAACTTTGTGTGGCCACAACGGCACATGGATTTGGTGCTTGCATCCTAAGCTCACAACACAATCCGACCAAACAATTTGTGGTGTATCTACCAAGTCAATCTCATGGATGGCTTCCTAGTTACCATTTGCTTGCATTTGTGGTTCGAAACAAGATATTCAGTAAGCCCTCTTTGTGGGGGTTATCTACGAAATTGTATAGGAAAGCATTTTTGTTTTGATCTATGAAATTTTTCCTCCGTGATAAAAATAAAATAACCACCAAATTATCATCTAGAATTTTCACAACTCCAAACTTATACTGTTGGGAGTTGAATTGTCCCTTGGCATCTCGATAAGCCAATATGTTCAATTTCTAGATTGATTTCAAACCGACTCGGCCTAATTCCATTTGCTTAGATATATATGGTTAAGCAAAGATCTTTATCGATGGTTAAACAGTTGATTAAATGTTACATGCAAGTAATCTAGCTAGAACATATCACCTTTCATTTGACAGGCGCGAAATAGAAAGTTACATGCAGAACCTAGCAAGTGGCAACATATTAGCTACCGTGCGAGCAGATAATCCGAAAACTGCATGTGATTCATGTGTACCGAGGTGGTACTCTTTGCCCTAGTTGTCGGCTAACTAGGGTTTTATTTCTTAAAGTTTCATACTTAATTCACATGAACATTAACATAGACTTTTCCCTGAAGAAGTATACCGTGCAGCAACCAATTAGCCTAACTTGTAAAAATGGAAACATAATCAGTACTTTCTAGATGAGTACTGTTACGGAGCTAACTAGTTGCACCATTCAAACATGTCTAAACCGTAAACGTGCCATTTTTAAGACATTCAAATTTGTCAACTAATCAGCAGCCCTATCGTCCAAATAATGCTTGGTAATTAGTTGGTTGTTAGTTCCATGGGCATGAAGATGGTTTTGGGAATCTCTAGAATGTTGTTTGAAAGAAAGACATTATCTTATTCGTAGCTTTATCAAGGTGCAGGTTGGCTAAGTAAGGATGATAATGTCATTTGATGTATTAGAGATGACCGACAATGTCACACTGCTATACCTCCCTGGTCTGAGGATCCAAAATCTAGACCTAATTAGTACTAGCGCAGCACATTAGTACCTCCTTTTTGTGAATCTTCTGATGATTACACTGTTTTGATGGGCCGGAAACATTAGCAACCACGAAAAACCAATGCCATGATTGAGAGGGGTTGTTTAGTCATCACTAATCAACACCTCCATACACTGCATTTCACTTACAATTTCTAGTTTATACTTTTTCTAAAATATCTTACCCAACTTTGACGACTGTGAAACAAGAATTTATCATGTATTAGATAATAGATCTGGCTATAAATATGTACTACAACTTCCCAGCATAACTTCAATTAACTCACAAGAAGAAGCAAATCATATCTTGTGTAATTTGCGGGCGCGGAAGATACTTGTATTAGCATTATCCAAGGCAATAAAATACAGACTGAGCGACCTGAAATATACAAGAGTGCTACTGTATATATTGGTCTATCTGTGGAGACAGTAGTGATGCCGAAGAAGAACTGGAGTGGATTAACAGGGACCGGGAGTAACAGAAAGATGGAGATAAGTTGTGGTAGTACTACCACTGCTAACAAAGGCCATTTCGTTGTGTATACGACAGACCAAAAGCGATTTGTTGTTCCGTTGCAATATTTAGATAGTCAACCGTTCCAGGAGCTACTTAAAATGGCAGAAGATGAGTTTGGGTTAGCTTGTATTGGACCTCTTAGACTGCCATGTGAAGCTCAACATATGGAGTATGTTCTTTCTTTACTTGAGAAATCTACAAGATAGTTTTCTCTTTGCTATCAGTTATGGGAAAGACCTCTGGTTTATGCTCAACATGTGGAGTATTTCTTTGTAAAAAGTTAAAAAAAAGAAGAAAAAAAAAACATACTTAGCTAGCTAAACCTTTTTGGTACTGCTTTCCATATCAGGCCAATCAATATTTGATGTCTATTAGTTTGTATTTGAAGTGAAAGTGTAAAACATATATAGTTGTTATGTTTTCTTTTATAAGACGAGCAGGGGTAAGTTCCCAAGTCCTCAGTTGGTTAGCCGTTGAGAATTAATTTTGATATCATAACTAATTCCCGGTCCTCACTTGTGAAATTCTACAAATGAACAAACAAAAGGTTCTGTTTGCCCAAATGGCACGTCAAAACGTGAGTGTGTGGTGGGGTTCTTATGCCTACCAAGTAGGAGTAACACACCGTTACCTTCTCGGTGGAATTTCCACGACATATGGATGTTCTTCTTTGCAAGATACAGTGCGTTGGTGTTCTCACAAATATACTTGGAATTGGAATATGCAGAAACAATTACACAGTGATATAGTAGAATTTTCCACTGGCCTAAATTTTCCGAACAAACTATCTGGTCAATTTCATTGAAAGGCTGCTAGGCGAACAATCACAAATTTTCAAGAAATCCCATCCTTCTTCTATGGTGATGTTGCCAACCCAACTATTCTTTGACCATGCACAAACAATGCTTATAGATTCAGTGATTCTCATTACCCTTTTAAAAGTGGGCGACACAACTCGCACTCTAGGCAAAAAGGGGTTCTTGGTTCTTTTGTCACTAATAAAAGCTCTTCCCATTCTGCATGAAGATTTGTAAATTAGGTACTTACCCATATTATTAGATATGTATATAATCTGCACCACAGCTGTGTATATAGTCCGCATCGTCGGCAATCCATGTATAATCCAGGTCTTCAGGAATATGGTTATTGAACTTGTTATAAATCCGAGTCCTATGCATCTTTGGTTATTGTAACAAGCCCTGTAAACTCGTTCTAGCTGTTAGGTCTTTCATTCTTTGTAACTTGTATAAATACTTAATGTAGAACAATCTGTAAGGTGTGAGAGATTAATAAAATCAATTCTTTAGAATCTTTGATGGTATCATCTTGATCCATCCTAGGACCTATCTCATCTTCCGCTACATCTTTCTCTCTATCCTTTCATCATGGTTGAATCTACTCCTCAAACACCACCAGACAATCCTCAAGATCAGACTTCTCAACATTAAACTTCGTCTGCAACTCCAATCATTCCTGCCTCAGGAAGCTCCAGAATTTCAGATCCATATGTTATCCATCCCAGTGATAACCCTTCCACTGTTTTGTTTTCTCCATTGTTACAGGGTGACAATTATGGATCCTGGGTTCGTGGAATCACCAAGGCCCTCAACGCAAAAGGGAAACTTGGATTCGTAGATGGTACTCTTCCTCCTCCTACTGATGCTCTTGCCTATCAGTGCTGGAAGAGATGCGATGATCTGGTGGGAAGTTGGCTTCTCAACTCATGCCAACCTGATATCCGGGCAAGCTGTCTATATGCTCCTTCTTCTCATGCAATATGGAAGGATCTGCAAGTGAGGTTTTGTATCTCTAATGCACCTATTTTATTTCGATTGAAATCTGCCATAGCTGCTATACGGCAAGAGTCGATGTCTGTTTCCTTATACTACACAAAGATCAAAACATTATGGGATCAATATGACTCCCTTGTTGCTGTTACTGAGGTGTGTATTTGTGGTGCTGGGAAACACCTGCTTGAACGCCTAGAGCGTGACAGAGCCATGGAGTTTCTTCAGGGCTTGCATGATCGTTTCTCTAATCTCAGAAGTCAGATCTTGTTGATGGACCCTTTTCCAACTGCTCTGCGCATATTCAACATGGTGCAGCAAGAAGAGGAACAACAACACATCACTTCCAGCCCTCTTCCCAACATCGAGTCTGCTGCTTTGAACACCAACCGTTACGCTGCATCCTCATCCGGTTCTCGTCCTTCTACCAGCCATAACAAAAGGCCTCGACCTCACTGTGATTATTGTAATCGTCATGGCCATGTTCGAGATAAATGCTATCGTTTACACGGTTTCCCTAACTCTTCTCTGTCACAGCCAGTTGCTGCCAATACCACTGCTACCCATTTGGAATCCCAGCTTACCCATTCACCTACTGCTCCCATATTCTCAGCTGATCAGTATTCTCGACTGTTGGCTCTTATCACTCCTTCGTCTGAGGACACTCAAATGGAATCCAGGGTGAACTTCGTTGGTAAGTTATTTCACACTTCTTCTTTTGAACCCTGGTTTGTTGATAGTGGTGCCACACACCACGTTTGCAACTCCTTGTCTTACTTCACTTCTTACTCTCCTGTCACATCTTTAATTCAAATGCAACTTCCTGATGGTACTCTATCTACTGTCAAGCACATTGGTGAAGTTGTCTTCTCACCAACTTTAACATTGCATAATGTTCATTATATTCCAAATTTCAAATTTAATCTGTTGTCTGTGAGCCAGTTAACTCGCTCCTTGGATTGTGTGGTTATTCTTACACATAATTCTTTTACCTTTCAGGACCGGCTCACGACCAAAGTTATTGGTCAGGGTGAACTTGCCTCTGGTCTTTATCAATTATGGGCTTCTGCATCACACTCTCCAGCCTCTAGAGTTTTTTTCAATCATAAGACGTCCTTCGATACATGGCATTGCCGGCTTGGACATCCTAGTTTAGCTCGTTTTCGTTTTCTTTGTAATTCATATGACTATATTAAGTCAAATTTTTCTAGCTTCTGCCCTAGGGCTAAACAAACTCGTCTGCCTTTTAATAAGAATCGTATTTCTTCTCATCGTTGTTTTGAACTACTTCATTGTGATATATGGGGACCCTTTTCTACTCCTTCTCTGACTGGTGCTAAATATTTTCTCACCATTGTAGATGATTTCTCCAGATGTACTTGGGTATATCTCATGCATACTAAGAGTGAAACATGCAAATTTCTCAAATTTTTTGCTTCTCATGTTATGACTCAGTATTCTACCCAACTTCATACCCTCTCTACAGGTTCTTCCCTACCTATCTTACCAGTCTTACAACGTATCCAATCAGACAATGGTGCTGAATTTTTATCACGTGAATTTCAGGCATGGATACATGCAAATGGTATTCACCATCAGCGTAGTTGTACTTATACTCCCCAACAAAATGGGGTGGTTGAAAGGAAACATCGTCATCTATTGACTGTTGCTCGAGATCTTTGTTTTCAGGCCAATTTGCCCATTACTTACTAGGGTGAATGCATTCTAACAGCAACATATCTCATCAATAACATGCCAACTCCAATACTATCTAAACGTTCTCCTCATGAGGTCTTATTGGGTACGAAACCTAACTATCGTCATTTACGTATTTTTGGTTGCTTATGTTATGCTCGCAATACTAAGATCACACATAAATTTGATTCACGTGCTATGCCAGGAGTATTTCTTGGTTATCCATATAACCATAAAGGTTATATCATTCTTGATCTGTCCACAAAATCCACCTTTGTGTCTCGTGATGTTATTTTCCATGAGCATATTTTTCCTTTTAAGGATGCACAGATTCCTACTGATGACATTTTTCAACCTGTTCTTCAGGATGATTTTGTTTATGACGATTCAACTTATTCTTTGGAATTGCAACCGTCTCATCCCTCTACTGATTCTCCGCTGCAGTCCACTGTTGTCTCCTCGCCCAATACTCATTCTCCGACACCTTCTCTGTCACACATGGAAACTGCAGTCGATCCACCTACAGTTTCTTCACCTACTTTTGTTGAGCCTGAATCTATTTTACGTCGTTCTACACGTGAATCTCGTCGTCCTTCACATCTCAAAGATTATATCTGCTCTGTGAAGCAATGTAAGTCACCTTCTCCATATCCTCTTACACGTTGTATTTCGTTTACTCGATTCACTCCCCAACATCGGGCTTTCATTTTATCTGTTCTCACTAATGATGAACCACGAACTTTTTCCGAAGCCATTAAAATTCCAGATTGGCGCACTGCCATATTTAAGGAACATATGGCTTTGGAGGACAATGACACTTTCACTATTACCGATCTTCCTCCTGGCAAAACTGCCATTGGATGCAAATGGGTTTTTAAAACCAAATATCGACCAGATGGTACGATTGAACGTCGTAAGGCCCGTCTCGTTGCTAAGGGTTATACGCAACAAGAAGGCATCGATTTCCATGACACTTTTGCTCCAGTAGCCAAGCTGGTTACTGTTCGTGTTCTTTTATCAATTGCTGCAATTCATAATTGGTCACTCCATCAACTTGACGTTAACAGTGCTTTTTTACAGGGTGATCTCGAAGAAGATATTTATATGAAGATCCCTCCAGGTTTTCACAAGAAAGGGGATACTCGTGTTTACAAGCTCAATAAATCTTTATATGGTCTTAAACAAGCTTCTCGTCAATGGTTTTTTAAACTTTCTTCAGCTCTTCTTCATGCAGGTTTCACCCAATCTCATGTTGATTACTCTCTTTTTACTTTCCATTCTGGTGCAATCTCCATTTATGTTTTGGTTTATGTCGACGACATTGTTATCACTGGTAATAATGACCCTGTTATTCAGGACCTCAAGCACAAACTTGAATCTCAGTTTTCTATCAAAAACCTTGGTCACTTGCAATATTTCTTGGGCCTTGAGGTATCACGTTCTCCCAAAGGTATTTTACTTTGTCAACGCAAATATATTCTTGACATTGTGACTGACTGTGGTCTTTTGGGAGCTAAGCCTTCTCCTTCTCCAATGGAGCAACATCTTAAACTACTGCCATCCTCTGGTGATCCTCTATCTGATCCCAGTATTTATCGACGTCTCATAGGTCGTCTCTTGTATCTTCAGGTCACACGTCCTGATATCACATTTTCTGTTAATTATTTAGGTCAATTCATGCAACAACCATGCTCTGGTCATTTGGCTGCTGCACATCGTATTGTTCGTTATCTTAAAGGTACCGTTAGTCATGGTATTTTTTTATCTGCCTCAAGATCTTTGTCTCTCTCGGGTTACACCGATTCTGATTGGGCAGGCTGCCCTACAACTCGTCGATCAACGACAGGTTATTTTACGATGTTAGGGGACAGCCCTATTTCTTGGAAGTCAATGAAGCAACCAACATTATCTCTTTCTTCTGCTGAAGCAGAATATCGTGCTCTTGCACGACTTACTTCTGAACTGCAATGGTTGCATTATCTTTTCACTGATCTTCGTATCACTATTCCAAAACCTATTCCCATTTATTGCGATAATCAAGCTGCCATTCATATTTCTGCTAATCCTGTTTTTCACGAACGAACTAAACATATTGAAGTAGATTGCTACTTTATACGTGACAAACTTCTTTCTGGTCTAATCAAACCCACTTATCTACCGTCAGCTTTACAATTACCGATCTTTTCACAAAGCCGCTGGGAGTGGATCATTTTCTTCGCCTTTCTAGCAAGTTGGGTCTTCGTGCAGATGGTCCTCAGCCTCCAACTTGAGGGGGGGTATTAGATGTGTATATAATCTGCACCACAGCTGTGTATATAGTCCGCACCGTCGGCAGTCCATGTATAGTCCAAGTCTTCAGGAATATGGTTATTGAACTTGTTGTAAATCCGAGTCCTATGCATCTTTGGTTATTGTAACAAGCCCTGTAAACTCGTTCTAGCTGTTAGATCTTTCATTCTTTGTAACTTGTATAAATACTTAATGTAGAACAATCTGTAAGGTGTGAGAGATTAATAAAATCAATTCTTTAGAATCTTTGACATACTTCGCACTCCTTTAAATGCCCAAATTTACATTTCCATAACAATCTGTAAAAACGTACTCAAAATTCAAAAGAAAAATCTATACTTCATAGGGGGCATTTGAAACTCGAGACAATGGATGAAATCTACGGAGGTAAAGGAGAAATAAGTTCCCTACCAATAACACCAAGATCATCAGCAATGGCACCTCCAATACCACCAATTTCTGCTCCACCTTCTCAATTTCATTCACCATCGTTGAGTAGATCTCCTTTACTACTGGAGAGCCCAATTCACCAAGAAACATCTTTATCTACTAATATTCATACTCCGAATGTTAAAACACCAAATTCAAGACTTTCATTAACACCACGATTTCTTACACCATTAGGTAGCCCGGTAAGAAAAATCATTAGAATGACCAAGTTAGAAACTCATCATGATGATCCTGATAACTGGCTTCCTTTAACTGAGTCTAGAAACGGTAACGCGTATTATGCCGCTTTTCATACGCTTTGTTCTGGTATTGGTATTCAAGCTTTGGTTCTTCCAGTTGCCTTCACCATCCTTGGCTGGTAATAATAATGTTAATGATTGTGGCTTAATCTAATTAATCACACACTAATTCCCACCGGTTCATACATGCAGGACTTGGGGAATCATATGCTTGACAATCGCATTTTTATGGCAACTTTACACTCTCTGGTTGCTTGTTCAGCTTCATGAATCAGTCGATGGAACTCGTTATAGTCGATACTTAGATCTCTTCACGGCAGCATATGGTACTTACTACAACTAAGAAATATACCCGGTCAAACAAAGTATTCCATTTAGCTGAAATTGCGTGTAAACAGCTTTGACTAATTATTCATTCTGGCTAATGAGATTCATAATTAACAATTAATAATTTTTTTGAATGGTACTTAACTTAATTTATTAATATTGTCTATAGGTGCAAGGGCAAGAAAAATTCTAGCCACGGTCTCAATTGTGTACCTATCAGCAGGAACATGTATCGCCTTAATCATCATAGGTGGTTCAACCATGAAGCTAATCCATCAGACACTATGTGCAGGCACATGTAGCAACCCTAAACCATTAACTCCCGCTGAATGGTATTTGGTATTTACATGCATTGCAGTAGTGTTTTCTCAGCTTCCAAATTTGAATTCTATCGCTGGAGTTTCGTTAATTGGCGCTGTTACAGCCGTTGGGTACTGTACCATTATGGTTGTCGTTTCTATAATCAAAGGCAGGATTCCTGGTGCTACTGACGATACCATTGATGAAAGTTCAGATGTTTTAAAGATTTTCAGTCAGCTCAATGCCCTTGGTATTATCGCATTTGCTTTCAGAGGACATAATCTTGTTCTTGAGATTCAAGTAATCATTTCTTCCTTAACAACATATGTTTGTTCAAACAAAAAAAACGACTGTTACTATAAACACAAAATTGGTTAAAAAGACTAAAATGAATAATTTCTGGGTGAAAAAGACATTTAGGTTTTGATACTGTTTAAATGGACAAAAATGTTAAAATAGCCAGGATGTAAACAGTTTCATCCTACTCACTTTCAAATATTTTTTCTTATTTTTAATTTACATCAGGGTGCATCCAGTTTCATCCTCGTTATTTTTTAAGTTTAAGCCAGGATGAATCCAGTTTCATCCTTGCTATTTTTTTTGTTCATTTCACTCGTAATAATTTTTAGTCGTCCAATAAATCATGTTTTAAAAATATTTGGACAAATGATCCATTTTTCGTACTATAAATGGAAATTGGACTAGTTAAAGATGCGGAAAAATTTCAGTTTGTATCTGATTTAAAATTTTGGATAAAGAAAAAACAAAATTCCAGATACATCATCAGAAAAATACGGCCGACTACTTTGTTATAATATTCATTGAGGAGAAAGGAAAGAGCTCTTTGATGTATCATTATCAGTTAGTTAATCATGTTTAGTTCATGAATTAAATAACGTTGACCCTTTGACTATTTGACCATTTTGGCCAAAGAAAGACGAAGTCAAACATGAGCGCATGAGTTTGGAACTTTCAACTTTGTTGAAAAATCCAAGCTAAAAAATTATCCATATTAAATACCGAAAAGAAAAAAGAAAAAAATCCATGTCATTTTAGTAGGGTGACGACAGTATTAGTGTGGCACCATCGTAACATTCCATCTATAGTAAATTATTAGTAGTGGGATAAGATTATCAGATAATTAATTAACTATTCTCGATGGACATAATTTTGCAGGGAACATTGCCATCAAGTGAAAAATACCCATCCAAAGTGCCTATGTGGAGAGGAGTAAAGCTTGCTTATGCAATAATCGCTATGTGCCTATTTCCTCTGGCAATAGGTGGTTATTGGGCTTATGGTCATATGGTAAGCAAGCATCGAATGAAAAAAATTACAAATGCGCAACTCTGCGAATTAGTTAACTCAGATTAAATCATTATGCAGATACCAGAAAATGGAGGCATGTTATCAGCGTTGTTCGCATTTCACAGCCGGGATACATCCAAGACAGTTCTTGTATTGACAGGTTCAGCAATCGTGGTAAATGCGGTATGCTCATTCCAAATCTATGGAATGCCATCTTTTGATGATATGGAACAGAGATACACAAACAGGTTTCACAAGGCATGCCCATGGTGGGTTCGAGTACTGACTCGCCTGTTTTTCGGATTTATAAATTTCTTCGTGGCGGTTGCAATACCATTCTTGGGTAGTCTTGCTGGTTTAATCAGAGGGTTAGCATTACCGATCACTTTAGTTTATCCATGTTTCATGTGGATTTCCGTCAAAAAACCAAAACCATATAGTGCAATGCGGTACATAAATTGGGGACTTGGAATTCTTGGTATAGTAATGACATGTATATTGGTTGCAGCTGGTTTTTTTACCGTGATAAACACTGGTATCAAAGTCAGCTTTTTCAAACCCAAGTAAGTCAGAATATGAAAAGAAACCTCTGAATATGGAAATTTATTGGGAGCTCAAGATTATATTGTCCCTTCGGGGATATCCAATAAAAAAATTAGACAATTTTATATACTTAGTGGGCTAATTCTTTCTTTGTGTTCTTACTTTTTGTTTGTTAATTGTTGCTCCATTTTCATCAAGCTGATGCAATATGAATAAGGTTGAAATATTCAATCATTCTAATGCGTCCTAATGGAGATGCACAATTGACTCTTTTTAGTTTTCTCTTTTCTTTTTCTTTAAAAAAGACAATTGGTATCAAAGTTAAATAAATGGTAACGGATCTAATGGTCGTATTTAGTAAACACAAGCCACAACTTTTCTGTTTTAATCTCTCTAACACTATGTTTATATCAGTTAGTTAATTAGATGTCGTTATTAGTTGTTGTTATGTTATATGTGTGTAATTTTCATTGGTTTGTATAGACCGAGTCCAGCTGTATTTCATTTCTTCTTGTTGGTCTCATATCAGCGTATATATGTTGTGTCTGTAATCATATTATGCTTCACGAGAATCGTATCATTTGCCTGGACCATTTCTTCTAGGGTACCAGAGTAATCTGATCCAGGAACCCTAATTTTTTTCTTTCTTTATGTAAGAGCATTGCTCGGTCGAACTCAAAAGTGTTGTTATCTCAAGTTTATTGTCAAATTTAGTTGTCGAAATTATATTTTGATTTTTAGTCTACAATTAGTTAAGTCTCCGAATAGGATAGAATATAGTTAATAAACAGAAGATCACAGCAATCATCATTGCGTTCTACCGTTTGAAGGCGAAGATCAACTGAAGATTTTGGAGAATTTAATCAACAAAAGGTAAGTGAAGACTGAACCACGTATATCTCAAGTTATATTCACTTTTCTATCATCTGAGACGATGTCGCATAACTAATTAGACTAGTATGCATAGACAAGAATTTCGAGTCAAGTTTATCTTGATAACTTCTCGAAATATAATGACTAAGCTTAATGAACATTTGTTCATGCTTGATAAATGGTAGGTTGGGAACCTACATTAATATATTGCAAGTGCACAGTGTCTAACTAGTAAAACAATGACAAGTACAGGTCGTTCCCACGAGGAGTGTGAAAATACTACTACTAACTAATACCTAAAACTAAATGATCAAATTCAATATTTCAGAAATTCGGAAGCAAATGAAATAATAATAATAATAATAATAATAATAATAATAATAATAAACAAAATAGGAGTATGTTATTAGGGTTTTCGATTTCCACTAATTCAATCATATAAATCTCTACTAATTTCTATTTATTACTCAAGACAAATGTCGAACTCAATCTCATGTCTTGGAAGATGGTATATTAAATTTTAAAATATAGTTTCTCCGTTGTAATTTTCTTCGCTTCATGGGTAGTGATTCTAAAGCATTACATATCAATCCTAAAGCATACCACGTCAAAGGACCTAACCCAAGCACGAAATATCAATTGAAAAGCATAAATAATCAAGAAAATCACATAAACAATTAAACACCAAGCTATATATGAAGAGAAATTACTAGTCAATGAATCATTGTTAGAAATATCATCGTAGGATTTATAAAATTAAATTGACTTCCATCTAAACCCTAACAAATAACTTAACAAACCATGGAGAAAGAAATCAAAACAGCAAACCCATTTCTTCTCTTATCAACGGCTCTGTAGCCGCACTCCGCCCTCCTTTTCTTCGGTTCCCTCCTTTTCTGTGTTCTTCTATGTTAATTTAGTAGGAATTACCAATAGGTACTATTATAGTGTTCTTAGTTAGTGGCAGGTCCACCCATTAAAGCCCAATAACCGGAGGTCCATAATTAAAAGAAAACATAAAAATGGATCAAATTCTTAAGCCCAGGTCCTACACACGTGTGTAACCTATTACGTGCATTTTAATAATTCCCAAAATGACCTTCACTATAAATATAACAGAAATAAAAGCCACATTTTCTCAATTTTCTTCTCAGATCCGTTTTCTCTCTCTCACTCGCTCTCCTCTTCTCTGCTGCAGCCGCTTATGAAGTTTAGACCTAGGGTTTGTGAAGATGTTTCGTGGTTTTACAAGTATGTTATGTAATCTTTTCTCCAGTTCTTCTTTGTTTTTGATTAATTCTCAACTGAATCATGAAGATCTGATTGATTTCATGATGTTTTCACTTTCTTTTTCCAGTTTTGGTAGTTCGATTTCATGATGTTCTCTAGTTTTTCACGTGCTGCTGATTTTTAGACTATGAATCAACAGTACATATTTGGTGTACTGAAATATACTGCTCTAATTTTGTTGTTTTTTTTTTTTATAGTTTTGGAGATTTTTCTTGTTTGATCCAGAAGTACATATACGGAATACTCAAATTAAAGTGTTTCGATTTTATTTTTTCATAGATTCGCTACTTGTTTTTCACATGCAGCTAAATTTTAGATTATGAATCAGCAGTACATATATGGTGTACTGAAAAATTATGCTTTAATTTGTTATTTTTGTAGTTTTGGATATTCTTCTTCTTCGATCTAGAAGTATATATGGAATACTGGAAGAAAAAAAAGTGTTTCGATTCAGTTTTTTATAGATTCATTACTTGGTTTTCACATGCAGCTGATTTTAGTTCCATTTTGGTTTTTTTGTTATATGCTTTTGAGTTGCTTTTGTGTATTAATCATCGGTACGTATATGATATATTGGTGGATTTTAATGAAACAAGTTCAGATCTAAATAAAAAATCATGTTTTATGTTTATTTCATTAGTAGATCTGATATTTTTATGGTTTTTGGTTTGATTTTCAGTTTTGTTTTGTGTATTAACCATCAATACATATCTGACGTACTGTTTTCTTTTTTTGTTTACTATGAATCTATAGGTTTTCTCTTATTTTTTTGGTTTGATCCAGGAGTACATATATGTTGTACTGGTTGAAACTTCTTCTGATTCTGTTTTATTCAGAGTTTTGCCACTTTTTTTGGTTTGATCCATGAATTCGTATGTGAAATACTGAAGTATGTGCTTTGATTCGGTTATATTCATGGATTCATCACTTCTTGACAAGTAATTGAGTTTTTAGTTTATGAATCCGCGGTACGTATATGTTGTACTGATAAAAACTTCTTTTAATTCTGTTTTATTCATAGTTTTGCCACTTTATTTTGGTTTGATCCATGAGTACGTATGCGAAATACTGAAATAGATGCTAGTTTTGTTGCTGTGTTTTAATATTGTTATATTCTGGTCACATTTACAGGTTCAATATGTCCAACGGATACATACTCTATATGTAAGCAGTGAGGCAGATACATACTTAGATTTGTACGTAGTGTAGCAGATATGTACTCAGATTTGTAAGCAGTGTACCAGATATGTACTGAAATTTGTAAGCAGTGTAGACACACACGTTTGGTAGTAATGGGTATTATGGACATTTCCATGTTTTAATTAATTTTGGACCTCCGGATAAAAAAAAAGATCCGGTTGGACCCTACTATACATAACTATATGGGCCTAGGACCAAACAAGAAATTTTCCGTTAATTTATGCCTTAGGTGTTGCTGCGAAATCAGACCAAGCAAGTCTCTGCCAAGGCCCAGCCCACACCGTACTCCAAATTCAGGCCCTAAAGTCCAGCCACAGCTTCCAATTTCTGTCCGTCCGCTTCCTAACCACTGGCTGCAATCAGCTCACTTCTACTGTCCCTGACTTCTACAGTTCAGCTCCTTCATCTGTCCGTGCAACTTCATACCAAGTCAAAGACCTCTACTCTCAGTTTCAAGACCTGATGCTTCTGATCTCGGAAGTGCAACTCCATCTCCAATTTGTTCGGCTAAGTCTCGACCACAGCATCTTCCTCTGACGACAGCAACAGCTCCTCCTCGACTGCAGTTCAGGGCATCTTGTACCATCATTTCATCTCCGTAACTTCATTAAAAACACTGGTCGCAACATTTCAGCCATCTACAACACCAATAACTGCCTTGCTGTAGTAGTAAACGTTGTGGCAATGTCTCTATTCTCTGCTTCAAACCGTCCCTGCATTATCTCCATTCTCGATTGATAATAACCCATCTTGCATCCGTGTTCAGCCACAGTTTCATCCACATCAAGAGCTGTATCAATCTGCATTCTGTGCCGCTAGCCATCACCACCGATTCAATCTCAATCTGCATCTACAACCATTACCAGTTTCTGCCACGAGAACAAAACTCTTCGGAGCATACAAATATCGACCACCAACTTCAGAACATAAATCTCAGTCAACTACCAATCACCACCTAGATTTGCTGCTGCCTTCTTCCATTCGAGTGCCTGGCAGTTCAAGTACAAACCAACCACAACCATTTACTCCATCGACAGCTCCCTTCCATACACTCAACCGTGAAATCTCAAATGCAGTCCCATACTCCTGCTGTCTCAGTTCGATTCCATCTCCAGCACCTATCGAACCCAAACATATCCATATGGTTCATCTCGTTCCGTGCCAAGCCAATTAACGTCGCCTAACCCTCGACAAACAACAGACGAGTTTCTCCAATCAACCCCGCATCCTTACTGCCAAGCTCGAGACATATAATCCAACTTCCATTCTTCTTCTCGGTCTCAGCAACTCATACAAATCACCACTGCTTCTTTCCCAGGCCATCTTACCAAGCCTGCGAAGCTAAACCAATTCCCGTACACAGCAAGAACCCCAATTCATTGTTTTGTTGCTGAAATGGCGAGACTCCATGCTCCAAAGTTGCTGCTGATCGATCACCAAATCCACCAGTCGACCACAATCCAATTATCCAGCTCGTTGCAAATTCAGGGTCCTTCCGAATTCAGGCAATTACCAAGTCCGGTCACAACATCGTTCTCTATGTTCTGAACCTTTGAGAACCATCTCCACCGTTTACAATCACTTCATCCGACCATCCCTTAGCCCTTAAAGAACCTCCACCAGTTCACCCAAGTACCTTGCAGTATAACCAGAACAGCTAACATGAGCGTCTTGCTGTTCTTGTAGCCTGAGGTTCCGTTAACTCGAGTCTCCATCCGTTTCATTCAAAGCTCAATTCCTGCTATGAATAATCAGTGGGCAGCACCAACAAGAAGAGATGGAGTGTTAGCTACGTCCACTCTTTGATTCTCAAAGTTCTAATTGGGTCGAGGACCTCCAGTAGGGGTGCACATATCCTACCCTTACCTGCCAATCCTACCCTACCCGCCAGTTTTTTAACCGTATCTTATCCTATCCACTATTTGGCGGGTAGGGTGACGGGTAAACATTATTTCATCCGCCAGTTAGCGGGTAGGATGACGGATATAATCCGAAATTATCCTACCCTACCCGTCTTCAAAAATGAACGAAGGAAGACTGATGAGCAATATTAATCAGTTAGAGAATGCATACTTCTCTATGAGGTCCCAAATTGAGCTTTCAGAAACTGATTCTTCCACACGGGCGGATATAGATTTACTAAACAAAGCACAAAATGAGAATGAGGAGCCGCTTCCAAAACAAAAAACTATGGAGTCTGGACCATCGCCTCGGGTCATTTTTTTATGGGCTGTGCAAGTATGCCCGCTATGATAAGCTCGAATTACTGAGAAGTTCAGATCTACTTAATTCTTCAAATGTAATTTTCTCTTTGGTTTTTGATCGGGATGAGGAATACTTCGCGGTTGCTGGTGTATCAAAGAAGATCAAGATCTTTGAGTTCAATGCCCTTTTAAATGATTCAGTCGATATTCACTATCTGGTAGTTGAGATGTCAAGCAAAACTAAGCTGAGTTGTGTTTGTTGGAATAACTACATCAAGAACTATTTGGCTTCAACTGATTACGATGGTGTTGTTCAGGTGGGTCTTTCTTTTGCATTATGATGTTTATTTATGTATGTATGTATCTATCTTTTTGGTGTAACGGAGGTATTCCAAGGGTCTTAGCCCTGATAAGACTATCTGCACAGGTACAGGTTGCTATAAACCTGCACATCCGTAAGAAGTCCTCGGAGAATTTAATAATACTCAACTTGTTTGTGCCCCTGATTTGATTCGTCGCCCACACAGTTATTGATGCATGTTGGTCTGACTAATTACTGTTCTAGTTACTTCATATGTTATCCTTGCTTATATGCCTATATGAGCACAAGATTATTGTCGAGCAAATATTTCTAAATATCTGTATTTTCTGGAACAGTATGAACTACTGTGTACTAATTTTAAGGTGACTTTTCACTCAACAGTAGTTTCCTTTATACTCATTTGGTTCACAATGGATGAAGTGAGTTTAGGTAAAAAGTCACCAAAACATTCATATTTGATATTCATGGAGTATATAATATAAACGGTATCCTTGTTAGTCATGCATGTTTTAATTTGATGTTTATAAACAGTATCCTTGTTGTTCTTGCATGTTTTTGTATGATGTGTATAAAGAGTTGCCTTGTTACTCTTGCATGGTTTTATTTGATGTGCGTGACGGATACAACTATGGAACGTAAATACTGGTCAAAAAAAACGGTTATACCCGCTACCCTACCCTACCCGACCCGCCAGAGAATGGGTTGGGTAGGATCTTACCCGTTTAATGGCGGGTAGGGTGGCGGGTAAAAATTTTCTTAACCGCCAGTAAACGGGTAGGATGGCGGATATAGGCCATATCCTACCCACCCTACCCGTTGTGCAGCCCTAACCTCCAGGTGCTTGAAGCAAATGCATTCTTTAGCCCACTAAACGAGATGTCCATGAAATAGCTTCAGTGCCGCTGATATATAGAAATACCAGGCCGGCCATAAAAATGTCTTTCGACGTTTTTGTCGCAAACTTCGTTCTAGCTCCTGTTTTAACCATTTATTTACTGGTTGATTGAATTCGCTTGTACTTTCTATACAAAAGCACTACAATAGTGTTGTTAGCGAATATATCGAGTCCTAGCTAATATAAATATGGGTACAAAATGTAGCACAAACGTGCTTATCAATAATTTTCTGTTAAGGACAATTTATTGTTCAGAATCAAAATCATGATTCAAGTTTTATCATTCGAAAATAGCCTGGAACAATGATATGTGTCATTGATGTTATTCGGGAATGTTTCGAATCGATTTAGGGAAAATATAGAACTACTATATATTCAGATACAAGACAGTGGTATCAGTCATACAAACTGGGAAAACTGTTGTATGTCTAAACCCGTATTACATGTACTCGTACACGTAGTGGAGTAGTTATATATATATATATATCTACTTACAGATTTTTGATATGCATATTCTTATGCACATCATATGAAAAATTTTTTAACTCGTAAACCAGATCGGTATGCATACTCGTATGCAAACCATTGTTGAACTGTGGTTACGGAACCGGGGTGTGTATCCAAATCGGTACGCGAACTAAAACAGTTATGTGTTCCTGAACTCGGTAGCATTTCCAAACCGATACGCAAACCGATTTAGTTATGTGAACTCCAGAATTTTGGTTTGGTTAAAAGTTTACAAACCGGTATGCGTACTGTTACTGAATCGACTCACGAACGATAATGGTATTTGTACCTTGTACACCTACTAACCTTGTCAATTATATTTTCAAGTGTGTTTAAATCATTTCTACGAGATAATTAGCATTCGATTAATTCTCTAAAAACATTAGACTTATTTGATCACATGTTTGTGACTCAGAGTCAATGTCTTATGTGTTCATGAAAATGAAGATTAAGCTTTTAAGTTCAAACCGTCTAGTTTCAGCTAACCATGTTGAATATAATATTTGTACATGGTTCGGTTACGGTTTCACCTAACCAGATTGTATATTTTGTTTATGTAAATCAGATTCAAAGATTCGTCTAATGGTGGATATTGTTTGCTTGGTTCCAAAGCTATCTTAGCTTAAACCTAAAGCAACCTATGCTTTGAATATCTATAAAACGTTAACTTCAAGCAACTAGGATCTTTGAATCCCGACACTACTTTTTGGTGCATCCTAGTTGTATCTAGAGTCGTCCTCTTCCTAACCCTTTTAGGGTTTAACGACTACAAAGTTTTCATAGGGATTCGTTAAGCCAGGTCTAGTTATCTTTCCATGATAACTTGAGTATCCTGATCTTGATTGTTTGTAGATCTTGATCCATCGATCAAGATAGATATACATAATCAAAGTTCTCTTCGTCTCAAACTTTGGTGATTCCACAGGTTTTATACTTGTGAGGCAAATAATAATCTAGGTTGTACTTCGGGTTGCATAAATACGGATTTTGAGGTTAGCTATACTTTGTCTATTGCTATCGATTTCCACACCTTTGATCAAGTTATTTGATTGTAAAAGGAAATCAATATATATGCTTAATATGCGAGAGGCGGATTTGGTTTAAAGTCTTCAATTGAGTTGAAGTAAATCTTAGTTGGTGTGACGTCAATCAATTGCGCAGAGTCCTGTTGGGATTAAGAGGCGTAAGGTGCGCGACGGTACCTTAATCGATGGGATATATTTTAGGGTTTAACTACATTCCAGTATGAAGTCAATTGGTAGTAGGCTAGTGTCTGTAGCGGCTTAATACAGTTTGGTGTTCAATCTGGACTAGGTCCCGGGGTTTTCTGAATTTGCGGTTTCCTCGTTAACAAAACTTCTAGTGACTGTGTTATTTCTTTTTGCGCATTATATTGTTTATCTTTATAATTGAAATATCATAGGTTGTACGTTGATAAATTTTAGTAGATACATCCGACCTAGTTTGTTGGATACGACTAGATTGATTATTGGA
The DNA here is from genome assembly GCF_003573695.1 of Papaver somniferum. Taxonomy (NCBI): domain Eukaryota; kingdom Viridiplantae; phylum Streptophyta; class Magnoliopsida; order Ranunculales; family Papaveraceae; genus Papaver; species Papaver somniferum. The sequence continues at coordinate 121,251,091 of NC_039363.1, read as the reverse complement.
CAATTAGTCTTTGGTACCGTCCAAGTAATCTTTTCGTGATTAGGTTCACGGACTTGTTTCTGTAAACGCTCTAATCGCAAGAGAGTGAGGTATAACTCTAGATAGTATTCCTTGATTGAGTTTAACTCTCGGAATTGTATTGAGTTTTTCCATACAGATTTCTTAAGAAAAAAGTGGTGGTGTATTTTGGTTCCCCCGTGTTATCACTCTATTAATGGTTCAAGATATTCTTCCTCAATCAACATCAACGATGAAAAATCTTACTATTAATTAAATTTCTAAGACTGCTCTTACCTGCGAAATTTTTCGAATTTTATTTTAGTGAAATTAACAGAAGATGATTTTCTTACCTGGGAGTCTTTGATGCTACATGTAATTTTTAAGTACAAACTAATGAAATTTTAGATGGATCATATCCTCGTCCTGTTTAGCATACTAATGTCCAAAATCAAGCAAATGACACTGAAAATCCTCTCTATACTGTTGAAAATACGGGGGGTCTAAAAACCACACCCAACAATTCGTTTGGCAATCAGAGAGGACTTACTCCAATACACTTTCTAGAGAATCAACTATACAGTCAAACTCAATCTAGAATAAAGTATATCAAAGAGTATTAATATCTCTAACTCTTAATTCAATCCGCAATCAGCAAATAGAAATCTGTGAGCCCGATTGAATATAAGAGGAGTAACTTGAACGGTACCAAAGACCAATATTCAAGTGTCAATCAATGTAAATCAACAACCCAAGGTTGGATATTCTAATTGATTGATCTTAACGCACAACCTGTGATATATCAATTATATAACAAAATATAATGCGGAAAAGAAATAACATAGACACCAGAATTTTGTGAACGAGGAAACCGCAAATGCAGAAAAACCCCGGGACCTAGTCCAGATTGAACACCACAATGTATTAAGCCGCTACAGACTCTATCCTACTACCAATTAACTTCGGACTGGACTGTAGTTGAACCCTAATCAATCTCACACTGATTCAAGGTACAGTTGCGCTTCTTACTTCTCTGATCCCAGCAGGATACTACGCACTTGATTCCCTTAGCTGATCTCACCCACAACTAAAAGTTGCTACGACCCAAAGTCGACGACTTGATAGACAGATCTGTCTCACACATAAAAGTCTATAGGATTGAATAAATTTGTCCCCCACAGAAATACCCAAGAGTTTTTGTTCCGTCTTTTGATAAATCAAGGTGAACAGGAACCAATTGATAAACCGGACTTATATTCCTGAAGAACAACCTAGTATTATCAATCACCTCACAATAATCTTAATCGACTAGCGAAACAAGATATTGTGGAATCACAAACGATGGGACGAAGGTGTTTGTGATTACTTTTCTATCTTGCCTATCGGAGATATAAATCTCAAGCCAATCTTACGATTGCACTCAATCACGATAGAAACAGCAAGATCAGATCACTCAACTACAAAGATAACAGTTGGGTCTGGCTTCACAATTCCAATGAAGTCTTCAAGTCGTTAACCTACAGGGTCTCGAGAAGAAACCTAAGGTTAAAGCAGAATTGACTCTAGTTATACAACTAGTAACACACAGGAGGCGTGGGTATTAGGTTTCCCAGTTGCTAGAGTTTTCCTTTATATAGTTTTCAAATCATGCTTTGTAATCCAAGTTATCTTGGTAACAAAGCATTTAATATTCACCGTTAGATGAAAAACCTGATTCAACCAAGCTAATATCTTTCAACCGTTAGATCGAACTTAGCTTGTTACACACAAATGAAATGTACCCTCATTTAGGTTTATGTATCCGTACCTAAACGTGTACACCATGTTGGTTCACAAATAGTTAACCAAGGTTAGCCATATGATTACTCTCATATCAACCTTATTCATCTTAACCATAACTAGATCAAATGACTCAAATGAAACTAGTTAAAGAGTTGTTCAATTGCTATATTCTCATAAAATTATACAAGAACACAATTGAAGCAAAATCGGTTTGATTTATTTGAATCAATACATGAACATTATATCCACGGTTTGTAAAGATTGCATTCCTTATTGATAAATGTTTAGGTTCATGTACAACCGATTTTAGAAAGTAACCCACTTAAGTATGCGTATAGGTATGCGTACTTAAGTAACAGGATTTGAGTTTGTTTTAGTTTTCAAACTCAGCAGAAATTCACGGACGTGAACTTTCCGCCAGTATGCGTATGGGTACGCGTACTTTAGGTAATCAGATGAGTTTGATTTTTTGTTTTCAAACTCAGTAGAAATTCACGGACGTGAACTTCCGCCAGTATGCGTACGGGTACACATACTTACCCAGTCTCCTAGAACCATTTTGTATATACACAAGTATGCATACTTTAGGTTCCCGGTTTTGCACTTATACACTAATGTGCGAACACACTATGCTTATATCCAGAGATGGTTACAAGATTCTAAACTCTTTATTTCAATCATTGAAACATTCTTAGAGGATGACAATAGCCGTTTTCACACACTATTAGCATCAAAGCAATTTTCAAGATATTGAAATAATCATTATCGAAAAATTCCAAGCCTACATCAAATGATTGTATCACACAAACCATGTAAGATGTTACTCGGAAATTTTCTCATGATATAAGATGAACTTGGTCGAAGCGAAAGCTTACCAACACATATTTCGAGAAATATGTGAGCGAGATATACGCAGCTCGAAATCTCAAATGTTTATAGAGAAAACTATATCGTAATACGACTTATGTCTCAATATAGGAGATAGTAGAAATAGAATTTCCAAGTGATAGATGAGTTCAAGTCTCCACATACCTTTTGTTGAAGAAGTTCTACAATCTCCCCTTAGTAGTTATTCGTCTACAAATGATGAACGCCGTGAAAACTAAGCTCAGCTACACAATCTATGTCCTAGTCCGAGACATCTATAAATAGGCTAGAAATCAAGACTTATAGTTTTGACCACTAACATTGACAAACATGCTTGAGATAGCAACGCATGCGAGTTCAATTTTAGTGACAAAACTATCAATACATATGGATTACAAAATAAATAAAAATTATAGCTTCTCATCCAAATGCTTGATCTCCTTGGCATCTTCAACACGAGTCGAAATATTTGTCACTTCAAGTACTCCATGATCCTAAAGGTTGTAAGTTCAACATCGTAGTTGTTGAAGATCCGTAGCGATAACGAGAAAACAAAGTTCTCTCAATCATTGTTATACAGTGTCATAGTATTATTACATAACATCAAAGTTCAATTGTATCACAACTTTGACAACAATACTATGGTGATATGCATCACTCCCCCTTAGTCAATACTTCATCTCTACATGAAAACCACTCCCCCTTACATAATGATCCGTAAACCATATGTATTTGTAGTATAACACTACACATTAATTCTCCCCATTTCTGTCAATATAAATTGGCAAAGGTACGAAAACTAGTGGGATCCATTAAATTTTCACAGAGATACTTCATGGCCAAAAGAGAATACCATATCAACTTATTTAGATGCCATCATAAAGCCGAAGTCATCAAGGAGTTTATAAATATACAAGATAACCCCTATGATATTCCACGGCCGCACTCCCCACAAAAATTTGGCAATTAAGCACAAGTTCAAAAAGAACTCTCCCCCATAAAATGTCATTCCCGAAAGAACAACAAAGGCGACCTTGCTTTTACAAGAAAAAAATGATTCCTTTTGGATAAAATCAAATCACATGAAAACATGAATTTGTATCCAACATATTCAATTGAATTTACCACAAGAGAACCCATGATTAATTCAATCGAAATATATAACTAAATTAACCACAAGAGAGTGATCAATTCAATTGGCCATGCTCGTCATAAGAGAACTTACGGAGAAACAACGAAGTTAACCACAAGAGAACGATCAATTCAGTTGGTTATGCTCAAACATAAGAAACCTTAGCGAGAAACACAGTATATACAGAAAAATGTGGATCGGAGATCGACCAATACTGCGAAATGAACAAGGATTCATTCTATTTTCCATCACTCTCTGCACAATGACATACAATAGACTTAATCCTTGTTAAAACAAAAGTTTTATCCTTTCTTTTTATAAATATGATGACATAAAAGGCTTTAACTTTTGTATTGTCAAAAGTTCATTCTATCTTCTATCAATATTTTCATATCGACATAATAGAGATAACTTTTGAACAAGTACGGGAAAGTCACAGGTTCACGGAAGTAAACAACGTATCTCATAACAATTTGCAATATACAAAATCATAAAGATTAAAATTGCAAAAATCATCTTCCAAATAACTTAGAATTTAAATAAATAAATCTAAAAACATTAAAGATGAAAATCGTTGGACATAGCTATATGTACTTGGTAGGATTAGAAGATGCCTACAATATTAAACTGCAAGTGCACAGTGTCTACTATGTAAAACAGGGCAAATACAGGTCGAACCCACAGAGACTAGGTTGGTGTGTAATTGTCTTCAAGTCTTGCTATACTGATTTAGATCAAACAGGGAGCTGTCGATACGACGAGATAATTGATTTTTTTTGAGATTTAAACTAAAGAACAGAAATGTAAATGAAATAAGAGATTAGACACTTGATAAGAAGGCACTAGGGAAATCGACTTCACCACTTAACCTACACCATATTATTCGGACAACGGGGAAGATTCGAGTATGCCGCATATCCAAGGCTATCTTCAAATGGATGATTAAACATCAACTAAGGTATTAATCCCTAGCATTAGCTGTCTTATTACATCACAACTAATCACAGATTAACAACAATCAATCAGGCACAAGTTGAAGTACAACATAGAATTATTCTGACTACCTAGGTTGCATAACAAACAAGGTGAAAGTAATATGTTGTAACACAAGATTAAATCTATTCTTACTCATTCAAGCACAACAAGAACAATAACATCAGTACAAATATCTTAGAGATAAATTAAGGGCTTCATCTAAACCCTAGCTTATAAACTTAGAACATAGCAAAAACAAGAGACATATGAAATTCAAAGATGGATAAACTCATTCATGCAAATTTCTTTCTTCAACTGATTTCTACAAGAACAGTTTTGGAGAAGATAAGTTACAACCGGTTTCTACCTATGACCCTTCTCCCCTTCTCCTTCAATACACAAAGACAACCCCTATTTATATATCAGCTTCACCCTAAATTGGGTTTTTAATATCTCCATCAGTACAACTGAAATTAGGGATTGAAATAGGGATTTGAGATGACATCACTCACCAAAAGATACAACTGAGATGTACTCCACAACCTTCAACCACTCCATTAACGTTACATACATGATGCAATTGAGGGAGTCTTCAAACAAACTTCGTACAACAATCTTCTCTTCAATCGCAATTTCAGATTTCTCTTTCTTGTAACTCAATATATGGTACCTTGAATTGGGTGATTTGGCATCAGAGATAGGGAAGCTAGGTGGTATGGGTTTTGCAATGGAAGTACGTTGAGGGGAAGATTGCTACTGAACAAGAAGTATGGGCGTGATAGAGAGATGGTGGTGGTATGGGTTTGACAGTAACAAGGGAGGTGGTGTCGATGGTTTGAGAAGATGGGTTCTTTTCTTATTTTGGGAATGAGAGGGGAATACTTGGGTGTTAGACCAGTATACCTTGCTTAGATGTTCAGGGGTGAATCTGTTGACCATCTTGTCTTGAAACATGGATTGAGCACTTCTGACCATTGATCAAATTTGATATTATTTGTAATTCTTGACCCCAAATATTTGTTCCATTGACTTGGTAAGCTCAGTTCTGCACATGCTCAGCTAACAGCTCCCTTGTGTAGCGGTGCGACATTGCCAATTTCTCTTACGCTCCCTTTACAGTCTCGTTCATCTCTTGTTCACCATTTACTTAACCACCTAAAACACAACACAAAAAGAGATTATTTCGACAAAATTACCCATTAAAGAAGATGTGCTCATGATACAAGATTTGTCGCAAAATAGAACATGAAGGGATTAAAGATGTGGTAAAAGACGGCAAAAAGATCTAGAAATATGCATTATTAGGCATCGATCACACCCCCAAACCTGAATTTTGCTCGACCTAGAGTAAACCAAAAACTAAGAAAAACCTATTTGTACCACTGTCTAGATAAAAAGAGAGCTCACCTTGTATGATGTGTAACACCTGCATTTTAGATTAAGCTCACAGCAAAATGGATATGTCAATCTAGCTTTCAAAGGTACAAGCGACACACACACAAAAAAATATTTTGAAATCCAAGAGTTTGAATAGTTAACATGTGATAAGAGTGTAAGTTGTAATTCTATCGTGAACATGCATAGCAACTGATTTATCAACCTAAGTCATGACTGCCAATACTAAGAAATAATTGAACCGATTCAAAGGCAAGATAGCTACACACTCCTTTGTTTATTACAAGACTATTTACAACATATGACAAGACATGACTCTTATTTACATCGACTACTCTCTCATTCTGAGGCAAGAGAGAGACATTTACTTTTCTATTGAAACATGAAAAGATAATCATGAAATGAACAATGAATTTTCTTTTCTTTTTATTTTTTTTGTTTTTGCATTTTTCTGATATTCTTTTCTTTCTTTCTTTTTTTTTTTCCTTTTTTTTTTTTCTTTTTTTTCTTTAGATGGAAGAGTTACAAAGACAAGATAATACAACATACTTTACAACGACTTTTCATAGAACAAAAGGATACATTACATCAACATTATAACAAGAGGTAGCATCGGTGTTCTAGATGATTGGCAATCTACCGGATTATGCGAATCAGACGGTATACATGCTTGATTGACCGTGCAAGTTCTGATCACATGTTCAAAAAGTTTCAAAAAAAATGTAAATCGAACTCACAAGTTGTAGTGCTAGAATCAGAAAGATATCAAACTTGTACCTCATCATCTAGATCGAGAACCCTAACATATATGTGCAGGCATCACATATCAAGGCAGATGAGCTCAATAACTTATTCAGTTTTTTTTTAATAGATATTTACAAGTTCTAACATGTTCACTACAAAGTTCATGATTTCTAACATATCTGATTACTACCAAAGTTCATGTGGTCTACCTACACCTCCCAACCTAAACTAAACAGTGTCATCAATGTTCAAAAGGAGCCAAAAAGTTGCAATCATGCTAGGAAGATCATGCATAGAGTAGAGACAAGGATAGAGTTTACCATATATGAGGTGTGTTGCCCAAAAAGATCTGGATGAGTGCTTGGAAAGCAAACATCAAGGTAGAATGATAAGGATAGACATCCAGTTAGTATGCGACAGAACTGTACACTGCAGAGAACAAGATACTACAACTGAAACTTGATAGAGAGAAAGAAAATGGAACCCTTCACCTGATTTATGTACAAGGGTGAACTAGTTCAGTCCACATAAATGGGATCTTCCAAATCAGTTATTTCGATTTCAGGTGGGATTGGTTCAAGGAACGGCTTTAGTCTCTGCCCATTGACTTTGAAAACGTTCTTATTTGCTACATCTTCGAGTTCTACAGCTCCATGAGGGAATACTGTGCGCACCAAGAACGGTCTTGTCCATCTCGAACGTAATTTCCCTGAAAAAAGATGCAAACGGGAATTGTGCAGCAAGACTTTTTGGCCAGGTCTGAATGACTTGCGCAAAATGCACTTGTCATGGAACACTTTCATTTTTTCCTTGTACAGCTTAGCACTGTCATAAGCATCATTTCTCAGCTCTTCCAACTCATTGAGTTGAAGTTTCCGTTGAGTACCTGCTTTATCAAGAGAAAAGTTAAGTTTCTTGATAGCCCAATAAGCTCGATGTTCTAACTCCACAGGTAAATGACAAGGTTTTCCATACACAAGACGGTAAGGGGACATGCCAATAGGGGTTTTATAAACTGTTCTGTAGGCCTATAAAGCATCATTCAAACGTAATGACCAATCTTTTCTAGACGGGTTAACCGTCTTTTCAAGAATATGCTTAATCTACCTATTAGAAACCTCTACTTGGCCGCTGGTTTGTGGATGGTATGGGGTTGCAACCGTATGAGTTATGCCATACTTGCGTACCAAAGACTCAAAAGATTTATTGCATAAATGTGAACCACCGTCACTGATTATAGCTCTAGGTGTGCCAAAACGAGAAAAGATGTATTCTTTTAGGAACGAAAGTACCACCTTGTGGTCATTTGTTTTGGTTGCAATCGCTTCTACCCACTTAGAAACATAATCAACAGCGACAAGGATGTACAATTTACCTTCATAATTAGGAAATGGTCCCATGAAGTCAATTCCCCACACATCAAACAGTTCAACAATCACGATAGGGTGTAATGGCATCATGTTTCTCTTTGTAATACATCCTAGTTTCTGACAGCGTTCACAAGCAACACAATAATCATGACAGTCTTTAAACAAAAATGGCCAATAAAACCCACACTGCAAGACTTTTGCAGCAGTTTTCTTGGCACTGAAATGGCCTCCACATGCTTGGTCATGACAAAAAGATATCACATCTTTCTGTTCAATGTTGGGGATACATCTCCTAATGATTTGGTCGGGGCAGTACTTAAACAGGTATTGGTCATCCCAAAAGAAGTGATTAATTTCAGCCAAGAACTTAGAACGGTTTTGTCTAGACCAATGCAATGGCATTCTACCTGTAGCAAGGTAGTTAACAATGTCGGCAAACCAAGGAAACTCAGATACAAGCATCAATTGTTCATCAGGAAATGACTCTCTAATCAGCACAGACTCATCAAAAGACTCAACATTTAACCTAGACAAGTGATCAGCAACCATATTTTCAGAACCTTTCTTATCTCGAATTTCGAGATCGAATTCCTGCAATAAGAGAATCCATCGGATAAGACGGGCTTAAGCATCCTTCTTAGAAAGAAGGAATTTCAAAGCAGCATGATCAATGTAAATGATAACTTTAGACCCTATCAAGTATGACCTGAACTTGTCCAATGCAAAAACAACAGCAAGCAACTCTTTCTCAGTAGTTGTATAGTTAAGTTGAGCATCATTAAGGGTTTTGCTAGCATAGTATATGACATGTGGAAGTCTATCGACACGCTGTCCTAAAACAGCACCAACAGCAAAATCAGAAGCATCACACATAAGTTCAAATGGAAATTTCCAGTCAGGTGGTCTGACTATAGGGGCTGAAGTTAGAGGAGTTTTGAGTTCCTCCCAAGCACGCACGCAAGCATCATCAAATACAAAAGCAAAATCTTTACCAAGTAGATTACACAGAGGCCTTGAGATCTTACTGAAATCTTTAATGAATCTACGGTAGAAACCAGCATGTCCTAAAAATGATCTAACCTCCCTCACAGAGCGAGGCTGTGGTAAGTGTTGAATGAGGTCAACTTTAGCTTTATCTACTTTTATGCCTTTTTCAGAGATGATATGTCCTAGAACTATGCCTGAATTCACCATGAAAAGACATTTTTGCCAATTCAAAACCAAATTTTTTTCTTTACATCTAATCAGCACAAGAGTGAGATGGTTCAAACATTCATCAAAAGAAGATCCAAACACAGAGAAATCATCCATAAAGATCTCAAGGAAATTATCTATCATGTCAGAAAAAATGTTCATCATACAATGTTGAAATGTGGCTGGTGCATTACACAACCCAAAGGGCATACGAAGATAAGAAAATGTTCCAAATGGACATGTGAATGTAGTCTTTTCCTGATCTTCAGGTGCAATATGAATCTGGTTGTAACCAGAAAAACCATCTAAGAAACAATAGTAACTGTTCCTAGACAACCGTTCTAGCATTTGGTCTATGAATGGAAGAGGGAAGTGGTCTTTCCTTGTTACTGTGTTCAACATCCTATAATCGATTCAAACTCGCCACCCTGTGGTTACGCGAGTAGGGACTTTCTCATTCTTTTCATTCTGAACAACAGTAATGCCCGACTTTTTGGGCACAACTTGAATGGGGCTAACCCATTTGCTATCTGAAATCGGGTATATTTTACCCGCATCAAGTAGTTTCAAGATCTTACCCTTAACAACATCTCTCATGTTAGGATTAAGTCTCCTTTTCATTTCCCTAGATGGTTTAGCATTTTCTTCAAGATTTATATGATGCATGCAAACAGTGGGACTTATGCCTTTAAGGTCTGAGATGGTCCATCCAATGGCTTCTTTATGCTCCTTAAGTACTTCTAAAAGCTTACTTTCATGTGTTTATATCTAACGCAGATGAAATGATTATAGGCAAAGTATTGGAAGATCCCAAAAATGCATATTTAAGAGTATCAGGCAATGGTTTCAGTTCAAGCTTTGGTGGCTCAACAAGAGATGGAACAGACTTGGAATCAGAAGGTGGGAGTGGTTCCACTTTAGTCTGCCATTTAGTGATGTCCGTATGAGGCACAGATTCGAGCAAAGAGTGGACTTCACAAATGTACTCAGCATCATACAGATCCAAATTAAAATTTTCCATACATGCTTGCAAAGGATCAACTGATAAAGTGTTAGACAGTGAATCTTGAACCAAGCTTTCAATCATATTAATTTCATACACATCATTATTATCAAGATTCATAGGATGTTGACTAACATTAAAAACATTCAATTTCACAGTCATGTTACCAAACGACAGTTTCAACACTCCATTACGACAGTTTATAATTGCATTGGACGTCGCCAAGAAGGGACGTCCTAAAATGACAGGAGTGTGACAGTCAGGGTTGTTCATAGGTTGAGTATCTAAAACAATAAAGTCCACGGGAAAATAAAACTTATCAACCTTGATTAAAACGTCCTCAACCACACCACGAGGCACTTTGACGGATCTGTCTGCCAATTGCAGAGTTATAGGTGTTGGTTTTAACTCTCTAAGACCTAACTGCACATATACCGAATATGGCAGTAAGTTAACACTTGCTCCTAAGTCTAGTAAAGCCTTATCGACCGTATGGTCGCCTATAGTGCAAGTGATTGTTGGACAACCTGGGTCTCTAAACTTAGGTGCAGTCTTATTTTGAATGATGGAACTCACCTGCTTATCTAGAAAAGCACGTTTGTGCACATTAAGCTTGCGCTTTTGTGTACACAAATCCTTAAGAAATTTAGCATATGCAGGGATTTGCTTAATTGCCTCGAGAAACGGGATGTTGATGTTAACTCGTTTGAACATCTCTAACATCTCATTGTAATGAGTGCTTTTATTTTGCTGCACCAACCTTTGAGTAAATTGAGCAACATGAACATTAGTTGGTAAAGAAACATTAACATCAGTAAAAAATTTAGATTTACAAACATGCTCAAATTCATTTTCTACAATGGATGTTATCTATGGTGTTGCCTGCAATGATGGGTCTGACTCAGACTCACTGGTATGTGGTATGCCTACGTTGTTATCAACAACTTTACCACTACGAAGAGTGGTGACAGCATGTGCAGTCTCATTACAAGTAGATGTACTTGCCTTAAATGTGCCTTTCGGGTTTTGTTGAGGTTGACTTGGGAACTTACCCTTTTCCCTTTCATTAAGCGCATCACAGATCTGACCCATCTTAAGTTCTAGACTAGTAAAACGTTGGTCAGTGGTATTCTGATTTTGCAAAAGATTTTGGGTTAACAGACCGACACTTTCTTCAATGCTAGACAATTTTTTTTCAGAAGGGTGTTGTGTGTACGACTGCATCTGGGGGTTTCTAGGGTATGAATATCCTTGTATATTTCCTGGTGTACCCCCTTGTACAGGTCCCTTGGACCATGAAAAGTTAGGGTAGTTTCTCCACCCTGGGTTGTAAGTCTGAGAATAGGTATTATTCTCTTGCTTATGATACAACGCATTGTCCTGTTCAAGTTTAGATTCCTGAAATGCAAGTATTTCTGGAAAACTGTCCACTAGATGGTCAGGACTATTACATGCAGCACAAATAGACATTTCGACATGGTCACAGAGATTAGTGGCAGGAGGTTTCACATTCTTCTACAGCTCTAGCGCTTCTACTCTCCTTGCCAACGATGCAATTTTCGTATTTCCCTCAAAGTCAGACTCAATCCTATGAACATCAGCTACAGGGGAAGTCTTCCTAGGTTCACGAATGGACTCCCACTGCTGAGTTTTTTCAGCAACTTCAATTAGGAAAGTCCAAGACTCATAAGCACTTTTGTCAATAAATAAACCATTGCACATTGACTCAACTGTTGTTCGGGTGGCAACATCTAGACCTTCATACAAAATTTTCACAAGTCTCCATTTTTCGAAACCATGGTGAGGACATTGAAGCAGTAATTCATTAAACCTTTCCAAATACTTGGCTAAAGTTTCACCCTCTAATTACACAAAGCTATTCAGACTTTAAAAAATGGTAGCAGTCTTGTAATTTGGGAAGAACTTTCTGAAAAATTCTTTCGTAAGATCATCCCATGTCCTAATTGACTGTGGCTGCAGGGCATATAACCAAGACTTGGCCTTTTCTTTCAAAGAGAAAGGAAACAGTCTCAATTTCAGGGACTCTTCCGGCATTTGAGTGAAACGCAGAGTTCCACAAATCTCTTCAAACTCTCTCACGTGGTGGTAGGGGTTTTCAGCATCAACCCCTCAAAACACAGGGAGCATATGTATTCTGCTCTCCTTTAACTCAAACTGACCAGCGGTTTCTGGTAAAACAATGCAAGAGGGATGGCTTTCCCTTGTCGGGTACATGTAATCCTTGAGACTGCGGGGTATTTCTTCACCCATGGTCTCAGGTTGGTCAGGGCTGTCTACTACATAAATGGGGATTTAAACTACGTCATCTCGCTGAATTCTAACTAGACGGTTAGTTTGGTCACGAAAAGAAACAATCATATCCCAGCAGACACACCATTCAACATGTTATAACACCTAGAAATATCAACAAGTACAAAAGTCAGGTTAAAGATGAAGCTTACGATAAACAGATTCGCGGACTCGGGCACACAGACACAGAAATTTTGCAGAGATGATATGCACAGTGAAGTAACAATTCAGCAGCAAATAAGTTACTCAAATGTCACAGGATCATGCAAAGTTGTTATATGTTGCAGGGGTTTTGCCAGGGCTATGTAAATCAACTAGTTTTATCAGTCAAACATGATATATCACTCACACAATCTTCAGGTAAAAACAAGGGTGGAAATACAATACCGCATACCCAAGGATATCTTCAAATGGATGATTTACCATCAACTAATGTATTAATCCCTAGCATTAGCTGTCTTATTACAGCACAACTAATCACAGATTAACAACAACCAATTAGGCACAAGTTGAAGTACAACATAGAATTATTCTGACTACCTAGGTTGCATAACAAACAAGGTGAAAGTAATATGTCGTAACACAAGATTAAATCTATTCTTACTCATTCAAGCACAGCAAGAACAATAACATCAGTACAAATATCTTAGAGTTAAATTAAGGGCTTCATCTAAACCCTAGCTTATAAACTTAGAACATAGCAAAAACAGGAGACATATGAAATTCAAAGATGGATAAACACATTCATGCAAATTTATTTCTTCAACTGATTTCTACAAGAACAGTTTTGGAGAAGATAAGTTACAACTGGTTTCTACCTATGACCCTTCTCCCCTTCTCCTTCAATACACAAAGACAACCCCTATTTATATATCAGCTTCACCCTAAATTTGGTTTTTAATATCTCCATCAGTACAACTGAAATTAGGGATTGAAATAGGAATTTGAGATGTCATCACTCACCAAAAGATACAACTGAGATGTACTCCACAACCTTCAACCACTCTATTAACGTCACATACATGATGCAATTGAGGGAGTCTTCAAACAAACTTCGTACAACAATCTTCTCTTCAATCGCAATTTCAGATTTCTCTTTCTTGTAACTCAATGTATGGTACCTTGAATTGGGTGATTTGGCATCAGAGATAGGGAAGCTAGGTGGTATGGGTTTTGCAATGGAAGTACGTTGAGGGGAAGATTGCTACTGAACAAGAAGTATGGGCGTGATAGAGAGATGGTGGTGGTATGGGTTTGACAGTAACGATGGAGGTGGTGTCGATGGTTTGAGAAGATGGGTTCTTTTCTTATTTTGGGAATGAGAGGTGAATACTTGGGTGTTAGACCAGTGTACCTTGCTTAGATGTTCAGGGGTGAATCTGTTGACCATCTTGTCTTCAAATATGGATTGAGCACTTCTGACCATTGATCAAATTTGATAATATTTGTAATTGTTGACCCATAATATTTGTTCCATTGACTTGGTAAGCTCAGTTCTGCACATGCTCAGCTAACAGATCCCTTGTGTAGCAGTGCGACATTGCCAATTTCTCTTACGCTCCCTTTACAGTCTCGTTCATCTCTTTTTCACCATTTACTTAACCACCTAAAACACAACACAAAAAGAGATTATTTCGACAAAATTACCCATTAAAGAAGATGTGCTCATGATACAAGATTTGTCGTAAAATAGAACATGAAGGCATTAAAGATGTGATAAAAGACGGCAAAAAGATCTAGAAATATGATTATTAGGCACCATCAGTACTCACAATAATGGTTATTTCAAACCCTAGTTATTCTTCTAAAAACACAAGAAATAAATTCTATAAAATAAGATTTACTAGACATAATAAAACTCAGACGAGATCAGCAACCATGGAACGGACAAAGGCAAGTTCATCAGTTGCTTTCTTTAGCTCCTCCTTCAAAAACACTAGATTCTTTGATGCAATCTCGAGATGTTCACGCACCACCTCAAAGTCTTGAAGAAGATTTCCAACCAATTGAACAGACATCTGGATTGGAAGATCTTTTTCATGATCAATTGCTTTATAGCAAATAACGGGAACGGGATCATCATCAAGTTCAAAGGTCATATGATCAAAGTTAGCTTCCTTTTTGCTTCCTTCCATTGTGCACTTGCTCAATCAAACCTAGAAGATATCTTGGTGTTACCGAACTAGTATATACATATATCAAAAACTTGACACATATTTAAAGGAAAAATTCCATAAGAGAAACCCAGGGTTTCTTGTATACGTTTGGTAACGGACCGGGTGCACGGAAAAAAGGTTAAGACCCAAGACAAGGTCGATTAACGGATGAAGCAACCAAGATGAGAAAATGACAGGAATCATTGATACAAGGCGACTCGACTGTCATTCTAAGAAAAAAAACTAGTGTATCTTAAGAAGGCATTAGGTAGACAGTTTTTTTTAAATAAAACTGTTTTGGAGTAAAATATAGGAAGAAGAAGTCAATATCATCACAATACAACACAGACCATTTGTCAAGAAGAATATATCTTCGTTGAGGGTTATGTGTATCTTCTCCTTGGTCCACAGATAGGATACACATAAAAGAATAGTCCGGTTGTATGTTGATGAACATGAAGTTCATCAGTGGTGTTGACACACTCCTTTTTACTCTCCTACCTTATACCAAAATTATCAGGAGGATGACAAGAGTTACCTGGATCAGCGGCTTTCCTTTCCTTCTTGATCTTGCGCTTGAGACCATTGATACTAGTCTTGAGTTCCGAGACACGATTATTGATGTGAATGAAATCAGGAACACTTATTTTAGAAGCAAGATCATTGTTGAGCGAAAGAGAGGGTCTTGAAGGAATTTTCTTTCTTCGACATTTTTTCCTTCTTACAGGATTTTCAGAGTTATCAGTCATCCATATAATATTGTTCCTTTTTCCATTGTAAGTGGAGGAAATGTTATGTTTATAATCAAGAATTGGCCCATTGGAACACTTTTCTTGATTGTGGAATGAATTTCTACCTGAACATTGAGGAACCGGTTTGACTACTTCTTTAGACATCCATACGAGTATGTTGTGAAGTTTTTCATTCCTTAGACGAAGATGACATCCTTTTTTAATGTGACCTTTCTTTCCGCAATAAAAGCAGTTGACAGGATGATTTATATCCATTCTCAACTGATTTGTCCTTGTAGGCTCCCGTTCTCTATTTTCAGATACATCTACGGCAGTAGATTGAGGAAGGTTTTTTGCCTTGACAAAACTCATCTTACTAGTGCTTGGAGCATTTATACCTTTATAACCCAGACCACGTGTATCACGATGTTTTTTACATGCTCCAAGCATAGAAGATAGTTTTGTATATATATAATTGAATTTTTTTCAAATTCTCTTCTAAAGCCTTGACCTTCTTAAGAGCCATACTAAGATCAGTATCCAATTGTTTTTCACGCGTGAAAAATGCCTTCTCTCTGACGTTAAAACATTCTTGTTGAGATACATAACTTGCTTTGATTTCTGCAAATCTTTCTTCCAACGTAAAGGAATTTTTACGAAGACCATCACATTCAGAAATCTTTGAACATATGTCTTCGTTATGATATTTAAGAGCAGCTTGTAGTAAGCTATCATATTCTTTAAAGAGTTTTCTCAATTTTCTGTTTTCAACGCAGAGAGGAGTTAAAAACTTAGTCAAGCAGGATGTTGACTTATTTTTCTTTAGGGGATGATCAAAGAGAATTATGTACTGAGAGACTTCTTCTTCGACACTTTGTGCTTCTTCTGAGTCACTTTCATCAGAAAGGTCATTTAATTGTTCATCCATACGGGCTTCCCAGTTAAGTGTGAATTTAGAAGAAGGTGCTGAAACAGAATTCTTAGTGGTGACAAGAAAATTAACCAAGTTGGGATTCCATGAGTTGGTGGAGTGATATTAGAGATATTCTCATCCATATCAGATTGCTTACAAACACAGACTTATTAGGTTTTTAATGTGTTTGCCTGCTCTGATACCAATTGAAAATGAGGGTGTCTAACAACCACAACCAACAATTCGTTTGGAAATCTGAGAGTACTTACTCTAATACACTTTCTAGAGAATCAACTAGACAGTCAAACTCGATCTAGAATAAAGTATATCAAAGAGTATTATTATCTCTAACTCTTAATTCAATCCACAATCAGCAAATAGAAATCTGCGAGCCCGATTAAATATAAGAGGAGTAAATTGAACGGTACCAAATACCAATGTTCAAGCGTCAATCAATGTAAATCAACAAACTAAGGTTGGATATTATATAACAAAATATAATGCACAGCCTTAGGTTGTTGATCTTAATGCACAACCTAATTGATTGATCTTAACGCACAACCTTTGATAATTCAATTATATAACAAAATATAATGCGAAAAAGAAATAACATAGACACCAAAATTTTGTTGACGAGGAAACCGCAAATGCAGAAAAACCCCGGGACTTAGTCCATATTGAATACCACACTCTATTAAGCCGCTACAGACTATAGCCTACTACCAATTAACCTCGGACTGGACTATAGTTGAACCCTAATCAATCTAATATTGATTAAAGGTACAGTTGCGCTCCTTATATCTTTGATCCCAGCAGGATACTACGCACTTGACTCCCTTAGCTGATCTCACCCACAACTAAGAGTTTCTACGACCCAAAGTCGAAGACTTGATAGACAAATCTGTCTCACACAGAAAAGTCTATAGGATTGAATAAATTTGTCTCCCACAGAAATACCCAAGAGTTTTTGTACCGTCTTTTGATAAATCAAGGTGAACATGAACCAATTGATAAACCAGACTTATATTACCGAAGAACAACCTAGTATTATCATTCACATCACAATAATCTTAATCGATTAGCGAAACAAGATATTGTGGAATCACAAACGATGAGACGAACGTGTTTGTGATTACTTGCCTATCGGAGATATAAATCTCAAGCCAATCTTACTTTTGCACTCAATCACGATATAAACAGCAAGATCAGATCACGCAACTACAAAGATAATAGTTAGATCTGGCTTCACAATCCCAATGAAGTCTTCAAGTCGTTAACCTACAGGGTCTCGAGAAGAAAACTAAGGATAATCGAATCTAGTTATGCAACTAGTAACACACAGGAAGTGTGTGGATGAGGTTTACCAGTTGCTAGAGTTCTCGTTTATATAGTTTTCAAATCAAGGTTTGCAATCCAAGTTACCTTGGTAACAAAGCATTTCAATATTCACCGTTAGATGAAAAACCTGATTCAACCAAGCTAATATCTGTCAACTGTTAGATCGAACTTAACTTGTTACACACAAATGAAATGTTCCCTAATTTAGGTTTATGTAGCCGTATCTAAACGTGTACACCATGTTGGTTCACAAATAGTTAACCGACGTTAGCCATACGATTACTCTCATATCAACCTTATTCATCTTAGCCATAACTAGTTCAAATGAATCTAATGAAACTAGTTAAAGAGTTTTTCAATTGTTATATTCTCATAGAATTATACAAGAACACAATTGAAGCAAAATCGGTTTGATTCATTCGAATCAATACATGAACATTATAGCCACGGTTTGCAAAGATTGCATTCCTTATTGATAAATGTTTAGGTTCATGTACAACCAATTTTAGAAAGTAACCCACTTAAGTATGCGTACGGGTATGAGTACTTAAGTAACTGGATTTGAGTTTGTTTTAGTTTTCAAACTCAGCAGAAATTCACGAACGTGAACTTTCCGCCAGTATGCGTACTTTAGGTAACCGGATGAGTTTGGTTTTTTGTTTTCAAACTCAACAAAAATTCACGTACGCATACTTACCCAGTCTCCTACAACCATTTTGTATACACACGAGTATGCATACTTTAGGTTCCCTGTTTTGGACTTATACACTGATAGGTGTCTAAAAACCTAATTTTATATCTAGTATTTATGCTTTCTTTGCTAAGTTTTCTTGTAAATTATGTATCTTATGTTTGCTTTTGAGTGTTTAGATACTTTGGAGTCATTTGGAACAAAAGAAGAGAAAACAAGGCAAAAGTGTTGGTGGCGGATTATTTCTCATTATTTGCTTTTATTTCTTCATCTCTATCTGAAAATCACGACTGCTTTAGTGATGGAAATCAATTGAAGAGAAGAAGTGGATATGAGAAGTAAGAGACGGCTGTTGTTTGTGGAAGAATGCGAAAAGAGCAAAAGTATCATTTCAAGGGCGAATGTTGCGCGGAGTCAACCTAAGGAATTAGGGGCTGCCATTTTGGTGGCCTATATCAACTTATGGGGTACCTAGAATCATTTGGTCGACCCTTATCTAGCTCACCTGGGTGGCTATATCAACTTTTATTCTCCTACAGAAGACCTAAAAATCAGTGAAGAATTTCTATTAACATTTACATTTGTTCCTCTCTACCTGAAACTGAGAGAAGGTGGCCATGGTGATCGACATAGAGATCGAGTAATTGGAAGGGAGAAATGAGTTCTATTGAGTTGCAGTAAGATGGGTTTGATCTTGAGTGCGCTGTTGATGATTACAAGGATTTTTGCTGAGTTGAATTTGAAGATTACAGTGAGAATTGATTTGCTGCTGAATCGAGATTGTTCGAAGGTTGAGAAGGAAATTAAGTTAGGTTTCTGCTGCTGTGGTGATTCACAGTTAGGGTTTCTGTTGGATTTTGTTGTTATTCTCGATTGATGGTTTGTGGAAGATGTTGGTGATGATTACAGAAATTAGGGTTTGTAGATGAAATTGTTGCTATCGATTGATTAAGAAAACAAGACAGGTTTGGGTTGTGCTGGATTCAAGAGTGCAGAGAGTTAGAAGAGGAACTTGAAACTGCTGCAGGACAACAAATGAAGAATGGCTTGAAGAAATAGACAACACTAGTGGTGATTTTGATGGGTTATGAACTAATGAAGTTGCATTTGAGATGTAATGAAGAAGATGGAGCCGAAGTTGCAGGTGAATGAAGAGGACAATGGTGCTGTCTTAGGCTGAATGTGAAGTTGCAGGTGAATGAAGAGGACAATGGTGTTGTCTTAGGCTGAATGTGAAGTTGCAGGTAATGCAGTGGTAATCTTGGTGTTACAGAGAAAGATTGGAATGTGTTGCAACCCAATGCAGGCAACGGATTCAGACGGCTATGGATGAATGGTGATTCAGTTGGTGGTTGTTGTTTCAAGAGACAAGAATGGGTATTTGATGTTGGCATTAAACTGAAATGGGTTTGAGGCAATGTGTGCAGGTGTTAGCAATGAACTGAGATGCTGAGAAGAATGAGTATTGGCTGGGAAGATATTAGTTGAGCAGGTTCTGCAATTGGAACAAGGAAATGATTTGATATGATGCTGTGTATGTGAAGCTACAAGAAGTGTGAAGTTGCAGTGAAGGCAAGGAAGTAATGCAGTTGAAATGTGCTTAACTAGATGTATGATGCAGGAAGTGATCGAAGCTAATGGGTGATGTTGTGACGGATGCAGAACTGGAACTGGTGGTCAAGATGATGCAGTTGGTGTGCAGCCGAGAAAGATCCAAGTGATGCTGTTGTTGCAGTTGTGTGGCTGGAGCTGTTAAACTGAGCATGGGTTTCAGATGAGAAGCTGGTGGTTAATGTTGAAGACAAGAAGAGATGCAGCTCTGTGTGACTAACTGGATGCAATGCATTCCAGGATGGTGAAAATTCTGATAACTGGTGGTGATTTGGTCAAGTTACAGAGACCTGAGTAAGCTGAATGGTGCTAAGACAATGAAGCTGAATATATGAGCAGAATGGGTATGGTGGTGTGCCGCTGGAGAATCAATATGGGTTGGTTTTTCACAAAACTTCATAGAGAAATGGAGATTGAGCAGATGAGGATGATGCAGATTCAAAGAAATCAGTATTGTAGCAGATGTTCATAATGTGCTGATGTTGCAGCTGCAATCTGAGACAAGGAAAAGTACTGGTGAACGATGGAAGCTACAGCAAATGGAACTAGTGTTGAAATGAGCATGTGCTGGATTTGGTTGCAGCTATGAACTATGGTTTATATGGCAGTGTGGAGTGTTATCAAATGTTGCTGGTATGAACTGGTGGATATTTGATTGAACAGAGAAGGTGAGAATGTGCAGGTGCAGTGTTGCAATGAGCTGGAGGTGTTGATGCTGCTTCAACTAGATGCATATTAGGGTGCACAATTGTGCATGAATTGAAGAGAGAATGGCCTGAAACAATGGCCGGGAAGCAGCAACAAAAACAGGTAGACCCTGCCTGAATTTCATCCAGGCGAGTTAACTCACTTGACTACTGATCCAGTAGTTTACTCAGATGGACTTGGGCTTCACTTGTGGGCTGAAGGACTGATTTTTGGCAGAAGGGTGCGACCAGCATTGGGAAACGGAGAAACATATAAAAGAGGGTTGTATTCCATTGTCTTTGAGGGATAATCTCTTCTTCTACTTTTATTCTAGGGTTTAGAAACATGATAGGTTTTCTCTTCCTTGTTGTTATGAACTCCTATGCTATGAGTACCTAGTTTTATTATTGGTTTGAGGAACAAGTTGGATTTCCAAATATGGGTTTTTATGCAATAAATTAGTTTTGTTTCCATATTATCGTTTATGATTCACCATTAATATTGTTACATGATTTGAATGTTTGTTTGGTTGAGTCTAGAATCAATCGAGTTTGTTTTCATCTCTATTGCTAGATTAAGATTTATTATACGCAAAAGTGATAGATTCCTGATTACAAGTAGCATAATTGTGATTATTGCTTGTAGTGATACATCCTAGTAGTCACAAGTGAGTCATAACCTTTGTTAAATCGGATTAGTGCTTTTACACGTTCGATTGCTTTGATTGGCCTGATTTCATAGAACTTAATGCATCTAGGGAATTAAACTTGATTTGTGCTTTTACACGTTAGGTTGTTCTCTAAGATAGAATTCATATTCGCATCTTTAAATGTGTTTGTTGATGACAAGAGGAGATTTGCGGGATATACTTGCGATCAAGGTATCTTAGGGCCTTTGATAAAAGAGAGATTAAATATAAATTCTAGTCATTGTTAAAAAGCATGTTTGTGAATGAAGATGAATCCTTAACCAATATCTGCTCTATTTGATTTGCTTGTTTATTTCTTTGTTTTGTTTTTATTTTATTTTAATATATAAAAATCAGAAAGCCCCCCATTGGTATTTATAGGAAACCGAAACAATTTGACAACCTTAGTCCTCTCTGTGGGAACGATCCTTTCTTGCCCTTGCTATATTTATATTTTGAGTAGTAAGAAAGTGCAATTTATTTTTGACGCATACGACAGCGATCATACACTAATGTGCGAACATACTATGCTTATATCCAAAGATGGTTACAAGATTCTAAACTCTTTATTTCAATCATTGAAACATTCTTAGAGGATGACAATATCCATTTTCACACACTATTAGCATCAAAACAATTTTCAAGATATTGAAATAATCATTATCGAAACATTTCAAGCCCACATCAAATGATTGTATCACACAAACCATGTAAAATGTTACTCGGAAATTTTCTCATGATATAAGATGAACTTGGTCGAAGCGAAAGCTTACCAACACATATTTCGAGAAATATGTAGGAGAGATATACTCAGCTCGAAATCTCAAATGTGTATAGAGAAAACTATATCGTAATACGACGTATGTCTCAATATAGGAGATAGTAAAAATAGACTTTCCAAGTGATAGATGAGTTCAAGTCTTCACATACCTTTTGTCGAAGAAGTTCCATAAGCTCCCCTTAGTAGTTCTTCGTATTCAAATAATGAACGTCGTGAAAACTAAGCTCAACAACACAATCTATGTCCTAGATCGAGACATATATAATAAATAGGCTATAAATCAAGACTTATAGTTTTGATCACTAACATTGACAAACATGCTTGAGATAGCAACGGATGCGAGTTCGACCGAGCAGTGCTCTAACAACTGTTTGGATCAATGATGATGCAACAATTATCATGCGGGCTCAATGTACAATTTCAGAATCGATAATCTCTTATTTCACCAGATCTACTACTTGTTTTCATCTCTGGACAAGTATCAATGAAAGATTTTCCCGAGATTCATTCAATTCAATTATGTACTAAGTTGTTGTCACTTAAGTACGGTGATTTCTGTTGTGGAAACTACCACTTAACTGCACCACTTGTTAGGGAAATCCAACTCGGATTAACCCACAAGACATTAAATCTTTGGGTCGAAGTAGAATGAAAGATAAACGACGCAAATACACATAACAAGCAATAACTAAAGCACATAAGACTTGACGTGGTTCTGAAATATGCCTACACTTAATGATTGACGAAACAATCAATAACTATGATCCAACATTTTGTTGATCATAAACCCTAAAATAAATCTCATGAACAGAACGCTCTGATATTACCAAATAACATCTTATTCTTCTTCTTTTCTGATTATACAGCCGGGGTTAAGGGGACCCCGCCCCAACCAGATAATGTCTAACCAAATAAGATAATACTTATCTCATATAACCAAGATGATCTCCTTCTAAACGGTGTCTCTTCCAACACCAGCGATAATCTTCCACCATCAACGAACAAGGCGATCTTCTCTTCACAAAACGTTGTCTTTCACATCTCCATAACAAATAATCCTTCAAGAACTATTCTCCCCTAAACCATCACGATGTATTCTCTCAACACCAACGGTATATCTCTCAATACTAGAGAATGGATTTTCGCTTCTCCCTAAATTCCACCTCAAGAGGTGGAATGGAATCCCTAGAAACCTTAGATAAATACTTTGGGTATTCTTTAACTCACCACTAAATTCCATGTCTAAGAATCACCATATATGCCTCCTTATATAGTATTCATAACTTGATTCCCAAGTATTAGTCTCCTCGGAATGAAAACCTTAGCCAACTAGGAAACCTAACGTAATTTAGGTAACCTATCTCCATATAGAAATTGTCCCAAAGTAGGAAACCTTGTATTCCCTAAAATAACAATCTCCAGTGGGTTCTGGAACTTTCTGGAATCTTCCCTGAAACACCGACAATTATCAACAATTTCTTTTTTGATTAATGAAATCAAATATCTTTCTGATCAATTAGATGCTTCTAGTGAAATCATTTCAGACAATGAACTTGTTGTTGTTACGCTATCTTCTTTAAGGGAAATGTTAGAGCACTGCTTGGTCGAACTCGCAAGCGTTGTTATCTCAAGCTTGTTTGTCAATGTTAGTGATCAAAACTATACGTCTTGATTTCTAGTATACTTATAGATATCTCGGACTAGGATAAATTGTGTAGTTAAGCATTAGACTTCACGGCGTTCATCAACTGAAGATGGAGAACTAGTAAAGCGAGCTTGTGGAACTTCATCAACAAAAGGCATATGGAGACAAAAACTCATCTATCAATTGGAAAGTCTATTTCTACTCTATCTCCTATATTAAGACTTAAGTCGTGTCACGATATAGTTTTCTATTATACACATTTGAGATTTCGAGCCGAGTTTAACTCGCTTACATATTTATCGGAATATGTGTTGGTAAGCTTTCGCTTCAACCAAGTTCATTTTTGTCATGTTAAAATCACCGAGTAACATCTTACATGGTTTGTGTGATACAATCATTTGGTGTAGACTTGGAATGTTTCATTATGATTATTTCAATAAATTGAAAATTGCTTTGATGCTAATAGTGTGTGAAAACGGCTATTGTCATCCTCTAAGAAAGTTTCAATGATTGAAATAACAGTTTAGAGTACTTAACCATCGTCGGATTATAAACATATTGTGCATTCTTGCATGTATGTGATCCATGACCGGAAATTTAGTATGCATACTTGAAGTTGTGAAATTACATGTACCAATTACACATACCGATACGCATACTTGCGTAAGGTATAGGTCCGGGAATTTCAGCTTGGCTTTGGAAGTGTACTAAGTATGAATACACTTTTGCATATTGGCGAACAAAAACCCAGACCGGCTACTTAAGTATGTGTATCCGTTTGCATACTTGAGTGTTCAAAGTTCTAAAATCGGTTGGATCATGAACTAATACATTATATATTAAGGAATGCATTCTTGCAAACCGTGGCTATAATGTTCATGAATTGATTCGAGTGAATCAAACCGATTTTTCTTCAATTGTGTTCTTGTATACTTCTATATATGAGAATATAGCAATTGAACAACTCTTTAACTAGTTTCATTTGAGTCATTTGAACTAGTTATGGTTAAGATGAGTAAGGTTGATATGAGGGTACATTTCATTTGTGTATAACAAGCTAAGTTCGATCTAACGGTTGGAATATATTAGCTTGAATCTAATCAGGTTTTCATCTAACGGTGAATATTGAATGCTTTTTTACCAAGGTAACTTAGATTGCAAACCCTGATTTGAAAACTATATAAAGGAGAACTCTAGCAACTGGGAAAACTAATCCCCATACCTTCTGTGTGATACTATTTTCATAAGATAGAGTCGATTCTTCTTTAACCTTAGGTTTTTCACGAAACCTGTAGGTTAACGACTTAAAGACTTCATTGAGATTGTGAAGCCAGACCCAACTATTTTCTTTGTAGTTGCATGATCTGATCTTGCTGTTTCTATCGTATTTGAGTATTATCTTCTTTAAGATTGGCTTGACATTTAATCTCCGATATGCAAGATAAAAAGTAATCACAAACATCTTCATCTCATCGTTTGTGATTCCACAATATCTTGTTTCACTACCATACGATTACGATTATCGTGAGGTGCTTGATATTTCTAGGTTGTTCTTTGGGAATATAAGTCCGGTATATCAATTGGTTCCTGTTCACCTTGATTTATCAAAATACGGAACAAAACTCTTAGGTATTTCTATGAGAGACATATTTATCTATTCCAATTGACTTTTCTGTGTGAGACAAATTTGTTTATCAACTCTTCGACTTTGGATCGTAGCAACTCTTGGTTGTGGTGATATCATCTACGAAAATCAAGTGCGTAGTATCCTGTTGGGATCAAAGACGTAAGGAGCGCAATTGTACCTTGAATTAGTGTGAGATTGATTAGGGTTCAACTACAGTCCAGTCCGAAGTTCATTGGTAGTAGGCTAGTGTCTGTAGCGGCTTAATAAAGTGTGGTGTTCAGATATGGACTAGGTTCGGGGGTTTTTCTGCATTTGCGGTTTCCTCGTTAACAAAAATTCTGGTGTCTATGTTATTTCTTTTCCGCATTATATTTTGTTATATAATTGAAATATCACAGGTTGTGCGTTGAATCGATCAATTGGGAAATCCAACCTTTGGTTGTTGATTGAAATTAATTGATCCTTGAACATTGGTCTTTGGTACCGTTCAAGTTATTTCTCTTATATTCAATCGGGCTCACAAATTCCTATTTGCTGATTGCAGATTTAATTGAGAGATAGAGATACAAAAACTCTTTGATATACTTTTCTCTAGATTCAGCCTAACTGTCTAGTTGATTCTCTTGGAAGTATATTGGAGTTTATCTATTAAGATTGCAAACGAATTGTTGGGTGTGGTTATTAGACCCCCGCTTTTTCAATTGGTATCATAGCAGGCAAACACATTTAGAACCTTATAAATTTGTCGTTGTAGCAATCTGATTTCTGTAGACCTAAGAAGTATCTCACAAAATACGTACATAGAGATGTCTTCCAAAGGTTCTGATTATGCCAAAAATCTTGGGTTTCACTCAAAGGATAACTCCTTAGCAGATTCTTCCGAGTCCAGAAGGAAAAAGTGAGAAAGTTGACATCATATCATAATATGAAATGGAATTCACCAGATCGTTAAAAAAATCTGCTGATATCATTGATTTCCAAGGTTCTAAAATCAAGACTCTTGAAGAGAAAAATGATCAGCTCATTGATGAATTCGAGAAATCTCTTGAAAGAGAACGTGAACTCTATTGCTTTATTGAATATCTCTCTAACAATATCGAAAAATTGGTTCAAGAACTACTTTACAGCGTGAAAAGATTAGTATGCTTGAAGATACTGTTAGAGAGGACTCAATTAGAGAAGAACGTTTAATCAAGGCTCATTCATCAGAAATAAACAGTCATCGTGTTGAAAAAGAGAAACTTGTTGCATCTCTTCGATGTGCCCAAGAACAGTGTAATACCTTGAAAAATGAAAACTCTGTTTTGGTGAGTAAATCAAACTCTGTACCTTCCTCTGAAACTCACAAGGTTTTACCCAGCATGAAGAAAATTCCCTCCAAGGAATTACCCACTGTGGATCACTTGCAAAATTCGCATGTGCCGGAAAAATTTATGAGTCAAGGCAATTATGTTTCTAATCCACAATATTGTTCCTTCTGTGGTAAAAAGAATCACTTTTCTCTTCATTGTTTTTCTAGAAAGAAACAAATCTCAGATCTTCATCATTTGCTTCGTTCTACTGTCAATGGAGTAAATCGTCTGACGACATCTGCAGTGAATTTCTTTCCTACAAAAAATCAGAATTCTTATAAGAATGATCTTTTTTCAAGAAATCGTAACAGGTTGCATATTACTCTTAATGGTATAAACTCTTGTGCCACAAATGAATACCTTCCATGTTCTTATAGGAACAAGTCTGGAGAGACTAAATCGAGAAGATGGAAATCGTTCAACTCTTTTCCGCTGGAACCGATCTCTAGAGGTCCTAGACTCAGTCCTCAGAAAAATCCTTCTGATGGACTTTTAAAAGGGATTATCACTGATTCCTCTGGGTTAAGTTATAATTCATGGAAAAATGGGAGTACTCGATACAAACGCACAAAAGAATTGTACAACTCATCTCCCATAGTTCACAGTGAGAATACTTCTCACTTATTTACCTGATTCTAGGAAATTTCGTCCTTGTAACTATCTTGAGAGTTGCAAGGATGATGATGTGGGAGTCTCAAGAATAGTTGTATGTTTTTATGCGTCTTTATGTTAATTCGATACTGCTGATAGTATCTCGGGGTCTAATTTGAAAAGAAGTTTTCTAAATTATTGAGCCATGATTAACAAGTATTGTATTGTCTCTAGTTGGATTTTGTTCAAATCCTTTCCTCTTCTGTGACCGGTCCATGAACGCTTGTGTTCCTTTCATATGAGTTCTTAGGGTTTTCATAACGAGAGATTCCTTCTCCTGTTAACAAACATATATATATGTATATATTCTATATTGTGTTATTTCATCCCTAACAAAAATTTATATGGAGAACTCCTCAAAATCTCAAGAGATTGTGAGTCTTGATATGAAGGAGGACACTCAAGGACGTGATTCGATTCAAGAACTTGTTCTGAAGAAGATGCTTGCAATGAAAGAGCACAACTCCTGGATCCATGAATCTGTCAAGGATTTAACTCGTTTTCAGGGTGATTCAAAGATCGAGTTTGCAAATATTCAACTGCAAATAAATCATCTCTTGGATGGTCAGGACAGAATCCTTGCTAATCAACAGATCTTGATAAATATCAGAAGAAACTCACCGTGGACTGCGTTAAAGCTAGACAACTTGATCGTGTTGTTGATCGTAAAGTTAGTGTTCTAACTCATAATCATGGGCTTTCCACGGTCAAGAAAATCAAGGAAATCAACGACACCTTCTATGATGGATTCATTGAAAGTATTAATCTTTATGATTTTATATATTGCAAACTGTTATGGGATATGTTGTTTACGTCCGTGAACCTTGACTGTCCCCAACTTGTTCAAAAGTTAGCTCTATTATATGTCGGTATGAAAGTATTGATAAAAGATAGAATGAACTTTTGATTACAAAAGTTAAGCCTTTTATGTCATTATGAAAATATTGACGGAAGAAATGATGGACTTTTGTTTACAAAGATTAAGTCTATTATATGTCATTGTAAAAATAGTGATGAAAAATAGAATGAATCTTTGATTATTCCGCAATATTGGTCTTTCCCTGGTCCACATCTTTGTGCATATACTGTGTTGCTCCGTAAGTTCTCTTATGTTGAGCATGACCAATTTAATTGATCATTTCCTTGTGGTTAACTCAATTGAGATTTTTGGATACAAATTCATATTCTTATGTGATTTGTTAATGTCCAAAGAAATCCTTCTTTTCATGTAAAAGTAAGGTCGCTCTTGTTGTTCTTTCGGGAATGACATTTTATGGGGGAGATTTCATAATTGAACGTGTGCTTCATTTCGAAATCTTTGTGGGGAGTGCGGTTGTGGAATATTATAGGGGTTATCTTGTATCTTTATAAAATCCTTGATGAATGTATTTAGTTTCGGCTATATGATTGCACCTAAACAAGTTGATATGTGCTTCTCTATTGGTCATGAAGTATCTCTATGAAAATTTCATGAGGATCCCACTAGTTTTCGTACCTTTTCAAATTTATATTGACAAAAAGAGGAGAATTAATGTGTAGTTCACACTACAAATACATATGGTTTACGGATCATTATGTAAGGGGAGTGGTTTTCATGTTGAGATGAATTATTGACTAAGGGGGAGTGATACATATCACCATAGTATTGTTGTCAAAGTTTTGATACAATTGGACTTTGATGTTGTATAATGATACTATGACTCTGTATAACAATGATTGAGAGAAACTGTTTTCTCATTGTTATTGCTACGAATCTTCAAAACCTATGATGCTGAATTGAACATCTTTAAAATCATTGGAGTACTTGGAAGTGACCAAGATTTCGAGTAATGTTGAAGAACCAAGGAGATCAAGCATTTGGATGTGAAGCTACAAAGTTTATTTATTTTGTAGTTCATATGTATTGATAGTTTTGTAACTAAAATTGACAAAAGGGGAGATTGTTAGAGCACTGCTCGGTCGAACTCAAAGTGTTGCTATCTCAAGATTGTTTGTCAATGTTAGTGATCAAAACTATAAGTCTTTATTTCTAGTCTACTTATATATGTCTCGGACTAGGATAGATTGTGTAGTTGAGCATTAGACTTCACGGCGTTTATTAATTGAAGACGAAGAAGTACTAAGGAGAGCTTGTGGAACTTCATCAACAAAAGGTATGTGGAAACTAAAACTCATCTATCACTTGGAAAGTTTATTTCTACTCTATCTCCTTAATTGAGACATAAGTCGTGTTACGATATAGTTTTCTATTATACACATTTGAGATTTCGAGCTGAGTTTAACTCGCTTACATATATCTCGAAATATGTGTTCGTAAGCTTTCGCTTCAACCAAGTTCATTTTTGTCATGTGAAAATCGCCGAGTAACATCTTACATGGTTTGTGTGATACCATCATTTGGTGTAGACTTGGAATGTTTCGTTATGATTATTTCAATAACTTGAAAATTGCTTTGATGCTAATAGTGTGTGAAAACGGCTATTGTTATCCTCTAAGAAAGTTTCAATGATTGAAATAAGAGTTTAGAATACTTAACCATCGCTGGATTATAAACATATTGTGCATTCTTGCATGTATGTGATCCAGGACCGGAACTTTAGTATGCATACCCGTATGCGTACTTGAAGTTGTGAAATTCCATGTACCAAGTACACATACCGGTACCCATACTTGCGTAAAGTATAGGTCCGGGAATTTCTGCTGGGTTTTGGAAGTGTACTAAGTATGCGTACCAGTTTTCATACTAGCGAACACAAACCCAGACCGACTACTTAAGTATGCTTACCCGTTTGCATACTTGAGTGGTTAAAGTTCTAAAATCTGTTGGCTCATGAACTAATACATTTGTATATTAAGGAATGCATTCTTGCAAACCGTGGATATAATTTTCATGAATTAATTCGAGTGAATCAAACCGATTTTGCTTCAAATGTGTTCTTGTATTTTTCTATAAGAATATAAAAATTAAACAACTCTTTAACTAGTTGCATTTGAGTCATTTGAACTAGTTATGGTTAAGATGAATAAGGTTGATATGAGAGTATTCATACAGCTAACCTTGGTTAACTATGGTTGAGCCAACATGGTTGTACACGTTTAGGTACGGCTACTAAACCTAAATGAAGGTACATTTCATTTGTGTATAACACGCTAAGTTCGATCTAACGGTTGAAAGATATTAGCTTGAATCTAATCAGGTTTTCATCTAACGATGAATATTGAATGCTTTGTTACCAAGGTAACTTAGATTGCAAACCCTGATTTGACTATATAAAGGAGAATTCTAGCAACTGTGAAAACTATTCTTCACAACTTTTGTGTGATACAAGTTGCATAAGATAGAGTCGATTCTCCTTTAACCTTAGGTTTTTCACGAAACCTTGTAGGTTAACGACTTAAAGACTTCATTGGGATTGTGGATCCAGACCCAACTATTTTCCCGGTAGTTGCGTGATTTGATCTTGCTGTTTCTATCGTATTTGAGTACTATCTTCTTTAAGATTGGCTCGATATTTAATCTCCGATAGGCAAGATAAAAAGTAATCACAAACATCTTCGTCTCATCGTTTGTGATTCCACAATATCTTGTTTCGCTACCATACGATTAAGATTATTGTGAGGTGATTGATATTTCTAGGATGTTCTTCGGGAATATAAGTCTGGTATATCAATTGGTTCATGTTCACCTTGATTTATCAAAAGACGGAACAAAATTCGTAGGTATTTCTGTGGGAGACATATTTATCTATTCCAATAGACTTTTCTGTGTGAGACAGATTTGTTTATCAAGTCTTCGAATTTGGGTCGTAGCAATTCTTGGTTGTGGGTGAGATCGTCTAAGGGAATCAAGTGCGTATTATCCTGCTGGGATCAGAGACCTAAGGAGCGCAACTGTACCTTGAATCAGTGTGTTTCATTAGGGTTCAACTACAGTCCGGTCTGAAGTTCATTGGTAGTAGGCTAGTGTCTGTAGCGGCTTAATAAAGTGTGGTGTTCAAATCTGGACCAGGTCCCGAGGTTTTTATACATTTTCGGTTTCCTCGTTAACAAAACTTCTGGTGTTTGTGTTATTTCTTTTCCGCATTATATTTTGTTATATAATTGAAATATCACAGGTTGTGCGTTGAATCGATCAATTAGGAAATCCAACATTTGGTTGTTGATTGAAATTGATTGATCCTTGAACCTTGGTCTTTGGTACCGTTCAAGTTATTTCTCTTATATTCAATCGGGCTCCCGAATTCCTATTTGCTGATTGCAGATTGAATTGAGAGATAGAGATACAAAAACTCTTTGATATAATTTTCTCTAGATTTAGTCTAACTGTCTAGTTGATTCTCTTGAAAGTATATTGGAGTTTTTCTATTTAGATTTCCAAACGAATTTTTAGGTGTTGTTGTTAGACCCCTTCTTTTTCAGTAAAATCATCCATAAGTTCAGGAGTATCCACATATATGTGGACCCTCAACAAAGAGTAGAGTAAAAACCCACTATGGAGAAAAATCAAAAAAGTGAATCCATCTTGTCAGTAAGTGGCCGGATTGAAAAATATGACATTTTGCAACTCTTATAAACTTTGCTGATTTGAGAAAAATACTAAATTTGAAAAGACGAGGGTACCTAAATACACCACAATCTTTTATTTATCAACTCATAAGTCCTCTACCGAATGTGATCGTCTATGGACAGAGTCGAGACAATACAACAAACGTGGTTCACATTTCGTGTGATTGTCCATTGATACGAGATCGAGACAATAAAACAACAAGTTCACTCGTGTAATTGACTATAGATACAAGATCGAGACGATACGACAACAAAGTGTGCACTTGATAATAGGTTCGATAATAGCCGAAACTCTACAGGATCAATATCAAGTGTTACGGAATTAACATAGAAGTGAAATTTACTTTAACTTATATAAATCAAATATAATTGCGGAATATTAAAGTAAATGCCACAACAACATTTTGTTAACGAGTAAACCGCAAATACAGAAAAACTGGAAAAGCGGGGGTATAAGAACCGCACCCAATAATTCGTTCGTCAATCTATATGGACTAACTCCAATATAATTCTGAGAGCATCAGCTTATAAAGCAAG
Organism: Papaver somniferum; assembly: GCF_003573695.1. NCBI lineage: Eukaryota > Viridiplantae > Streptophyta > Magnoliopsida > Ranunculales > Papaveraceae > Papaver > Papaver somniferum. Next base: position 121,218,348 of record NC_039363.1, on the reverse strand, counting down.
CTCAATAAATAAATATATTAAAGAGTTACATATCAATTTCTCAATACAATCTACAATCGAACAGATAAAAATCTGTGAGCCCGGTTGATATGAGAAACAACTTGGACGGTACCAAAGACCAATACCCAAGTGTCAATCAATTCCTATCCAACAATCAAGGTCGGATTTACCAATTTTTTGAACTACGCACAACCTGTGATATTTTAATTATATAAACAAATATAATGCGGAAAAGAAATAACATAGACACCAGAAGTTATATTAACGAGGAAAGCGCAAATGTAGAAAAACACCGGGACCTAGTCCAGATTAGAACACCACACTGTATAGAGCCGCTACAGGTACTAGACTACGACAAGTGGACTTCGGACTGGAATGTAGTTGATCCCTAACCAAGTCTCACACAGATTAAGGTAAAGTCGCATTCCTTACGCCTCTAGAACCACGTCGGATTTTGCGCACTTGATTCTGTTAGCTGATCTCACCCACAACTAAGAGTTGTTACGACCCAAAGTTGAAGACTTATAAACAAATTTGTCTCCCACAGATAATTCTATTCAGATAGATAAATCTGTCTCCCACAGAAGTACCTATGAAGTTTTTTTCTGATTTTTGATAAATCAGGGTGAACAGGAACCAATTGATAACCTGGTCTTATACTCCCGAAGAGCAGCTTAGAAATATCAATCATCTCACAATAACTTAACTATATGGTTAGTAGAAGAAGTTATTGCGGATCACAAATAATGAGACGAAGAGCTTCGTGATTACTTTTTATATCTTACCTATCGGAGATAAATCTCGAGAAAATCTTAGAGAAGGTATAACTCAATACGATAGAACAAGTAAGATCAGAACACGCAACTACAAAGAAAATAGTTGGGTCTGGCTTCACGAATCCCAAATGAAGTCTTCAAGTCGTTAACCTGTAATGGTTTTGGAAAAACCTAGGTTAAAGGATAATCGACTATATTCGCAATTAGGACATAAAAAAGTGTCGGGATTAGGTTTTCCATTTGCTAGAGTTATCCCTTATATAGTCTTTCAAATCAGGGTTTTGCTTTCAATCAAAGCTAAGATAGCTTAGTAACAAAGCATTCAATATTCACCGTTAGATGAAAACTTGATTTAAGATTCAAACTAAGTCTTCTTAAAACCAAAGCAATATCTCTCCACCGTCAGACGGTCTTAGCTTGTTACACACAAATGAAATATACCTTCATTTAGATATGGGAAACCATACCTAAACGTGTATATTGAGTTGGCTCAATAATAGTTAACTGAAGTTATCCATATGAACAGTTTTGTCTTAACCACATTCATATAACACATCTAGATCAACTATGATGATCAATCAATCATGAAATATAACAGCATGAATCTAATTGTGTTCCACATAGAGTTGTTCAATTTTTCACTATCTCATCGAAATATATATGAACCAATTGAATCAAAATCGGATTGATTCATAATAACCAATTCATGAAAATTAAGCCACGGTTTGCAAAGGTTGCATTTTTTAATTCATAAATGTATTTGTTCATGAGTATGAAAAACATACTTAACCGGTTTTAGAACTTAAACTGAAAAAGAGGGGTACAACAACCACACCCAATATTTCGCTTAGCAATATGTATGGACTAACTCCAATATACTTTCAAGAGAATCAACTAAACTCAATCTTAATAAAATATATCAAAGAGTTATATCTCTCTTTCTCGATTCAATTCTTACGGAAGCAAATAGAAATCTACGAGTCTAATTGAACACAAGAGAAATCACTTGAACGGTACCAAAGACCAATGTTCAAGTATCAATCAATGTAAATCAACAACCAAAGGTTGGATATTCTAATTGATTGATTCAAACGCACAACCTGTGATATTTCAATTATATAACAAAATATAACGCGGAAAAGAAATAACACATACACCAGAAGTTTTGTTAACGAGGAAACCGAAAATGCAGAAAACCCCCGGGACCTAGTCTAGATTGAACACACTGTATTAATCCGTTACAGACATTATCCTACTACAAACTAACTTCGGTATGGATTGTAGTGAACCTCAATCAATCTCACGCTGATCCAAGGTACAGTTACGCTCCTTACGTCTCTGATCCCAGCAGGATACTACGCACTTGATTCCGTTAGCTGATCTCACCCACAACTAAAAGTTGCTACGACCCAAAGTCGGAGATTTTAATAAACAAATCTGTATCACACAGAAAATTCTACGATAATAGATAAATCTGTCTCCCACAGAAAAACCTACGAGTTTTGTTCCGTCTTTTGATAAATCAAGGTGAACAGGAACCAATTGATAAACCAGACTTATATTCCCGAATAACAGCTCAGTATTATCAATCACCTCACAATAATCTTAATCGACACAGCGAAAGAAGATATTGTGAAATCACAAACAATGAGACGAAGATGTTTGTGATTACTTTTATATCTTTCCTATCGGAGATATCAATCTCAAGCCAATCTTTGCGATTGTACTCGTACGATAGAAACAACAAGATCAGATCACACAACTACGAGAAAGTAGTATCGGTCTGGCTTCACAATCCCAATGAAGTATTTAAGTCGTTAACATGGTTTTCAAGAAGAAACCTAAGGTTAAAGGAGAATCGACTCTAGCAAATACAACTAGTATCACACATGAGGTGTGGGGATTAGGTTTCCCAGTTGCTAGAGTTCTCCCTTGTATAGTGTTCCAAATCAGGGTTTGCAATCAATGTGATCTTAGTAACAAAGCATTCAATATTCACCATTAGATGAAAACCTCATTAGATTCAAGCTAATATATTTCAACCGTTGAATCGAAAAATTAGCTTGTTACACACAAATGAAATGCACGATTTTAGGTTTGTGTAACCGTACCCAAACATGTACATTTGTTGGTTCAACAATAGTTAACCAAATGGTTAGCCATATGAGCACTTTCATATCAACCATATTCTTCTTCACCATAACTAGTTCAAATGATTCAAATGAACTAGTTAGAGAGTTGTTCAATTGCTTAGATCTTATAGAAGTATACAAGACACAATCGAAGCAAAAACGATTTGATTCACTCGAATTGATTCATGAACTTTATAGCCACGGTTTGCAAACTTGCATTCCTTAATTTATATAAGTATAAGTTCATAAATAATGGTCTTTAGAAATAACCAACTCAAGTACGCGGACTAGGTTCGCGGAATTTAGTTCCCGGAAGGAGTTCACAAACTCCAGCAGATTCTCTCAGGATGAGAACTTCCGCCAGTTCGCGGACTGGGTTCACGGACTGAGTTCGCAGACTGAGTTCACGACTCTTGTTCCGGTTTTCCTGATCAACAAAGTACGCATACTTTGGTTCAAGAATAAGGACTTATACATATATGGGTTGCCACACAATGCTTATATCCAACATTGGTTACATATTCTAAACTCTCATTTCAATCATTGAAACATTCTTAGAGGACGTTATATAGTTGTTATTCACAAACCATTTTTCGTCAAAGCCATTTTCAAAGTGATTGAAACATAACATGACTTTCGTCACTAGGTAAAGATGAACTTGGCCAAAGCAAAAGCTTACCAACACATATTTCGAGAAATAGATAGGCGAGATAAACTCGGCTCGAAATAGAAAATGTGTATAATCAAAGTCTATATAGCAAAACGACTTTTGTCTCAAGATAAGAGATAGAGTAGATAGACTTTTGAGTGATAGATAAGTTCAATTCTCCACACACCTTTTAGTCGAGAAGTTCCACCAGTTCCTTGAGTAGTTCTTCGTCTTGTATGATGATCGTCATGGAGTTGTTGAGCTCAACTACACTTTCTATCCTAGTCCGAGACTTAGCCATAGTAGACTAAAAATCAATACTTATAGTTTTGATCACTAACATTGACAAACATGCTTGAGATAGCAACGCATGCGAGTTCGACCGAGCAGTGCTCTAACATAAACCACTAAGTTTGCAAAGAGGTATGCAAACTATAGCTTCCGTACTTTTGTCTTGTCCAGCCGTTTGCAGACAGGTATGCAAACAGCAGTCCCGAACCTAACTCAGGTAGAACCGTTCGCATAATAGTATGCAAACAAGGTTCCGGACTTTAACAATTAAAACCGTTCGCATACTAGGTATGCAAACAAGGTTCCCGGACCTGAATCATACCAAAACAGTTTGCATACTAGGTACGCATATTGTGTTGTATCCAGACAAAGGTTTTTGTTCTAAATTCCCATTTCAATCACTGAAACATCCTTAGAAGACGACAATAATTGTCTCACACAAACTATTATCTTATAAGTAATTTTCAAGTGATCTAATGATCAATACGAAACTTTCCGAGTCGATATCAAATGATTGTCTCACACAAATCACGTAATATGTTTCAAGGCAATTTCCACATGATCGTATTTTGACTTATTATTTAGTTTCCAACAAATAAATTGTTTCCAACTAAACTCGTCAACAATATGATGAACATAGCTAAAGCAAAAATCTTCCAACATATATTTCGAGAAATAGATAACCGAGTTAAACTCAGCTCAAAATATCAAATGTGTATAATATGAAAGTCTATACAGCTATACGACTTAGTCTCATTAGGAGATATAATAGAATAGACTTCTGAGTGATAGATAAGTTTTAGTCTCCTCATACCTTTTGTTGATGAAGTTCCTCCAAGATCTCCTCAGTATATCTTCATCTTCAATCTATGAACGTCGTGAAGTATAGAGCTCAACTACACATTCTATCCTAATTCGAGACATAGCTATAAGTAGACTAGAAATCAAGACTATAGTTTTGGTCAACTAAATTTGACAAACAAGCTTGAGATAGCAACGCTTGAGAGTTCGACCGAGCAATGCTCTAACAAAAACTCTGGGACCTAGTCCAGTTTTGAATACTCTCATAATTAAGTCGTTATACAAAATCTAATACCAACTTCGTATAGTTGAGACCAAGCAGACTACCATTAGCTACTTAGTTTAGTCAGTATCTCTGCGCCTTCGACTTTTAGAGTCACCCACGTGAATAACAAGTCCTTTGGATCGTATTTCAAACAACAAATGAAGAATCTATCTGGTAACCACTCTAATCAATCTTGCTAGAATGTATGTGATGAGTTGTTGACAAAGGCTCTTCTGTTTAATCTAATAAACTCCTTTGTCTGGTTAGAGCAATCTAAATATTGATTACCGAAATAATCAAGTTCTAGATTCGCAATCGACCAATATAGATCTAAAAGAGAAACTTTAAAGCGATGTCGATCTCGTGCAACTAATTAATCAAGTCTATCAAAGATAAACTGATTATAGTTGGATCCCAGCCGATTAAGGTTTGTGCACTAAATCCACAAGATACGAAGACTAATAAGAATTCTTCTTCGTCTTCAAATCTTTTATTTCCTTCAAATACCTGCACAACAACACTTGAATCTCTTGTGATCAATCACGCACAAAATGCAGTCTGTTAACAATGGATTATCACAAGATGTCTTTAGATCTGAAGATGGTTGTAAAGATCCTATATCTACTTTGATCTAGTTTGAGTGAGCCTTATATCAGATGAGAAGGTTCTTAAGAATAAACAAACTCGGTGCAATCAAAGTTACGACAATCGTTAGTCAATGAAATCAATAATCGAAATCTAATAACACTACAATTATCTAGCATCCCACCAACGGTACTCGTAGAGCTTCTTGATCCCAAAAAAGTCTTTAAATGAGCGGTCGTATGAGATTTCGCCTAACAAGGGTACTTTCCTCTCCGAATAGACGGCTGCACCAAAAACTACAAGGAATGCAGTTTGCCTGGCTCTTAGGATATTTTACAAGAAATTCAAACTCAAGTATTTATAGACCAAGGTTGTTTGGAAAACAAGGAAATTCCAAAACCGAAACTATTCTCAAGATATGCATTAAAGTACCAAAATCCGGTTTTCCTATTTCCAATTAATGTTAACCAACACTTCTGAAAACTCTCATAGAAAAACTTCTATGATATGCTTTAATTGTTGGTAATTAAAACATATATGATGAAAATTATAATTAACTTTTCACTTTTTCGGACCAGGGATCACCTTGAGTATCAAGGAATATCTTTGAACAATAAATGATAAGAGTTATATACACGTTCAAATATGTCGACATCTGGAAGCTTCTCAACTTCACAAACCTAAAACCCTAATTAACACACACCATGAGGAAATATGTGAACCATGGATACTTGGTTTTGTACATGGAACTGATTAAACCATCACTCCAAAATATGTTGTGACCGGTAATCATAACATGATTCCCAATACAGGATGTAATCGGTTACCCTTTGCTCCACAAAGTAGCTTGTGACCGGTTACACCTTGCTTCCCGAGTTAACTTGTGATTGGTTATAACTTGCTTCGCAAAGGTAGCTTGTGATCGATTACAACTAACTTCCCAATTCATCTTGTGACAGGTTATACCTTGGTTCCCAAAGTAACTTGTGATCGGTTACAACTTGCATTCCAATGTATCCCGTGATCGGTTATACCTTGATTTCCAATGTAGCTCAACTAGCTATATTCTATATGCTATGACCGGTTATACCTAAAGTCTCAATAAAATTAAGAGAGGTTCTTCCTTAGTCATCTTCCATTAGTCATCCAAAAGATATTCAAAGAATAGCAAGACCAATCATGATTTCCATTTTGATTATGAAAACAAGTTCATACATATACTTCCTTAAACTAATGTAAAGATACATAGCTTTCTAGGTTGACATCACACCTATATAATGCACACATAATCAAATAACTATATACAATAGATTATGTCGATGTCGTTTTTACGAAGTTCCAAAAGATAAGAGTTTATACTTCGTAATATGTTTTCCTTGACACTTTGATCATACTATTATGACCAAGTCTCACCTCTAGAGTATTATATATAATATATACAGCTTCGCATGTTATGTTTTCAATATAGCACGACTTTAAAGATACGTCAGGAATGGAAACAAGATCAAGTCAATATTACTAACCTCATGTGGAAGAATGATATCATCATTGTAGTCGTTACTTCTTCTCATTCTTCAGGTCTTCGGAATAATACTTGTATGTCTCAATATTCCTAGATTTTTCTAGTCTAACCTAAACGAAGTTGACTCTAGTATTTAGTCAAGCGACTCTAGATGAGTTTTGATACTAAAATATGACAACCAAATTTGACATACCAACGCTTGGTGGGTTCAACCGACCTACGCTTTAATAAAATTAAATCAACAACGGTTATATCCGTCCCTAATTACTTTCAATCAAAAAAACAAACAAAAAAAACCATCCGGTCATTAAGTGATTGTATGAGGAAAAAAATAAAAGAAAATATATATCCGGACACTTAATGTTCGATGGACTCTCCATAGCATCCTCCACATATTTGAGGGGTTCCCTCTTGACTTCACAAACATATGAATGTTAAAATCATCCATACTAGCAATTTTTGGTCCATAATATGTGGACTATCACAAAGATATGGATGATCTTTTGGTCCAAAGGAGTTGAACTAAATTCTTACTATATTTTGTTTACTACGTCTATAAGAACTCGAAATCCACATGTATCCAGTATTGAGCTGCATTATCTTCTGACTAGTGAAGAAACTTTAATTAAAGAAAGAAATCAAAACTTTCTTATTAAATCTAGTAATCGAGCTTTTGCTGCTCAGCTGAATAACTTTAGATCCTATAGAAGAGCCAGTTCTAGAGGTTTTTATTCTAGAGGAGGTGGTCGTTTTGGTGGTAAGTTTCATTCTAGTGGAAGTGCTGATAGAGGACCTTGTAGTTATTCACAATTTGACATAGGATCTAATAGTTTTCAGCAATCTGGTAGGGGTTTTGGAAAAACTTCAGGAAATTCATCATCTACATCTACTAGACCTCATCCTCATCTGTTGTCCAATAATCAACCACCTTGACAGATTTGTCACAAGTATGGACATTATGCAGAAAAATGTTGGAACCAAATGAATTTCTCTTATGTTAGGGAAAATCTTTGTTACATGAATTCTGGTGCCAATTAACATCTCACAATTGATATTACAAACATTAATGCAACTTCTTCAACTCCTTATGTCGGTAATAACAATGTAGCTACAACTTGAGGTGAAGGTATGTCCATCCTTAGACATGATATTCTATCTTCATAATATTCTTCGTGTTTCTAAAGCTTCCCACAACTTTATTCCAGTTCATAAATTTTCTAAAGATAATAATTATTCGCTAACTTTTACCACAACTGGTTTCTGTATCAAAGATTTCAATTCAGGGAGGATCCTTTTTCAGGGACCTAATGACAATGGTCTCTATTTGTTTCCTAGAATTTAAACTTCAGTTTTTTTCTTTCTTTTATCGGTAATGAATTTGATACTGACGAGTTTTGAACTCAGGTCACTAATATCATCACCCAATGACTTTACCACTGTATTACAGTGGTACCTGCTAAGCTTCAGCTTTTACTCCTACTACTTCCTTGTCTTGTATAAGCTTCTCCTGAAGCGTGGCATAAGAGATTGGGTCATACTTCTTTAAGTAGATTTGTAGAACAATAGTGTTATTCAATGCCATGTCTAAACTATTTCTATGTTCTTCTTGCCAACTAGGAAAAAGTCATAAGTTTCCTTTTATAGTATTTCTATTTCCGTGTCTATTGTACCTTTGCAGTTGTTTCATATGAATGTTTGGGGTGCAATCCTTTATAAGTATTATGTGAGCATTATTAGTGATTTTTTTATATTTTGTAGGGTCTTTTCTCTCACCGCAAAATCTTATTTCAAACAAAATTTTATCAATTTCAAATCTTATACTGAGAACTCACTCTCTTGCACTATTAAAACCATAAGAACTTATGGAGGCGGTGAGTTTTTTAATCATGAATTGAAAACCTTTCTTTCTACTTTTGGTATCTTAAAATCAGATGTCCACATATACCTGAAAAAAACGGTGTTGTTGAACTGAAACAAAGACACTTACTAGATGTTACCAGAACTTGCTTAATTCTTATATCTTAGTGGATTGAAACTTTAAGGACTGCTAATTACATTATAAATAGACTTCCCACCAAGACTATCACATTCATATCTCCTTTTGATAAACTCTTTCACAAGTCCCATGATTACTATTTTCTCAAGTGCTTTTGGGTGTCTTTGTTTCCCATGGTTTAAGCCTTATGCCTCCACAAAGTTGGCACCTCTGAATGTTCAATGTATCTTTTTGGGTTACAATGCTGCTCAAAAGGGTTACAAATGCTTCAAACCCTCTACCGTTAGGACTTTTGTCTCCAGACATATTATTTTCCATGAAGATATTATTTTACTAGTTTACCCTTATCAATTCAGGTATGTCAGATTGCAGTTTTGATATGTGTGTTACCTTATTACATGCCACTTATACCCATATCCTCTCCCATCACTTCTTCTTCTTCTAATTCTTCTAATTCTTCTCCTTCCTCTACCAACTCTCATACCATGGCCATTATATCCAAAAATCACATCTATAAGCCTAAAGTTTTATTTTCCGCAAAAGATGTTCTACCATATGGTCTTCTTTCTGCTCTCGCTCCATCCAGTCCTGCCTGTTTTTCTCAAGTTGTTAAAGTACAATTCTGGAAAACAACTATGGATAATGAATATAAAGTTGTCATGGATGTTAATGCCTTCACTCTTGTACCGCCTGATCCATCTCAGAATCTTGTGGGATGTAAGTGGATTTTCAAAGTTAAACACAATGTTGATGGTACCATTAAGAGGTAAAATGCCAGATTAGTGGCAAAATATTTTCATCAACTTGAAGGACTTGACAACATTTAGTCATTTTTTTAAATCAACAACAATCAAACTAGTTATCTCTTGCACTTCAGGTTGACTAGCCTATCAAACAACTTGAAATCAGTAATGCTTTTCTTCAATCCGTCTTCATAACTCAACCTCCAGGTTATCAAGACCCATCCAAACCAGATTATGCTTGAAAGCTCAAAAAATATTTATATGGTCTCCAACAATCCTGATATGAAAAATTGGTGGATGTCCTTGTTACTTTGAACTTCAAACCCTTTTTGGATGATTCATCCTTGTTTGTACAAAAGTTTGGATCTAAATTGACCATCATCTTGGTCTATGTAGATGACCTAATAATTACATGGAATGACTTTTCTCATTGTAAATTTTGGGGATCCTCTACCTAATCCTACAGAATATATATTTTTGGTGGGTTCACTGCAATATCTCACTTGGACTAGGCCAGAAATCAGTTTTTCAGTAAACCAAATCTGTCAATTTATGCGAGCACCTACTACAACACTTCTTACTGCTACTAAAAGAGTCCCCAGGTATGTCAAGGTTACCATTAGTTATGGTTTATTCTTCAGTAAAGGTTTTAGATCTATTTAAGGGTATATTTAAGTTTATTGGGCTGGTTGTCCTGATGACAGACGATCAACTAGTGGATAATGCATCTTTTTTGGGGACTCACCTATTTCATGGTCATCAAAGAAACAACCATTGTTTCCAAATCAAGGACTGAATCAAGGTACTTGCCACTTGCGTCAACTATAGCTGAAGTTTCATGGATTTGCCAGGTTTTAAAGGATCTTCACATGTTTCAACTTGATCATCCTTCTATTGTTTGTGACAATAAAAGTGCCACTGCCTTGGCATCTAATCCCATGTTTCATAGCCGGATGAAGCACCTGGCTATTGACTAGCACTTTTTTCGAGAGTTAGTCCAATCTAAGCATCTTCAGATCGCCTACATGTAGACTTTATATCAAGCTGCATACTTTTTTACGAAGGGTCTGGACAATCCTAGGTTTGAGTTTCTGAAACACAAGCTTCGAGTTGTTTCCCATTTTCAACTTGTGCGAGGGCAGTAAACACAAAATACAACTTTTCTATCTTAGTCTCTTTAGCACTCTGTTTACATTAGTTAGTTAGATGTCGTTATTCGTTATATTTGTTGTGTTACACTGTGTAACTTTCATACTGGTCTACATGGATAAAGTCCAGTTGTATTTCATTTTTTTCTTGTCGATCACTTAACAGCGTATGTATAATGTGCTTGTAATCATGTTTTGCTTAACGAGAGTCATACCATTCGCCTGAACCATTTCTTCTGATATTTACTGTATGATCAAGCAAAATACTTTAATTTTGGTTGAAAATTTGGCCTAGAAGGAAAACGAAGAATGGACGAGTTGCATTAACTCCACTTGCGAACGGATTCTAATTCTAATGGTAACTGCATTCAAATGTCTTTTAACTTTCTCTACGACACTGTAGAAATTCATTTATACCTCCACCGTAAATTTCTTCTTGTACCTCCACATGACTCAGCTCCAAGTATTAATTTGAAGGATTAACTTTGTGACCAGGTCAATTAAGACGGATTTACTTTGCGACCGGTTCACTGGTATAACAGTTTGAGACTTGGTGGGAAATAAGATAACAATAGAGAACTAACTTTAGATAGCTCATTTTTTTCAGTTAAGAATTAAGCACTGATTGCGATCTGTTACCAACCTCAATTAGAGTTTTAAAATATGTTTATAGAACGTGCTTTTCTATTTCATCTCCTTTCAAAAAAAGACAATAATCAACAACTTGCTTGTTGTCTTCATACCCAAATGAATAACAAACTTGACTCATATTTCTTCCTAAAGTGTTATCTGGTCAACCTATTAAAATCGTCAAACAAAGACATCTATAACCATTTTTTTCCACCACCATAGACCCAACTAAAGCCAAGGTTGGTGAACAACAACAGACAATCTCATCCATCTAATTCCTTGTAAATAGTCCCCACCATCCACTTACTAGACACTACAAACGGTTAGAGATCATATGGTGTTCTTTACTTACTATAAGTGGATGGACGGAGAAAATTATACCTACACTAAAGGCTGCTTTAGCAAGTGGGTTCTTGACCTTGCCAAGAACCACACCAGCAATTGCCCTGAAGTTTTGTACTGCCAACAACCCTTTAAATACCTTAGTTATACACTTCTAGCAGAATCAAAGCCAGCGCAAAAAATCATACTTCTCTTAGAGTGGTGAGAAAGAACTCTAGGCCAAGAGAGACTATCAGCAATGGCACCAATACCACCGGCGGCAGTAAGCTCACTGCCCATAGCATCAAGAGGAGGAGGTAAGGGAGAAATAAATTCAGTACCAATACCACCTAAAGGAGGGAAAGGAGAAATATATTCAGCACCAATAACACCAAGAGGGGATTTAATGTCATTACCAATAACACCAAGATCATCAGCAATGGCACCAACACCACCAGCTATGAAAACACCACCGGTTACGGCACCGCCTTCGCAATTCCAGTCACCATCTTTAAGCCGGTCACCTTTACTTCTAGAAAGCCCAAATCACCAGCAAGCATCAACAAAGTCTACTAAGAATCATACTCCTACTGTTAAAACACCAAGGTCAAGAAGTTCACTAACACCAAGATCAAGACTTTCATTGACACCAAGTTTTATTACACCATTAGGTAGTCCTGTTAGAAAAATGATTAGAATGACTAAACTAGAACCTCAGCCTGAAGATCCTGATAATTGGCTTCCTATAACTGAATCTAGAAATGGTAACGCTTATTATGCAGCTTTTCATACTCTTTGTTCTGGTATTGGTATTCAAGCTCTGGTTCTTCCTGTTGCCTTAACCATCCTTGGTTGGTAAGTTGACATACTCTCTAGATAAAATTTAGTTAAAAATTTGCTTATAAATAACTTGCCAAGCTTTTTTTTCTCAAAAACAAAAATTTCTTAAATATATGCAGGAATTGGGGAATTATAAGCTTGACAGCAATATTTTTCTGGCAACTTTACACCCTCTGGTTGCTCGTGCACCTTCACGAATCAGTTGATGGAACCCGATACAGCCGATACTTAGAGCTATTCACTGCAGCATTTGGTATGTACAAAATCATCTAAATCAAATTATTCTTCCAATATTGAGTACTCAATTAACTCATGATCGACTAATTCTATTGTCAGGTGAGAAAGCAACGAAATACTTAGGGACAGCTCCGATCATGTATTTATCAGCAGGAACCTGTGTTGCGTTGATCATCATTGGCGGTTCAACCATGAAGCTTATCCATGAAACTATATGCGGAGGCACATGTAGTAATCCTAAGCCATTAACTTCAGCTGAGTGGTATTTGGTGTTTACATGCATCGCAGTGATGTTTTCTCAGCTTCCAAATTTGAATTCCATCGCCGGTGTCTCATTAGTTGGTGCGGTTACAGCAGTCGGATACTGTACAATTATGTGGGCCGTGTCTATAGCTAAGGGCAGAGTTCCTGGTGTTACCTACGTTCATTTAACCAATAGTGATTTCTCAAGTGTTTTTGGTGCACTCAATGCTATTGGTATCATCGTTTTCGCTTTCAGAGGGCATAATCTTCTTCTCGAGATTCAAGTGAGTATTTATTCAAGAGTTTGATGATATTCGGAGAGGACACCATACCGTATTTAGCTAATTACCAAGTGAATACGCAGCCTTAATTAACGTTAACGATGGTTGCAGGGAACAATGCCATCAAGTGAGAAATATCCATCCAAAGTTCCAATGTGGAGAGGTGTGAAAATAGCCTATCTGATGGTAGCTTCATGTTTATTTCCCCTGGCAATAGGTGGCTACTGGGCTTATGGTCATATGGTAAGTAATATTGAAATCAAAACCAACTAAAAGATTAAAAACTACAATTGGGAACTATCGAATTTGTGATTTAATAAGAACCTGTTGTGTGCAGATTCCAAAAAATGGCGGTATGTTGTCTGCATTGTTTGCATTCCACAGCAAGGACACATCCAAGGCAATTCTTGTAATAACAGGTTTATTCATAGTGATAAACGCTGTATGCTCGTTTCAAATCTATGGAATGCCAACTTTCGATGACATGGAACAAAAATACACGAAGAAGTTCAACAAGGCAATGCCATGGAAAATCCGAGTGTTTTCTCGTTTGTTTTTCGGGTTTTTGAATTACTTCATAGCAGTTGCATTACCATTCTTGGGAAGTCTTGCTGGTTTGATCGGAGGATTGGCATTACCTGTCACTTTAGCTTATCCTTGTTTCATGTGGATTTCTATCAAGAAACCGAAACGTCGTAGTGCAATGTGGTACACAAACTGGGGACTTGGACTTCTTGGTATTGCTTTGACGTGTTTAATCATCGCCGCTGGTTTATACAGTGTTATAGAGACCGGCGTTAAAGTCAAGTTCTTCAAGCCTTGATCGATGAGAAAAAATGGTAGCCGCGCGCCCTTATATGCCTAGAACGAATTATACAGTTTTGATTATTCTTTTTCGTGTTATAGAGAAATTTGCATTGGTTTGTAAACTTTGTAATACTACTAGACTAGAAGTGTAAATTATCTAGTTATGCTTGATATGATCAATAAGAATTATGTCATAAATTTTTATAACTGTCTTGATATTATTGCTTCTGATTATTATTTTCCTTTTCATTTTGAGGGAATACCGGAAGAGTTATTGTCAAAAGTTTAAAAGAAAGAGAAAAAAAAACTTTGTAACTTTGCAAGGACAAGTTAGTGCAATTGTGTCCTTGCTCCTCATTTGTTTTTTCTTGGCTCAGCCCTTACTTACGGATCCTGTTATTTTTTACAAAGGCGAATCCCAATCTTATCTAAACTGACCCTAAAACGGTATGAAAACCAACCCTTCAAGAGAAGTTTGGGATAAAGCCTTCTGAGATTCATCCAATAAGGAGAAGAAAAAGAAAACAAGTCCAGTGCTGATACTTTTTGTTATTAAACGCTAAACCAAAGACACTAGTGAACCCATGTGAAAACTTAAACTTTATAGTGGTTGTTTATTTTTCTTTTGACACGCCCCACCTATTAGAAATTTGGAAGCACAAATGTGATGGAGAGAGAGTCACGCATAGAGGGATTTTGGTAAGTGCCATTGTGACCGACTTGGGCACTCGGCCTCCCAATAATACACAAGAACATTTTTTGATAGATTAATAATCAATCCTATTATTGGGGTTGTAGGAGTGAGAGATTTTGGGGACTTAAAATACATAGTGGAACCCAAATATTATATGCGGGATCAGATTTATGTAAAAGTTCAAAAATACCTTCACTAATTTTAATTTATTTCTGTTCTACCCTCTCATTAACTACCTAATCTAATAAAAAAAACGGATAAAAACGGAAAAATCATTAAAAGAAAGAAATTGCCCCCGCCCACATTCTTATTCTTTCCCTTCTTCTTCTTCTCATATTCTTTTCCTATTTTGTTTTCCTTCTTCTTCTTTTCTTCTTCCATTCTTCGTTTTTCAACGATTAATCGTCGATTCAAGAAAAATTCGTCGTCGATTAAACTCATTCTATAAAACCATGAAACCTAAGGAAAATTTAGGTCAAGCTTCGTCAAATCAACCTCCTTCTGAAGCAGAGAAACTAACTTCATCAAATGAAGATGAAGCTGAAGATCAACAAGAAGTGAATAAAGGAGATGCACCAGCCGCCGCGAGTCATTATATGACAGCAATAAGGTATGAATTTCAAAACTCACTCTTTATCTAAGCGTTTTGTTGATTGTTATGTTGGTTTCGAAAATTTTAGGTCTGAAAAAACAGTTTATGAAATTGCTTACGGCTGGGAGTTCTAGTATTCCCAGCCGTGGATAAGTCTTACGGTTGGGATTGTTGGTTTTCCCAGCCGTTTATATGTTACATGGTTGGGATATCCTAGAACTCCCGGTCGTTGTATGATTTACGATTCGGATATCTTAGAACTCCCAGCCTTAATATAGTGGATGCGTACGAGATGTAGAAATCCTATCTGCAACAAGTTGTATACGGCTAGGTTATTCTTAGCCGTATATTCCCCTGTGTTCGAATTTTTTCAACGATAATATTTACGTCTCGGTTTTTCTGTCCGTAACTTTGTTTCCTGACCGTGATATTTAGTTTCCTAGCCGTTTATAGATTACGGCTTGGAATTTCCTAGACGTATATAGTCATGTGCTGAATATCAAATCAGTTGTATTTACACGTATAGGTTTTCCTATCCGTTATTTGTTTTTCGGCTGGATCGCTTGTTTAGTTTCCTAGCCGTTTATGTATTACACATTGGAATTCCCTAGCTGTTTATGTATTACGTCTAGATCGATTACTAATTTTCCATCTGTAATATTTGTTGTGTCTTGGATTATCCAATTTTCCTAGCCGTTTTGGGTGTCAAAATTTGGTTTTGTTAAAATTTCCCAGCCGTTTTTGCTTATCTACTATTGGTTTTTGGCTTGTTTGTCTTTGAACGGAGGAAAAGAAAAGAAGAAGAAAAGATCACAAGAAGTAACACCTCGTAGTGACCCGACTTCGCAACCTCGTCACGCAAAACCATTGGGTGCAAACGCAAGGAATGCAAGTGGAGTTGTGACTGTTTGAGTAATTGAAGGTGGAGGAGATGGAGTTGGAATTACTGGAGGAACTGAAGTTGGAGTTGCTGGAGGAACTGAAGTTGTTGTTACTGGAAGAACTGAAGTTGGCACTTCTAGTGGTGGAGGAAATGAAGGTGTACTTGTTGTTACTGGAGGAACTGAAGTTGACACTTCTAGTGGTGGAGGAAATGAAGGTGTACTTGTTGTTACCGGAGGAACTGAAATTGGCACTTTTAGTGGTGCTGCTATTGATAAAGGTAAATATGTAGTTGAGGAGGACAAGGAGGAAAAGAAGGATAGAAAGAAGAAGTATAAACCTAAAGCAACGGCAAGAGAAGTAATTGATGATATGGAGCCTTTACCTCCCAAGAGGAATGGGGGACCTTGGGGTGAGGCAAGAGATCGTTCCGTCTTGATTGGATACACGTCTTCATGGGCTGCTAGGGTTTGTGGCACAAAGGTAATAAATCAAATTACATATATGTTATATTCATTTTGTTATGGATTATTAATTATTACAACCAATTTTTTTTGTAGTTCCTGGATAAAGCAGTCCCTAAACTAAAGCACCAACATGGAAAGTTTTGGTCGTTGGACAATGAGCATCCAGATTTGGTAGCTTTGGTAAAAGCTTCGGGGTTATGGTCTGGAATCGAGGCTTTGCAGAAGACATATGATGTTGTGACAGTTTGTGGTTTTAGAGGAATATTTTTGCCCGAAACTATGACTTTTCACTTCCCATTCGCTGAGATGTCTATCACTCTGGATGACGCAAAGCAAATCACTGGTCCAGCTTTGGAGGGAAAGGATGTGTTTGAGGGTTTCAACAATTCTATGCCTTTTGATTAGCTTTGTGCCTTGGCGAAGAACTGTCTTGAGTGGGGTAAAGATGAAGCGGAAGAAGAGTTTGAGATAGGGTATGGAGCACCTCCTAGAGATAAAAGTAAATTTAGTGCACCGGGCGAAATAAGTGAAGCAGTTAATATGTCAAGGAAGATTAATTTGGTTCGTCTGAAGGATAAGTTTGGGGATTCTGACACCAGGACTAAGAGTGGATTGGTGGTGATGGACGCAGAAAGAGCTAGACATACGGCTATAGCTTACTTGTTGCATGCTCTTGGGACCGTATTTTTCCCCGATTTCTCAAGAAATAAGGTAAATGCTTGTTATTTGCAGTGGTTGAAGACTCTCAGCATCGATCCGCAAACAAATGAGGTACCAAGGTACTCATGGGACACCGCCCTCCTTGTTGATATGTTGGACTGTCTTTGCAAAGCTTCTAGATGGAACGAAACACAAATTACGGGATGTGTTTCTCTTATCCAGGTATCTTTTTGTTTATGTGTAATATCTTATTTATAATGAATGTTTATTTATTTTATTTTTATATATTAGTTTGTGTGTAATATCTTATTTATAATTATTATTATTTTTTGCCGTAGTCATGGGCTTACGACCATTTTAAAAGCTTGAGGCCTACTCGTAATACAAATTGGGTTCTAGAAAAACCTACAGGAGGGAGATACCCCTTTGGAGGGACCCAACATAAGGCTAAAGATACGGAAATGGTCGACATGAGGAAAAAGTTGGATGCTTTGACAATTGAAGATGTGGATTTTGATCCATATTTGAAACTTGATGAGGATGGAGAAGGTGAAGTTGGTGATAGAGTATCTTCTGATGTGGCGACCTATACGGGACCTTTGTTTCATGCAACCGGGTTCGTCATTTTATATCCTCGTAGAACGATCCGCCAAATCGGCATTGTCCAGAAAATTGTTCCTGAAGAAACCCCTTTTATACTGAGCGTAGCCACCTCCCAATTTAAGGACAAACATGTCAAATTAAACTATGAAAAATGCACCGTCGATCGAGCATTGGAATGCTCGATCCCAAGAAGTAAACCAAATGAGTAGAAGACTCCTTGAAGATTCTCATGATAGGACTTCCCAAGCGGATGTGAATTACATGGAATGTTATCGAGAGTAGGCTCATCCTTACGTGGAAAATTTGGATCCGGAGGCGCAAAGACATTTCAATAATGCATAGAAAGAGAGTTCAAAATCAAAGGCATCAATGAATGAAGAAAATGATTGGGAGAAGATGGTGGTACTATTAATTATGTTTGTATATATTTTTTTTTAATTATCTATGAATAATTAGAGTATGTATGTTTGATATGAAAAAATAGGTCAAACGAGTTAATTGGGTGGCCAATGACATCACCCCTATGATTAATTTGGGTGAGGAGTTAATGGTAGCTGAACTAAGATTAATGCGAAATCGAGTTAGAGGGATAATTATCCCGGAGAAAGGAGGTTTATATCCTGATGAAGCGGAACGACCAAGGAGAACTAAAAGGGCTTGGTCTCCTTCTTCTAGCGACGACTCGGACACTCCCCCCCCCCCCCGTGACCAAGTTCAATCTAAGCAAGGAAAAGGTGGAACAAGTGCTCGAGGTGGTCGAGGTGCAAAAAGTGAAAAAGGTGGAACAAGTGCTCGAGGTGGTCGAGGTGCAAAAGGTGGAACAAGTTCTCGAGGTGGTCGAGGTGAAAAAGGTCGAGGTACTCGAACAAGTGCAAAAGTTAGCCGTGTTGGAACAAGTGCTCGAGGTGGACGTGGTGGAGGTAAAAAGACTCCAATTCAAGGTGACAGCGGTCGAGGTAAAAAATCTAGAGTTATAGAACAAGTTGTGGAACCTGAGCCAGAGGACGATTTGGATGAGTTTTTGCAAAGCACGTCGGGGGAGGGATCAAGTGAAAGTGAATGACTATTTACTCTTTTTATTATATTACTACATAGATATTTTATTATCTAAGACTTTGTCTATTTACTTTTTTTGTGGTTTGGTTATGGATTTGGATGGATGAATTTTTAAAACTTAGCATTTATGAATGAATGGTAGTCTTTCCACTTGTCTAATTTTTTGTGCACTTTCGGCTAGGTCGATCCTTCACATAACCTAGACGAAAGTGCATATAATCTTGTCAAATAAACTTGCACAGAATATCGGTTGGAAAGTATGGGCCGTTATGGGAAAACGGTTAGGAAAAGAAACCGTAACCCTGTTTCGTTCAGGAAGTACCTAGCCGTATATTGCACTGGAGACTCAAAAATTAAATGAGTCCTTATTACGGCTACGTTTCCGGGCGGTGTATCTTTTCAGCGGTTGGAACTCCTAACCACAATGCTGACATAAATTTGCAACTCTGGTTTACGGCTTGGTCAACATTTGAAGTTCCTGGACGTAAATGAATTTACGGCTTTCCTAACCGTATGTCACTCTGATAACTCAAAAAAAAAATGGCTCCTTGTTGTGGCTATATATCCAGGCCGTAATTCTGACAAAAATTAACAACTATTATTTACGGCCCGAAATACCTAGTCGTAAATCTGACACACCACAAACCATGCAGGTTTATACAGAATTACGGCTGGGTTTACCCTGCGATTTCCTAGACGTAAATACCTATAATTTTGAATACCACATCATATCGGCTAGTTTTTTTAATTTTGAAAAGTAGATCCGTTTGAAGACTGATCTATAGAAGGTTCTAGCTGTTCAACCACTTATTTAAACTTGAAATAACCCCACCTCTATATAACCACCCATTCCAAATAAAAATCACACCTTCTACATCAATAATCTCCACCAAAACTCTTGCAAACTTGATTCAATGTACTCAAAGGATAAACCCAACTTCACTTTGGAAGAAGACTTATCTCTTTGCAAAAGTAATTGCTATGCTATCCAAAGAAGGGAGAAGAACGAAAGAAACGTGGTTTACCAAGTCAATCGTATTGGAGTAATATTTTTGAGAATTTTTATAGTGAAATAGGTAACACTAACAACCGCGATGGGGTTGAATTGTATCTTCGATTTTCAGACATACGCAAAAAAGTGGAAGAATATATGGCTTTACGTCGTATGTGCAACCAACTTCGACTTAGAAGTGAGACTAATAGAGAAGTCGCAGCTCAAGCTAAGAAGGAATGGAGAAAATGGAAAGGTTATGATTTCAACTTGGAAGCTCAATTCGCCATCATCAAATACTTCTTAATACATCGAAAAAGATGTTATTAAAACCAACTTTGTAATGGGGATATATCAAGCATTAATGAGTTTTATAATAGTCTAGTTAATGAATATATTAGTAATTTTCAATCGTATTAAGAATTCATGTTGAATCAAAACATTTCTCAACTTTCAAATAGAATTACGGATGGGAAATTTATGTAAACTCAGCCGTAATGCAGACTCAGGTTATACTGGGAAAAATAACGGCAAGAAGTTCATAAATTCCCATCCGTTTTATGTGTTCACGGTTGGAAGTTCCTAATATCCTAACCGTTGTATATAATGTCGTCCGGGTCGAAAAATTTACCCAGCCGTAACAACATAAAATTCCAGACTTTTTTTTCCAGATTTTTGACGGATTTGAATTGATAAAATTGATGTTGGGAGTTGATTATAA
This sequence comes from Papaver somniferum, assembly GCF_003573695.1. Classification (NCBI taxonomy): domain Eukaryota; kingdom Viridiplantae; phylum Streptophyta; class Magnoliopsida; order Ranunculales; family Papaveraceae; genus Papaver; species Papaver somniferum. Next base: position 121,197,415 of record NC_039363.1, on the reverse strand, counting down.
GGTTATCTTGACTTTTGTGATGAAGAGTTTCATCATTTTTCTTCAAAAATTTTCAAAAAAATTTCACCAAAATCACCATTTTTCCTTCTTTCAAAACTAAAAAAAAAAACAAGTTTTGATTTGCAAAAGATTAATGTTTTAATTAGTCTAATCGATTCACTAAGACTGATTAGTTAGATTAATCAATTTAATTAGGGTTATTTTGTTTTTGGTACTCAGGTTTTTTCCATCTTTTGAGTTTGGTCTAACATTTGTCCAGCTTGGCGTTTGGTACCTGGAAAAAACGTTGACCCGCGTTGACTTGGCTAGAGCTTCACTTCTGTTTGATAATTATTATAAAAATTAAATAAAATCTAATTACTACTCTGGTTTCCTGTTTTGCCCTTTTACTTTACCAAAAAAGTCTCTCCAACTCCCAAATTCATTTTCTACTTCACTTCTTCCGCCTCCACAAACCCACAACTCTGCATAACCTTATTCACAACGCCGGTAGGAATTCTTCTCCTCTCTCTACTATAACTCTCTTCTACTGCAATCGATTCTTTAGAATCTGTTGTATTTTCTTTCAGAGACGAATTGGTTCAGTTATGGAACAATTTGTGTTTAGTTAGGGTTTTGATGCTTTGATTACATTAGGGTTTCGGTTCATCTTTGGGTTTCAATTTTGGTTCATGACAGGATTTATGCAATAGGGGTTTCATTGGGTTTCAATTTTGGTCTAAAATCATTTGATTTGGATCTCGAATCAGAATTTTTATGCTTTGGGAGTTGAAATTTTAGGTTTTGATTTTTGATTTGGGGATCTTGAATGTGTTAATCGATTTCCTGAAACGATTATGAGATGGATGATAATGTTCCATTAAAGATTGCAACTGAATTTTATTATGTTCAGAGCATGAGAATTGGTGGTGTTTGTTATTGAAATGACGAGATGGGTTTCGATTGTTAGTGATGTTCGATGGGGTCGCTGATGATTTCTGGCAATAATCAATGTTCTTGAGTTGCAAGGGACTGGTGTTTGCTGTCGAGAAATTAATGGCTTTGAAGATTAGAAGAAGATTGATAGTTGTGATGTTGTTACAATTTTGGAATTGAAGCTGGAATCGAAGAAGAAAGTGGAACTGATGCTGTTACTCCTTGTGCATTGAGGAATTATGGAAGAACTGAAGTTGAATCTGTTGCTGTATGGTTGTGAAATGAGCTGAGAATGTGATGTGACATGAGGATGGTTTGAGTTGAATTGACACAGCAACTACCGTTGAGAAGAGAAGTATTGTGGTGGTGATGCCAAAGATTAAATCAGTAGAGTTTGATGCTCAAGGAAATGAGCTGAGACTGTGATGTGACATGAGGATGGTTTGAGTTGAATTGACACAGCAACTACCGTTGAGAAGAGAAGTACTGTGGTGGTGATGCCAAAGATTAAATCAGTAGAGTTTGATGCTCAAGGTTGGGAAGAATGGTTTGTTGATGTTGCAATGGATCTTACTGCTGCGACTGGAGATTGTATGGCTGAGATGTTGAGAATGTTGTAGGAATCAAATGTGTGGATTAATGGCTTAAGGCAGAGCTGCAATTGGTTTTGGCTTAGGTCTGTGATGCACAACGGTTGTGCTGGTGATGGTGAAGGCACTGGTGGTGAATTGGCCTGAGGCTATGTAGAAGTTATAGATGGTTCTGGTGGTGGTGACTTGTAGAGAAGGAGAGTTATGGATCGACTGATCCTGGTGATGCTATGAGATGGATGGCTAGAGGGTTTTATTATACCTTGATGGTGATGATGGCGGTAGTTGTAGTGAGAGGGAGAGAAGTGGTGGTGGTGGCGGTGAGCCGGTGGCGGTGATGGGATGGAGAGAGGTGGAGGAAACATCCTGTCAAGACCAATCATGAGAAAAAAATATCATGTTTTTCTACGGTTGCCAAACTTTACTCCCTTTTGGTTTAAAATTAAGGGTAAAATAATAAATTCGTTTAATTATTAGATTTTATATTAATTTTAAATAAATTCCAAACGGAAGTCAAGAGTCAACGTGGGTCAACGTCTTTTCCAAATACCAAACGCCAAGCTGGACAAATATTAGACCAAACTCAAAAGTTGGACAAAACGTGAATATCAAAAACAAAATAACCCATTTAATTAACACTAATCAAATTAAGTGTAGATTAGACATTATAAAAAATGATAGATAAGGGGTCCTATGAGTTGTTATTTCATGACCCCATTAAACCCCCAAAAATCCACCATTTTTAAGCCCCAATAATAAGATTCTTAATAATGGAGAGGGGTAGTACTACTTCTCTAAAACCCTTGTTCTGCCCTGTTTGCTCCCTTGCAATAGTCAAGAATGGTGATTGATCTTGTATGACAACCAGCAAATCAAGCTACTGTTTTTTGATGTAAAGCAAAATAGTACTTCGCTGCTGCTATAAGCAGAAACGTGGTTAACAGGAAATGTTATTTTTCTTTCTTGTCCGTCTTCTTTTTTCAAAGGCCACTTACAATCATATAGCACTGTCCACTTGCCACCAACTACCGTCAATACCACAAAATCGGTATGGAAAACCTGGTTAAATTGGGGTCTACAGCTATATGACAAAATAGGATAATTAAGAAGTAATTCATAGAAATTTCTTAACCAACTATTTTTTTAATGGCTAATTTATTCCTGATTAATTAGTGTTAATTCGGATGATTAGTGGTAAAGTATAGTGTTAGATGTGAAATTAATTTGTGTTAATTAATCATCTGAACATGAAAAAATTTGAAAATTTGAAATTTTTTGAAGAACACCAACTCAGAATCGGTATATGTTGTTAAAAACATATACCGATTGTAACCTCAAAAACATTCAGAGATTTTTTGAAACTAGCTTCTACCCAGAATCGGTTTATATGGAAATGAAAATCAACCGATTATCCATAATCGGTTTATATTGGCATGAACGTAAACCGATTGTGGTTAAATTTTCTTTTTTTTTTATCTGTGAATTATGTGTTGTTAAACATCAAATAAAATTAAAATTCATTCTACAACCGAGTTAATGAAATGAAATCGAGTATGATTTCATACTCATTTTATGATCGAGTATTAACTGGAAAAAAAAATGGGTTAACCAGAATCGGTTACACGATACATATGTAAAAACCGATTCCTGACATTGCACAACAGGAATCGGTTTATAAGAATGCTCATGTAATCCGATCCTAACAAAAAAAAGATACAGAAAAATTGAGAACAACAATCGGTTTACTCGACACACATATAAAATCCGATTCTAACATTATACATCAACAATCGGTTTTTATAAGTGCTAATGTAATCCGATTCTGGTTCAAATTTCTCGAACCAGAAAACATATCAAGAACAATCGGTCTTTGTGGGCATGAACATAAACCGTTTCTATTTGCAATCAGATCACATATATATTAACGTTAACCGATTCTGATACACCAGGAAAAATTTGATTTCAAAATTTTCGATTTTTGAGCAATTTTATGTTATTAAAACCTAGTTTATAGGATTGAGTTGAGAAGAAAAGAAGAAGAATCAGTTGAAGTGGAGATGGAAATGAATTTGGTTTTGATTTTAGTTTTATGATTTTGATTTTAGTTTTTAAATCTTATGATTTTAATTTTATTTTTTAACTTTATGATTAGGATTTGATGGGGACAAATTAATAGTATTAATGTTTGATAGAGGGTAAATGGTAGTTTCATCAAACTTAGACACCCCTTATCATTTTTATGGGGTGGATGAAAAGATCCATAGGCCCCAATTAAATGGCATAGACCCCAATTTAGCTAGTCTGGGAAAGTGTTTACTTATAGCATTTTTCCATTTTTATCTTTGAAAGGGAGACTAAAATTGATAACCTGGTGCTGAGGAAGCGCAATAAGAGTACAACAAGAAAAGAAAAGCAAACATCCAGCAAAAAGAGCTTAAGGCTAAAGCTGATCATGAAAGGACGGACACTTGCTAAAGCCTTCATTTGTGTACATTTATAGATTTTCATATGCGTCAACAAGTCAATTCTATCCGAACTTATTTTCTTTTCAACAAGGATTGTGCTACTACAACTTGAATACATTTTATGATGTAAGAAAACATACATTAATCCGCACAGCTATGTGCGTTAATAATTTTATGAGGAAAGTTGGCTACTTATTACAGGTTACAACAGGAATATGATAAGCAAAGAAAGCACAAGACAAACACGTCAATTTAGGGGAAAACCTCAATGAGGGAACTAAAGCCCATTAGAGGAGTGATCTTATAGTGAGTAAAACCAGCTTCAATGAAGAGTTTCTCCCATTCTTTCTCAGTTCTTTCTTTACCATTGTGAGTACTCATCATCAACATGTCAAAGTAAAGTTGGGTTTTTGAGAACTCATCATTTTCTTGCTTCTTTCCTTCTTTCACCACAATGTCAATTATGATCACTTTTGTTGTAATGGCTTTTCTGCAGCTCTTCATTATCATCAAGGCTTCCTCGTCCCCCCAGTTATGCAGAGTATTCTGATTAAATCATATGCACAGATTAAAATTAAATTGTGAACATTCCAAAAAATATATACACAAAATGAAGCAAATGTAGATACCTTCAATAAAACTGCATCAGCCGGAGGAATGGACTCGAACATGTTACCGCCAATGAATTCTAAGTTGTTAGTCCCTGGAATGTTTGCAATCAAAGTTGGTAGATCAAGAACCATGCACTTCAAGTGTGGGAATGCATCAGCAATGACTCTAGCACAAGTTCCAGTGCCACCTCCAACATCAACCAAAGACTTCAAATTCTCAAGCACTTCCTTGTGCTCTCTGACAATTGAAGTCATGACCAAATGAGAGTTTTTAGCCATAGTTGCGCCAAATTTCTTTTCATATTCGGGGTTTAGTGCCAAGTAGTTCCAAAATGGCATGCCTTGATCAGCCTCGAACGCTGTAGGTGCTGTTCCGCGATACCATTCACTAAAGATATGGCCAGGTTTCACCTGTGCAGGATTCAGAAGATTGACTACAAAAGGTGCCAAGGTGTATTCGGTATCTGTTGTCAAGAAACTAGAAGATAGTGTCAGAACATATCCTTCCTCTTCTTGATTTTCACCGGTTTTTTGTGTAGCAAAGATGCCCGAGTTCACCAAGAGGCGCATGAGGCGATACACAGCCTCGGTTCTTGATGGGGGTAAAGAGAGTGCTTCGGCGAGTTCGATAAGGGTAATAGGTTTTCCATGCTTTTGGATGATATCTGGAATACCTAATTCAACAGCACATTTCAGAGACATGGAACTTAGAAAAGCACAGATATGGTTGAAAACATGAGATTGAGCTTGCACCAAGTCATTTTTGTTCACTTGTTGAGCTGCAGAAGCCATTCGAAACTAAATGCAATTGATTCTGATCAAAAAGCTCTTCACTTCAATTGGTTAAGACTGATGAAAAAGTGTGTGATAGTTCCATCAGAATAGCTTGTTATATAGTGAGCAATCCATGAAGTTTGTTTGAATGGGATATGCGTTCATCTGACTTGGACTTTCAAAGGTATTTGCGTCATGATAAATATAATACAGTTACTTTCTTTGAACGGAACCCAACATATATATGCTTACAGCTTTTGCATTTCCATGCTTATGAATTTTGATGAATTCAAAGTCATGCCAAAAGATTTGACCCGCAGCTTCTGGTTTTATGGAAACCAATTTTATCATTTACGATAAAATCAAGGTTAGGAGGTCGGATTGGATTGGATAGCAGGGTCCTCAGCACACATATGACCAAAAATAGAATACTATTGATTTACGAAATGAAAATTATTGGAAGGTAGAGAGTAAAAAATTGTGGATTTTTTTTTACCTTGCCATGTCAGATTCAACTTTAATTTGAATTTCAAACTCTGTAGGTCTTGCCGCTTAATCTCTCCCCGTACACTGCATATGGGAGGTCTTTAATTTATGTTTAACCCGCAAATCGATACGGGCCATACGGCAAATCAACGGTCTATTAAATACTGACCCTAGTTAGTAAGTTCGCGAATGATTCGCGAATCATTCGCGAATTTTTCCGTATCACGAATTTTACCGTCTTATTCACGTACGTTTGCAACTCCGAACCCAAGTCGCGTATTATGTGGCATTCCCGGATTATTCGCGAATCGTTCACGAATTTTACGTATCCCGAATGGTACGTCCGCTTAATTCGCCATAAATTCTTTAGCTTTTACTTTTCAAAGTTCCCGAATTGTTCACTCTGATCCTCTCTAAAACCCCATTTCTCCATTTACTCTGATCCTTTCCAAAACCCCATTTCTCCATTTAATCTGTATCTGAAACCCTTAAAAGAAATTGTTCACTCTGAATCTAAAAACCCTAACTTTTATTGTTCACTGTAGGAAAAACCACCAAAACGAAGAATGATTCAGAAAAAGCTGGAGTTTGTTCAAGTACGAAGATCAAGTCGTAACGCCGACAAACCCACGCCGGTTTATAAAGAAGTGAGTCTAGTCTTATACTATCATTCCGTAGATCAGTTCACTTTTTTTTCAACTTAGCTATAATCAGTAACTTGTTTTTGTTGATTTTGCAGGTTTTCGTTTTTGAGTATGAAAGGGCTATTAGAAAAAGTTCAAGACCTAGAGGATTGAGAGATTCAATGGAGAATTTCCCAGTAGCAAGTGAGAAAGAAAGAGCAATTGCAACTGAGAAAGCTTGTGAACTTGAGTTATCTCTGGGAAATGAGTTTCAATCTTTTGTTAAACCTATGCTTCATTCTCATGTTAACCGCGGATTTTGGTTGGTAAGTATAAGCACCATTTGAATCGATTGTTTGCCTAATCTTCTTCTTTACAGAGACTATGCTTAATTTGATTTTTAATGACTAAGATATCTTATTGGAATTGTCTGCAATAGGGTCTGCCTAATGGTTTTTGCAAGAAGTACCTACCCAGAAAGGATGCATCAATTACGCTGGTTGATGAAAATGGAGAAGAGTGTGTTACAAATTACCTTGCGGAGAAGGTTGGCTTAAGTGGTGGCTGGAGAGGATTTGCCTTGGATCACCAACTTGTTGATGGGGATGCCTGTGTATTCGAATTAATCAAGCCTACCCAATTTAAGGTAATAATACGAACCTTCGATTTGTTTTTTGACAAGCAAATGCTCCATAATGTATCAACAATGTTTTACATTGATGTTTGCTTAGTTCCCATTACACTTTTGCTGTAGAACTAGTCGGTTGTTCTGAGGTTGCTCTCAAGCTTAGTAGAGACAAGAATAACATGTATGCCCTGTAGATAAGATCGAATTAGTAGGATTATTGTCATTCATGTGCTAGTTTTACAGTTCAATACTGAGAGTGGCACTTCTTGATCTGGTGAATCAGGTTGAGAGTGTTTGCTCTTTGTTTTAAAATGGTTGCTTGCATCTACTTTTTGACAAGTGCTACCATATGACTGCAGCTCTCTTCCTATTCTGCTTATAGCTACATGAATGAAGATTGAATTGGTGCTGTTTAAACTATCCTATTATCACTCAGAATAACGAATTTTTAGTATGCTAGCTTATCTGTAATACATCTTTACTTCTCATTCTTTAGGAATCTACATTCTTTAAAATGCTGTTACATCTGTTTTCATTACCATTCCTTTCTAGGTTTACATAGTCCGGGCAGCTAATGTTTCATATCCCGAGGAATCAGCTGGTGTTTCAAATGATGAGGAATCCTCCTCATAGATTAGATCTTCTCGAATCAGGTAATTTACTTGACATCTTTCTTCATGACATTGTAACTTTTGTTCAGATGATCAGGTCTTAACGAACTAATGAGGATAATTAGGTACGATATAGTAGCATAACCCCAATTTGGACTTCTATCTACAGAGCAACGGCAGACGGAGTAAAAAATGGAAGGTTTCGCGCAACAACAGATGGAGTTGGGGGAAGTTTTTTGGTTTTTGTTGTTGCTAGTGCCATGCACAGCATTTTGTCAATAATATATCTTACTCTTACAATTTCAATGGGGTCTTTTTGTTATTCGAAAGTTCAAACCAAACTGTAGGTTCTTGCTACAATGTCTTGTCTCGAATATGAAAAATCTGAGAACAACTCTTTGCTTCATGGCCTCACTAATTCGACTGTTACAACAAACAATCTTCCAATTGATGGTGTGAAGCTTTCTTTTTCTTTTTCTGAAGGACTCGTCTCAAACACAAACCAAACTAGAGGGGTTGAACTTTTTTGATGGACTGTGCCTGAAACACGAAAAAAAAAACTAGAGGGGTTGAAGAACGCTATCCCTCATGGTCTAAACAGGAAATTAACATTTAATCTCAAAATTACTGGGCTTTGGACACTCTAGTCCTACACTCTCAAGCCTAGTACCAGGAGGTCCAAATTAACGGAATCTGAAACGAGTTAATCATTTCCTATACGATTCAGTCCAAAATAAAAAAAAAAAATCGATGACAAAAATACCCATCAGATATTATTTCTTCGTAACTCGGTTTTCATTTCTTCATTTCTAGCGTCCGTCGAGAAAATTTTTCCAGTCGCTCTTGTTGAAGACGATGTTACTAGTTTCATCTCGTTTTTCTTTTTTTTTTTGTCGATTGATTGATTTCGTTTCACTTGATTCATCAAATTGGTTATACAATTTTCGTTATGTAAAAATTTGGATTAGGGTTAATTCATCAATTTAGGGTTCTACTGAGATCAATTGTTTTTATATATAATATTTTTCGAGGTTGAGTGATGCGTTCATCGTCACTACAACAATCTACAGGTATGTTATTCATTTATTTACGATCTTGTTATGTATTTTTGGAAGAAATTATTATTATCACTATTTGTTTTCTTGATTTGGGGGATTTTTGTTGATGGTAAGATGTTTTATTGAGTTTATGTAGTTAATTGAGTATCAATTTTAGGTTTTCTTCCAAGGATCTCAACTTATTGGGTATATGCAGTGAAGAGTATACTTAGTTGATAGGGTTGATGATGTTGGGTTTAATTACTTTATTTCTTTTTAATGTAGTGTTTAAAAACTAATCAAATGTACTATCATTCGTAATTAGAGTTTATTGAGATTGTTTGGACTTTTTTTTATTTGTAAAAGATGGATGCTCATTTTTGGGGTAGGAGGAACTGTTTCATTTTGGCAATAATATAACTTAAGTTAACATATAAGCTCCTTGCTTATGTTGACGAAGTACCTTGTCAGCTGATTAAGAAGATACTCATAATTGTGAAGGACATAGGATGATATGCCAGTTGATCCTGTTGTGCGATGGACATGGATTATGGCGTAAGATCCTCTTGCTAGCATCTCTCCTGCAGGACCACCCCATGAAGCTTCTAAAGTAAAAATAACGATGCATTGGAGAGAGATTCTCAATTGATAGGAAAGTTTGTTAAAGATGGAATTAGCGGATTCACTGCAGGTATTATTAATCTCCCACTGTATTGATTCTTCCTTCTGTGCTTCCTATATATGGATATGAAGTGGCAAAGAGAAATTGTTAAGGAAATAAGTGGCATGAACATATTTATCTTGTTTGGATTTATGCCTAGGTACGAAAAAAGATAGGTAAACCCCATTTTTAGAAAATTCACGTAACAAGATGGCGTGACTATACTTCTTTTAAATTAGATAAACTAAGTAAAATTTAGCAAGAAAACCGTGTTCGCAGACTATTAGAAGTTTTTAAAACTTTGCAAATGTGAAAAGTCTTCTGTATGTTCAACCAGAGGAAAAGCCAACTTGTCTAATGCTCATGTAAACTAGATCGAACTACGAACATTTTAGCAAGAAAAACTAATATTACCGGCGTCCCTTTTAGTTTGACATAAGATCTTTTTGTGGAGGTTTCATTTCTAGATAGGGAAATTATGACACTTTACTGCTTAGCGGAAAATGTTGAGTTGGTTATGATCCGCAATGATATTTATAATTAAAGCAGAGGCTGTCGTTTACTCGATATTTAAGTATTTCAATTATTAAAAATAGTCAAAACTTATTTGAATATCCAACTAACAAATCAGCCTTTTTTCTCAAATGTCATGCATGTGAAGATTTAGAATTTTTGTAATCGCCAACGCTTAATGTTAGACAAGTTAGTGTCAACTTCCTATGGATGACTAGCTTTGGAAATCTAATGTGTACGTAATTGTACACATTGATTCTTAATGTGTACATAATTGTACACTTGTTGATTATCATGATTATTGTTCATTCTTGCTGTTAGTTTCAATGATTATTCACCTTTTAACCCAGCTATCTTCTTTTACATGTTCTCACTCTATGAATCATATTTGTAGATGTGTACATATCTGTACACCATTGTCTGTTTTCACTTTATGAATCATTTCTTAATTCGCTTTATGAACATTATAATTTATTTACCGAGTCCATGTATTATGTAGCTTATAGACAAATTATGTATTGCAGTTGATGGATTGTAGCAAAGAAATGCGGTATTCCTGAAGCATCGCTCTCAGGATCTGATATATGAACCTTTGAAGGCTGACAGAGTTGATTGCTTTTATCTAAAATCACATTGCTTCAGTTGTCGATATCGTCGTCTAGATTTCTTTGGCTTGTAAGTCTTCTTTGTCTTTTCACTTTTTGAGTTTTAAACACCTTTAATTTGTTATTGTCACTTCCATACAATATAATTGCCACATTAAACGTAATGTCTCTACAAAATATGTAGTTTGACCTGATCTAAATATATGCTGTGAAATCCAAATTATTTGGATTAGTTGGAGAGGAAGCTTTGCTTTGGATAATAGAAAGGAACTAAAAATAAAAATGACTGGATTGAAGTTAGATAAGATTCATAAGACAAGTTATTGGACATTGATGATTTAGTTTTTCATTTCTAGTTTCCCTTCAACATCTTCATACAGCTCCTTCTAACCATAATCCATTTTGGTATAAACTTTTATATAGGAATTAAACACCAAAAGTTATTGGATTTCTTTTTTATACTTTTTTGGTAACTGAGACTTGTGTCATCTTCTAATCCCTATGAATTAAAAGAGCAAAGATGACTTTTATGAGAAGTACAAGAACCTGAGCTCTTTTCTATGTTGTTGCTTTTATGGGTTCATTTTTTCCATCTGATTCTTATTCCTTCGGATTTATCTGGTCTCCTCTCGGGTCTTTTTACAATTGAACTTTCTTGTTCTTTAAGCTTTAACGCGTTCTTAGGGTTGAAATAATTGTATATATTTTTTATTTAATAAGGAACCGATCTATACATTGTCACCAAAAATGTAGTTTCTCTTTTTACCCATGCCTCTTCCGCCTTTAGCAGCTGTGAATTCTTTTACTAATTTTAATATTTTCTTTGGATTGTTCCTACGGGCACTTTAAATTTTAAAAAGAATTACATAGTCGATGCTAATGTTTTTGATGTGTACATAGTTATACACATGTTGATTCTTCATGTGTACATAATTATACACATGTTTTTGAATGTGTACATGGTTGTATACCTGTTGATTTTTCATGTGTACATAGTTGTATACCCGTACATTTGTTAATGCGTACGTAATTGTACACCGTGTCTTACAAGATTTTGTTGTTGTGTATGAACTATAGAAGGAAATTATACCCAAACTTTATATTGCTAATTGTAGAAATCTTTGGTTATTGAATATATAATACGATTCTAGGTAAACATTATCTCGCATCTATCCTTCTTTTATTTTCTTTCTTTTTTATTATATTTTTATATATTGGGTTCCATGACTCGTAAGTTGCTTAGGCATCTGGATACATCTCTCTGGATGCACGCTTGTTTCGAAGTGGTAACTTAGTATATGCTAAAGTAAAATCAGAGTTGATGTTGGTCTTTGTCAAAGTGAGACAAAAATGTGGCACATGATATTCTCTGAGACAGTGTTTTTATTGACATAGGAGCTTGTTGCAGTGTGTTCATTGAAAGTGTATTTTATGTAAGGAAATACGTGAGCCAAAGTTGTTAGTGTACACCAATTGATTCTTAGTGTGTACATAGTTGTACACCTTTTTATTTCAGATGTGTACATAGTTATACACATGCTAATTATCAATAGTTTTTCTTATTCAAATCCGTTAATAGTGGGGCATTCAGTAGTAACATCTAGATGCAAGTTTAGAAATATGGATCCAAGATCGCTTTCAACTGTTAGGACATTTTAACTCATTTTTTGTGTACACATGGTTTCTTAGTTGTGTCTGAACACGTTATGAAAGGTGTTACCGATACTTGCATTTGGAATGAATTTATATATATGTCGTGTGGTATTTTTACTTTCATTAAAACCCTTTGATTTTTTATTCATTTTTCTAATTTTGATGATCAAGGAGGTACTGGATCTGGTGGTCGATCGATACACCTTAGTTTCTACTTGCGCAAGGTGTAAGCCTTTTCGCTAACATTATTGCCAATATTTTGGCTGCAGGTGGTCGCGTGAAAACGCGATGAATCATTTCAGATAGAAGGTGAAAAGAAAGAATTTTTTGATGGTAAAGAATAGTGTCGAGAAACACTGAGTATGTCAACAAGCTTCACCGAGCTGGAATGCGCACCAGCGAGTTCCATGGAGGTAATTCACTTAACTTCTATTCTCATAAAACTTCAGTTATAGGGGTAGGTAATAATTCACTCACCTGTTGAAGAGAAGTGGCACTGAAACAAGATGACAGTATCAGTAATTTTGATGTTTAGGATACATTTTTACTCCAAATTCTTAATCAAAAAGGTATACTTCATATTAGAGTTTTCCGAATTTGAAATCAGTTGGTAAATTGGGTTTTATACCTTAAAATGTTGAGCTTACTTATCTTAGATTATTTTTGTGACTAATTCTTTTCATTTCTAGGATAAAGACAATTAGTTTTTAAAAAATGAAAATTATATTCATATGGGTACTCTTTTCGCAGGTCCAGGGAAAGCATTAGTGGTATTTAGGTAGACGATTCAAGGTGTATGTGGATTTAGTGCAACTTGACTTGTCTTTGGATTTTCTAAATTTTTGTAGATGTGTACATGTTTGTACACCAGTGTAAACTAATATTTTTTAGAAAATGAAAATTATATACTCATATGGGTACTCCTTTTGTAGCTATCGGAAAGAGCTTCCCAAATCTATAAAGTTTGTAAATTTTGGACAAACGGTTCAAAAGATAAATTGTTTTTTATGTTAATTAAAATTGCTGACATCATCATAAGTCATTGTGGACTAAATTGCAAATATTTGGACTAAACTGTAAATGATAAGGGTTATTAATGTACTTTCCCATTTTTTTGACTAATTTGTACCTAGTTGACCCAGACTGGACTAAACTATATTTTTGGACTGCTTTTGGACTAAACCGTATTTTTTCCATCCCCGATAGGTTTTCTTTAGACCGGGTCTTATGGAGGTTCCCAGCAGAAAAAAATACTAAAGTCATAGGGCATGTCTCAGTAAATAGAAGTGGAAATTGAATTATTGTCCCTACTTCTAATGGGTCTTCACAAATATTCCTAACAGACTTTATAAATGTCCCTGATGGCATAATTGAAATTTTCTTTAAAAATATAATTATCATATTTCCTTATATAGCCTTTCCTCTTACTTTGTTCTTCTCAATTGTAACAGCAGAAGAAAGAAAAAGAACTCATCTCTCTCACCATCATCTTCTCAATCGCCCCCTGTCACCGCCAAGATTTCTATCGCCGCCACCACAACCAGCACCACCATTGTTACGTCCGCCGTTAGTATCAACAAATCTACCACGATTTTTATGTCCGATTTCAACTGATTTCAAGCCAGATACAGAGATCGATTTGATTTTCAGTTTTCGATTTAGTGGTTTCTTGTTGAGATTCAGATTTCGAGTGGACTTTGAGTTAAAAATTCATATTCAGTGATTTTGAGCTCGAGATTTTTTTGATTTCGAACTAGTTGAAATAATGTTATAGTAAGGTTTAAATCAGATATAACGAGATGGAGATTTGATTTAGGATTTGGTGAAATAATATATTGGCAGATGATTCATTGATTTCATCTATCTACGACTTTTTCTAATTTGTAAGTAATTTCGTTTAATTGATATGTGCACCATTACAATCTGTTTTCTATAATTTCAATTTTTGTTAAAAAATTCATTGAATATGTAAATGTCATTACTTTACCGCAGCTATGGTTCTTAAAATTATTTGGAATGAGGATATGTAGATCAAAGGCTTGAGGTATATGAAGGTGCTCTGTATCATAATTGAATATATCCATCTTTTTTATTAGTGAATTTGAGGTCGGAAGACTTTGGGTGATAAGTAGTGCTTTTTATTTGTGTTTAGTGAATGTAATTAAATAATCAAGGCTTTGGAAGTTGGCTATCCATGATAAATTAAAGGTTTGCTAGTTCATTCACTTCGTGAGTCTAGGCGTATAAGCTGCAGAACAGAACATTCAGCTAGTTATGAAATGACATGTGGTTTAGTATGCGTAGTTCGAATTAGCAAAATATCTTGTTCTGTCTACGATAGCTCGTGATTTCTTTGGAATTCTTATGTCTCAGGTAAAAAATTTATTTATGTTTATTTACAAGGTTTTGAGCTTGGTGATATTGCAAGCCGATATGGGATCAACTACGATTGTTGATCTATTTGTGGGATCAATTCTTGTTGTTGATCCATTTTTTTATTGGATCAATTCTTGTTATTGACCCAATTTTTTATGAGATCAACTATTGTTGTTGATCCTTTTAATTCCTATTGTTTACAATAATTCTTTTGGATAAGTATAATAATGCTTGTAGTTTAAATCATGTAAATTTCTTCCAATGTTGAACTTGTGGTGCAATGGTAGCATGACTGACTCCATGTCAGATGATGCGTGTTCGACTCATGCCAAGTTCACTCCATTTACATGGATCAATTTTCATTGTTGATCCAATTTAGGGGATCAACTACTATTGTTGATCCACTAAATTGGATCAACTTCTACTGTTGATCCTTTTTTTGGATCAACTACCATTGTTGATCCCCTAAAACTAGATCAACTTCTATTGTTGGTTCTATTTTTATTTGGATCAACTACTATTGTTGATACAAAAATATCTGAACCAGTGGTGGTGGCGGCGGCGGCGGACTGGTGGTGGTGGTGGCGGCGGCGCACTAGTGGTGGTGGAGGATTGGTGGTGGTGTAATAGTGGTGGTGAAGGAGTGGTGGTAGAATATTAGTGGTGGTGGAGGTTGGTAGGTGGTGGTTGTTGAACGGTGGTGATGGAACGGTAGTTGAATGTTGGTAGTGGTGGTGCTAGTGGTGGTAGTGAAGTGGTAGAGAAAGAAATTTGTTCCATTTTGAAATAAAGAAAAATATTATATGGGTGAGGGCACTAAGGTAATCTAATTTTAGATGTATAAGGTTATTAAAAACTAGGGACATATTTATTGTTGCATAAGGATATATTTATTGGTGTCCAAAAGTAGGAACATATAAATAATATACCCTTCTTATTATACCATCTATGGATTCAACGACGCCCCAACGAAGCCGCTAGGAGACATCGTGTTAGAAGTAAAGGCATGACCAATGAAGATCAAAACCCGGTTCAGTGTGGTCGATGCTCCTTCTCCCTACAACGCCATCATCGGTCGAAGATGGGTACTGATGGTTTATCAAAAGTGATTGTAGTTGAAGTGGTAAAACGGATTCGTATCATACTTGTGAAGAAAACAATTTTTCTAGATTTAAATTAAACACGCAAATAAATAAAATAGTTCAAACCTTTAGAGAAAAACACCAAGACTTGGATTCCACCATTGATCCATTATTTGATAAATTCTAATAATTAATGTTCATGCAATTTTTCTTTTAGAGTGATTCTAATATTATGCCTTTTGTAGATTTTTGAAGTAATAAATGTAAACACCAAGCATGAAACATCAAGAGTCTTAAACTAAGCATGCTCCATCAAAATGAATCACAATTATTCAATAAAAATCAATTTTTCAATAAAAATTCCATGCAAATAATCATGTAATAATATTGCAAATAAATAATAAAGTTAGAATTATACCATAAATAAGGACCAATGGCTTCCTCCGTCGCCTTGGCTAAGGGGTTTAGCTCCTCATCCCAAAAACACACTCACAAGATAAATTCATGGCTAAAATAGGTGTTTTTATTGATGTATAAGATGAAACAGGAAATTGTAACGCTGTGAAAGTGTTACAGCATCACCGTTACAAAGGGGTCACTGTTACAAAAGAGTATGGTAATTTAAGACTGATGTAAACGATAACTATCTACTGCTGTGAAACAACAACAATGGTATTGAAAATAAGTCTGCTGAAGAACGATAGACTCTGCGAGTCTGTTCTTCGTGTTCTTCAGAAGCTTTAATGGCAGCAACGGCAGCAGCGCTGTCTCCTCTATAATTGCTTCTCCTAGGCTCTCATCGACTCTAAACTCTTTCCTAAGGTTTTCAAAACTTTTCTTTGATGTAAACCAACACTTATATAGCCCAACAGATCCATAAATCTCGACTAAATATGCGATTATTCTTTTTCTTCTTCTCATGCAGTTGAAACGATAATCGCTTCTGTTGGATATAAAATAGCTACCAAACTCTTCCATAATCTTGAATAGGACCATGTACATGTTAATCCAGCGTCAAAGTCCTCCAGAAATCTCTCAAAAATATTCTAAAAACCCAACAGAGAACACGTCTCTTGTTGGAAACTTTGAAACCCTCTCTCGGCCATTCCAGCCCAATTGGTTGGTTCCAATCGATTGTACTAGGCTGTTTAGTCCATCCCAAGTCCAGCCCAACTGATTTCGGCGATTGTATCTCGTTAAAAACTCCATCAAAATTCGATTATCAATCTGCCAGTGAACTTCCCGCCAATTGTCCAATTCAAAACGTGAAGAAGGTGGGTGCCCTTATCCTGTGCTGTTCTCCTTTAGCAGCTGCCTGGAAATAGGTCACCCCTTAGTAATTAGGTTACCCCTTATCCAAAATCGAGGGTCTTATAGTGATTTCTCTGGGACATTTCCGCACTTTTTTCGGGGTTCCTCCGGATATTCCTGGGGTACTTCCGGTATAATTCTGGGCGCTTCCGGCACGTTATCAACGGAGGTCCAAATGCCGCATTTTTAGCCAATTTTCCACAAAGCCTTATTCTTCCAAAAACACCTACAAATAAATAAAATAACCAAATAAGTACGATATCGAGCACTAACAATATATACAAATGAGCTATATTAGACACATAAATGCGTCTATCAAATACCCCACAAATTATTATTTGCTAGTCCTCGAGCAAATCTAATCTAAATAAAATGACTACACTTAGCACGTGCAGTAAGCCGTTTAAACCACTAGGTGGCCCTAGTGGCGGAGTGTTGTCTCCGGAGGGTTACCAGAGGTGTACCCACAAAACCTTAATACTCCAGAGCTTAGCTATCTACGCAGAACCTTGGAAGGCACTAAAGAATCTCCTTGGTTGGCATACTTATTGACTACAGGAAGAAGTACCCTGATGCGAAATTCCAATTGTTGTACACGAGTTTGCACTCAAGCATACTAAAATTCATATAAAGTGACAGAGCTCTACTCAGATAGTTGCACTATGGACATCATATTCGGAGTCAAAACTAATCACATGGATAGATCAAGAAGATGGATATAGAAAACATAGATGGTTTTGATTGTTTACTAAGTGAACGACGTTTCCCATATCTGTCTGAAGGCCTCGCCAAAATGAACCTCCTAATGGATTGAGATACTAGTCTGACTAATATCAACACACTGGCATATACAAGGGTACCAGTGGTCGATAACCTAACTCTAGGTCAAACACAACTGGCATATACAAGGGTACCAGTGGTCGACTTTATTGAATTTATTCCTTTTGGTCAAATGGTCTGGTCTCAATTTCTTTCTTCTTCTTTTTTTTTGTTTTTCTACTTTTGGTAACTACCATTTTTTTTTCATCTTTTTTTTTTCATCTTTTTCTTTTTCAACTTTTTTTTTTCATGGTATCTCAATCACTCTAATTCACCCTAGCATTGGTAACAACTTGAATCGTGGGCCCCACCTATCACTTAGAGAAACATAATTTAAAAACAAAATAAAATTAAAATAGAAGTGAAAAGGACTCAACGAGATATGGTGAAACTATCATGTTATTTCTAACACCTGAGCTCTGTGCTTTTATGAATAGACTCTTTAGATGTTTCCATCTAATCAGATTGGTTCCTCAAACTCCTACAATCAAAATGCTTCCATCCACTTAGATTAGTTAGTGCAATCCTCAATAGGCATAATTTCTAAGCTCTGGAGTTTATTTATTGCAACTAAAAGCCAAAAAGTGTTTCTTCCCCACCCCCAAACTTAAATCTAACATTGTCCTCAATGTTTCTACTTATGAAATTAAAGCACATACAAGGAGAAAATGTTACCACTGGAGGGAAAAGAAATAAGGAAGGATATTACCGTATCACAAGAACGCGGGAGCCTCCCAGTAAATGCTAAATTTATAGTCATTAGCTAGACATCAAATACCTCAAAAATAATTTTCACCTTCCAAAGTCGTATACCAATAGTCGAAACAATTGTGGGTCCATAAGACCAAATAGAACTTCCACTAATAGGAGACAAATAGTCAAGAACAGAAAAATGAGCAGAAAGAGCACAACCTGATCTAAAGTTTCTCGCAAGACAATTGGATTTATCTGGAGTGCCCAATTGGGCTTCATATGAGTGTCTCGGGAAACATATTCATCCGAAAAACGGGCCTCTAACATATGGATTTTCTCCTGGACAGTATCAGGAGGATCGGGTTGTGGAGTCTGAATAGACTCAGGGAATACCTCACTAGGCTCGAGTCCCAAGTTAGGGACTTCCAATGGGGATACTTGACTATCACAAGAATCATTACTACCTCCAAACATATTTATTGTTGAACTGTAGGGTCCTTGTACTAGGGATACTTGAACTGTAGGGTCCTTGTACTAGGGACATATTTATTGTTGCATAAGGATATATTTATTGGTGTCCAAAAGTAGGAACATGTAAATAATATACCCTTCTTATTATACCATCTATGGATTCAACGACGCCCCAACGAAGCCGCTAGGAGACATCGTGTTAGAAGTAAAGGCATGACCAATGAAGATCAAAACCCGGTTCAGTGTGGTCGATGCTCCTTCTCCCTACAACGCCATCATCGGTCGAAGATGGGTACTGATGGTTTATCAAAAGTGATTGTAGTTGAAGTGGTAAAACGGATTCGTATCAGACTTGTGAAGAAAACAATTTTTCTAGATTTAAATTAAACACGCAAATAAATAAAATAGTTCAAACCTTTAGAGAAAAACACCAAGACTTGGATTCCACCATTGATCCATTATTTGATAAATTCTAATAATTAATATTCATGCAATTTTTCTTTTAGAGTGATTCTAATATTATGCCTTTTGTAGATTTTTGAAGTAATAAATGTAAACACCAAGCATGAAACATCAAGAGTCTTAAACTAAGCATGCTCCATCAAAATGAATCACAATTATTCAATAAAAATCAATTTTCCAATAAAAATTCCATGCAAATAATCATGTAATAATATTGCAAATAAATAATAAAGTTAGAATTATACCATAAATAAGGACCAATGGCTTCCTCCGTCGCCTTGGCTAAGGGGTTTAGCTCCTCATCCCAAAAACACACTCACAAGATAAATTCATGGCTAAAATAGGTGTTTTTTATGATGTATAAGATGAAACAGGAAATTGTAACGCTGTGAAAGTGTTACAGCGTCACCGTTACAAAGGGGTCACTGTTACAAAAGAGTATGGTAATTTAAGACTGCTGTAAACGATAACTATCTACTGCTGTGAAACAACAACAGTGGTATTGAAAATAAGTCTGCTGAAGAACGACGGACTCTGCGAGTCTGTTCTTCGTGTTCTTCAGAAGCTTTAATGGCAGCAGCAGCAGCAGCGCTGTCTCCTCTATAATTGCTTCTCCTAGGCTCTCATCGACTCTAAACTCTCTCCTAAGGTTTTCCAAACTTTTCTTTGATGTAAACCAACACTTATATAGCCCAACAGATCCATAAATCTCGACTAAATATGCGATTATTCTTTTTCTTCTTCTCATGCAGTTGAAACGATAATCGCTTCTGTTGGATATAAAATAGCTACCAAACTCTTCCATAATCTTGAATAGGACCATGTACATGTTAATCCAGCGTCAAAGTCCTCCAGAAATCTCTCAAAAATATTCTAAAAACCCAACAGAGAACACGTCTCTCTGTTGGAAACTTTGAAACCCTCTCTCGGCCATTCCAGCCCAATTGGTTGGTTCCAATCGATTGTACTAGGCCTGTTTAGTCCATCCAAGTCCAGCCCAACTGATTTCGGCGATTGAATCTCGTTAAAACTCCATCAAAATTCGATTATCAATCTGCCAGTGAACTTCCCGCCAATTTTCCAATTCAAAACGTGAAGAAGGTGGGTGCCCTTATCCTGTGCTGTTCTCCCTTTAGCAGCTGCCTGGAAATAGGTCACCCCTTAGTAATTAGGTTACCCCTTATCCAAAATCGAGGGTCCGTATAGTGATTTCTCTGGGACATTTTCCGCACTTTTTTCGGGGTTCCTCCGGGATATTCCTGGGGTACTTCCGGTACAATTCTGGGGCGCTTCCGGCACGTTATCAACGGAGGTCCAAATGCCGCATTTTTAGCCAATTTCGCCACAAAGCCTTATTCTTCCAAAAACACCTACAAATAAATAAAATAACCAAATAAGTACGATATCGAGCACTAACAATATATACAAATGAGCTATATTAGACACATAAATGCGTCTATCAAATACCCCCAAACTTATTATTTGCTAGTCCTCGAGCAAATCTAATCTAAAATAAAATGACTACACTTAGCACGTGCAGTAAGCCGTTAAACCACTAGGTGGCCCTAGTGGCGGAGTGTTGTCTCCGGAGGGTTTACCAGAGGTGTACCCACAAAACCTTAATACTCCAGAGCTTAGCTATCTACGCAGAACCTTGGAAGGCACTAAAGAATCTCCTTGGTTGGCATACTTATTGACTACAGGAAGAAGTACCCTGATGCGAAATTCCAATTGTTGTACACGAGTTTGCACTCAAGCATACTAAAATTCATATAAAGTGACAGAGCTCTACTCAGATAGTTGCACTATGGACATCATATTCGGAGTCAAAACTAATCACATGGATAGATCAAGAAGATGGATATAGAAAACATAGATGGTTTTGATGTTTACTAAGTGAACGACGTTTCCCATATCTGTCTGAAGGCCTCCGCCAAAATGAACCTATCCTAATGGATTGAGATACTAGTCTGACTAATATCAACACACTGGCATATACAAGGGTACCAGTGGTCGATAACCTAACTCTAGGTCAACACAACTGGCATATACAAGGATACCAATGGTCGACTTTATTGAATTTATTCCTTTTGGTCAAATGGTCTGGTCTCAATTTCTTTCTTTTTTTTTTTTTTTCTACTTTTTGGTAACTACCATTTTTTTTTCATCTTTTTTTTTTCATCTCTTTTTCTTTTTCAACTTTTTTTTTTCATGGTATCTCAATCACTCTAATTCACCCTAGCATTGGTAACAACTTGAATCGTGGGCCCCACCTATCACTTAGAGAAACATAATTTAAAAACAAAATAAAATAAAAATAGAAGTGAAAAGGACTCAACGAGATATGGTGAAACTATCATGTTATTTCTAACACCTGAGCTCTGTGCTTTTATGAATAGACTCTTTAGATGTTTCCATCTAATCAGATTGGTTCCTCAAACTCCTACAATCAAAATGCTTCCATCCACTTAGATTAGTTAGTGCAATCCTCAATAGGCATAATTTCTAAGCTCTGGAGTTTATTTATTGCAACTAAAAGCCAAAAAGTGTTTCTTCCCCACCCCCAAACTTAAATCTAACATTGTCCTCAATGTTTCTACTTATGAAATTAAAGCACATACAAGGAGAAAATGTTACCACTGGAGGGAAAAGAAATAAGGAAGGATATTACCGTATCACAAGAACGCGGGAGCCTCCCAGTAAATGCTAAATTTATAGTCATTAGCTAGACATCAAATACCTCAAAAGAATTTTCACCTTCCAAAGTCGTATACCAATAGTCGAAACAATTGTGGGTCCATAAGACCAAATAGAACTTCCACTAATAGGAGACAAATAGTCAAGAACAGAAAAATGAGCAGAAAGAGCACAACCTGATCTAAAGTTTCTCGCAAGACAATTGGATTTATCTGGAGTGCCCAATTGGGCTTCATATGAGTGTCTCGGGAAACATATTCATCCGAAAAACGGGCCTCTAACATATGGATTTTCTCCTGGACAGTATCAGGAGGATCGGGTTGTGGAGTCTGAATAGACTCAGGGAATACCTCACTAGGCTCGAGTCCCAAGTTAGGGACTTCCAATGGGGATACTTGACTATCACAAGAATCATTACTACCTCCAAACATAGGGTTTTCACTACTCTCAGTCAAACCTTTAATTATTGCTTGGATTTCCGAATCTTCGGAGTCCTTGAAATGCTCAAGAGCTTCTTGTAGTTCTACAGTAGGTTCACCTATCTGTCTTAGTAAGATTGTCTCATCAAATGCATCCACACAATCATTAAATAAAGTGTCATCCCAATTATCCTGAATTTGAACTAAAGTGCTAATCATATTCACTTCCTCTAAATCATTGGAAGGTTGTCTAGTAACATTAAAAACATTCAGTTCAGTGGTCATATTACCAAAGGATATGTTCATGAGTCCAGTCCTACAATTGATGATAGCATTAGATGTGGCTAAGAATGGGCGACCTAAAATCACCGGGACGTGAGCACTTGGGTCCTGAACTGGCTGGGTGTCTAGAACAACAAAATCAACTGGATAAACAAACTTATCAACCTCAATTAGAACATCCTCTATGACACCACGAGGGACTTTGACAGACCTATCAGCTAATTGTAGTGTCATGTTGGTCGGTTTCAGCTTACCAAGACCTAGCTGGGTGTATACATGATACGGGAGTAAGTTAACACTAGCTCCTAAGTCAAGTAATGCCTTATCGACCATGTGATTACCAATTGCACAAGATATGGTAGGGCATCCAGGGTCCTTGTACTTAGGGAGTGTTTGGTTCAGAAGAATTGAACTTACTTGACCAGCTAAAAAGGCTTTCTTATGGACATTAAGCTTACGTTTTCGTGTACAAAGATCCTTAAGGAACTTGGAATAAGATGGTAGTTGCCTAATTGCTTCTAGTAACGGAAGGTTTATGGTAACTTTCTTAAAAACCTCCATTATGTCATTAAAGTTTGATTCATTTTTTGTTGGTGCCAATAACCGGGGAAATGGGGCTCTGGGGACAAAACCAGGCTCAACAGGACCCTCATTGGTCTCTTTAGAGACTCTATCAGTCTCCTCATTTTCTGGCTCATAAGGGTGAACTACAGCATGTTCACTTTCAGGTATGTCGACCTTATTATCAACTTTCTTTCCACTCCTAAGGGTCGTGACAGCATTCACATGATTGTACGATTTCTCTCCTCTAGGGTTAGGATCAGTATGACTAGGGAACCTTCCATCTTCTCTCTCACTTATAAACTTAGCTATTTGTCCTACTTGAAGTTCTAACTTGGCAAGACTCTGGGAAGTATTCTTCAATTCCTGCCTAGTTTCTTGTTGAAAGCTCATGTGGTTCTTTGATAGCATGTCATGGTTACTTACTAACATAGTGATAGCTTCCTCTAAGGTAGAGATCTTTTTCTCGGAAGTGTTCTGAAACTGGGTTTGACCTGAAGAGTTCTTAAAACCAAAACCTGGGGGAGGCTGAGAATTGCTAGACTGGCCTTGACTCTGGCCCTTAGACCAAGAGAAATTAGGATGGTTTCTCCAACCAGGGTTGTAGGTTTCTGAGTATGGGTCAAACTTCTGACGGTTCTCAAACCTAGCATTGTTATAGACAGCATGGGCTTGTTCTTCACTAACCTGACCTTCCCATAATGAATTATCGGGCTCTATTCCACAACTAGAGACTTGAGAGGCTCTATTAGGTTCAACAAGGGACCTATTTTTAGACTGGCCCATTTCCAAAGCTTCTAACCTTCTAGATAAAGCAGCAAACTTAGCATCTGAACCAAAACTTGTATCTACCACATTGGTGCTACTTCTATTGACTAAGAGTCTTTTAGGGGGTTCAACACAAGATTCCCACTGTTGGGATTTTTCAGCGATAGCTCCTAAGAAGGTAAAAGCATCATCAGCATTTTTACTAGTGAACTCACCAGCGCACATAGACTCAACCATGGCTTTGGTCGAATAGTCTAAACCATCATAAATAATCTGTACGAGTTTCATATTATCAAATCCATGGTGAGGACACTGAGATAGGAGATCATTGAATCGCTCTAAAAACCTATAAAGAGACTCTCCCTCTTGTTGCACACTAGCACTAATTTTCTGCCTAACAGCTGCAGTTTTATGCTTAGGGTAGAATTTCATATAGAAGGCAGCGATAAGTTCCTGCCATGTTTCTATGGATTCAGACGGTAGGTTGTTCAGCCAGGTCTTGGCTTTGTCTCTCAAAGAAAAGGGAAACATCTTAAGTTTCAAGACTTCATCGGTAAGGTCCTTTATCCTAATTGTCCCACAGATTTCCTCAAAGTCCCTAATATGAAAATAAGGGTTCTCATCATCTTTTCCTAAGAATATAGGGATCATCTGAAGAATACTAGGTTTTATCTCGAAATTAGCCGTAGTGGCTGGCAATTTAATGCATGAAGCTCGGTTGGTCCTAGTTGGGAACATGTAATCTTTCAAAGTTGCCATCGCTGGCACAACAGAAGTACTAGGGGTACTTTTATCACTCAGAGATAAATTCTCAAAACTGAAGTTTCCAAAAACAGGGCTCTCAAAAGAAGAGTCTTCGAGCTCCCTGCTTAAATCAGAAGAACTACTAGGTTTTTCGCTAATCAATCGACCTAGAGTATCTCTTTTCCAAGCCCTATTAACAAAATCGGGCATACACTAAAAAGAATTCAAAAAGAAATAAAAAATCCTAACAGGAAGGTTCTAGCAATCACACAGCAGGCTGACTCGACTTTACCACAGCAAACCTAAAGATTTCTAGCAAACAACAAGCATGATGGCTCCACTTAGATTGTTTCTAGACCAGCTTCTAATCCTTCGAAAGGGAATTCGTTACAATTTGAGCAAACCCCTCTGGAATCAATCCAAGTTAAAGCAAGTTGAATCGAGGCGAGGGAAGCTCAGTGGAGCTTTGATACCCAAAACCTCACCGATCCTATGCGGCGCAGTCACGCATTCAACTCGCAGAAACCGTCAAGAACTTCGAGGTGTGCTTAAAAGAGTAACCAATATTTTTCGAATGATTGTCCTGTTAAGCTCGATACCCTATAGGTCTCTTTCTAGTCCAAATTTTAGGCTTAGGTTCGCTTTAGGTTTCGTTTTCCTAAGGCGGGCAAGAAGGGAGCGGTGATGAAATCCGAACCCTTATCTTGTTTAGGCCAGGCCTTTCCCTTTACTAGGAAAATAAAGACAGTCCGGTTCGTCCTCAAACAATTAGCACCTTAAGGAGTACAGTAACTCGCTTGCAGGGGATTCGCGAGTGTTTCGATTGGACTTACCTCCCGTACCAGACGGGAGAAGAACCGCTGTAGTCGACTCGGGCCACGACTCCTATGCCGTGTGCGAACCCGAGGGGCCGAGACGATATTGTAATCGTCGTCCTTCCCTGTAAACAGTTTATATTTAAGGATACCCTTCCGTAGGGTTTAAAAATAAAAATCAAAATGTCCCAAAATTAATGTCCAAAGTCCATAAAAAAAAATACAAAAGAAAAGAAAGTCTAAAAAAAAAAATTACAAAAATAAAAATGTCTCTCTTTTTTTTTTCTCTTTTACAAAATAAAGAAAATCTTCTTCTTTTGCTCCTTTAGCTTTGCTTTTCGCTCCCAAACTTTAAGTAAATCACCACAAGCTTTGGCAAAATTGTCTTTCGCTCCAATCTTCAAAAATTTGCAAGGAAACAAAAAAAAGCCAAAAAACGTAAAGAAGAACAAAAATAAAAAAAAATCTAAAAAAAATGCTAACTAAACACAGGTCCGCGTCGGCGGCGCCAAAAATTGATGGTTTATCAAAAGTGATTGTAGTTGAAGTGGTAAAACGGATTCGTATCAGACTTGTGAAGAAAACAATTTTTCTAGATTTAAATTAAACACGCAAATAAATAAAATAGTTCAAACTTTTAGAGAAAAACACCAAGACTTGGATTCCACCATTGATCCATTATTTGATAAATTCTAATAATTAATATTCATGCAATTTTTCTTTTAGAGTGATTCTAATATTATGCCTTTTGTAGATTTTTGAAGTAATAAATGTAAACACCAAGCATGAAACATCAAGAGTCTTAAACTAAGCATGCTCCATCAAAATGAATCACAATTATTCAATAAAAATCAATTTTCCAATAAAAATTCCATGCAAATAATCATGTAATAATATTGCAAATAAATAATAAAGTTAGAATTATACCATAAATAAGGACCAATGGCTTCCTCCGTCGCCTTGGCTAAGGGGTTTAGCTCCCCATCCCAAAAACACACTCACAAGATAAATTCATGGCTAAAATAGGTGTTTTTATTGATGTATAAGATGAAACAGGAAATTGTAACGCTGCGAAAGTGTTACAGCGTCACCGTTACAAAGGGGTCACTGTTACAAAAGAGTATGGTAATTTAAGACTGCTGTAAACGATAACTATCTATTGTTGTGAAACAACAACAGTGGTATTGAAAATAAGTCTGCTGAAGAACGACGGACTCTGCGAGTCTGTTCTTCGTGTTCTTCAGAAGCTTTAATGGCAGCAACGGCAGCAGCGCTGTCTCCTCTATAATTGCTTCTCCTAGGCTCTCATCGACTCTAAACTCTTTCCTAAGGTTTTCAAAACTTTTCTTTGATGTAAACCAACACTTATATAGCCCAACAGATCCATAAATCTCGACTAAATATGCGATTATTCTTTTTCTTCTTCTCATGCAGTTGAAACGATAATCGCTTCTGTTGAGCTTTTTCACGTGCTGTTGGCTATAAAATAGCTACCAAACTCTTCCATAATCTTGAATATGACCATGTACATGTTAATCCAGCGTCAAAGTCCTCCAGAAATCTCTCAAAAATATTCTAAAAACCCAACAGAGAACACGTCTCTCTGTTGGAAACTTTGAAACCCTCTCTCGGCCATTCCAGCCCAATTGGTTGGTTCCAATCGATTGTACTAGGCCTGTTTAGTCTATCCAAGTCCAGCCCAACTGATTTCGGCGATTGAATCTCGTTAAAACTCCATCAAAATTCGATTATCAATCTGCCAGTGAACTTCCCGCCAATTTTCCAATTCAAAACGTGAAGAAGGTGGGTGCCCTTATCCTGTGTTGTTCTCCCTTTAGCAGCTGCCTGGAAATAGGTCACCCCTTAGTAATTAGGTTACCCCTTATCCAAAATCGAGGGTCCGTATAGTGATTTCTCTGGGACATTTTCCGCACTTTTTTCGGGGTTCCTCCGGGATATTCCTGGGGTACTTCCGGTACAATTCTGGGGCGCTTCCGGCACGTTATCAACGGAGGTCCAAATGCCGCATTTTTAGCCAATTTCGCCACAAAGCCTTATTCTTCCAAAAACACCTACAAATAAATAAAATAACCAAATAAGTACGATATCGAGCACTAACAATACATACAAATGAGCTATATTAGACACATAAATGCGTCTATCAGGTACACAAACTCAAAGGAGTAGCAGCAACGTATCACCAATACCTTAGATTCCCAACGCCCGAAGGGGTAATGGAAATTAAAGGAGATCAGGTCACCGCCCGAGAATTTCAAATTCTGCAAAACCAACTCAATAATGAATAAGATGAGCAACGTAACTCCCGGAGAAACAAAAACAAAGAGGTCGCCAAGGACAAGGCAGTTGACCTTTATCTCGAAGAAATCTCAAGAAAAAGCTTGACTAAGGAAAGCACCGTTCTAAACACTGAGGCAGGTACCTCAGCAGCTAAGGGGGCTGAAGAGCCTACCAAATAGCAATTAAAGAATGTCCCTCTCCTATGGGAACCAAAACCTACATTCAAATCTGTAGAACCCACGAAGGAGATCAATATAGGGACCGAAGAGAATCCGAAGATAATCAAGATAGGAACCTTAATGGATGAAGAATGGGAAATAGCGCTAATCAAGTTACTCAAGGAATATGCGAACATATTTGCGTGGAAGTTAGGAGACGTGTCAGGAATTGATCCGAAGATAATCCAGCACGAGCTTCGTATAAAGCCGGGAACGAACCCCTTTAGACAAAAAGTACGAAAAAATTGCACCAGAATACCACCAGGAGATTGAGAAAGAACTTGACAAGCTGTTAGAAGCTGGATTCATCAAGGAGGTAAAGTACCCAACGTGGATTTCGAACATGGTCATCGTGCCAAAGAAGAACGGAGGAGTGAGAATACGCATCGACTTCACCAACCTCAATAAGGCATGTCCGAAGGATAGTTATCCACTCCCAAGCATCGATCAACTGGTAGAAGCCGTCGAAGGGTACGAAGAATTATCATTCATGGATGGATATTCTGGCTACAACCAAGTAGCCCTGGCAGAAGAGGACCAACAACATATAACATTTTACACCCCGCACGGCCTCTACTGTTACACAATGAGGCCCTTCGGACTGAGAAATGCAGGGGCAACATACCAGAAGATGGTTGATGCTATCTTCAAGCCATGGATTGGGAACACTTTAGAAGTCTATGTTGACGACATGCTCGTCAAGAGTAAGTTGCGGAAATACCACCATAAAAACTTGCGAGATATCTTCGACGCCATGAGGAAGCACAAGATGAAAGTGAATCCAGAAAAATGTACGTTCAGTGTCATGTCGGGGAAGTTCCTTGGATATCTAGTGACGAAGAGGGGCATCGAAGTTGATCCCGCTAAAATCCAAGCCATTGTGGAAATGTCGTCCCCAAGAAACTTGAAAGAGGTCCAAAAACTCAACGGATCACTGGCAGCATTGGGAAGATTCATCGCCAGATCGTCGTACAAATGCAAGCACTTTTTCAACATCCTCAAGAAAGGAAGTAAGTTCGCATGGACCGATGAATGTGAAGAAGCCTTCCAGAAGATTAAGGAATACTTGGCCATAATCCCGATCCTCCAGAAGCCCGATCCTGGTGAAGTGCTGGCCCTTTACATAGTAGCAACCGAAGACGCAGTCAGTGCAGTATTAGTCAAAACCAACACAAAGGTCGAACAACCAATCTACTATGTCAGCAATATTCTCAACCCGGGAGAAAGAAACTACACGAAGATTGAACAACTCATACTAGCATTAGTATGGGAAACCCAAAAGCTGAGAACCCACTTCTTAACCCATTACGTCCGTGTCCCATGCAAGGCACCGCTGGAAGCTGTCCTCAAAAACGACGGGAAAGTAGGAAGAATAGCAAAATGGAATACTCATCTTGATCTATTCAATATCATCCATGAGATCCAAACTGCACAAAAATCACAAGTCTTGGCGGATTTTCTAGCAGACTTACCCCTGGACAATGACGATGAGGTAAAGGACATCCCAGAAGCAGAAGAGGAAGATAAATTTCCGGTTGATGTAATCGAACCCTCAAGTCAAAGACGATGGGGAAGTTTTCGTGGATGGATTGAGGAATAAAGAAGGAGCGGGCATAGGCATCGTTATCACCACTCCGGCCGGAGATAGGATCATGCACGCATTAAGACTGGAGTTCAAGGTGCATACCAACAACATCGTGGAGTACGAATCCGTAGTACATGCTCTTCGGTTGATAATAGAAATGGGAATAACGGACGTACGTCTAACAAGTGACTCACAACTAGTCATTCAACAAGTGGAGCTGGAATACAATGTTTATGATGAGACCCTGTCAGCATATATGGCTCTGGTCCAGACCCTAGCATCACAAATATCCAACATCAAGTTTCGGCATCTATATAGAAGAGACCTCAGGCATGTTGATTCCTTAGCATACATATCATCTATGCTAAGGGATGAAAGCGTCAAGGTCATCAAGATAACAAGAGTATATGAACCTTCGATTAACCCGCAGCAATCCTTCGCTAAAAATCGTGAAGACGATGTGGGGGAGGACATCGCTGACGACAATGCTGAAGAAGATATCAAAGAGGACTTTGTCGAAGATGATATCTTGTCACGAGCCAACGAGGATGAGGATTTCAGCAACGAAGAGGACTGGAAAACCGGAGTTCATCGATTTCTTAAAGAATGAACGCTGCCCACAGACCTGAAGCAGGCCCGAAAAATACAATCAAAAGCAGGGAGATATGACCTTCGTGACGGAGTTTTCTACAAGAAGTCCTTTCTGTGTCCCTTATTACGCTGTTTATCCAGAGAAGAAGGACATCGTATCCTTAAAGATATCCACTATGGAGATGCAGGCAACCACCGCGGAATGAGATTATTAGCCGACAAGGCCAAGATGCAAGAATATTACTGGTCGCAAATGATACTGGACACAACCAGGATATCTAGAAGATGTGAAGAATGTCAGCATTTTTCCAAGAGAATCCACGCCCCAGCAACGAAGCTAAATTCAGCAGATATCCCTTGGCCATTTTCAAAATGGGGAGTAGATATCGTTGGGCCCCTGATCGAAGGGTCATGGAAAAGACGATTCTTGATCGTAGCCACGGATTACTTTAGCAAGTGGGTGGAGGCCAAAGCTTTAGCCAGAATCAGATTTGTGGACGTATTCATATTCGTTT
The DNA here is from genome assembly GCF_003573695.1 of Papaver somniferum. Taxonomy (NCBI): domain Eukaryota; kingdom Viridiplantae; phylum Streptophyta; class Magnoliopsida; order Ranunculales; family Papaveraceae; genus Papaver; species Papaver somniferum. Next base: position 121,166,536 of record NC_039363.1, on the reverse strand, counting down.
TTCAGAATATTATTTGCAGATTTGGCATTCCTGCAGAAATCGTCTCCGACAATGGTAAGCAGCTACAAGGAAAGAATATAGACATGCTCTTTGATACCTTCAATATCAGGAAGAACAAATCGACTCCCATCTACCCCCAAAGTAACGGCCAGGCCGAAGCCACAAACAAGACTCTGGCTCTTATCCTTAAGAAATCGTTAGATGAACACAAGGGTTGGTGGTGTGAATAGCTGCACAATGTGCTATGGGCTTACAGAACCACACGCAGGTCCGCCATCGGTGAATCCCCGTTCCTTCTAACTTATGGGGCAGAAGCAGTCATTCTGACAGAAATTATCATGCCAACCACGAATACTGAAGCATAGGAGAAGAACCTAACAACGGATATGATGTTGGAAAGGCTCGATGACCTAGAAGAACGAAGGGAGACAACGCTAAAAAGAATGGAGAACTATCCACGAAGATTGGCAAGAGAGTACAACAAGAAATTAGTCATTAAAATTTTGTAGAAGGACGGTATGTGTTAAGGACTATACCACAATATCAACGAGAGAAAAGGTGGGGAAAATTAGCACCAACATGGGGAGGGCCATTTATAATACACAACATCGCAGGGAACGGATCTTACTATCTGCGTAACCTGAAAGGTAAAATCCTCGGGCACCCCTGGAATGAAAAATACCTCAAGCCATACTATCCATGAAGCAATGCAGTTCTGCACCTGCATGAAGAATACCAGAAGAAGAAGAAGATGGCGCATCCGCTTGACATGTTTCTATCTCTGGTCGAGGAGTAGCAGACCTCGACACATCAATCAAATGAATCTTTTGCAAAAAATCTATTGGGGAAAGTAATTATACACGATCTCTCAGGACTCCCCTATCAGCGACTATAAGTATAGGACCATGGGGAAGGATTCCAGTAGAAGGAGATACCCCACCAATTAATAAAGCAGTAGCTCATCATAATGGGTGCATGTAAATAATTCAATAACCCATCATATGTCTGAGAACGCTGCATTAACTCCCATCGATCGGTAATCCTCTGGCCCAGGGTTAGCCGATGGGGCGACAGGTCCGAAGTCAATGACGAAGGTACCTCCCTTCGTTATTGCTTTCAAACACTTTTCATTACTTAATCATTTCTCAACATTTATATAGGATCACTATATAAAAGTTTATATGAACTAAAAATGCAGATAAATCATGGTTGTACATATCCCAACAAATGCTAATCCATTCCACAAAAGTTGATTATAAGTTTGGGGAATTAAACAAGAAATACAGAAGATACACAAAAAATGGCCCGGAGCCAAGTAATCAACAAATATCAACTTTCTATAACGAACATAGAAACCTACTTCCCTTTGGAAGACTCGACGTGATCAGCTGGATTCTTCTTCTGAGACGAAGGGACACTTCCTCCCGAAGAAGGATCGGAGGTGTAGGTTACGGGCTCAGGCATAGGACAGCGAGGGTACTTCTTAACAACGCCATGATCCTTCATAAGGCTCTGCTCGATCTTGGTCAAGGTCTTGTTAACCTCTTCGGCAAGATGGAAACGATCCTTATGTGCGATAACGGTGGCCTTGAGTTCATACTACGACAACGAAGACTTCAATCGGGATACTTCCTTGGCTGCCTCCTTCGTTGCTTCGTCCCGAGATCCATCCAACCCTTCGTAGTACTTAGTCTGACCCTGTTGGTGCACTAAGGAAGACTGAGCCTCTTTAAGCTTTTCATTTGCAAGGCTAAGCTGTCCCTCGAGCTCTAAAAAAAGTCACAGATGGGTTATAAAAATAAAATTATGAAACCGCCCACGTCCAAACAAAGGTATACCTTCGACACTAGCTGAAGCTATCTCATATTCATTAACTACAGCATCCCGGGCTTCATCGAGAAAATCATACTCGTCCGAAATTTTCTTATAATCCAATTGAAGATTTGTGAGAGCAAACTGACATTCATCCAACTCTACCTGTTTCATGGAGTCTAAATGATGAAGGCGATTGACTTCATCACTCATTTCTTCTATCCCTTTAGTAAGCCTATACATATTAACTTCAAGATCTTTCTCAGATTCGGATAAACGAGCAACATCGTCTCGAGAAACACTTAAAGCGTTACCTAGAGCACATGCCTCTTCCATAGCATCGTCTCTTTCCCGAGCGAGCCGTTGGATGTAAACCCTAATGTCAGGATCGTGGGACGAACGAACGTTACCTAGGGCACATGCCTCCACCAGTTCCACCACCAACATCTTCAGCACTTCTGTGACTCTGAGGAGAAGTACATGTGCGCTCCTCATCATCGGTATTCTCTTCATCAGAATTCTCTTCTTCATTAACCGGGTTGTTCACCTCGGGGATCTCTTTCTCTTCTTCACCAGCAGTGGAAGACTGAACGAGTCCGATCTTCTTCTTCTTCGAAGACTGTGACAAAGCACCTGATCAACTTCTGATTCCATGGGAAAACATACATAAAACAACATACTTTTATAAGTAATAGAATCATACCTTGATAGTGGTGGTACTCTTCAAAGGAAGAACCGCATCGGAACTCTCCTCTTCATCAGAAACATCAATAGCATACTCAAAGTTCATGCCATCGAAATTTAGTTGCCAAGGGAAGAAGTCACCATAGCGGGATGGGGCATTATCACGAGGCTGACTACCAGCAACAGGACGCCACCCATGTTGACCAGGTACCCAACCATAGGCCCAAGGACCAATAACTTCAATAATGGTGGAATTCCACTCATAATCATGATCATGCTTGAGTTTCTCATTCTTGGGGAACAACCTTTGAGAAGGAGTCCCTTCGGTACCAGGGACATAACGAAGCTTTGAGTCACTCACTTTGCTTAGAAAACGAGCCTCACCTTGAGAAGCCGCAATCGTACGAAGACCTACACTCCATGGCTTACGATTTATACCATTAACATAATCCCCGAAAGAAGCGTTGAAATTCTCAGGAGTATACCAATCTTTCTCAGCAGGGTTGGGAACGTAGCACGTCATCGACATCTCGCCTTTACTCCGAAGATAACACTCTTTCAACGTACGAAGATAATTTCCACTCAGTTGTACCACTGAACGACAGTGAGTATGAGGAGTGGAACCCTCACGATGGTCTAGAGCGTCATAATAAAAAGAATCCCCCGACTTATATAGAGGCAACATCAAGCCAGCTTCGAAGGCCTGCACGGTTGTCAGCAAATGGAAGTCATCGTACTTATAGTTCACAATCATATCATAAGTAAGATCATCATCTGGCGCATAAAACTTAACTTCAAAAGCCTCGAGGTCATGCTTTATCTTGAACGCTTCGAGATCAACATGCTTAAAAGTAACTTTCTTCTTGGAAACCGAGACGCTTCGTATAAACGGGGAAACGTCAGAACTATCAGCTTTGACCGATGAAGGTCTCTTCGGAGAACTCATATCCGAAGCTTTTCTCTTGGTTGAAGGATTCCTCGAAAGGTCCACCTTCGGTGTAGCGCATTTAGCAGAAGATTCATTTACGGGAAGGGTAGACTATGGAACCTTAGGCTTCTGAGAAGGCATCGTAACTGGGGCAACAGAACAAATAGGCTGCACATTCAGTGGTTCAGCATGATGAGAAGAAGGACGCTGCACATTTGTCGGTTCAGCGCGTTGAGAAGAAGGATTAACGGAAGGACGGTTAACTGCGTATCGAGAACCCTTCAGTGGATCCCCCCCTCTTTGTAGATGTAACCCTGGGACCTGATGAAGACGAAATCTTATTAGTACGAAGATCCGGTTGAGAAGACCTACATGGACCACCCTTCGGCGGAGATATATCATGACTTCTAGATGGAGGAGATCTGTAAGGGCATGACGGAGGAGTACTATAAGGAACACGAGGACGATCATCCATGTCTGCAAGGGGCAGAAAGAAGAACGAAGATCAGAAAATAGAATCTACAATTATCATAGTTCATCAGCAACATCATCAAAGCATGAGAAAAAGACTGGAGAAACAATCAGTTTGATGAACTCCATGAAGTCCGAAAACCCTAATCCAATCATAGCCATAAGAATACGAAAAATCCTTGACCCGAAGATCAGCAGAAAAGCTCTAGGTTTTTTGATAAATAACAGGGGAAAGTATATATACTTTCGTATATTATGTTCTTCATCACAAAACCCAGACACAGCAGCAGCAGAAAAGGGAAAATAAATCAACACCAAAAGCAGGAAGAACACCATACCTGAATTGAAAGCGCTACGGATGAACGGAGATGATTGACAAGCACCTGATGAACGAAGACGGCGATATAACTCCAAAGATCTTGTCAGAACTAATTAAAAGCAGTAGCTTAAGTGAACAGTAGTAGCAAAATTTAAGAAAATAAAAAGAAGAATGAAGAGGTTCAGAGAAGAGAATGAAGAGTTTTGGACTGACAAGAATGAAGAATAGAATAAAACTTATTTCACTTGGAACCTCTCTCATATTTATAACACAAACATGAAACCGTCACATAGTTCAAGGAGAATTTATTGCTAGTAGTGGGAAACGTGCCCTAAGTATAAGGAGGAGTTAATGAGAGGAGTGGGAAGACTGTGAAGACAGTTTTCTCCCAACTTTGACCAACTTCAATCTTGGAGAAAAGGGGCAAATTGTATACACATAAGTTATCTTCCACCACGTGTCGAAAGAATTACACGTAGAAGGCAGACGGCTCTTGAACATCGAGATAGGATGCCACATCTTAACACCCAAGGGGCATCTGTCATCTACATCTATTCATCATCAGACCCATCCAACGACATAGGATCAAGGGGCACCATAAGAATGAGCTACCGCGAAGTACCATAGAAGGCTGAGGGATTTACTTTACTCCATACCGAGGAAGATCCGAGATCAAGGGTAGGGATGAGTTTTGCAGACAAAGATGTGACAGGGGGACCAAACAGCCACCTGACGCGTGCAGGCGACCCCAACCACCCGCATTAAATGACACAAGCATAGGATACGTGTCAAACATCCTATGGAGGAGAAGGGGGCTCGCCTTCGTTTCTGCATAATGTCGTTGGGGGACGATGGGTCATAACGAAGGTAGCGTCGGGATGACGCAGTAACCTAGAGGATAAGGACTGTTGTACTCTAAGAACGAGACCCACAGAAGAAGCCTATATATACCCCTCTCCACTAAGAGAGAAGGGGTCGACCATTTTTTAGTGAGAGTAAGAGAGAACCCATGAGAGAGAAATGGGAAGAGTAAGTATGAGTTTTATTTCCCTCTTAGCTTCGTTCCTCAACCAAAGTCATTTGACTATCTTTGTAACCTTTGAATACATAGTGCAACACCAACCCCCGTAAACGTATACCTTAGTGCTGAACCACGTAAATCCGCGTCTCATTTACTTTCTGCATTTTACTCTTCGTACTTAACTATCATTTTTGCCCATCATCATAATTTTCATTATGATGAAAGACGAGGACGAGCCCGAAGTCTTTGAATCTCCCTTATCATAAGTTTTATTTACATTCAATCATTTATTAAGTTTTGGTTGTATTGCGAACATTGTTTGTGGACACGAAGGTACCATTGTTATTTCCGTGTTCACAAACATCATGAGTAAATGCAGATGTAACGAATTCAGAAGGAACGTACTTACTCAAATGTTGTATAAGAAGTTTAGCCAAGTCGTTTATCGAAAGCGAACTATCAGCTACAACATCATATAATCTTTCTTATGCTTCTCATAACTAATCTTGAGATGATGATGTAAGAACCAGCAACTATCCTTGGTATGTCCAGTTCGCTTGCAATGACCATAATTGTAGTTCTCTTTTTTATGCTTACTGTAATGAATTTGCTTACCTTTTTCTGCTGCGAAAAACGTATCAACAAGAAGAGCGCACTCGTGTTATTCATCTCTTTAACAGTTTCCGGCTCAGCACTCATAGATTTTCTTCGAGTTTCTTTTTGCTGAATCTGAGAAAGTAAAATTTTCTAAAATTGAAACTTCCATGGAATTAAGAAGCCAAGATCCAACAGTATGATTTCTTGATACCCACTTCTCATACTTGGATTCTTCTTTAGACGGTGACAGTTTGAGTTTCCATTGATAAAACTCAATTTCTTTTTTCTACCAAGAGTCAAGGCTATTATATGGGACCAAATAACATAATTCTTACTATTCAGTAACACAATGAATAATCTCAAAGAAATATTGCTTTCTTCATTTAAAAAAAATACTCCCAACAAAGTGAAGGGAAAAGAATAATATCACAGGGACGATGCTTGGTCGATGATACCATGAAGAATCAGTTGGCACGAGTGAAGATTGAACAAAAACACAAAGGATTAAAGTGGTTCGGCTCTTTAAGTCTACATCCACAAGAGAAGAGATGATTCTTTCTTATTAAGAATCTGTTACACAATAAAATGGAGATTATACATGAGTGCCACTTTTATATGGATGATACACCATCCATTTACAGAGAAGATACGATCTCCTATAGGGAGTAAGTTTGTTAACGGGTTAATTGTTATAAGGAAACAATATAATATTATACCAGCAATATCTGTCCAGTATCAATACTTCCTTATTCTTCACCAATAAGGTATATGTTGCTAAAGGATGAGGAATAATATTTGTTTATTTTTTTGGACACATCCCTCCATATTTTTGGTGATTTTTGTAACATCTCCTTGTTGTTTGTTCTTTTATTTTCAGAGGTGTTCCTGCAAAGGTATTCCATTCAGCAAGGGTATTTGTAGAAACTCGGTGAATTTTTTTGTACGTAAACATGACATGGGATCAGTTCCACCACTGGAAGAGCTTGAAAAAATATCAAGACCCTACACCTTCTCGGATGTAATATGCTGTCATTGTGTAAAGTTATATCTTTCAGAAAGAACACTTATGTTAGAATCTTCGGTGGTGACTCGTGTAACTCATGAAGCTTGTATCTATTTTTATATAACAATATTGGGAGGGGTATGTTTTTACATTGGATTTATTACTGGTTTTCAGAAACCCAAACCCTTTTGACGAGTTTTTAGAATTTTTTTGGCTGAGTTATGTACATACATTAATTTAAAAAACTGACAGTAATGATGCACGAAGGTCAACTTACTTACCTAGAGTTTTGACTAGGAGAAGTGGAGGTAAAACAAAAATAAATATCCTAATCTATTTTTATTTTATTTTTGCCGGACTCAGACCCCTACCCAAATCCGGTCAGTTGGACGAACCCCACTGCTAGACCCAACCCCGTTAAACCCCTCTATACAACTAAATTAAGTTAAATACAAACCTTTACTACGGCGGGGATCGAACCCCTGACTTCCTCTTTACTGGAGTTGATGGGATACCACTGAGCTATGCTCTTGGACCCAGCCCAATCTAATTTGATATTCATCTCTCAGTGTAAGCTCTATCTAGAAAACCTCTCACTTACTCATTACACGGATCTCGTTGGATTTGGATCATCAACCGAGAAAAATGAGAAGAATCGAAGATTTTCCTGCTCCTCCGAGTCCGAGAGTTTAACCTGATTTGAAGTTACCATTTTCCTGCTCTTCTCATTGAACAATGCTTCTCTACGACTTCGACTGCGGTCCTTTTAAATGGTTCTCTTGGTAGATTTTTTAAACCCTCTAGAGGATTACGTCAGGGAGATCCCTTTCTCCATGCTTATTCATTATTTGTATGGAGATTTTCTCTAGGTATCTTCTCTCCCTAGAACACAATAAATTTCTCCATGGCGTTAAAATAACACCTAAAAGCGAACCTATATCCCATCTCTTCTTTGCTGACGACTGTCTTCTCTTTGTAAAAGCCAATCTAGTGGAGTGCAAAAACCTTCTAGAAGCCATAGACAAATTCAGTAAAGCCTCTGGACAACTAATCAATTTTGAGAAATCATGGGTTTTTTTTAGTAAAAAGGTTGAACCGAAACACCAAATAATGATGATGAAGATTCTAAAAATTAAACATATCAACCTCAAAGATCCTTATCTAGGTGCTCCCTCTGTTCATTGACAAGTCAAAAGTTAAAACATTTGACTCTATCATAGAACGAATGGAATCTAAGTTAAAAGGATGGAAAGGAAAAATTCTTCCTCAATCCAGTAGAATGGTGTTGATTAAAGCGGTCTTAGCTAGTGTCCCAACTTTTCAAATGGGATGTTTCATCATCCCAAAAACATTAACTAAGAAAATAGATGCTATCCAGAGGGACTTCTGGTGGGGCAAGGATATTAATTCTGGTGGACTTTATCCGAAAGCCTGGCCAAGCCTTTGCAAACCTATCCATAAGGGAGGTTTGGGATTTAGGGATGCCAATAAATTTAATCTGGCAATGCTATCTAAATTGGTATGGAGACTAGTCAAAGAGAAAGGCTCACTTTGGGCAAAAACTATGAGAAATAGGTATTTCAAAAATAAGAAATACCCTCTCAGAATTAAACCCTCTACTAGAAGCTCTTGGAGTTGGAAATGTATCTGCCAAGGACTTGAGTTAATCCAAAAACATAGTATTTGGGAAATAGGAGATGGTTTAAGCGTTAACATTTGGATGGATAACTGGATTCCAGGTTTAACTTCTTCTTTGCTAGAATTTAAGAACTCGTCCAATAACCACCTATCCCTAGTAGCTGATATTTTTCTTCCTAACTCGCTATGCTGGAACATTACCCTCGTAAAAAACTCTTTCCCTGAAGACATGGCGGCTAGAATTCTGAACATGAACCTCTTTCTTGATTTTGATGGAAGCCTAAAACAAGACCAACTAAGATGGAAATTGACTACCAATGGAGAATTTACTATTAAATCTATGTATGACAAGTTGAATGAACCAGGAACAGAAATAACAAGCCTTCTTCTACCAGACTCTTTCTGGAAATCTATTTGGAAATTAGAAGTGCCTCATAGAGTTAAAGTTTTTCTATGGAAATGTCTGCAAAATGTCATTGCGAAAGATGTAAATCTTTACGGTAAAGTAGAGGATATTAATCCAAATTGTACGATGTGCGGAGAAGATCTAGAATCAGCTGAGCATCTATTCTTCCAATGTCCATATGCTAGAGAAATATGGGAAATGGCTCCTAACCTTACCTCTTTAAAACTAGATCCCTTACTTCCTTACTAGACACCTATAAGGAATGGATTAAAAAACCAAGACATGGGATATCTATAGAACTAATTCTAACAAAAAATGTAGATGATCTGGAAAGAAAGGTGTAACAGGGTCTTTGAATATAAAACTAGAACATCAACACAATTATCTCAGGATATTCAACGACATCTATCTTTTTGGACTAAGAACCACTCTAAACCTATTAAACAGACAAAGAAACCTGCTACTCCCAAACCGTCTTGGATAGCTCCGGATGATAACACACAAAAAATCAACATTGATGCATCTTGGGATTCTGATATAACCCCCTCAAGTTTTGCTATAATTTTACGTACTGATACAAGAATTTTCAAAGGAGGCAGAGCAGGACCGTCGCTATCAACAGATCCAAAAGAAGCATAAGAAATAGGAGTGTACCAGGCAGCAGTTTGGGCGAAGGAAAAGAACTTCAAAGATTTCAGCATTAAAGGAGATTGTGAAAGCTGTTTCAACTACTTGCAAGGAAAGCGCTCCGATGTTTCATGGAGAAGTAAAGCTTTACTGGATGAAGCATCTAAAATCATTAGCGAAATTCATAACTTTTTGGGGTTTCATTTTGTGCCTAGACTAGGAAATGAAGTAGCAGACTCTCTTGCTAAGTTTGCAAAAAAACTAACTTTTATTACGGACTGGGATATGACCCCTCCAACATGTGTCTTAAAAAAACTGGCAGTAGATAAATCTAATATAAGGAGAACTACACAACTCTCTATATTAGGTGGCTCTACTTCGGATGTAACTGAGCCTCCTCCGGAGTGCTAGTTTTCTTCTATGCAATTCTTTATTCACATAAACAAAATGTAGAAAAACTATCAACAGTGGGAATAGCTCAGTTGGGAGAGCGTAGGACTGAAGATCCTAACGTCAGGTGTTCGATCCACCTTCACAGCACAAATATTTTTTTAATTTTTTTGGCTTTTTCTTTTCTAGCTTTAGGCTTTGTTGTTTGAGCCATTTCTTTTGCCAGCCTCATTGCCACAGGCTTGATATCTCTACAAATTTAGAACTCGGTAATGTTTCGTTTTTTTATTAGTAGAAGTACACTTATAAAGGATGAAAATTGTTAATTCAACCAACCAACCTGTGTGATCTTTTATATTTTGCGCCCGGGATAAACAAACTCCAATATACATGTACAGTTGCACTAATTTTGTTCTCTCATATATGCATACACAGTCTACACCTCAGCCGAAAAACTCTAAAAGCTCATCAAAAGGGCTTCGGGGTTCTGAAAACTAGTAAATCCCATGTAAAAATCTACTCATCTCATATTGTTCTGTAAAAATAGGTACAGGTTTCATGTGTTACAAGAGTCACCACCGCAGATTAATTACAACAGAAGAATTCTTTCTGAAAGATATAGTTTTACACGGCAATCAGCAGCAACGACAGCATAATACATCAGAGCAGGTGTAGGGTCTTGCTCTTTCTTCAAGGTCTTCAAGTGGTGGAACTGATTCCATGTTATGTTTACCCCACGTACAACAAAATTCCCTGACATTTCTACAGATACCCTTGCTGAATGGAAATACCTTTGCAGGAATACCTCTGCAAGTAAAACAACATAAATTAAGGACATGTTACAACAATCACCAAAATAATGGCATGTGATTCGACAAAAGAAACAAATGTCAATGCTGATCCTTCAGCTACACATACCTTAGATATGGAATTCGACGCTTTCTCACTAGTTCAAAAGTGGTTTGATTTGTGAGTATAAGATAGCTGCAAAAAAACGAATCATAATTTACCTTATTATTGAAGACTTTACACTTCATGCTAATATAGAAATCCAGACAGAAATCAACACAATGACACCAAACAAACGAACACTCGGGTTATTTTTCAGACTTCAAGTTTCGCCTCCTTATAAACTAAACCAAATATTTTGGCTTGATATGCTATCAACTTGAACTGAGTATTGGCATTCTTGACATGAATAACACTCAATGGGTTGCATAATGGTCTTCTAATCATTTCCGAAAGAAAGAGAAGTACTAATAATAATCGAAACTAACCCAGGATGTGCTTTTAAGTCCTATCATATAACTTGACCACGATATGCCCTAAACATATCATATGCTGTATCCGTAATCCCAATTCTCAACCTTTTGAAAGAGCTAGGGAATAAGCTTTACATGTCTATCAATGACCTTGGTATTTGTAAAGATAGTCGAAGTTACTATCACTGTCTGACCACTGTAACTACCACCCACACTCGGCTTATACATTTAAAACATCACAGTAAGTAGACAATGATGCCAGTAAACCATGCAACCAACGCATAATGAATTTTTGTAACAATAATACCAAACTGAAGAATAATCAAAATGATTGCTCTTCGAAGAACAGAACTTACTTGTGGAAAATAAGGAGGAGGAAAATGAATATGGTGCACATGAACAAAGTCGCCAGAAGTAATATCATAATCGCATCAATCCACCTGATGAAGGAAAGTGTGGCATTATTAAAATTTGTTCAGTGAGTTATAAATTACCTCAATCCACCCAGCAACCCACATTTCTAAGTGGATGACACTAAAACATACATACATTGGTTTTGATCGATAACTGTAGATTCAGCTATACATATCTGATACTAACATGTTACCGGAATATGATAAATTTTTTATAACAGGTAAACAGTGTTTTTACCACAGAAATCAACATACCATGCTCGAAGAGTATCAGACCGCAAATAAGAGATGTATAAGATGACAGTCCAGAAGCACAATATGTTCTCTTCGAAAATATACCACCTAAAAAAAATAATTTGCATCAAGGAAAATGAAAATCATATCATCCCACAGTAAATACATCTTTTTATGCTGAAGTCTAAAATAAAAATTGGGCTTAAAAAGTTCATTCCCCTTTCCTGATAGGCCGCTTTCATACAAAATTGAAAGCTAGGCCAATCTCCACATCAGGCAAGATGTTTCTTCCCAAACTATGTCGACACAAGGAAATGAATCTCTTATTTTAACTGGAGAAAATGTGAAGCCAGTGCTGGCTTTGGTCGATATAAGATAAAATAGCCTAACCGTTTATCCACAACAAATAGATCAGACTACTAAAAGACGAAATTGTACAACAAAATAAAACTCACCAAAATCGAAAATGATTATCCTGGCCTATGCATGTCCCGAGCCAAACACAATGATGGTCAAACTTAAGAACACATTTATCGCAGTCATGACAATGCTTTGATCGTGGAGGCTGAAAAAACATCACACACCGTGTAATATACAAAGACGTTAGAAGACCACTGATAAATCCTACAAATGCAAAGAAATCTCTGCAGAATATCTAACACATAAAAATTTGAAAACCTTCACTCACACACAACCAAAATGCTGCAATCTTACAACCGCAACATGCAAGTTAACAACAACAAATAGAATTCTTGTTACGTTGATAAGGTTACTAAACTCAAACTAAAAATTTCAGTTCTTTTTGGCTATTACAAGTTTCCTATAGTTGATATATCCAGAAAAGCAAACAAACTATTAACATTTAGCTCAAAAATTGCCTACTTAAGACTCTAGAGATGAACAACACTTCTGGATCTAGTAATGGAGAACTGTCTAGGTGCAGACTCTTGGAAGATCCTTGTGAAAAGTTTATGTGCTTATGTAGTTATAAAGTTTTGTTCCCAGTTTTAAGTTTCAAGCTACAGTTTGATAACTTGATCTTGTTCATGCTTGTGTTATTATTCAATAATCACTGCTTTTCTTCTGTTTCTGTCTTTCCTACAACTTTTTTAGGTATTAGTTTCTCGGTGATAAACGTCTAGGATCTACCTGGAAGGCTAAACAAAGAATCATGTGTACCCAGTGACATGTTCTATACAATGAAGCAGGAACTGGAATCAAGGATAGTTAGTAGATTCATGTGATGCCTAGCCACATATGTGCATACGTGAAACACTGTAACTACTACGTATATACCTCCAGTTGAATTTCAATACATCATCCAATACAGGTAAGGTAGATGTTACAATTCATCCCTAGTAATACAGTAAAGAATTATGTAGCATAAATTTGATGGTATTACCTGCACTATATTACAGTGGCTGCAGGTCCAAGTCCTGCAAGATCAAGTCAACAAGTTAGTTGCAATTTGGGGAATAGCACTGATGTTAACTCAAAAGCGTGGAGAAATTATAAAAATATATATTAACCTAGCCTCCTTATCCGAGCCATATTAATTGGATCAGATGGGGTTAGTTAAAAGATTCGTAAGTTCAACAACAGCTCTCCCAAGTAAACAATCATCGTATAACTTTTTCACTGACCTAAACATAATGAAGCAGAAAACCAAGCGGAGTTTCTGTACCTTACTGATGATCCCGGGGGGTACATGTCCATAACCATCTTTGTCCATGGTGTGCTGAATGATCCTGAATAAGTTCTTCCGACCTGGTCCCCTTCCACAGAGATAGTCAAGCTTCCGTCTCCGCTTGAAGCAGATTGTCTTTGCTTGATCATTATAAATTAAAGTTAGTAAATAATCATATTGGTAAGGATTTTCCACTTTCTTCTAATAGTATTATTAGAACAAGCAAATATTATCTCAGTGATACCAAGTCAAAATACGAAAATTACGGAAAAAATCATCAATCTTACTTCGAGTCTGATGTCTTTCTGAATGCAGCATGTGACTCATTGACAACCCTCATTGCGTCAAGGACATACCTAATGCAAGATATATGCATAATGAGAATATGGACGACAGAAACAAACGGAAAATGACAGCATATGGTTAATCTTATCAACGCTTTTAAGCAAATGTCCAAGTCAAAAGATGGTGTTTAAATGAACTGAGATGGTAGCTACCCAGGAGAAGTTCCTGCTGTAATGAAATATTGGGCTAAGGTTGCAAGAAGCACAAACAAGTATGCTGCGGTGTACCTGAGAAAATAGGAATAAAGTTAGCAAATAGCCAAATACAAAAGAAATAAACTATGGTGAAATGCAGTAATATAGACCTGATAATCTAGAAATTAATCACTCCTACAAATAAATATAAGGTCTAAAGTAAGTTTTAAGTTGAAGTGCCAAAGAAATTGTTTGTATCAGCTATAGACACCGTACTTCCAGCCTACCACATAGAAATAGGCACAGAACATCTGGGAGGAACACGGTACCAAACAATTCTCACTTCTTTTCTTAAAGAAAAAAGCTAGGAAAAGTGGCAACAAAAATCAATCGCCACAGTTCACTTGAAAGATTAATATGCGGGTATTTTGTGCTAAAGACTATAGTACAAGTGTTAGGCCTAAAAATTGACTTGTTGGTGAACAACCCCCCTTGAACCTTCCACTAAACTATCGCTACCTAATATTAAATCGATCTAACAGTTGCTTCTATCAGTTGGAGATTTTAGGGCCAGCAGTGGTCAAAAACAAAAAACGTATCCGAACTAGCTGCAGCACAATAAATGAAACCACCTTTTGTACTTATCATTGTTAGCTTGTTATTCTAGTAACTTTGGTTAACTTGTACAATCTACCCATAGGTACTGTGAAATGCTTAGCTTACAATTACTAGAGTGTTGTAAATTTCATTAAAAACCTAATATAACTAGAAAATACAGAATATAATTAGAAGGGTTTGACATACATACCATGGTTGATTAACCGTTTTCTGGATCAAATCTTTGTCAAAAATAAATAAAACACCAACATATAACAAATGAAGCATCACTAGAGACGCTTTCAAACCCCATGACGATCTCGTCTCTGAAAAATCAAATCCCACAATTAAAAATAAATAAATAAATCCTCAAAAATCAAAACTGATAGAGAATAGAAAACTAACCAGGATCAGAGAGACAAGGGATTATCTTAGAACAGCATCCGCAAATTGTATCGCGTAAGCCGCGAATTTGGCTGCAAAACCCAATGTTTGTCATCAAAACCAACACCTTCTCATTACCATTGACTCGACAAGGACAAGGAAATTATTTGATTCCAATTTGGAAGAAGAAGAAGAAGCAGTAAAATTGAATGTCGGAAGGATGAAACCGAGGGTGATGAATCGTGGAGAAGTAGTAATTTATGTAGACTATGGAGTATTAATTATGAATCGAGAGAAAAGAACAGCGCAGCAGCAGAAGAATTTAATTCCTAGATTTAATAAATGATGGATGGGTTACTGGTTTTTCCCCGCGGACTTGATTGAATTGAATGGATGGTGCGTAATGGACACACCTTTGTGCGTAATTTAGCATCGATACTTGGGAATATGATTCTGTGCAAGTTAGCAAAGAGTTGAGTATGTAATGATTATGTCCTATGCTACATGGTCCGACCATGAGATAAACTCTAGTTTGGGATCAGGCTTTGGTTGAAAAGAGTTTTATGGTGGTGACTCATCGGAGAATCTAGAATCTAACTCATTTTTGAATTTGACCTATTGCTGCAAATATCACGTATTCAAGTATCCTGACGGCGATATTCGTTGACCTGTTTGTACTCGCCAATTCAATTGGGAAAGGGTCGAATAATTGTCGAAAAGAATCTTTCATTAGAGCCTTGAATCCTAATACAACATTCTTTTCTTCACCATGTTTTAGTGTGAATTTTCCAACAGTTTTTCGACAATTATTCTCGACATGGAGGGTGAATCTTCAATGGCTGATGCGCAATCACTGCAAATCATGAATCAGACTTTTAATAGGTTAGAACGATTTGAAGGACAGGGTTTTACTCACTGGCAGGAAACTCTCAAATTCAATCTTATGTTTCTGAAACTTTGGTACATTCTGGAAGATGGGTTAGAGGCCATTCCTGCTGTTACTAACAAGGACGATGAGGAATTGAAGAGAAGGCGAAAGAAGCGTGAAGAAGATGATTTCATGGGCCGAGGTCATACTCTGAATGCTTTGGGTTTGAACGTTTACAATGCTCATCGTACTTATGGAACTGCGAAGGAACTATGGACTGCACTGGAGAACAAATACAAGATTTCTGAGGCCAGTAACAAGAAGTTCCTGATTTGCAAATTTATGGATTGGAAAATGGTTGACAGTAAGTCTATCATTGCCCAGGTCAGTGATCTTTTGCTTATTGTTAATCATCTTAAAGATGTTGGTATTGATCTTGTAAGTTCATTCATTGTTGGGGTTATTATTTCTCGTCTCCCCTCTTCATGGAATAGTTACAAGAAGAAACTGAAGCATGCTGAAACTGACTATGACTTAGAAGGCTTGCAGCGTCATCTTCGCATTGAAGAAGATGCTCGTAAGCGTGAGATTAAGGATAGTCAGCAAACTGAAAATTATTCTAAGATTAATAATGTGCAAGAATCGAAAACTTCGAATTCTTTGAAAGTTCAGAATGATTCTCAGTTTAAGAAGCAAGATCCAAACAAGAATGGTAAGAAGAAGGGCCCTTGCTGCTTCTGTAAGAAACCCGGCCATATTGCTCGTGATTGTCGTCAAAAGAAGAAACAAATGAATAAGGAAGCAAATATGGTCGATGATTCTAAACTTGTCATTGTTGTGCAAGAGGCAAATACTGTTTCAGATCATGGAAGTGGATGGTGGTACGATACTGGTGCAACCATTCATATCTGTAAAGACTGAAATCTTTACAAGACATATGAGCCTGTTGTCGGAGAAGATGTGATTTCTGCATATCGTCTTCCTAGTAAAGTACATGGCAAAGGCACTATTGAACTCAAGTTTACTTCTGGAAAAATTGTTACCCTTACCAATGTATTACATGTCCCACACATATGTAAAAACCTTGTTTCTGGAGTCCTTGTTAACAAGGCAGGTTTCGAGGTTAAGTTTGGATCTGATAAGTTTGTATTGTCCAAAAACGGAAAGTTTGTTGGACAAGGATATCCTTGTAACGGAATGGTTAAACTTAATTTAATAAATAATGGTTCTGCTTATATGGTTTAATACATGAATTTAATGCACCATATACACCTCAACAAAATGGTATTGCTGAAAGAAAGAATAGGACTTTGATTGACATGGTTAATGTTATGCTTATTAGTTCTGGTTTGCCTAATTCTTTGTGGGGTGAAGCCATGTTTTCTGCATGCTATATTTTGAATAGAGTACCTTTGAAAAAGAAGAATGTTTCCCCTTATGAACTGTGGTTTAAGAGAAAACCTAATTTGAAAAGACTTAAAGCATGGGGTTGCCTAGCGTATGTTAGAAATCCTGATCCTAAAAGACCAAAGCTAGGAAATAGGGCCTATAAATGTGCTTTTGTTGGATACTCTCTTAATAGTATTACCTACAGATGTTTAATCCTTGACACTTTTGAGATTATAGAATCTGTAGATGTGGAATTTTTTGAAAGCATGACAAGGACAAGTTCTCAGACACTACCCACTGAATACCCATTGTTACCAAGTCTAGAACCAATGGAGACTGATAACAATGATGAACCTTCCTGCTCTACACAAAACAATGATATTTAAGTTCCTACTGAATATATTGAACCTACAAAAAGTACGAGAGGAAGAATAGAGAGAAAGCCTGGCCCAGAATTCAAATATTATCTTGTAGAAGGTGATAAGAATGAAATTCTTAGCACCACCATGTATAATATGCATGATGAAGGTGATCCTAAAACCTATGCTGAGGCAATAAGCTCCAGAGATGCTAATTTCTTGAAAGAAGCTATCAATGATGAAAAGCATTCCCATTTGACATATGGAACTTGGATATATTGTGATTTACCTCCTGGTGCTAAGGCAATAGGATGTAAATGGATATTCAAGAGAAAGTTGAATGCTGATAGTACCATTTATAATTTTAAGGCCATATTGGTTGCTAAGGGTTACGAACAACAACATGGTATTGATTACTTTGATACATATGCACCTGTTGCATGAATCACATCTATTCGTTGCTTGATTGCACTATCTTCTATTCATAAGCTAGTTGTACATCAAATGGATGTCAAAACCGCTTTTCTACATGGTGATTTAGAAGAAGAGATATATATGAAACAACCTGAAGGTTTCATATTGTCAGGCCAAGAGAAGAAAGTGTGTAAACTAGTGAAATCTCTTTATGGCTTGAAGCAAGCTCCCATGCAATGGCATGAGAAGTTCGACAAAGTAGCTCTGTCATATGGTTTTGTTGTGAATGATGCTGATAAGTGTATCTATAGTACAGAAGATAAATCTGAGTTCGTGATTCTATGCTTGTATGTTGATGACATGCTTATTTTTGGGTCTGACTTGTCTATTGTGGAACAAACTAAGAAATTCCTTAGTTCAAACTTTGACATGAAAGATCTAGGGGAGGCTGATGTGATATTAGGAATTAAAATCTTAAGCAAGGGAGATGAGTTGGTCTTAACCGAATCTCATTACATTGAGAAATTTCTCAAGAAATATGGTCATTTTGATCACAAACCAGCACTTATCCCTCTAGATCCTAGTGTGAAGTTAACGAAGAACACTGATAGAGCTCATAAACAACTCGAGTATTCCAGTGTTGTTGGCAGTCTTATGTATGTTATGCATTGCACAAGACCGGACATAGCCCAAGCAGTGGGAGTGTTATGTCGTTTCTCAAGTAACCCTGGAATTGAACATTGGAAAGCAATTTCAAGAGTGTTGGCTTACTTGAAGGGAACCATAAATTATGGTTTACACTTCCAGAGATATCCCGCTGTATTAAAAGGATACAGTGGTGCGAACTGGAACAATGTAGAATCCAAATCCAAATCTACCATTGGATGGATATTTACATTGGGAGGTGTTGTTGTGTCTTGGAGTTCCAAGAAGCAGACCTGCATTTCTGATTCAACAATGTTGTCAGAATTGATTGCATTACAGATGCATGTAAGGAGGCAGAATGGCTTAGAAATTTACTAGTAGAAATCCCATTATGGATGAAGCCAGTTCCTTCTGTTATGATTAATTGTGACAATCAGGACACGATCTATAAGGTCTCAAACAAGACTTATAATGGAAAGTCAAGACATGCTAGTCTTAGACATCAGATTGTCAGACAATTACTCAAAAGGGGAGTAGTTGCAGTAAACTATATTGAATCGAAAAATAACTTGGCAGACCCTTTCACAAAGTGTCTACCAAAGGATGTGCATTCAATAAAGTGTAAGGAGATGGGACTCAGGTCTGTGAAAGAAGTTTGATCACCAATAACGGAAACCCAACTTATGTTATATTTTGAAAAAGATAAACTAAGTTCAATGTGGTACTACCAAGTTATTGCAGTGGTTATGGTACAACATTAGAGCCTTGAACCCTAATACAACATTCTTTTCTTCACCCTGTTTTAGTGTCAATTTTCCAACAGGTGTCAGTTTAGTTTATCGGGAAATATACCCAAATGCATGTAAGACTAGCTAAAAAAAATCGATTTTATATAAATTCTGATATCTCCATCGTAAACTGGCACCTCCCATTAATAATGTTGGTGGTCTTAAGTCATAATACCCAAATATCAGTACTCCATGTTATTTTGGGGTTGTTGTTTTTTATATATTCAAATTGGAAACTCTTGAACTAAAAACTACCTAGTTACCTACCTCAAATGCGAGAATCTGCCTCGACCAAATGAAAAGCCAAGTTAGCACAGAAAAGTATATATCCTCTTGGCACTATCAGAACACTATCAGAAAAGCTCTTTTGCGGTAGACAAAAGAGAAAAGACAAGTACAAACGACCAATTATTCGGTTATGTTGTTGGAACTTGGGATCGTGATTTGGATCTAGCAGGTCACCGTACAAAGTTGTTCAAATATGTATGCATATTTTTTATTCAGATTATAAACCTTTGATCAAAGAAAACACTTTAAAGTATTTAGTATCCTCATATCAGTCAAACAGTTCGATTAAATTAGGACATGAACTCCTATGGTGGTAGGGTTACATGAATCAATGTCAATGTGTGCATTATTATACCTGCATTCTATGCAGCATCGAATTATATACATAAAATCGGTCAATTAACCCAATAATAATAATTTCTGGATGAAAAAGATATGTAAAATTTTATACTGTTTAAATGGACGAGAATATAAACACATCCAGGATGTAAATAGTTTATCCTACCCATTTCAAATATCTTTTTTTATTTTTGATTTATATGAGGATGCATCGAGTTTCATCCTCGCTATTTTTTAAGTTTAAATCAGAATGAATCTAGATTCATTCTTGCTATTTTTTTGGTGTCCATTTCACCCATACTAATTTTTACTCGTCCATAACAACCTTGTTTTAACAATATTTGAAAAACTGTTTCCGAATTATATATCCACAAATAGGTGGCCAAGAAAGAAAAAAATATTGCACGAGTATAAACCTTACCGACCATTCTCATGCAAGTAAGTGGGTGGCCAAGAAAATCCTGCACACCTAACTAAATGACTTAACGGTGCACGTGCTTTGTCATGGGCTCTAACTAAGAAAAACAACGGCAGTTCATGGGGTCAGGTGGTACTTACATAGTCCGTTGGATCAAACTATCATTCCTTATTTTGTCCCACGTATACACCCTACTCATGGTTTTGTGGCACCTGGATAACTGAAGTCTTGTATGAATTGAGAGGCATTTCATAACAAAGTGGTTGTTGAAGTGTGAGGTCTACAGCCATTAAAACTCTCGAGGTTCATTATACGACCGTTCCACATGTCCTGCATCTGAATTTCATGGATTCCTGGACTGGACTCAGCAGATCAGCTTATTTCGGGCCTAGAAACGAAAGGGAAACATACCAATTCTCTATTTTCTTACAGTGGATAGGGATGGCTCCACCCTGGAGGGATCACCCCAGATAAAGTCTCGGTCTATTTTGACCATATGCCTCATTAAGCCTCTACTCCCGACTAAATTCGTAGGAGAGGGATTAGAGCATCCACGGTCATGAAAGTCAAAAAAGCCAAATAAGTAAAAAAAAAAAAAGGGTAATTCATAGTAAAAGACTAACAAACACTGTTAGTATGATTTAAGAGTAGAGTTATCTAATATGAAGGGGTGATTACGATCTATTTCAAGACTTTGTCTAATGGAAGGTGATGTGTTATAGAAACTGGAAGGAAAAGATTTGATTCTCAAACTTGTAAAGATTTTGATTCTAATTTAAATTTCTAAAGCTAAATAAATAAAACTCAATTTTAAGTTGATATCAAGGTTGTAGAGAAATCAGGCTAACAATTCCACTATTTATAAATATCAAAGTGATTTAAATTCATTAATTATAGTTATGCAATTGTTCACACGTTCAATTTGATTCTAAAATATTGCCAAAGTAGATTTTTAGAAGTAACAACTGTAAATTGAAAGCATGGGACATCAAAACCCTAAGCTAAGCATGCTCCATCAATAGAAATCACAATTGCTTAACAAAAATTATTAACTCAATTTCTATTCAAAGCAAAATCATAAATATAACTGCATAAATTAATAAAATAGGAAATACCACTTTTTTATTGGCAGAATAGGTTCCTCCGTCACCCCAGAAATTGGGTTTAGTTCATCATGTTGGAAGTACGCTCAAAATATGAATTCATTGTTCAAAATGTGTTTAAAAAGATGAAATTATAATAAAACAGAGAATAGTAACGCTTTAAAAATGCATTACAAAACCCATTGTTACAGAGAAACAGTTGCAAAAGGTAATCGGCTGTCACTAAAAGTCTTTAGCAAGCAATACTGGATGCGACAGTTTTGTTGATCTGTGACTAACCTGAGCAGATCAATGTTCTTCGTGTTCTTGAGCACGTTGTAGCAAAGAACTTTCCTGCAACTTCTGATTTCTCCTATTCTTGCTCTCTAAACTTCCCCAAACTCTCGATTATTTTTCTTTAGATTCCAATAACCCCCTTTTATACCCAACAACACGTCCGAATCTCTATAATAACTTCTCAAAATTCTGTAATATTTTATTTCCGAGTTACAGGAATTATTTTCTTTTTTATCTTCTCCACGCTATTTTCTTCAATCAACACACTCCAACACGTTCCTTCTTCATCCCACACAATACCAAACAGGCTGCAGCTTATGAAATCCTTGAAAAATATCTCAATCAACTCGTGGCAGTTAAAGGAAAAACCTGAGCCCTATATTTTTCTTTCACTTGATTATCCAGCCCAGTTCTATCAAATCAATCAACCATAACATCCATGTTAAGCCCAAACAGATCCATCAAAACAAAATCCAGCAATTGAATCTCCCTCAAGCACCTTCAAAAGCCGAACCCTAATTTCTGCCTATGAAATCCTAATTTCTCGCCAAAATCCTATTCAAATTGGGAAGAAAATGGTGCCCCTTATCAGAAAACGGGTCTCTTTAGCAATTGGTGATACAAATAGCAATCTTGTGGTGCAAAGAAATTTGTGGGATGCAAGCAGTAGTTTTAGGCTGTAATTAGTAATTTTGGGGTGTAAATAGTAAAACTCATGGATGTCTTTATCAACTCTTCTGGGTTCCTTTAACACATTTCTGAGGTGTCTCTGGAGGTTCAAATATCATATTTTGAGTAAATTTTTTTCGCAAGAGTTTATTTCTCCAAAAACACCTACATACACATAAAACACCATAATACGTACAAAAATAAGCATTATCAATAATATAGATTAAGATAAATCAGATACCATCGGTAGGCATTCCTTCCCAATTAAGATCACATATAAAGTTTCTAGCTTTTTTGGTAAGGGTATTATCTACTTCATTGCCATACCTACGAACAAATTTCAAACCAATAAATTTTTGGCAACACGCTATTAATTTGTTTGTTTCATCCAAAGCGCCCAACTTACTCTGCTAGGAAATTGAGACAGATCATCCATTCAAAATATCCATGAGATTCTTATAATCACCCTTTATACTAAAATTATGCACATGCTCCTCTTTGGCCCAAGTTGCTGCTTGGAGAAGACCTATTAATGCTTTTGCTTCTTCCGGGATGCTCTCTGAGATTGGTTCTACTCTTGCCTTTTTGAATTTACTTGCAATATTTCTGAGAATTAGGAGATGCATAATTTTTGGAGATCCAAGAAGGATCGGTATTAATATTTTGGGTCCCTGTTTCAGGTTATATACAAGTTGTCCAAATTTCCTTTGTGATGTTGTTTTAAATATTATTGTTATTTGATCAGACCAGAAATTTGGATGTCTTTGTAATTTTAGGGGTACTTGATATGGTGTGTTTCGTTTTCCTTGAAAAAACTATGACACATCTTCCTTTCGATGTGAACCACATTTTGGCTATGGTAATTTCAGAGGTCATAGAGAACTGGAAATCTGAGATCCATTCTTTAAAGATATATTAATAAAGATACTTGAGGGTGGAAAGTTAAACTATATGGATTTTGAGATAGAAGCCACACAGATTTAGCAAAAGGACAATGAAAGAACAAGTATTCTACAATTTCATTATTACCACAACCAAATTAACAAGAATGTGATATATCTTTAACAATTCGAAAAGTCTAAGTTTATGGGAAGCGCATTCTGCAGACATTTCCAGAAAAAATAATTTATTCTTTGAGAAATTTATAAATTTCATAATCCTTTCAAAAGTTATCCTGCATATTTAGATTGGTTGAATCTAGGCCAGGTGAATTCAGCTTTTTATACATGGATTTCGCAGTGAATTCAATTGAAGGGGTTAAGATCCATTTTATCTTGTCCACCCTAGGATTATTATCAAAGTAAGTGAAAACTTTGATATTACTTATTTTGGTAGCGATATAAGAAGGGAAGATAAAGTGAATGAGAGTGGAGTTACACTTTTTGTTGACATCTAAAAGATCTACAACGAGTGTTAAATGGTTGTTGGAGTTATTCCTGAATTGTGCCAAAGAATCTTCCAAGTTTGGTGCCCAGATCTCATCCCAGATGTTTATTTATTCCTCACCCCCCCACTTCCTAGATACGATTTTGTTTGAAAAATTTTAAGCCCTTCCATATCTAAGAGTTAGAGGGGATGCTTTGGCTCTCAGAAGGAATTTCTTCTTAAAGTGTTAAGGTTTTAAGGAAGAGGCCGCATGGATTTTGGTTTATTTATCAATCTCCAAACTACTTTTGTTAACATTGTTATATTATTTAAGTGTACATCTCTGAAACATGGGCCTCTTTCGCACATTGGTTTACATAGTTTTCTCCAAGATCTATGATAAAAGCCTTTAGCACTAGACTCATTTCCCCCACCATAAGTCCCTTTGTGAGACATTTATTTTGTGGGTTATTTATTTTTTGGAATGATAAATCATCCCAATTGGAATGTCGGTAAGCTATCCAGGACATACTTATTTAAAACCAATTTTCTGGGCTGAGAGAGAAGTTTTCTCTTACAACCTTGGCTTTTAGTTCCATTTTCCTCATAGTGGAATCAAAAACTTTTATTTTGGATCTATCTATGAAAAGTGGCTCTCCTAAGTACGATTCCTTTAGGTTAATCTGTTTGATTTTAAGAAGTTTGGAAATCATCCTCTAGTGTTTATGACGCATTTTTTACTGAAAAACAAACCAGACTTATCAAAGTTAATTAGTTGTCCAGATGCTTTACTGAAAGTTTCAATAGCTATAAGTAAGTTTTTACATTCTACAAGGTATGCTTTCACAATAGGCAGACAATCAAGAAAAAAAGAAAAAGATGAGAGATAGGAAAGCATGGTGGAGTTAGCTTAACCCCATGGTTTTTCCTTTAAAGAGAGAGAATATATCTAAAAATATTTTTACACAAATTATGAATAGATAAGGAGATAAAGGATATTCTTTGTTAGAGCATTGCTCAGTTGAACCCACCAAGCGTTGGTATGCCAAGTTTGGTTGTCAAATTTTAGTATTAAAACTCAATTAGGGTCACGTGATTAAATTACTAGAGTCAACTTCATTTAGGTTAGACTAGAAAGTCTATGAGTGTTGAGACACACAAGTATTACTCTGAAGAACTGAAGAACGTGAATACGTATCGACTACAATGAAGACATCATCTTTCCACTTGAGGTTAGTGATACTAACTTGACTTGTTTCCATTCGTTTCTTTCAAGTCGTTCATAACATGCAAGGTTATGTATATGATACTATAGTATTAGACTTGTTCATATTAGTATGATTAAAGTTTCAATGAAGTATACTGAATTACGAAATATAACGTTTATCTTTTGAACTTCGGAAATGCGACATCGACATAATTTAAGTAATTTGTTACTTGATTGTGTATTTGATATAGGTGTGATTTCATCCTAGGAAACTATGTTTCATTACATAAGTTTAAAGGAAGTACATATACGAACTTTCTTTGCAATCAAAAATAAATCAATAGGTATTTTGTCCGGTTTTCTATGAAGATCTTTTGGATGACCAATTCGAACCTAAGGTGGGAATACAGGTAGAACCAATCTTAATGTATGTTGAGAGTCAAGGTAGAACCGACCCATACCTATCTTGCGATACTTGGTAGAACCGATCCTAGCTTTTGTTGAGAATCATGGTAGAACCAACCCATACCTATATTAGGATTCTTGGTAGAACCGATCCTAGCTTTTGTTGGGAATCATGGTAGAACCGATCCTTACCTATATTAGGAGACTTGTTAGAACCAATCCTAGCTTTTGTTGGGAGTCATGGTAGAACTAATCCCTACCTATATTTGGAGTCTTGGTATAACCAATCCTAACCTACGTTGGGAGTCATGGTAGAACCGTTCCCAAGAGAAAAATCGATTTTCATCATTCACATATCACTTTACGGTTTTGTGTAAGTTTGAAATTAGGGTTTTCTAGATAAAAAAGTTCCAGATGTCAACATAATTTGAACATTACATAAACCTTGATAATCAAGGTGATCCTATTTTGATTAAGATTTTCCAATAATATGATTTTCCAGCAATCAAAACATATCTCTATAAAAATTATATTAGTTAAGTGTTAAACTAATATTAGATATTTTTTAAAGAGAAATTTCGGAATTACAGGTTGGATATTAGTTGGAAATATTAAAACCTAAATTAGGTACTTTATTGCATATCTTGAGAATCTTTCGGTTTTGGAATTTCCTTCTTGTCCAAACAACCTTGGTATATAAATAGAGAAGTTTGTTCTTCTTACAAACTATCCTTAGCCAGGCGAACTTCATTGTTACCGGTGGATCTGACAACTGGTATTGTTTGTAATACTATATCAGAGAGGAAAGTACCCTAATTAGTCGAAATCTCTTACGTCCGCCTACTTAAAGACTATTCTGGGATCAATAAGCTATATCAAGTACCATTGGTGGGAAACTAAACAAGAGCATTGATATCTAATTTTCGATTATTGATTTGATTGACTAACGGTTGTTGAAACTTTTTTTTTAATTATTCTTGAGATCCGTATCTTCTGTCATAAGTTCACTCAAACTAGATCAAAGTATCGACAGGATCTTCGAAACTATTTTTTGATCTGAAGACAACTTGTGATCATCTATTTTTAACATATTATGTTCTGTGTGTAATCGATCATAAGTGAAATCAAGTTTTTTGTGTACAATTGAAGATTTGAAGACAAGAAGATTTTTCTGATTGATTTAGCATCTTGTGATATTACTTTAGGCATACATCTTGATTGGATGGGATCCGACTAAGATCTGAGTTATTTTTGATATATTCGATCAAGTAGTTGTATAGATCAACAACTATCATTTGGTGGTATTCTTCAGTATCTGAATCTGATAGTTGTGAATCTAGATCTGATTATTTCAGATCTTGATTGATCTTACCCAACAAAAGAGTTTATTTTTTTAAACGGAAGAGCCTCTATAAAAACTCGACATATCTTTATTCTTAATGATTGATAGAGGAGTTAACAAAAGGCTTTGTTCCTTTAATGTTCGGAATACGATCAAAAGGGGTTGAGTGCTTAAGACTTTCATTGTTAAAGCAACTCAAGGTAGTGATTTCTATCTTGGGATTCACGTGAGTTGACCAGATGGTTGTAGACACATGGATACTGGGGAACTAAGTAGCTAGAGGTAGATTTTCTTGGTTATAACCATACGAAGTTGGATTTGTTCTTGTATATCGGCTTAATTTTGAGAGTATTCAAAATTGGACTAGGTCCCGTGGTTTTTCTGTATTTTCAGTTTTCTCGTTAACAAAATATTGTTGTGTGATTTACTTTATATTCCAAAATTATAATTGTTTTATTATAGTTAAAATTAAATACACTTGTACGTTAACCCAAGACACTTGATTGTGATCCTATAGTATATCGGTTTCATACCGTAACTATTATCAAGTGTATACCTTATTGTCGCATTGTATCAACTTTGTCCATATACCATCAAAATTGGTATTGGACTTATAGGTTGAAACGAAAAAAATTGTGGTGTACTTGGGTACCCTCATCATTTCATCCTTGCCTGAGGCCTCTGGTGGGGTGAAAAAAATTTCCAGGAGAGCCATTAAGAAGAATGGAGATAGATAAAGTGGTAATTCATTGTTCAATTACAAACTGGATAGAATCCAAAAGCTTTAAGAGTTTTTAGAAGAAAATCTCGGTTGACTCTGGCAAATGCTTTAGACATGTCTATATTGACTCCTAAACTTCATGTTTTTGTTTTTTTCTCTTTAAAAGAATGGACCATTTCATGTGATGTTATAATGCTATCTGATACAGTATTTTCCTAGAATTAACGAATGCAAATGAAAGGAGGGATTAAGGAATAAAGAAGGGGTTTGATTTTGTTGACTAAGATTTTTACATAGTTTTATTGGTCTGAACACACTAGGGTCTTTAGGATACTTATATTTATGGTTGATGAAAAGATGTGTGTTGTTAATTTTTTTTTGTGCAGATATTTAGAGGAAAAGAATTATTGTATTCATCTGGACCACCAAGGGTCCAAAAGTACCCCAATATTTTTAAAGAAACTTGTCGAAAACCCATCAGGTCCTGGAGATTTTTTTGGTTTTATTCTCTTTTTGAGATTAAAAATTTCTTCGCCTGAAGGGATAACTGTCAAGGCAGCGTTATCCTCATTAGAAATGCAAATTGGAATATTGCAAAACATATTGCGATATTGTGAAACATCCACAGGGTCATAAAAAAAGAGATTATTAAAGTACTCAGCTAAGACATGACTGATTTCAGATTCTATATTACTTATGAGACAACCAATCGAGTTCTATTTCCGTATTTTAAGAGTTATAGTACGAAAGCATTTAGTGTTCTTTTCTCCTAGGGTTATGGAGTTACCTCTAGAGTTTTTTTTTTTGCCATAGCTTCTTTGATGTCATAAAGTTGTTCAAAAATCTTAAGCTTCTCTCTAATAGCTTATTATTTACTGAGGAAGGTCTAGAGTGTTTTAATATTTTTATTTGTTTAAGAGTGATTCATATTATTTTAGTTGGTTTTCTAAGGATATTTTTCTTACAATCTAGCAGACTCAGTCCTAGAGTTTTAAGATTAATAACTAGAGATGATGTAGTGCCCTTAGATATGCAGTTGTTCCAAGAATTCAATCTTGATTACAAGAGGGCTCGTTTAACCAAGTGTCATAAAAATTTAAAGACCCATTTAAGCTTATTGAAAGTAGAGTCTAAGTTCATGGAGATAGGACTATGGTCGGAACCTACTTCTACTAACTGAGTTTAAGAAGCATATTGGAATTGTAGAAGCCATTCAAAATTATGATAAGCTTAGTCAAGTCTTTTTTGAATGTTTTTACTTCCTAATATATGGTTTTTCCAAGTGAATTCATAACCAGAGAACCCTAAATCTAATTATTAGAGCACTGCTCGGTCGAACTCGTAAGCGTTGCTATCTCAAGCTTGTTGTCAAGTTTAATTGCCAAAATTATAAGTCTTGATTTCTAGTCTACTTATAGCTAAGTCTCGGATAATGATAGAAAGTGTAGTTGAGCATTAAACTTCACGGCATTCATCGATTGAAGACGAAGAAATACTAAGGGGAGCTTGTGGAACTTCATCAATAAAAGGTATGTGGAGACTTGAACTCATATATCACTCAAAAGTATATCTACTCTATCTCCTATTTAAGACAAAAGTCGTATAACTATATAGACTTCGATTATACACATTTGATATTTTGAGTTGAGTTTAACTCGCTTACATATTTCTCGAAATATGTGTTGGTAAGCTTTCGCTTTAACCAATTTCATCTTATATTCTTGATGAAAGTCAAAAGATGATCATGCGAAAATCGCCTTATTACATCTTACATGATTTGTGTGAGACAGTCATTTAATGTAGACTCGGAATGTTTCATATTGATCATTTGATCACTTGAAAATTGCTTCGAAGCTAATAGTTTGTGTGAGACATCTATTGTCGTATTCTAAGAATGTTTCATTGATTGAATTTGGAGTTTAGAACAGTTAACCATAATTGGATTATGTGCACAGTATGCGTACTTGCATATGTGTTGATCCAAGACCGGAATTTAGTATGCATACCCGTATACATACTAGAGGTCAGGTAAAGTCCGGGAGCTAGAGTATGCGTACATGCACGTGTACTAGCGAAGTCAGTTGAAGTCTGGGTACTATACTATGCGTACCAGTACACGTACTGGATTCAACTGAAACTTGAAAGTGTACGGAAGTATGCGTACCCGTTTGCATACTGGCAAACACAGTCCAAGTACGGCTCTTTATGTATGCGTACCCGTTTGCATACTTGAATGGGTCATGTTCTAAAATCGGTTTGTTCATGAACTAATACATTTATATATTAAGGAATACAATCTTTTGAAAACCGTGGCTATAATGTTCATGAATTTATTCTAGTGAATCAAAATCGATTTTACTTTAATTGTGTCTTGTATACTTCTATGAGAATATAAACAATTGAACAACTCTAGAACTAGTTTCATTTGAGTCATTTGAACTAGTTATGGTTAAGATGAATAATGTTTATATGAAAGTGTTCATATGGCTAACTTCGGTTAACTATTGTTGAGCCAACAAAGGTGTGCATGTTTAGGTACGGTTACTCATATCTAAATGAAGTCACTTTTCATTTGTGTGTAACAAGCTAAGTTCGATCTAACAGTTGAAAGATATTAGCTTGTGATCTTGTTTGATGGCATATGCTTATTCTTAGGTACTTATAATGTGCCATGTTTATAATTTGCATCTAATTTTTTAAAAAATCTACCTTGGAAAAGAATCACAGTCAATTTTTTTTTTATGTGAGGTATAATTATCTAAAATTAATAGTTAAACCACGTGAATATGAAAATTGGTAGAATCCCAAGTCCTAGTATCCCTTGATGGTGTTATTATCCTGTACATATTTGTTAGTTTAATTTAGAATTAAGTCTAAAAACAAATATTTACAAGTCTGAGAATCGAATCTTTTTCTTACCACTTCTACAAACACATCACTTAACATGTCTGAAATATTGATAAATATTTGGGTGTCACTCTCCTTCTTGGTAGAAACAAAACTAAAGCTTTCAAATCTATTATGTATGCTTTTGATTTTATACTCAAGAATTTGAAAGGTAATACCATGAATCAATCTGCTAGGTCCATTATGGTTAAACATGTTCTTAATGCTTTTCCATCTCATCAAATGGGGAGTTATAACTTATAATTCCTAAAAATATGATTGCTCAAATGAATACAATGCACAGACAAATTTCGTGGGGTTACAAAAATAAAAGAGGTATCTACTTTATTGGTTTGAGTAAGCTTAGTACTCCTAAAGCCTTAGGGGGTTCGGTTTTAGAAATCTTGAACATTTTAACACTGCATTACTTACTAAACTTGCTTGGAAAGTTTGTAGTGATGAGGATGCACTTTGGATGCAAATTGTTAGAGCTAAATATGGAAGACATGGTAGCATTCTTCATTTGAACAAACTCAAAAAGATGAGTGTTCTTGGATTTGGAGAAGCATTTATTCTGATCTTGAAGTGTCCCAACTCCACCATATGTGGGTAGTTCGGTGTTACTAAAATTTACATTTGGTTAGATTGTTGGGTTATTGGTTATAATAACCCACCTATTCCAGTTACTGGATTTTCTAGCCTTTTTAAAAAAAAAAAATTTATCTCTGATTTATCTCCACCTGACACCAGATCTTGGATTATTGATCTCATTACTTCCTTACTGCTAATGTTATTCTAAATATGAATATTTTTACGACTGGTAATGATTCATTTATATGGAAACTTAACAGGAAAGGAAAGTTTTCCGTCAAGAATGCCTACAACACAATATGCAGTAATTATGTCAATGAACAAGTTCATAGGGGTATTATTCCTAGTAATGTCTGGAAAAAACTTTGGCATGTTAGTTCCTCATAGAGTTCAGTTATTTTTTTGGAAATATTTAAAAGATATAGTGCCCACTAGAGATAAAATTGCCAGATACGAACAAGATATTGAGTTGCATCGTAGTTTCTGCAATGATAATATGGAAATGTTAATCATTTGTTTATGGTGTGTAATTTTTCTAGAGATATATGGACGGGTATGGATGTGAATATCTATGTCATTGTACACAATCTTAGTACTTTTCATGAACGGGTGATAAGTTGGTTTACATCTAATGATATGCATTTGAATGATAGTTTTATGGCTCATGAAAAGTAATATTTGCATATTAATTTGGGTGGTTTGGCATATTCGGAAGGACAGATGTATTTTGGTGTTTCAGAATACTAAACCCAATCCATGGGGGACAATAATTAGGATACAATTTAACTCAGCAATACGATCTTTCTATTTCAACTAGTAACTTGAATAGAAACCTTGCTATACTGATCAAGCAGTGGTTACCACCTGAAAAGTATTTTATGAAGATTGATTTGGATGTTTCATATATATCTGACATCAAAAATGGTAGTATTGGCCTTGTTGTTTGTGATTCTGCAGGGTAATGCTTAGGAGTTAAAGGACTCAGGCTGGAAGAGGAGGTGGATGCTGAATTTGGAGATTAACATTTGAATGCAAAACTTTGGAGAAAGCAGCGAAGTGGATTGAAGACTTGGGATATAATAAAGTCATTTTTGAGCTGGATTGTGAGAATGTTGCGATCTCTATTAACACTCATGAGTTGCAAGTTCACCGGTTAAATCAAGGTTTAATATTTGCAGTTAAAAACAAATTCCCAAGTAATAAGTTATGGTTTTTTAAGTTATTTAAAGCGTAATAACTCACTGGTCTAGCTCCATGGCGCCGAAAATGTGTGAGGGTCACGGGATTTATCGAAGCGACGAGACATCGAATCATTGACGGAGCCGTAACATTCGACCGTCTGTAATTTTGGTTCGTGAATTTATTAATTCTAGGGATGTCATCCCTATTTCGTAAACTACCTCATCTTCAAGACAAAATATAATATGTTTTAGTAAATACAAATAATTATATGATCTCAAAATTACGCTCGGTCAAAGACATAAATAAGAAGGGGGAGAAAAGTGCAGAATGGAAATAATATAGTAAAAAAGAAAAGATAACATACTAAAAAGATGAGTAACTTTCGCCCAAAGACTTAAGAATGACTGCAAGATCGCCCTTTGGAACTTTCAATGGAGCCAAATCCATTAAGCAGACCCCTTGACCCCAGTATGCATCCGTCTGCCACTAGTTTTTTGGTTCGGGACTTTTTATGGTTTGAAAATTATTTTTTCCGATATCCAAACCTTTTCTCTCCTTTCACCCTCCCCATCCACAGGCAATTTCTGGCAAGGGAAACAAGTTTTCCGACGAGTGTTAACTACTCAGATATGCTCCTTTTAGAGTAGATCTGGGCAGTAGAAGTTTTATTTTCTGTTCTTTAGTGTTTTTCATAGATAGAAGATTATGGTTCAGATTTCCTTTAAGTTTTTTAGTTTTCCGGCGTCGTCTCCGGCGATGTCAACTCTCCGCCTTCGGGATTTTCTACTGCATCTTCAAGGTATTTCTTATTGCGTGTTTGTCACGCTTATTCCTTGCATTAATGGCGACTCTACTTTGGTTGCATGGTGTTTTAAGTACTCCGGCGTCATGCTCTAGTCACCGAAATTTGGATTCTTTCGGTCAAGAATTAGACAGAAAACTCCTTCTATGTAGTATCTCTTTTCAAACAAGATTCAATATCAAACGGTCAGATCGTGTTTAGAAGACCATCCTTCTTCCTATTTAGTCGACTCTTTCATACTTGTAATTTGTCGTTCCCGGTATTCCTTCTCTTCTTCTTATCGGAATATTCGACCATGTACTTTTACGGTATGTTCTTCTTGTCCTATAATGATTTTTTGATGTACTTAATCACCTTGTAATCATGGTTTGCTATCAATGAAATGGAATCATTTTTATCAAAAAAATAAACAAATAAATATTTTCCCCAAAAATCATGACTAAATATATAGGGTTACTTCTTGCAATCTTATGTGCAGGGTGGATTGAATAGAAATAGTAGAATTATGGATGAAAAACACACCAAGAGGAAAACACAATTATAAATGAAGTCAAAAGAATGATCTACCAGTGGGGTCACTTCAAAATTGGTTTCAAGGTCGCTCATTTAGAGCATCCACAATCATGAAACGGAGTAAAGAGTAAAAATCAGACTAGAGACTAAAAAGATTGGTATTTTTAGACGTGGAGCATAATGGTAAAAGGAGTAAATTTAGTTACCCACACATTATACTTGCGCTTGATGTGGGCTCACCTTATACTTGTGCTTGGTGATCAAGCGAACATTATACTTGCGTCAGATTGTTAGTGTAGTTGGTTGGGGAACTTTATATCTTCGCTCCACTATCAAACGGATGCTTCACTCTACACTTGTTGCGAGACGATGATTCTATATGCGTCTACTCTCAAATGCTGATTATATCTCTGCTCGAGTAAATATAGTTTTGGTCAGGTTTCGGGACTAGATTTGGTCCCAAACTCTAGAAAATTCGATCAAATTTGGTTATGCTCCTCCGTACCACTGCAATTGGTTTTTTGGCCAAATTTTTGTTTGCTCCGTGCTTTTGCTCCATGATTATGGACGCGCCTCTGAGAGACTTAACTCAATCGGAAGGAGGTAACGGGCTGTAACTAGTCTTAGAAACTTGTATTGTAGGCCTGAGTTTTGGGCTTTTGTTATTAAGTTGTTCGTTTGGCTAATAGCCAGCTGCAGCGGGATTTGGCTATTCCCAGGCATTTGAATTCAGGCAACACTAGGTCCGATGCTGGAATTCCTGATTTATCTCGAGATAGTAAATATCCAAGACGATGTAGAGGATGCAATAGAGTGGGCGTTGTTAGAAAGAAAAAAAAAAAGTACCGTAACTAAGCTCTAGCTAATCTACTTTCATTAGTTCACGGCTCACAGCACCTGCTTCTAACAAATTCGAGTTCACTTGGCGCCAAAAATACCCACCAAAGGTGGCCTTTTTCTTCTGGTTGTACCTTCTGCTTGCGTTTTCTGCCCTAAGGACGGAAGCCCAACTCATCCATTTCTTCACTGTTATTTTGCTTATAACATATGGTCTTACTTCAAGCAACCGTTGTATTGGTCCTTTGTTGTGCCATATATGATGTTGGAACTGCTATCTTTCATGGGTAGTTGGTTCTTCATTGAAGCGATGCAACCTTTTATGGAACACAGGCTGGCTGATGTTGCATGGTGTTTATGGCTTAAAAGAAATGCGAGAATCTTTGAGCCTTAAAGGACAAATCTATCACCCAACTGATCCCCACACTCTTTACACATGGGCTTTGGTCTTCAAGGATTTTGATAATATCAACTATCAACACATTTTTGGAAAATTGACAAGATTTGAATTTAAACCTCCATAGCTTTTTGTAGGTCTTTTCTTTTTAATCACTAGCTTGTCAGTGATGTTTGCTTGATTTTCTTCTTATTTTCTTCTCTTTGGTGACATTTCCTTCTACTCCGATCAAAAAATAGGTCCTTGACAGCAATTGCAATGGTGCCATCAAAACCAAAGACCAAAGACCCAAAAAAACGACAAAATTTGAGTTTAGTCCGTGGTGCCACGGTATGATAATGGAGTATATTTAGTCGAGCGGCAGTATAGCCTTCGTTTGCTGTGGAGCGAAGTTATAAAATTCATCCCACTGAGGCGTACATATACATTACGCTTGTTGCGGGGCGTTGAAGGCGTTGAAGAAATATACCTCTGTTATAGGGCGTACATATAATTTACGCCGGAACAAGGGACAGAAATATTACTCACGGCGTTTGCTCATATACACGCCTGAAAGCAGCCGAGCATTATATATCCGCTCACTGTATACACACGTTCAATTCTAAGGTTCGAAAATTACCAAACAACAATTTCACACTTCAAACTCTTTTCTAAGAAGCAAATCATAGTTTCGAAACTATAAAAATCCTCGATATATCCTTCTAGTTAATCAAATCACTACAAAGTCATTATGATGAGTAACAAGAGAAGTAGAGGGGACATGGAAGATATCAGCATAGCAAACATGGTAAAGTTCTTGATGTTATTATCACGTAATCAAGGAGATCATGTCGATTATCAATCCGTGGTTCAGGCACAAAGGACATCAATGAGCACTCAGAGTCGTGTTTTCGAGTGCAAAACATGCAATAGACAGTTTCCATCATTTCAAGCATTAGGAGGACGTAGAGCGAGACACAAGAAACCAAAATTAATGGATCCAACAACGTTAGATGATCAGAGTAATAGTAGTAACCAGCAACAAGCAGTAAAACCAAAGATCCACGAGTGTTCAATTTGTGGGTTACAGTTTTCTATCGGACAGGCCTTAGGTGGGCATATCAGAAGACAGAGAGCTGCCATGCTTGAATCCTCATTCACAACAGCAGCAGGATTTTCATCCTCTTCATCTGATGTTACAACCGATGATACTACTCCAAAACAAGTACCGGTATTCAAGAGATCGAATAGCAGCAGAAGAACTCTGGGTCTGAACTTGGATTTGAAAATTACCAAGTCGGTGTGGGACGTGAGCTTTATGCACGCATGAACGGGGCGGCCTTAAAACGTACGCCTGGATGGGGCGTATATATTTCATTAGTCTAAGTGGGGCGAGCTTATATTGACCGCCTATAATCAGGCGTACACTTTACCAACGTCTGGTCGGGCGTACATTTTACCAACGCATTGAAGCGTAAATTATATACACGCGTCACCAACGGCACGAGGAATATACATACGCTTCATATGAAACGTAACTTAAAAGCTCGCCTATTAACAAACGTACTTTATAACTTCGCTCGACTAAATTTGGTTTTGGTCTGAGTTTCAGACCAAATATACTCTGAGATTTGGTTTTAGTCTAAATTATAGTCTTTAGTCCGTTCGACTTAGTCTGCTTTCTGAACCAGATTTATGATTTTACTCGTCCACCGTGGTTTCTCTAAGAAATTAAGAATACTATGTGGCCTATAGAACATGTCATCACATGAATGTATATGGTTACAATATCGATCAGAAACTAATTTGTAGTAAGGAATTCCCGTCTCGTTGACTAATTAAGTGGATTTTCCCATAGGCAACGTTTACAAAGTTGCGAACCATTTTCCATGGTTAAATATCGTGCATTCGATTCTATCTGTCTGTCTTATACATGATGGATTAGGTTTGGTAATTTAGCCTCGTTTAATTGGGGGCCATGAAAACTAATTTGAGGCCTTGACATTTTATTTGCACCCCAAAATTATCAGGGGCGTATTCAACTGATTGTGAAAATACCATTTGATCCTTGACTAATACTAAACATTAAAAATCAGTTAACCAAATTAGAAACCTTAATTAGGCCCCCAATTCATATACCCTAAACTAAATCACAAAATCAGTTTCTTTCCTCTTCCCTTCATCTTCTTCTTCTCCCTTTCTCTTCTCCACCACCATTAACGATCCCCTTTGAAGAAAAAAAAATCCACCCGATTCATCACGTGATCGCCGATGATAAAGCTTTAATCGACGATTAAATTCTTCTACAAACATGGCTCGTACAAAGCAGACCGCTAGAAAAGCACTTCAAATCCCTAATCTCGTAGATACGGTAAAAGCCAAGGTTGCTGAGGGAAGAACTCCCAAACCTATAAAATCGAAACCCAAGAAAGAAATGGCTCCAATTAGAAGATATGTGAACTAAAACCCAGCTTCTATTCGATTTTTTGTTGTATTTTGATTGTGAAACCGAGTTCGGTAACTGAAAATTAGCAGTATCAGTGTAAGGGTCGTTAGTATCTAAATTGGAACCCCTAACGACTTTTGATTTGCATGCGGATTCTATGAAAAATCGTTAGTGTATTAGGTTGAAGATGACGACCCTAATTCTGCTACTTCAACATTTTTTGCCCTAGAATAGAGTCGTTATTGTATTAGGTTGAAGATGACGACTCTGTTTTGACGATCCTTTTTTATTGGTTAACGACTCTAGATGGAACTCGAACAGCCTTCTGTTCCAAAAAACGATAGTGTCATCATCTTAGATCCCATAGTCGTCAATTATCTATATGCCCTAGAGTCGTCAACCCATCATAGGATCGTCATTGCCTTTTTGATGACCCATTGTTACACGATAACGACCCTGTAAGAAAAATAATCACCCTCTCTGTCCAAATATTTGGAGGGTCGTCATTATATATATTTGAGTCGTCACCTTATATTGAAGGGTCGTTTGCTTTATAGATCATCCCACTGACGACCCTTTAACTGATACCATAAAATTGATATCTTCTTGGTTCTTTTTTTTTTTTGTGTGTTTGAACTATAGTACCAAGAATACCAAAGACAAGGTTCCAATGATGATAACTCCTCCTTCCAAAGCTCCCCGCCACGATAAATACTTACTTGCCAGTACATTACGCGGAAAAAAAGCCGAGTGAGGTAGCATTTTCTATCAGCGAACCAAGAGACAAAGGTAATGAGTTATCGGATTCGTCGGAATCATCCTCTCTTTTTATTTCCGCTAACAGTAGCGATAATGAAGAAGATGAGATACAAGAAGATCCTCACGTACGAGGTGAAGAAGAAGAAGAAGAAGAAGAAGAAGAAGAAGAAGAAGAAGAAGAGAGTGATAATGATGATGAAGAGAATGGTAGTGGTGATGATTCTGATGATGGTAATTAATGGTGGTAATGAGGAGGAGGAAGGGGATGAAGGTAATAATGGTGGTGATGAGGAGGATGAAGGTAATGATGCTGGTGATAAGGATGATGAAAAGGATGAAGGTAATTATCATGGTGATAAGGAGGAGGAAGAGAATGAACATCCGAAGCCATCAAAGAGGGTACAGAAGGATGGAACGTATATTGCACCCAGCGCGAGACACGTTCCCGCTACTTATTTGCTGCTGGAACCTCTTCGCAGTGGTAAACCTAGAGGAGAACCTAGAGATGGCTGTGAAGTTCTATTTGGATATCCCGGATCGTGGGCTCATACCATCTATGAGACAATCGTAAGAATCCCAACTTTGCTTGTTATTTGATTAGTTGATGTTAACTTTCTATTTATTTTTTAATATTTACATGTTTATCTTTTATAGGATCATAAGAATGTCGAACCTCTTTTCAGGCACCAATCTTGTTTTAAAAAAATGGAGTTGTGGCCGCTAGAAGGTGAATGTGCAAGATTTAGAGAGTATGTTTAAAACTCCGGTTTGTATCATGCCATTGTGAATTCTGTGATTGCGTATGACAAGGTCGCAGTATCTAGTTTCTGTGAAAGTTATTACGGTGAAGTCGACACATTCCAACTCCCTTTTGGCGAGATGGCAGTGACTCCTGATAATGCAGAACAGATATTAGGCCTGCAGGTCGAAGGTAAATCCACCAATGACAAGTTCAAGAAAAAGCTTAGTTGGGATGAAATTTATGCATTGACCAGGAACTTGTTTGTCTGAGATAAAGAGACGACTGATGGGCTTTTCGTGCTGGGAACTAAATACCCGAAGAAAGAGTTCAAACTTGTAGAGATTAGGGCGATGTTTGCTGACACATTAACCAAAGAAAAAGTGGGTGTTCTCTCTGATATGGAATTTCGTTATGCCGCGGCTGCGTATTTGTTGTACGTCCTTGCGTCGGTTGTATTTCCCGACAACAAAGGTAACATGGTCAGCGCCAACCTTCTTCAGCTTTTGGATCCCTTAGAAGATGTGAACAAGTACTCTTGGGGAACTGCCATAGTAGCACATTTGAATGGTCAGCTTACCCAGGGATATCGCGAACGAACTTCTCAAATTAATGGGAATTTTGCTCTACTCCAGGTATTTGGATTGATGAAAGTTGTCTTCTTTGTGTACGTTTTTTCCTTTAATATCTTTATGTTTATTTGATTATTTTAAAATTTTCAAATATGCTTGTTATAGGTGTGGATTTATGATCATTTCCCCTCACTGTTCAAAGATAATGAAGACGTGCAACTCAACCCAAACTGGAGCAATGGTAGTCCAACAGGAACCCGATACTTGTTCACCGGTTCTCAGGATAAGGAACAAACTGATGTGTTGATAGAAATGCGCCAAAAATTTGACAACATCACGGCGAAAGAGGTAATATTTAATCCGTATAAGGATGGTAGAGTTGGCGCATTGGAAGATGTCGTGTATTACCATGGCCTTTTGTTTCACCCTTACGGTTTTTCAATGTATAATCCGATGAGAATCATGCGTCAACTTGGGTTTATTCAAGATTCACCCGATGACGACTATGTACCTCCGTTCAAGCACAAGTTGGACAAATGCGAGGATGACGTGTCGGACATAAAGGTGGTTTACGAACCTGAACCTGATACCAAGCATTGGAATACTAGACACTCTAAGCCAGTAGACATTACAGATTGGGTGCATGTCAATGAAGGTTACGAAGCAACAACAGATTACTATGCATGGTACGAAGGCTTCTCCCACGGTCGGGTGATACAAATAGATCGGACTACGGGTAAGAGGACCAACAGAGCATCCCCTCTGCTTCTGCATCCAAAACTTATAACCGGCCTTCTTAGACCCCTTCCTCCATTTCACGTTAGAAACCAACTCCCTAAACTTCAATTCCTTCTCTTTTGTATCTCCTTCCATGATCATTGTCAAATAGAGTTGCTTGTCCTCAACGAGTTTTTATGCCATATTCGATTTGGGTGAGCTTAGGTTCTTCGGCCTCGTCGAAATGCCCTA
The DNA here is from genome assembly GCF_003573695.1 of Papaver somniferum. Taxonomy (NCBI): domain Eukaryota; kingdom Viridiplantae; phylum Streptophyta; class Magnoliopsida; order Ranunculales; family Papaveraceae; genus Papaver; species Papaver somniferum. The sequence continues at coordinate 121,126,316 of NC_039363.1, read as the reverse complement.
ATTGTTCCGTTGCAACATGGTAAACACAATTTCCATCGCCGTCAATGTTGTCGGTGGATATAAGGTGATCCAAGATGACGTAAGGTAGTTGATCGGTATACTCTTTATACATAGTGTAAGCAACACGATGTGGTCTTCCTTGGGAATCTCTAGGGGTGCGTGGATTACCCTTTATTCCTCTTAGCATCACCGTTCTGCTCGTTTGGCTTTGCTGGGTACCGACAAAATGCTCTCAACATCCATGTCTGCCTTATGTTTCACTTCTCAATCACTTTGGGTGAATTCTTGCTTTTTTGGCCGACCCCTTGCCTTGGGAAGGAAAGAGTTCTCATACTCCGTATAGTTCGCCTGGACATACTCATGACGTGATGGGTCACTAGTGCAGCTCTTGTCCGCATTCACAGTTTCTCTAAACGACTTTTTAGTTGTTGGTCTACCCGGTGGTTTTTGTTTGATTGGCTCTTCTTCTAATCCCAATCTCTTACGGGCAGTCGACCACAAATTAGAAACCAATATTTATCTTCCTGCACAATTCATTTTTCGATATTTCTCATTGATGTACTTGCCAATCTCCAAGTCACCAAATTGTTCATCAGCGGCTCATGTGGGATTTGGGCTGAATGAAAGTTTCTTCCAAAATGGATCGATATCTTCAAGAGGAATGATCAACTTGTACCCACCAAGCTTATGTTTACACGGGAGGACAAGCCACGTCTCGGTTGTACATTTACATTTAATCACTTTTCCATTGGAAGATTTCTCTCGAAATTTGTTAAGTTCAGTCATCATATGCTTTATTTCACACCATGATACTTGGTGTGCAACCCCCCATAGCAATTCTTTGTCTTCTATGTATTGCATCAAAAAACGGTCTCTACTATACTCCATCTGAGTCACTGTCTTGCTTAGATCATCCTCAGCGTGCTTGTGAATAGCTTCCTGTACTGTAACTACCCCACCCTTGTTCTCTTCAAGAATTTTTTTCAAACGCCTGTGAGACTTCTCTGCAATACTCGTGGACTCATTTTTGAAGTGCTTGTACTTATTGGTCCATGCATAAACAAACTTCTCCTTCCAAGTATTCAACCATGTATCTAGGAAATAGTCGACCACCTTCTTATGATTCGTACTCCAATCATCAATAAACTTCTGCAAATTATCATAGTACTTTACTTCGGTCTTTGAATGAGCCAAATGGTCCCAATCTTTGCAGAAATCCTTCCATAGATCCCCCTCTTCATCATATTTTTCCTTTTCTCTTCCGCACTTTTTTTTTTGAAAGTTGACTTAGACGCTCGTCTTCCTCCTTGGAACGTTGATTACCCTTCGCAGGTTTTATCTTTTGGATATGATTCTTGCAATTAGAAAGAAGATTAGTTTGGACGTACTACGTACAAAGGAAATGTTGAGCAAGTGGTAAAACTTGACGAACGACACTCATAACTGCAAAATACCTATCCGTAAATATAACCTGCAGTGTCTCTTCGCCACCGTAAATCAACCTCACTTGTTCCAACTCCCAAACATAGTCCTCTATTTCTTATTTTTCCATAAAGCACCATTCCACGGATAATGATTGCTTATTCGAAGTATGACTAACCATGTTCTACATCGACATGTTATACTTGTTGGTCTTATAGGTGCAATCTATGATCAAGACCTGGTAAAAACACTGATCCAATTCCACCATCCTAGGATGGGCAAGAAAAATATGAGTCACTTTTTTGCCCAGACCCACCCTTGTTTGCATGGCGTAGTTAAGTTTTTCTGCCAACCACTCTGATTGTTGCATAATTAATCTACCATCTCATTCGGTTCTCTTGATCGTTGCTTTGGCAGCTTAGATTGTGGAAATAGTAGACAAGTTTGTCTTATCTTCCGCCCCTATTTCATTTAGGATCTTAAGGGGCCTACATCCCTTCATCTGCCGGACCTTTTCCATTTGATGTGGTTTCAATCGGGCATATGTTGGGTGTCCTAAAAGACTTTTAGGTGGAGGATGGTTGTGACGACCATCTGGAATACTATACAAACTCCATAGATGAGTTTCATGATGCCTTTTGAAAACAATCCTGAAGGGGCATTGTTTTATAGACCCTCGTCGTCTTCTTCTCATACTTTTAATTCTTCCCTTTGTGACTTTCTTCCTTATCCCCCGCTCTCTCGCATACCATATCCATTTGCTTAAAATCAATGTATTTGCTTTGAACAACTACGCACATCTTCTCTTTTGCCTTAGAAATAATCCATTCCTTGACCTCCCCTTAGTTGTCCACGTCTACATTGAACAAATAACACGTTCATGAGAACACTAATTAAACAATTTTCAAAAAGATATACATCAATTCAAACAATAAAAACGTACCAAATTGGTCATATAGTGTTGGGAGGTATCCGGATTGATAGTGGAGACGGGTTCAGGTTGAGAGCTCGTTTGTACAACCAACTACAGAAAAATTAAAAAACAAAATCATTAAATAATCGTCAATTTATAAGATGTTAACATGACGACTCTATTTTTTTTTTTAATTTTCCATATAAAGGGTCGTCATCTTGTCATTTGTAGAATGACGACCCTAAAAGTCGTCACCTTATTGTACAGGTTAACGACTTATTTGCCTGAAACTCTGATTTTCGTCCCTAGGATAGAGTCGTCATGGTGTGTTTTAGCATAACAACGACCCTTTTTTGCAAACCGACGACTCATCATAAACCCTAACGACTCTACATTGACATATATACACCATTCTGTTCAGTTTTCACCCTGAGTCGTTACTGTATATATATCTAACATGACGACTCTAACCGAAGTTATTGCAAATTTTGAAAATCAACGGTAAGTTTGACTAGTACGAGCAGTTATTACATAATTGGGAAAAAGGTAACCGTTTTTTTTTAAAGTAGTCGTTGGGTATTTTTTTCCTATAAAAGGAGACCTATCCCTTTCAAAGTTATTCACTCATCACTTTCAATCTTCCCAAATCAGGCACCCATTTCAAACACTAAAAATGGCTCAAACTCCGTTAAATAATCAAGAAGATGTTGCTATTGTTAAAGCACACATCACGGTCACGAAGCACGACTTTGAAAGAGCGTATTGGGTCGCCAGTAACCACGACCAAACTAGAGATCCATACCTTAATATTGATCAAACATCCAATGCTTGGTGAAACATGTATTTAAGGTTATTTAAGCACTAAACGGAAATCGTTATAGAAGGACGCTCCAACAGATAAGGGAAAGGTATGATTATTTATATAATGAATGCGTATTGCTGAGAGACGAATCGAAATCTCGGGCTGACGCTCTTCCCAACGAACTTCGAATGGATAAAGTAAGTTTTTGGATCAATTGGTCGTTCATCAAAAATTATTTCTTTGGTTATTTTTATTCAACAACACTAACTTATAAAAAAAATTGTTTTTCCAGTACTCTTTGGGTCGCAGCCAATACGAATTAAAGTACGGCCATGAGTTTTTGCACGAGGACTGCTATCGTCTCTTGAGGGAAAGTGAATGGCAATTCGACGCATATGATTAAACTCGTTTAGGTGTTCAAGCGCAATGTAGTGAACTATTTTATGTGTTTTCCTTCTATTATATTTCATAGTACATGTATGTTTTTTTCGGATTCAATAAAATGCATGAGTTCAAATATTGATTCAGTAAATATAATTCCCAAAATGGGTCGTCAGGGTTTGTAAATATATGAGTGACGACTCTATAGATTGTTTGAAATTGTTGGTATGAGTCGTCACTTTTGGAGAAAGACAGATTAATGACTCTAAATGTTATTTAACACATAGACTTTCTGATAGTAGAGTCATCAGCCAATTACCATAACATATGACGACTCTATGTATCTGCAAGCATCATCACTTGGTTAATTTGACAAGTAACGACCCACTTAGCAGTTAATGTGAATTTTGAATTCACCAAATATGGTTGAGTCGACAAACGGAAAAAAATTCAAAAACTTGGTAGTTGGGTCGTTAAATTCTATAAATAGGGACCCATATCTCACATCTTCCTCACCCAAACCATAATTCTCAACCTTCTCTTCCCCTTCTCATTTATTTATCATCCAAGAGGAAAAAGAAGAAGAAACACCATGGATACTCTCTACACTTCCAAACATTGTGAGAGCTTGGTTGACAGTCACAAACCACTTTGAAGATCTAGGAAAAGACATTGATCAAACATCGGATTCTTGGTGGAACCGCGCGTGTATTCATCGTTTTTGTGGCGTTAGATGGAAATTGTAACTCAAGGTCTTTGAAACTCGTCAAGGAATGGTTCGAGGAGATATTCTTCGAATGTCAAGCTTTCAAAAGAGAAATCAAGGCCGTAATGGAAGCCTTACCCAATATGTTGGGTGCTATAAGAGTAAGTATTTAAACAAAAGTAAAACTTATCGAAATCTTTGAACAATACTAACTAAGTTTTTGTTTTGTGTTTTCAGTTAGGGAAGGCGTATGCCCGATACGAGGTGCTTCGTGGAAAAAAGTTTGAGTTCGATGATTGCTACCTCATCTTGGAAGGCACTTCCTATAATTACGCCATTTAAGGTTAAGTGTAAAAGTGCACCGTTATTATCTAACGAAATCCAAAGGGGTGAAACCAATTTCAAAGTTTGGAAAATGAACTGAATTAGTGGTATACCACCACCTCTCAATGAATCCATAAGATAATTGTTGATCACTTCTCTTCATTCTTATTTCAAAATATATAGCAAGCCCGAACCTTTGAAGAACATACCTAGAATTTGGATTCTTTACCACAAGATCATGGAATTCTTCAAGTTGTTCTCAATTACTTCTAAAAGTCATGTCATGGAATTTTTCAGTTGGGTTTATATTTTTAGCAATATGTTTCTCTTCCCAATCCTTTCCACTCAAATGCATATAATCATCCATAATCTATCTAGAATCATCAAATAAAAGTAATATAGTCACAAAACACAATCAAATTGATTACATAATATAAACTAAACATGTTAAATCATGGAAATTACATGATCTCATCGAAAATTCACACAATACACTCTTGAAACTATGTTCATCATCTAAACCCTAAATTTTATGTCAAAATCATCATAATTGGGTTCAACTTGATTATCATTGATCAAGCAATCAACTATTATGTAAACAATCAACAATCATATCATGTAAACCCTAAGTTTTTGTCAAATCATGGAAAAAATTCAAATTACAAGGAAAATACAAATCAACTAACCTTTCTTTGGATTCTCAATCAAATTGAGAAATTGATGTATGCTTAGCTTCCATATCAACCAACGAAAAAATCTTTTGAAGAAATTTCTTTGATTTGATTCATTGAGAGAGAAATCAAAAAGGGAAAAAACTAGGTTTTTTTCTTTTCTTTTAGAGAATAATAAGAAGAAGAGAGTAGAGTGACTTGGGATAAGAGAGTGCCCGTGGGTTTTCTGTAATGATATTTTCAAAAGCATTAATCTTAATACCGTTAAGCGCTATTCATATTAGCGTTTGACCAATGACATGGTCAAGCGCTATTCATAGTAGCGTTCTCTTGACGTTGTTCTAATTAGCGTAAAACACTATTTTGAATACCGTTTTTACGGTTTCACCACTACACTTGTGTTAGAGCATTGCTCGGTCGAACTCACAAGTGTTTATATCTCAAGCTTGTTATAAAATTTAGTTGTCAAAACTATATCTTGATTTCTAGTCTACAATTAGTTAAGTCTCGGACTAGGATATAAACGTAGTTGAGAAACAGAGGATCGTAGTAGTCATCATTTCGTTCTACTATTTGAAGGAGAAGATCAACCGGAGCTTTTGGAGAACTTCATCAACAAAAGGTAAGTGAAGACTAAACCACCTATATCTCAAGTTATATTCACTTTCTATCATCTGAGACGATATTGCATAACTAATTAGACTAGTATCCAATGGAAAGAATTTCGAGTCAAGTTTATCTTGATAATTTTTCGAAATATAATGACTAAGCTTAATGAACATTTTTTTCATACTTCATGAATTTCGGCTAAGGACAATTTATTATTCGGAATCAAAATTATGATTCGGAAATAGCATGGAACAGTGATATGTGTTATTGATGTTATTCAGGAATATTTCGAATCGATTTAGAGAAATATAGAACTACTATTGATTCAGATACAAGATGGTGGTATCAGTTTTAGTGGGAAAACTGTTATAAGTCTGAACATGTATTACATGTATTCGTACAAGTAACGGAGTAGCTATATACATATCGACTTACAGATTAGTGGTAAACATATTCTTATGTATACCATATAAAAATCTGTGTGACTCGTGTACCAATCGATATACATACTCGTATGCAAACCATTCTTGAATTATGGTTACGGAACCGAGGGTGAATATCCAAACCGGTATGCAAGCTAAAACAGTTTTGTGTTTCTGAACTCGGTAGCATTTCCAAATCGGTATGCAAACCGATTCAGTTTTATGAACTCCGGAACCGACGATAGTCTTTGAGTTTTCAAACCGGTACGAAAACCTTAAAAGTTTTGTGAACTCTGAGACTTAGGTTTGGTGGAAAGTTTGTGAACTGGTACGCAAACCTAAAAGGTTCTGTGAACTATGGAACTCGGTTTGGGTTTAAAGTTTCCAAACAGGTATGCGTATTGTGGCTGAACCGACTCACGAGCTACTATGTATTTGTACTCGTACATCTACTAATCATGTAGATTATATTTTCAAGTGTGTTTAAATTATTTCTTCGATATAATTAATATTTTATTAATTATCTATAAACACTAGACTTAATTGATCATATGTTTGTGACTCCAAATTAATGTCTTATGTTAGAGCACTGCTCGGTCGAACTTACAAGCGTTGCTATCTCAAGCTTGTTTGTCAAGTTTAGGTGATCAAAACTATAAGTCTTGATTTCTAGTCTACTTACAACTATGTCTCGAATTAGGATAGATTGTGTAGTTGAGCTTTAGACTTAACAGCGATCATCGATTGATGACGAAGATCTGCTGAGGAGAGCTTGGAGGAACTTCATCAAAAAAAGGTATATGGAGACCAAAACTTATCTATCACTCAGAAGTCTATTCTATTCTATCTTCTAATGAGACTAAGTCGTATAGTTATATAGACTTTTAATTATACACATTTGATATTTCGAGTTGAGTTTAACTCGCTTATATCTTTCTCGAAATATGTGTTGGAAAGCTTTTTGATTTAACTACGTTCATTATTATTCTTGACGAGTTTTGTTGGAAACAATTTGTTTGTTGGAAACTAAACAATGAGTCAAAACATGATCATGTGAAAATTGCCTTGAAACATCTTACATGATTTGTGTGAGACATTAATTTGATGTAGACTCAGAATATTATGTATTGATCATTCGATCACTTGAAAATTACTTATAAGCTAATATTTTGTGTAAGACAGTTATTGTCATCTTCTAAGGATGTTTCAGTGATTGAAATGGGAGTTTAGAACAAATAACCATTGTATGGATATATCACAGTATTCGTTGTAGTATGATTCAGGTCGGGGAACCAAGTTTGCGTGCAAGTATGCGAACGGTTTTACCTGAGTTAGGTCCGGAACGACAGTATGCATACCCGTTTCCGAACTCTCAGAGGTGACCAAAGTCTGGAACTTAAGTTTGCGTACCCGTTTGCAAACTAAGTTGGTTTAAGTTCTAAAATCGGTTAAGTATGATTTCATACTCATGAACAAATACATTTATATATTAAGGAATGCAATCTTTGCAAACCGTGGCTAAATGTTCATGAATTGATTCTTTTGAATCAATCCGATTTTGTTTCAATTGCATCTTGTACACTTGTATGAGAATATAAACAATTGAACAACTCTATGAGTAACACAATTAGATTCATTTGATCTATAAGTGTTAGGTGAATGTGGTTAATACAAAAGTGTTCATATGGCTAACTTCGGTTAACTATTGTTGAGCCAACTCGATATACACGTTTAGGTATGGTTACCCATATCTATATGAAGTATATTTCATTTGTGTGTAACAAGCTAAGACCATCTAACGGTGGAGAGATATTTATTTGGTTTTAATCAAACTTAGCTTGAATCTTAAATCAGGTTTTCATCTAACGGTGAATATTGATTTCTTTGTTTCAAAGCTATCAAACCCTGATTTGAAGACTATATAAGGGAGAACTCTAGCAACTGGAAAACCTAACCTCCCCTGTGTGATACTAGTTGCGCAGTAGAGTCGATTCTCCTTTAACCTAGGTTTTTCCTAAAACCATTATAGGTTAACGACTTAAAGACTTCATTGGGATTCTGAAGCCAGACCCAATTATTTTCTCTGTAGTTGTGTGTTTTGATCTTACTTGTTCTATCGTATTGAGTATTATCTTCTCTAAGATTTGCTCGAGATTTATCTCTGATAGGTAAGATATAAATATTAATCACAAAGATCGTCGTCTCATTCTTTGTGATTCCATAATAACTTGTTCTTCGGGAATATAAGACCGGATTATCAATTGGTTCTTGTTCACCTTGATTTATCAAAAGAAGGAACAAAATATTTGTAGGTATTTCTGTGGGGGATAGATTTATCTATAAGAATAGAGTTTTCTGTGGGAGAAGATTTTCTTATAAAGTCTTCGACTTTGGGTCGTATCAATTCTTAGTTGTGGGTGAGATCATCTAAGGGAATCAAGTGCGTAGAGTCCTTCTGGGATTCAGAAACGTAAGGAACGCGACTGTACCTTAATCGGTGTGAGATTTGGTTAGAGATCAACTACATTCCAATCCGAAGTTAACTTGTAGCAGGATAGTGTCTGTAGCGGCTTAATACAATGTGGTGTTCAAATCTTGACTAGGTCCCGGGGTTTTCTGCATTTGCGGTTTCCTCGTTAACAAAACTTCTGGTGTCTGTGTTATTTCTTTTCCGCATTATATTTGTTTATATAATTAAAATATCACAGGTTATGCGTAGTTCAATCAATTGGTAAATCCATCCTTTGGTTGTTGATTGAAATTGATTGACACTTGAACATTGGTCTTTGGTACCATTCAAGTTGTTTCTCATAATAATCAGGCTCACGGATTCCTATATGTTTGATTTGTTGATTACATTGAGAAACAGAGATATAACTCTTGGATATATTTCCCTGATTGAGTCAGCCTGTCTAGTTGATTCTCTTAGAATTATATTGGAGTTAGTCCATACAGATTTCCAAACGAAATATCGGTTGTGGTTGTTAGACACCCGCTTTTTCAATTGGTATCATAGCATGCAAACACGTTAAAGACCTCATAAGTCTGTGTTTGTAGCAATCTGACTCTATGGACAGAAGCATTATCTCTATAAACGTAGTGTCAGTCTTCGATGGCTCAATTACTTATGGTGGAAAATTTCTATGTGTGCCTTTATTCAAGCACGTGATTTTCAATCATGGGTTTATGTTGTTAATGACTATAATCTTACAATGGTTACAGTAGACAGTGTATTTGTTGCAAAGGATATTGGTAGGTATGAGCCTGACGAGATTCTCGTTGCAAAGCAAAATTCTGACGGCTTAAATGCTATCATACATGCCATTACCCAGATCTTCAGAACCATGTGACTACGTGCACTCGGTCTAAAGATGCTTGGGATATCTTAGAAACCGTATTTAAAGGTGTTGATGGTGGTTTTTAGCTTATAGTTAAAATCGTAAAACCTTAGTCAAACAGTGACGTCACACTTGAGTAGTAATGTCGCCACTAGCACATTTATTGAACCATTCGACATGTCTGCGTAAAATTACCGGGGTATCTTTTTTATGCATATGCCATGCTCCACGGCAGAGCCCTCGGTACTGACTGGCATCATCTCTGCACATGCCAGCCACACCACCGTGCCAATGGCATGCCATGCCAGCCACATCTCCGCGCCAAAGGCATGCCAACCATGCCAGCCGCACCACCGTGCTAATGGCATGCCATGACAGCCACATCTCCGCACCAAAGGCATGCCAACCATGCCATCCGCACAACCGTGCCAATGGCATGCCATGCCGGCCACATCTCCGCGCCAAAGGCATGCCAACCATGCCAACCGCACCATCGTTCCAATGGCATGCCATGCCAGCCACATCTCCGCGTCAAAGGCATTCCAACCATGCCAGCCGCACCATCGTGCCAATGGCATGCCATGCCAGCCATATCTCCGCGCCAAAGGCATGCCAACCATGCCAGGCGCACTATAACATGGCCCAACAGTTAAGCTCCACAGTGGCGCATTACTGAGTTTGTAACCTGGTAGACGGAACTGCACAATCCGACGATGTAGCGCCAACATGACTGAGACAAGAAAGGTTACTTGGCACATGCAACAACTATGAGATAGTGTTACATATCCTTATTCAGAGTTATCCCATTTCAAGGAAGGAATAAAGGATGAGATGCAAAGTCATGGAATGACTTTGGCATGGTCCTAAGCTTTGGAAAAGGCTTGGACTATGCATGTGCATCAACAGCGAGGCCAAACACGCCATTGATGATTATTGCTCGCCAAATGAGATGCAAGTGATGCATATGAAGCATGAAGCTGAACTAAGCAAGTCAAGACTCAAGTGGATGGTATTTGGATGATGGCATCCAAATTAAATAAGTATTCAGCTAGGATGGATGTTGCACATTCCTTGCCAGATACTTGGCAGACATGAAAGTGGCATGTTGCATTACCATTACCAAATACTTGGCAGAGACCAAGAGGGAGTGAAGCGTAATCATTGTTGAAGGCTTGGCAGAAGTACAAGTTGAGTTGCACGAGCATGCCAAACATTGGCATGTCCGAAGTTGCACGTTGCGATGTTGCGAGACTTGAGTTCAAGTGATAGATATGAGTGTGTGTGCGTCACACGCATGCCAAAGTGGAGGAGAAAGTAAAAGACGGTTGCAAAGGAGTTTTGTAACTGAGTTTGGCGTGTCCTAACCGTCCAAGACAAGTGTGGCGCGTTTCTGAGTGCCAGCACTAAAGATAGCAGTTAAAAACTAAGCTGTGGCGGTTAGGGAACTGCCCATGGACAGATGGTTGTTCATGGGGCGTGCAACAGAGTTGCATACGTATTGGCCCTAGTTCTTGGCATTATAAATAGCCATAGAACCCCTTTTAAACGAGTTGTTCAATAGTTCGAGTTTTGAGAAACCACATTTGCAGTAGAGAGTGATTGTTGTGTTAGGCTTAGAGAATAAGCTTGTAAGTCCATTGGTTGGAAGATTTTGTATCTTCCCCTTAAGCTAATAAAAGTGAATTTGTCGGCTTATACGTTTGGCTTTGGTTTACTGTTGATTTGATAATACTCCCCCAACTCTGTGAAGCATAAACATGGCAGGAACCTCTTTGTAGTATGGGCTACATTGTTTGGTAGAGAAAATCTAAGTAAGTCTTTCGTTGCATACTCAAGGTAAGTTTGCTTTTTGCATTGGTGCAAACTTATAAGGCTGAAATATGAGTGGGTGATAAGAGATCACTGAACCACTGTATTGCAAGGTTATACCTTCGCGAAAAATTGCTTGGAGCGTTTGGAGGTGTGACAATTCGGGTATCAGAGCACAAATTGCTCTGTTTTGGCTTTGTTTTGGAAGATTTTCTCTGTTTTGCTCGAGTTTTAGTTGCTGAAAATTGTTAGATCGTAATGGATGGTAAGAAGAGTTCGATGGATGCCTTAACTGATAGGGTAGCGGACTTGGAAGACATGATTGGCGAAGAGGTGCGCCATCCTTATGATGCACGGTAATGACTCGCATCCAAGCGTTGGACAAGCATGTTGCTGATATGTTCGTGGAAAGCCAGAGTGCAACTAAGAAGCATGATGATTTGGAAGGCCAAATCAATGTTGTTAAGATCATGTTCGCAGGTGCCTTGAAAGAGCTTACTGATGAGTTAAGCGTCTTGAGGAATATGGTGAGTGTAATTGGTTCGGATCAAGCTATTGCGGGTGGAAGTGGCAGTGACTTTACGAAGATTAAAGTCCCATAACCTAAGGCGTTTTCTGGCGCAATAGATGCGAAAGAATTGGAGAATTTCATGTGGGACATGGACCAATACTTCAAGGCCGCCAAAACCCCGGAAGAACAAAAGATTACTCTCGTTAGCATGTACCTGGAAGGTGATGCAAAATTATGGTGGAGAACTAGAACTGATGATGACCTTACTGCTGGTCGTCCAGGCATCGTGACATGGGACCAAGCAATGCTACTTGGATATCTAGAGAGATCTTGCGTAAGCTGAGGCATACCGGTACACCACGGGAATACGTCAAAGAGTTTTCGTCTCTGATGCTAGACATTCGCAACATGTCTGAGGAAGACAAGTTGTTCAATTTTACATCTGGTTTGCAGCCGTGGGCTCAGGCTGAAGTGAGAAGGCAGGGTGCCAAAGACCTACCTTCAGCCATTGCAATCGTGGACATCCTTGCTGATTTTAGGTCAGTTAATACCTCAATTGATGCTAATATAAAGGGAAAGGACAAGAAAAACCAGAAGTGTAAGGACAAGGATAAGAAAAGTTCTGAGGCCAAGGAGAAAAGCTATCAAAGGGATGATAGTTTGGCTGCGAAGAACAAGGCTGGTGGTTGTTTCTTATGCAAGGGTCCTCATCTTGCGCGTGATTTTCCAAAGAAAGAAAAATTGTCCGCAATCGTCACTGAGTGTAGTGGTGAAAAAGAAGAAGCTGATCAAGTGGAGCATGTTAATCATATTCAACTATGCAACATAGTGGCACAAACGGCAGCAGTATAGCATGGGCTGAGTAGCGCTGGCTTGGTTTATGTGAACGTTGGCATACACAACCATCGTCTCTGGGGCATGATACAGGTGCGTCGTACACTATGATGAGTTTGTCGATGGCAGAGTACTTGGGTTTGGAAGTATATCAAGCTGGTCACTGCATGAAGACAGTGAACGATATAGCTAAGCCAATCAAGGGGATGGTTGTGGCAAATGTTGAAGTTGGAGAATGGCGTGGCCAAATCAGCGTAATGGTGATGCATCTGAATGACTTTGAGATGATCTTGGGTAACAACTTTTTCAAAGAAGTAGAGGAAACAATGATGCATCACCTTGGTGGGATTTTCATACAATGTTCAAGTGCACCTTGTTTCGTGAAGGGTGTAAGGAAAGTTAGTCCGGTTGACATAAAGTGTGACAAAGGAAAGGCAAGTGAGTTTGCTCTTGTCCGCTCGTTCGAAGAAAGCTTAGCTGAGATTCACATGGAATTTGGATATCCTATGGATCTTAGCATCCCTTATTCACCGTGATTGGCGCATGTATGAAGCAGGGGTATTGCATTGATGTTTGCAAGTGCTTGAACCTGCAAGGTTGCTGAAGTGTGGATACTTTGGCATGATTTCTGTTTGCTGGTTCTATTTGAAGTTTTAGTTGGGTGTTGCTGATCTTATGGTCTTTGAAGATAACACACTTTTGTTGGTGTATTTTCTTTGGTAATGTATTTGCTTTCAGTAAGGCCGGGTGTTGTCCAGTGGTGTAAATGGGAAGGGTCCCTATGTTTCTTGTGTAAGGCTAGTGTAATGAATGAAGAAGGTGTTTAAGAAAAAACCTTGTCTCTTTTTGCTTAATTTAAAGCTAGTTCATTGGAGAAGCACTACAAGTATACTTAGCCAAAGTATGCAACAAGAAACGTTGAAAGCAAAACCAAGCAAGAAGTAAAGTTGGTGGCATAGGCAAGTTTGTTGTTGGGAGAGTTACGTAGAAGTGCGACTGTAATTGGCAACGATAGAATTGAGTAACGCAGCAAGAATGAAGATGTAAGTCCATCAAGCATATGAGTTAGGAGTAACTCATAGTTAGGAAAGGCATGATGTTGTTTTTACGCTACATTAAAGCGTAGAAGTTTGAAAGAACAGGTGAGACCTTGTTAGTTTCAAAGGTGCGTGAAGAGGAACCTGGTCTAAAGAGACGGTATGATGTCACGGGTATCCTAAGTCATGGCTAAAGTCATGCATTTCAGTCGAGTTTGCACTAGGGTGTTGCAAGGTGATTGAAGAATACTTAACTTATAGTAAGCCCTGTTGAAATTGCAAAGGTGCAATGTCAGTCGTAATTGAAGGCAAATAAGCTAAGTTATGCATATCAGGGTGATATGTTAGCTATTTGGCGTGTACACTTAGGCACGAAATGGCTTGAAAGAAAAATTTGTGTGTTGTTGCAAGGTGCATGGCAACAGATTGCAAGTAGCATTTGGGTGTTGAGATGTGAATGAAGTAGAGATTGAAGCATAGTCTACGATGCGACAATGATGCTGGAATTCATAGGCTCAATAGCAAAGCAAACAAACTAAGTGGCGGCATAAAGTACTAGGCAGAAAAGTTTTGGCAAGGTTGAAGGCCAAACCAAGTTGCTGATTTCTGAGAGTGGCTCAGATGCGTACAAGGCCAAGGAAAGTTCAGTAGAGGTTGAACTGATGTTGTGTTCAACGAGGACGTTGAACAGATTGGGTGGGGGAGGTCTATAACATGGCCCAACAGTTAATCGCCATAGTGGCGCATTACGAAGTTTGTAACCTGGCAGATGGAGCTGCACAATCCGACGATGTAGCGCCAACATGGATGAGACAAGAAAGGTTACTTGGCACATGCAACAACTATGAGATAGTGTTGCATATCCTTATTCAGAGTTAGCCCATCTCAAGGAAGGAATAAAGGATGAGACGAAAAGTCATGGAATGACTTTGGCATGATCCTAAGCTTTGGCCATGGCTTGGACTATGCATGTGCATCAATGGCGAGGCCAAACACGCCATTGATGATTATTGCTCGCCAAATGAGATGCAAGTGATGCATATGAAACATGAAGCTGAACTAAGCAAGTCAAGACTCAAGTGTTATGGTATTTGGATGATGGCATCCAAATTAACTAAGTATGTAGCTAGGATGGATGTTGCACATTCCTTGCCAGATACTTGGCAGACATGCAAGTGGCATGTTGCATTACCATTGCCAAATACTTGGCAGAGACCAAGAGGGAGTGAAGCGTAATCATTGTTAAAGGCTTGGCAGAAGTACAAGTTGAGTTGCACAAGCATGCCAAACATTGGCATGTCCGAAGTTGCACGTTGCGAGACTTGAGTTCAAGTGCCAGATGCGAGTGTGTGTGCATCACACGCATGCCAAAGTGGAAGAGCAAGTTAGAGACTGTAACGGACGAGAAATTTCCTTCTAATGAGTTGGTTTTCAACCCAGTTAGCAAGGCAAAATCTTCCGGTACGTTACTCAAAAACTAAACAAAAATGTACGTTTATTTCCAAATCCAGTAATAATGAGTGCCAAGGCCAACAAGAAAAATGAAAACGAATAAAAAAATTTAAAATGAAAATCTCTTATCGTGGCTCTGACTAAATGAATTAAGAGGTTAATGTACTTTTTGTTTAAGCAGCACTTTACAAATAAGTAACTATAAAAGAACAAGGTCTCGAAACGTACACTAAAATGTTGACGAAACCATTTAGTCTATAATAGCAAAAGTTCATATAGTTGAAATGAGTCAAATACAACAAGAGTTAATCAAATGAATCTCACCCGCTAGTGGGAAGACTAAAAAAAGATTTTCAAGCACTTGTCAAAAACCAAGACATCACAAACACATTTTAACATTGATCAACATGTATAAAGTTGAGAACTAGAACATATGAAACTTTAATCTAAAGACATTAATAGATGTACATGAGATGGTTAGCTCATACAATAGAGGAAAATGTACATGTGCTTGTACTGCATTAAAGACGAAAGTGAAGGAATTTCTTAAACAGTCTACACATAGGAAAACCCCAGAATGAGTTTGCTGACAGTCTTGTACACAAGAAAATATAATCAAAAGCATTGGTCAAGCCAGAAAATTAAACCACCCAGATAACCCCGTGATATACATATTCGATAAGCAAAGTTACCAAGTTTTGCTTAAGCTACTAGCCGTAAGTTCTTCCTAAGCTTACATCCTTAACCTCTCTCCAAAATCTGTTGGGGGGGAAAACAAAACAAAAACGGGGTGAGCGAATGCCCAGTAGGAGTTTTATCCGTGAAACATAATGCCTGCGAGAAACATAATTGGATAGACAAGAGCAGCAACTAAAATAATGTACAAAATGTAAAGCTTTAAACAATCAGTCAATAAGTAAGATTCAATGCCGCAAATAAAGATAAGTTACTCTACTATTCCTTTGGCAAACGTCATTGTCAGGGTAGTCCGATACCAGCCACCGTTATCAAACAAACGGTCTTCCGGGTTGCCATCCGTAGATGGGGTGCCAATTAAGGCCTGACGGTCCTACAGTAGAGTCATCTAGCTTCCAAATCAAATCCATTATCGTTAAGGAAACTTCCAGAAACCAAGTTATGAAAATCTCGTAAATCCATAACTGAAATCTTACTTAAACACAAACATTGGCGGCATTCACGTTATTAGTAAAATAAAATCCTCACCATGAAACCATTCTCGCAGGTAGCTTCAAAACAGAACTCAATGGTTGATAAGCATGTGAACCCATAAGAATAGTAGACCATGGAGATGTAACATTAACAAATTTAGGCATAAATTTGATGAAGAGCCAAAAGACAGCAAGATAACACAAATGGTTGAAAGTTGAAATTCACCAAGATACGCATCACGAAAGGTGACAAATGAAACTAAAAATCAGTAGCAAAGTTCTTAGTACATTTTCATTTTCTTTACTTTTAAATTGTTGAAATCAAGAAATAAAGTTGACTAAGCTACATGGCAGTTTTAAGACTGTCTGTAGACAATTTTCCTTTTCAAAGCAATCATATCAAAAATGAGACCCATTGGAAGCCAATAAAGTTAAATCAATACCTTCATGTGATCAGAGTGCAATGATTTATGATAGCCAAAAAAATTTAAGTAAACAGAGTGAATAGAGAAAACACCGTATCTCATTCGAACTCATTTTTGCAATAGGAAGCATTTCTAAGACATTGCAAAGGGTCAGGTGTTTGTTAAAACATGATAAAATCCCTAAACAATGACTTGCATAATAATCGCAGTATGCCATCCAAAGTGGGTTGTTCAAAAAGTTTCAAAGAATCATGCTGGTGATGCAATATAATGTGAATTATTATCTTGTAACATTTTGAACTTTAGGGTAGTGAAAAGAGTAAAATGAGAAACATTTATGAAGCAATTTCAATCTTCTTTTGGCTATCAATGGGATTTCAAATGCAAAGATCATTTTGTCATTTTAGCAAACAGGTAGTAGGCAAGTTTAAAGTTTAAGACAAGAATTAGATTTGTGATGAGAAAACGGAACTTCAAATGACTAAAAAAAATATCTTTACTCTTCATCAAATCATTTATACCATCAAAATCATACACAGTTCAATATGTATAGGTCAAACACAAAAATTCCATAATTCCAAACCAAATCTCTTATCATGCAAAATTATCAAAAACATGGATAACTTGAAGAAATTAAGTTTGTAAACAAAATATATCGAATCAATGGTTAACAAAACATCTCCAATAAACATTAACTTAGGTTAAAACATATATGCAGTAACAACAGAAGTAAGAAGAGAAAACATCCAGTGAAAAGGATTGAAGGAAACCCCTACCTGCGTGATAGTGTTAACTTGAAATCCAATCCCATTAATGGCCGTGTAGAAGCGTTAAAGACGAGAAATTAGTGATGGTTAGAGAGGAACAGTGGTGGTTTCATTTCTATTTTTAAAAAAAAATGTCGGAAACAACAAGAGGAAAGATGAGTTTTGTTTCTGTGAATTTAGTTTACAACGAAAAGAACCAAAATACCCCTTTGCTGCACATATTTGTCAAGCGGCAAGCATGCTCAAATCCAGTAGCATCTACTAAATTTCCACCTTAGTACTACTAAGGGATAACCTCTTTATTTAAAAACACACATACTGGTTTCAGGGCACTACTCACCAAGACTATAAGCATATGATACTAGGATTATACACCCCCCATTGCACAATGCTAGCGCTTCCCACCCAAATGGGTTAGACTCGGGCTCAGCGCAGCCCAAAGGAAAAATATTCGTGTTGTTACAGAGACGGTTGCAAAGGAGTTTTGTAACTGAGTTTGGCGTGTCCTAACCGCCCAAGACAAGTGTGGCGCGTTTCTGAGTGCCAGCACTAAAGATAGCAGTTAAAAAGTAAGTTGTGGCGGTTAGGGAACTGCCCATGGACAGATGGTTGTTCATGGGGCGTGTAACAGAGTTGCATACGGATTGGCCCTGATTCTTGGCATTATAAATAGCCAGAGAACCCCTTTTAAACGAGTTGTTCAATAGTTCGAGTATTGAGGAACCACATTTGCAGTAGAGAGTAATTGTTGCGTTAGGTTTAGAGAATAAGCTTGTAAGTCCATTGGTTGGACGATTTTGTATCTTCCCCTTAAGCTAATAAAAGTGAATTTGTTGGCTTATACGTTTGGCTTTGGTTTACTGTTGATTTGATAATACTCCCCTAACTCTGTGAAGCATAAACATGGCAGGAACCTCTTTGTAGTATGGGCTACTGTAAGGACCCTCAAGCACGTCAACGCTATTAGACTAGTCAAGAGACGATTTGGCCGCTAATAACTCGATTAGTTTAACAATGACGTTAATTAATAGAAATTAATTTAACAACGATTTAGTTACGAAACTAGTACCGTTGTTTAGATTTCGGAAAGTTACGCGGAATGGACTGCTCGAGCGTGTCATTCGGATACCGTACGAAGAAGATATCACCGTAATTATGAGAAGGGAAAAATAGGCATTTGGTAGTTTAGCCGACATGGGCTCCCCATATCATTTTGTAGAGTACCTCTATCAGTTGCCCTTGGCTTTATTAGAACTGATCGAGCAGATAAGCTCATTCAACATTTTTATTTCTCTTTCTTCCTTCTCTTCTTCTCTTCTGTTTTTCCTTTCTTTCTCTCGTTCCTCTATTCGATCTCTGTAGAAGTTAAGGTGTTGATTTCGGGATTGAGTTAGAGAGAGTTTGATTCATGAAACTGATCTTATATTGAATGAGGTGATGTGGTTTTGATTCAGGAAGGATAAAGATTAGAGATTGTTAGGGTTCTGAAGTTAGGGTTTTCTGAAGGATGAAGTTGATGGAGATTTCGTGGAATTGATTAGCGTATTGGGTTCCTGATTGATGAAGATTGAATGGGTTGACGTTTAATTGTAGTTTTGAAGATGAGTCAGTGATGAATCAAGAGTTAGGGTTTTATAAGAAGTTCGAAGAAGAGCCAGAAGATGAAGTTGTTGGTTAGAGGATTGAATTAGAAGATGGGTTTGCTTAGTTTGAATTGATGTTGTGTGGTTGTTTCGATGAAGAATCAGTGAATTAAAGAATTGGGTGGATTCTGAATCGAGATAAGGTGTTTAATTAGATCAAGCCAAAGAAGAGGTTAATTCAGTTGCTTCATAACTTGGTCTTGAGGTAATTTTTCTTATCAGTAAACCTAGCAAAGTTATTTGGTTCGTGTATTGAAGTTGTGTGGTCTTTAATGTATTCATAGTTAAGTTAGATAAATGGAGTATTTGCTGGAGATGAAACTGTTTAGATGTTGATGTTGTTTTGAATTGAAACTGAATATAACTTAATTGGTAGATGTCTCAATTGGGTTACAAGAATACTTGAGTTGGATTATTAGAGGAACTGAGAAAGAATGATTCTATAGGAATTATAGGCTAAGTCAGTGGTGTTGGTGATTTGAGATGCCGGATGTATGGGTGATGAGATTTCAGTAGTGAATGATTGTTGTAGAATGTTGGTGAACATTGTAGGTACTGGTGATGTCGAACTGTGTATATCAATTACAGGTATTGGTGTTAGTTTGTGATATGATGAAGTTGGAATTATAACTGGTGTTTTTTTATATGAATTGTTACATGTGTTGTAGAGTTTTGGTGTTGCAGATGGACCTATAATTGGAGATGGTATAGAACAGTGTTTGTAATATGAAGTTGTGGTTAGTATAGAGCTGAGACTGAGTTGGATTGTGCTGGTACTGAAATACATGGAATATAGTTGAGGAGTGTTAACTGAAGTTGAAGGTGGTAATGTAATGGTTGTGGTCTGCTGGGTTGCTTGTTTTGAGATTGGTTTGCGATTGGGAATGAGGGTTAGATGCAGTTGTTGAGTGGATCTTAGGTGAAAGCTTGTTGCTGCAATTGCAGGTAGGATATAGTTTTGTTTGTAATTGAATTGTTGAATTCTATTTGAATGAATGCAATGTTTAGTAATTGTATAACTTATGTTCTTGAGTATTAGGCCTGTTAGTCATCCTAGTCAGACTATCTGACTGATTATGTTCTTAGCTGACTTAGATCATCTGACTGAGTTGAATCAGTCTAACCCTGAGTTGGCTCACTGATTCCCTATTTGACTCAGTGGACCTTGACCGAGTTATCCTTTGACCGTGGACTGGACGTTGACCTTTGACTGACGTTGACTGTTAGCTGACATGTGACTGTCAGTTTGCCTGTTAGAGACCGTTAATTGACCCTAGTGGACCAGGCCTTGTGTAATGAGATTTCTTACTGGACTTGGGCTTAGGGTTAGTTTTACTAGTTTGATGTTTTGAACCTATGTAGTGCGAATTAGCATTTGGCTCCTTCTACAAAGTTGTAGATGTTCACGAGACTTAACTAATGGATTATATAATCAACCTAATTCAATTAGTAAATCATAGTTATGTCAAAGATAGAGAATGAAAAGGTGTAGAGTCACAAAAGGACTTAGAACTACTAGATAGACTTGTATGATTCTTGTGTGAGCCTTTGTGGCTAGATTCTTAGAGTTCTTGTTTGATTAACAGTTACCTATTAACAACGATCGATTCAAAGGATGAACCAGTGGATTGTGGATCTCGAGGTAGGCGAGGCTTGTAATCAAAAGAGGTGGGAATCGATAAAGAACTCTCTTGTATTCATTATTGTTTTACAAATCAATCTTTGTGTTGTGAAATTCATGCATATCTTTGTGTTCTCTGTGTGGTATGAGATGTGTGCCGAAACAATATCAGTATTCTATGGCTAGGGCGATACACCGCAATATTACACGGCTAGGGCGATAGACCGTAATATTATTATTCCTTTATATATATTCAGTATTCTATGGCTAGAGCGATACATTGTAGTATTACCTATTCGGTGTGGAATTGGCATCAATATTACTCTTCCTTATGTGCGGCAACACACATCTCATACATGGATGTTTACTGTTATTTATGGATGTCTATGAAGAAGTTTCTACTTTGTTTTTTACTATCTTTCCGTGTATTAACGACTTTCGATAAAACCTGCATTGTCTTCGAATCATATTAATGTTTACTTGAAAGCTAGTTGTTATTCCTACGGGGCACCCCTTTTAGGGATGATGTGCTCA
Source organism: Papaver somniferum (assembly GCF_003573695.1). Lineage (NCBI taxonomy): Eukaryota > Viridiplantae > Streptophyta > Magnoliopsida > Ranunculales > Papaveraceae > Papaver > Papaver somniferum. The sequence continues at coordinate 121,104,926 of NC_039363.1, read as the reverse complement.
CCCATTCCCACTTTCAGTTTCAGAGACAGATCAGGGTTGCGCAGTGGAAGCTTTGTGGCGTTGAGTCTTCTGCTATGTTTATTATGTTGTATATTTTATTTGCAAACCAAATAACAATTGTATATGTATCATTTGAGAGGAATTATTATTTATATATTTCTGAGCGGGGCTAGTTTTTGGGGTTAAGCTTTGTAGCAGATTCTTAATTGAATGTTTAAGTAAATGATTTAGATTTTTAGTGCCTCTTATTTAGTTAATCTCTTGGATTAGTCAGCTGCTAGCTTTGGAGGCGCTACAGCTACATTGTTTGGTAGATAAAATCTAAGTAAATCTTTCATTGCATACTCAAGGTGAGTTGGATGTTTGCATTGGTGCAAACTTATAAGGCTGAAATACGAGTGGGTGATAAGAGATCATTGAACAACTATATTGCCGGGTTATACCTTCGCGAAAAATTGCTTGGAGCGTTTGGAGGTGTGACACGCACCCCAGTGCCAATGGTATGCCATGCCAGCCACGTCTCCGTGCCAAAGGCATGCCAACCATGCCATCCGCACCATCGTGCCAATGGCATGCCATGCCAGCCACATCTCTGCGCCAAAGGCATGCCAGCCGCACCATCGTGCCAATGACATGCCATGCCAGCCACATCTTCGCGCGAAAGGAATGCCAACCATGCCGGCTGCACCATAGTGCCAATAGCATTCCATGCCAGCCACACCTCCACACCAAATCCATGTTGGCCATGCCTCCATGCCGTTTGCCGCAAAATGGAGGGTTGCAACAATCAACGACCACCCTTCCTCCTGAGGTTCAGATCTCAGCCGTACAAACTTGCCACCAAACGACTTGTGGCAATATCTTGGCTACGGTGCCAACTCTTGGCCACGATGCCAAAACCTTAATTTGGTCATGGTGCCAAAGCCCTAATTTGGCCACAGCCATGCCTCTGTGCCACTTGCTTCCAAACGGAAGGTTGCAACAATCAACGACTATCCTTCCTCCTGATAAAGATCTCAGCCGTACAAACTTGCCACCAAACGACTTGTAGCAACATTTAGCTACGCTGCCAACTCTTTGGCCACGACACACAGTTAACTATGCCAATTATTTGGTCACGACACCAAACCCTAATCATCCACGCCAAGAGCATGCGCAAGCCATGCCAACACCATGGCCACGCCACTGGATACCAGCGGAAGATGACCACAATCAACGGCTAACCTTCCTCTCAAGATGCAAAATCTCGGCCGTCGAAGGTCACCACCGAATCGGCGAGACTCTTAATCTTAACTTTCCAAACAATATGCTACACGTTTTCCACGAAAACACTCGAGACATCAAAACATGTCACAAACTGGGGGATGCTCATCAGGGTATTGGTCTGGCGGTTTACAGCGTGTGGCGTACACTACGCCCGTTACAAGAAAGTGTCAAAAGAGTGAGGCGGTTAGTAAATACAAGAAGTAATGGTGAAACGTTTCCTTCATTATGGAAACATAAATTCCAGGCATTACCCGTTACCGCTTTCTTCCATTTACTCAACCGTTTCCACTTCTTACGAGACCAGGGTACGTTTCATTGCGACTTGTATAAATAGGTCTCACTTATTTCCACCAAAAAACAAGTTTTGGTCAGGAGAATACAACACTCATAAATCACTTGTTAGCTTCCCAATCTGCTAGCGTTTCACTTTCTGATACAAGTCGTCAAACAACTACTCTTCCAGAATCAACTATCCTGGTCTCAACACTCTCTTCGCTTCCCTCCCTAAGACCAACCTTTCTCCTTCACTTTGTGATCGAAGCAAGTCTGGAACGTACATTTCTTGGTTTAGGCCGCATTTGTACAGATTGATCTCTCGAATCAAAGTACTCCTTGCAGTACATTGTTTAGGGTTTAAACTCGTTTCTCACCCACACACGAAACTACCGAAATCAGCAGAAACCGTTTTCACCCTCAAACAATTGACGACCACAGTGGGAGATTAATCTGTCGGTTACAATATCAGTTCCCGATTTCCGATTTCATCTTTTCAACCCAGATATCGAGATGATAGAAACCGACTAGTCGCCGGCTCGGTTATCAAACGGCTCTGGAACGACTGGGGACTTAGGAATGATTGGGGACTTTTCACAGTCACGGACGCCGCCCACAAAAAACTCATATTTACATCCGGGAGATCCATTTTGTTGGGAGACTCTAAAAAACAAGTAAGTCTCGTCAGACGAGTTGCATGTTCTATTACCTAGAATTTTCACATAGATATTAGAAACCGACAGCCATGCTATCCCCATGTTTCATCCCATACTTTCTACTGACAACACAACATTCACAACTCCATGACTCTCCTGGGGTATTTTTGCCACTTATAGTCATAAAAAAAACAACACTATTCTAAAAAACAATTCGTTCCAAAAGAATAATCCAAAACCCCCATTGGAGACAATTATCTATCAATTCAAATCGAACCATGAACTAGGCGCTCTGTTTTCCTTTCAAAAGAAAAAGCCTAAATAAAGAAGTTCAGAAGACAGGAGTGCATTCAAGAAAAACCATCTAGTAATGGCTTGATCTTCTTGGAGAAATCCTCCTTCGTGCTTTCGAGAGCCGCCCACTTCAACTTCAGCTCCTTAGACAACCTTTTGATCTCCGCCTCCTGTTGTGCGACCTCATCCGCGGAAGGGCCTTCAGCCGCCGTGGTATGCAACTTTTCGATCTCAAAGAAACCTTCAACAAACCAGGGAACGTTGAACCCGTGGTCTACGCACACATCACGATGGAACTTCCAGCTTGAGACCACGTCCTCAGAAACGGTATGGCCAGTCACTTTGCACATATCGTCAATCGAAGATAAGGCTTTATCCACACACTTGACCAGCGCAAACCGACTAGTAACCTTTTTGGTTGTGGAGATGTGTTCATACCTTTCCCATATCTTGGTATATAACGTCTTGTATTTGGCTGGCACGCTGAAGTCGCCGATCAGTACGTGATCTGGATAAGGAACTAAGTATGGATGAGCGAAAGCGGCACCCGCAACTGAATCAGTAACTGGCAAGGGATTCCTAACTACAATTGCGCTAGCGGTCGCTGGAGCACTCTCCGCTACTTGATCCGCAACAACATCTTCATCTTGATTGACCTCCATTTCCGGGTCGACAGGCGCAGCTGCCACGGTTGGAGACAAAGCTGTATGTCCACGGTTTTCCGCCTCGGGGTAATCTTCAGGAGCGGGTTCTCCCTCCGATATCACGGTTTAGATATTTAAAAAAAAAAAAAAAAAAAAAGAAGAAGAAGAATGCGTGAAGACTCACTGATCCACTTTCAGACCGACTAGATGAAGACTCGGCGCTGCTGTTGAAGAGCTATTTTCATCATCACTAGATTCCAAGCTTTCCTCCTTTTCGAGATCCTCTTCACCACAAGAAGGCTCAGCATTGCCACCCTATACCGCGAGAGCCGCCGTTCTCTGAGGCTCGGCATTGTCACCCTCTGTCGCGAGAGCCGTCATTCTCTGAGGCTCGGCATTGCCACCCTATGCTACGAGAGCCGCCGTTTTCTGACTACGTGCAAGCTGGGCAAAGGCTTTCACACCCTATTTAAGGAATAAGGAAATATTTTCAATAACGAAAGAATTGTGCAATCCGACTGAGTGGGCAAGAAAAAGAATACATACCCGAATGTTGGAAGAACTGAAGGTCACGGGAGCCGTCGGATCCGACTGAAAGCTACATGCACGATTTTTCGACCTTCGCTCCTTCTCTTGGGGACTGTCTGTGTCCGTGTTAGGATATTTCCGTTTGGGCAAGGAGGGATCCCTTAACAATGGATGTTTTTCTAAAGTTGCAGCAGAAGGCTTACCACAAGTATTCTTCACTACGTCATTCAAGAATCCATGAATGGCAAGGAACTCGTCCTGCCATAATATGTTATACTTGGAAGTTCTTGTCATATTTCGTCTTGAGAGCAAAAAGGGAAGACTTATACCCGGCACAAGAGCACTAACATCAAGAGCAGCTGGCAACAAGTTTTCTGGAACAGGCGACTGAAGAGAGAGAGGGACTCCTTGGTCAAATCCCATATGCCGAGCCGCCCTGTCAATGTTGTAAGAAACTGCCTGGAAAGATCCTCGAAAGAAAGACGGTACATAAACAGGCGTGCAACTTCTCATGAACACAACCTCCCCAATGCACGTATTCTTTTCAGAAAGCAAAGATGTGTTCGGAACAGAGGCAAATGTGTCCATTTAAACTATGGAGGCATGCACCGGTGCCCATGGACGAAAGTTGATTGTCTAGGAGTTTTCGAGGAATTCAACCAGGTTCGAGCCAGATTTTGGACGCCTGTTCACCCAGCAAAGTATCTTAGAACCACCCCAAGACTCGGGAAGTGAAGCCAGCGGTTTTGGAGCGTACTTCTCGAAATGCTCCCACAACCACGCTTGAAGGGACGTACGGGTCCACTTTCATGTAACCTTTTGAAGCACGCATGTCCGCAACCAGATGATCCAAGTGTGTGTACAGAAAACAGAGAACCGAGAAACAAGCCGCCAATAGGTAGAACAACACCTTGCGCTAATCTGATGGCAAACTTAATGAGCCCTTCCTTATCTCTTTATTACCCGAGCCGTCGTCAAAAATATCCCTGGATAACCAAAGAACCAAGAACGCCGCGACATGAAGCGTACTATTCTTTATCCGGCTCCGACTCATCTGGAAACCATTGAGACACCCACCATATGTAGAAACACCTCGTCTCGTTTTCCTTCCGGACAAAGCCTTTCGACTTCGCAACAAAAGCGGCGCACATCTGTTCTTCATCTTCTGACAAGGTAATATCAAGATTCCCTGTTATGGGAAGGTTCGGCAAGACGGCCACACTCTCTAAAGAGATAGTCATTTCACCCCACCTGCATATAGCCGTGTGAGTATCTGGACACCATCGAGAGATAAAATCAACTAAGCTCGGGATGTCTTTCCTGATTTGAAGTGCTGCAGAAGCTGTGACAGCTCCAATGATTTGCGTCTTGGTCAAATTGGCTCTTACGCAGTCCTGACTTATCATGAATCACATCCATTTGTCAAAAGATCGTAACGGACTCTGGCAGAAGAAGCAGGATATTCTTTCCTCTGAAGGCAAAACTGTATTACACAACCTGGTCGAACCGACCGGACGTCTCCTTCACCCTCCGAACCGGTATGAAGGACGGGCACAAACCTGGGATGATTTTTCCTAGATGTGGCAGACGTTGTAAAGAATTCATCATCCGTGTTTGGCTTGGAACTGCCAACGTTTTTCAAAGCCGCGGTAGGGTTTTTCTCAAGTAGCATCCTAACGAAACCTTCTTTAGCCTCTTTCACTTTCAAAGTAACTAAAACAACGGAAAGGGGTATAAAAAAAATTACTACCGGAAGGGGGGTGCACGAAGATTACTTTGTCAGCAATGAAGAATTCATTTCGGTTACAAGCCATTCTATTTTCAACCACAAGTCATAACACGCATATCCAAAGAAATGGGGACTGATACTCGCGTAAGACAAAGTCCTACGCTGCCAAGAGACACACCCCTTTCCAAAAACGTGCGTTGCAGCGGGAAGCACGCTCTCGGCCAAGAAGATGCACCTCCCACCGCGGGAACTATGCTCACGGCCACACGCCAAGTTGTTCATGGAATCAATGACAGTTGCCTACCCGTGCATGCTTACTTTACACAATAATTGCTTCCAACACTATTCATGAGGTGACCGATGTTGTGATTTTCGAAGAGGAATTGTTCATGATGAAGTCTTTCTACAAATGTAAGGAAGACATACCTATGGCTAGGGTTTACATCAACAATATTTCTACAAATTTTTGGAAAGTGTACCTACGGCTAGGGTTTGCATCAACACAAGAAGAACAAGATAAAAGAGAAAAACTAGAGTACATACCTGGAATACGCTCACCCACTTTATTGTTATCTCTCTACCGCTAACACAAGGACGTGGGAAGAAAGATGCGAGATAAAAAGGAGAGCAACCCCTTTTATAGGCGTGACACTTTTGGAATTTGAATAAGGAAAGGATTTTCCACTTGAGCTATGTATGAAAAAGGCAATTGGGCCCGCAAGAACAAGCTTCACGGTGCCAACAATCCATGCCAAGACAGCGCAGTGCCAAGCCAACGTCGCGCCATGCCAGCGCTCACACCATGTCGTGTCAGCACCCACGCCACACCATGTCGTGTCAGCTCCAAAGCCCATGCCAACGCTCACGCACGCCAAGTCTATACCAACGTCCCGCCAAGTCAATGCTAGCGGCTCATTTCAAGCCATTACAATGCTAACGGCTTCATTCCAAACCGAGCAACGCCAGCGGCTCACTTCGCGCCAAGCAATGCAAACGGCTCCTCACCGATCCAAGTTCGTGCAAAGTCGCCAACACAAGAATCACGAATTCTCCTTAACTATCGAAAAGGTTAAATGGATCTTCCTGACCATCTTTTCATGACTTGCTGTTTGGATTTTGTCCTTATCTGTCACCATCTTATGCTTACCTCGCAACAATGCCCCTATTTCGAGCTAAGCAGGGGACTTAATGTTGATGGTGGTTTTTAGCTTAGGGTTAAAATCATAAAATCTTAGTCAAACAGTGACGTCACACTTGAGTAATAATGTTGCCACTAGCACATTTATCGAACCATTCGACATGTCAGCGTAAAATTACCGGGGTACCTTTTTTATGCATATGTCATGCTCCACGGCATAGCCCTCGGTACTGATTGGCAGCATCTCTGCACATGCCAGCCACACAACTGTGCCAATGGCATGCCAACCATGCTAGCCGCACCACCGTGCCAATTGCATGCCATGCCATCCACATCTCTGTGCCAAAGGCATGCCAACCATGCCAGCTGCACCACCGTGCCAATTGCGCCATGCTAGCCACATCTCCGCGCCAAAGGCATGCCAACCATGCCAGCCGCACCACTGTGCCAATGGCATGCCAACCATGACAGTCGCACCACCGTGCCAATGGCATGCCATGCCAGCCACATCTCCGCGCCAAAGGCATGCCAACCATGTCAACCGCACCACCGTGCCAATGGCATGCCATGCCAGCCACATCTCCGCGCCAAAGGCATGCCAGCCGCACCATCATGCCAATTGCATGCCATGTCAGCCACATCTTCGCGCCAAAGGCATGCCAACCATGCCAGTCGCACCACCGTTCCAATAGTATTCCATGTCAGCCATATCTCCGCGCCAAAGGCATGCCAACCATGCCAGCCGCACCATCGTGCCAATGGCATGCCATGCCAGACACATCTCCACGCCGAAGTCATGCCAACCATGCCAGCCGCACCACCGTGCCAATGGCATGCCATGCCAACCATGACGGCCGCACCATAGTGCCAATGGCATGCCATGCCAGCCACACCTCCGCGCCATTGCCATGCTGGCCATGCCTCCATGCCGCTGGCCGCTAAATGGAGAGTTGCAACAATCAACGGCCACCCTTCCTCCTGCTATGCAGATCTTAGCCATACAAACTTGCCACCAAACGACTTGTGGCAATGTCTTGTCTACGGTGCCAACTCTTGGCCACGGTACCAAAGCCCTAATTTTGCCACATCCATGCCTCCATGCCACTGGCTGCCAAACGGAAGGTTGCAACAATCAACGGCTATCCTTCCTCCTGAGATGCAGATCTCAGCCGTACAAACTTGCCACCAAACGACTTGTGGCAACCTTTGGCTACGTTTCCAACTCTTTGGCCACGACACACACTTAGTTATGCCAATTCTTTGGTCACGACACCAAACCCTAATCAGCCACGCCAAGAACATGCACAAGCATGCCAACACCATAGCCACGCCACTGGCTACCATCGGAAGATAACCACAATCAACGGCTAACCTTCCTCTCAAGATGCAAAATCTTGGCCGTCGAAGGTCACCACCGAACCATCAAGCCTCTCAATCTTAACTTGCCAAACAATATGCTACACGTTTTCCACGAAAACATTCGAGACATCAAAACATGTCACAAACTGGGGGATGCTCATCAGGGTATTGGTCTGGCGGTTTACAACGTGCGGCGTACACTACGCCCGTTACAAGAAACTGTCATAAGAGTGAGGCGGTTAGTAAATACAAGAAGTAATGGTGAAACGTTTCCTTCATTATGGAAACATAAATTCCAGGCGTTACCCGTTACCGCTTTCTTCCATTTACTCAACTATTTCCACTTCTTACGGGACCAGGGTACGTTTCATTGCGACTTGTATAAATAGGTCTCACTTATTTCCACCAAAAAACAAGTTTTGGTCAGGAGAATACTACACTCAGAAATCACTTGTTAGCTTCCCAATCTGCTAGCGTTTCACTTTCTGATACAAGTCGTCAAACACCTACTCTTCCAGAATCAACTATCCTGGTCTCAATACTCTCTTCGCTTCCCTCCCTAAGACCAACCTTTCTCCTTCACTTTGTGACCGAAGCAAGTCTGGAACGACCATTTCTTGGTTTAGGCCGGATTTGTACAGATTGATCTCTCGAATCAAAGTACTCCCTTGCAGTACATTGTTTAGGGTTTAAACTCGTTTCTCACCCAGATACACGAAATTACCGAAATCAGCAGAAACCGTTTTCACCCTCAAACAAAAGGGAATACCTCTGAAAAGGAAGCTAGGCTTCAAAACCTAAATTCTGATTGGGAAAACCTTTGTATGGCTGATGAAGATTCATTTGATGAGTTAATCACAAAGTGTCTGAAATTGTTAATGCATCATTTGCATTAGGTAAGACTATTCCTGAAAAGGACATTGTAATGAAAATTCTCAAATCGTTTCCAACTAGATACACTTTCCAGAAATACTCTTGTTGGGAACTTAAAGATCTTTAATCATGATCATACATCCAAATCTGGAAAGAATACTGCTTTCAAAGCACAAAGAACACTAAATTGCTTGACAAAAGTAAAAGTGTTGGAAACTCTGTAGTTGATCCTATTGAGACTGATTCATCAGATGAACATCTTGAAAACTCAGTCTAACTGATCACAAGACAGTTTAGAGATCTTCTTTTGAAGAGAAGTAAACAGTTCATCAGAGATAAACCCAGGTCATCAGTCAAATATCATGACCGTTCCCCTCCTAAAAACAGGGACACCGTCGATACTGATGATGAGGATATGCCACGACGCTTAAAGTGTAAAGGTTTTTGTAATTTCGCTAATGAGTTTCCAAATCGTAAAAAAATATACAGGGAACAAAGGTTTTGCTGCAACTCTTGATGAAATGTCTGATCACTATGATTCAAATTAAGATGAAAATTCAAGTGTTGCACTCCTTGGTGAATATATTTTGATAATTGTAGCAATACGTACATCAATCTTGATATTCTTCCTAGAGATATTTCTTCAACCACTTTGGAGGATAAAATGGATTTTTCCTTGTCTACTAAAAATTCTATCTCACATGTTTCAGGTACCTCAATTTTTTTAGCAGCATGCTCAGCTATGGTATATGAACCGTCTTCGATATTGACATGTTCTTATTGTACTTTTAAGGGTCATGAAATTTCCAAGTGTTTCAAGTACAAACATAAAATAAAATATATCAACAAACTTCAACGGAGAGCAATTCGATTAGTAAACAAGCTCAAACTTGTTCAGAAGTCGAATTCAACCGAGGTATGTAAACTCAACTTCACTCATCTCCGAATAAGTTAATTTCTAAAGAAAAAGATAGACATCTGTAGAAAAGAACAAGGTCTAAACAATCTATGAAAAGGGGTATTAATAATTTCGTACAAGGATCATATAGTGGACAAATTATTATTCACCCCAACACAGCTTAATTGTGTTGAAGGTGCATCTTGTCTCATGTGCCCGAATTCAAAAAGAGACAAGATTCATGCACAATCGGGTTTTAGGAAAATATTTTTTTTTAATTATTTTCCCTTTTGGTTTCAGGTTTTGGCTCAAAATGTTCTTGGAACTTTAGGGACTCATCAAATGTCTGTGTTTAAGATGCCAAAAAAACTTACTGATAGAATTGATTCCATCCAGAGGAGATTCTGGTGGAACAAAACAGACCATAAAAGAGGATTGTTCTTGATAAATTGGGATATTGTTGCTGAACCAAAACATAGGGGGGGTCTTAACATTAGAAAATATGTTATTTTTAGTCTTGCTTTGATAAAAAATTAGCTTGGAGAATGTTTCAGGATCCTAATGCCCTTTGGGTTCAGGTTTTGAAATACAAATATTTTCCTCATTGTGAGCCTTTATCAGATGCGCTAAGTACTAATGGATCTTGGATTTGGAGAGGGGTCTTGGATGGTCTGGATATTATGAAAAAAAAATCATTGTTGGGAGATAGCTGATGGTACCAAAGTCCATATTTGGACTGAAACTTGGGTACCAGACATAGATACTAGGCTTTCTACTACTTTTATGTCTTCTAGTATGGAATATGTAAGTCAGTTAATGGACAAAGATACTAGGAATTGGAACATAAGCACTTTAAATGCTCTTTTTCCAAAACCAGTAGTAGATAAGATCTGTAGAATAAAACTACCTATGATAGGAAATGATCAAATAAGATGCACATGAAATAGAAATGGAATTTTCACTGTTAAATCGGTTAACAATATTTTTCTTGAAGAATCTCAACCTAGACAGGTTACTAATAGTAGTCAATTTCCTTGGCAGAGACTGTGGAAGGTTCAGTTACACCAAAAATCCATCACCTTCTATGGAAGTGTTTGCACAATTGTGTTCTTACTAGAGATAAGCTTTTTAGATATGTTGACAACATACCAAGCACTTGTCCCTTGAGTGGAAATAACACTGAAACTATACATCATCTATTTATAGATTGTCTTGTATCTCTTAATATTTGGAATGCTATAGATAGTAATCTGATTACAACTAGAAGGGGTGTTAATTTCATTGAATGGATTGAAAGGATTCTTAAATCTAACCAATTCTTTAATACAGATGCACAAAAGCAGGTAAGATTGCTTGAATCTATACTCTGGCACATTTGGAAATTAAGATGTTCAGTAGTTTTTAATAAAATACAAATTAGAATTGTTGAATATATTAACACAATAAATAGGTTTGTATCTGATTGGGAATCTTCTTTGAATGATAATCATGATACTAATCAAGTGCAACAGGAACACAGATGGATGCCTTCAAGTGAAAATTTTTTGAAATTGAATTTTGATGTTCCGTTTATTTATGAAAATACCCAAATTGGCATAGGACTAATTCTGCGTAACTCTGCATGAAAATTTATATGTGTTAAAGGAGAAAGATCGACATCAATAAATAAAGAGCAAGGAGAAGCAGTAGAAGCTCTGGAAGCTATAAAGTGGGAAAAGGAAAAAGGATCTCTTAATCTACATTTAGAAGGTGACAATAAAAATGTAGCAACAACAATAAATGGATCTGTATGCAGTATCCAATGGACAACGAATATTATAATCCAAGAATATAGACTTCTATTAAATCAACTTTTTTCTTGGAATTGTTCCCATGTTAAAAGGGAAGCTAATTGAGTAGCAGATGTAATGGCGAAAAATGCCAGAACCAATGGTGTTTCAACGTGGAACTTTGTTCCACCAAGTTTCCTTATAAACTCTTTGCAGAAGGATCAGTCTTGTAACTGTATTTAGCTATCAATATAATTTCTTTCCTAGCAAGAAAAAAAAAAGGGTTAAGAATTGGTCGTACGTGAATCCTACTTTGTATATAGGTTTTGTAACCCTACATTCCTTTTTTCCTTCTCTAGAACTTATTTTATCAAAAGGGTGCTTGTGGAGTCAGTTTTGTGTGTTTTCTTCACATTTCCATATCTTGATGGAGACTCCAAGCATCATGTCTTTTGATGGAAAAGATGTTGATATGATTGTTAAGCCATCAATCATGAAAGAAAAGGGTAAATCTCATCCCTCTACAACTTTAAAGAGAAAAAGGAAGAATATGAAGAAACCAAGGGCTAACCCCTCAAATCTTCAGAAGTTTTCTGGTGTTCTTGAAGAGTTGAAAGAAACAAGGATGGAGATACACCTATACAAAAGATATTATCGGTTTTTCTCGGCGATATTTTAAAATAAAATGTGGTTTATCCGAGACTTGTTTGTAAAACAATCAAAAATAAAACCCCATCTCATTGTCATCAATTAAAAAAATAATTAACCAAAAAAAAGAAAAAAAATGGAAGTGAAGATAAAAAAAAAACTTTAAAAAATTGGGTTAAGAGAAACAAAAGTAGAGATTCAGTAGGTAGAGATGACAAAATCATGGTTTTTTATTACACAAACACTCTTACTATGATAATAGCAGCGTATAGATATATCAGTTTGTACCGGCCGCTACGGACGATATTATCGTTCAATCTTTGTATCGCCGATATTTTCGATATCGTATAGATATATTCCGATACACGATAAAAACCTATAATATTGGCCGGTACAACCGATATTGACTACATTGGGCTTAATACAGTTTGGTGTTCAATCTGGACTAGGTCCTGGGATTTTTCTGCATTCTCGGTTTCCTCGTTAACAAAACTTCTGGTGTTTTATTATTTCTTTTTCCGCATTATATTGTGTATCTTATAATTTAAGTATCACAAGTTATGCGTTGATCAACCATAATAGATACATCCGACCTAGTTTGTTGGATATACGACTTGATTGATTCTTGGACATTGGTCTTTGGTACCGTCCAAGTTATCTCTTTGTGATTAGGTTCACATATTCGGTTCTGTAAATGTTCTAATCGCTAGAGATAGAGATATAACTCTAAGATATTATTCTTTGATCGAGCCTAACTCTCGAAGTTGTATTGAGTTTGTCCATACATATTGCCTAAGAAAAAAGTGGTGGTGTATTTTGGTACCCCGCCTTTTCAACTTGAACTTCCATCCACAGTTCCAAATGTTGAGGTGACGTGGAAGATGGAAGATGAAACTCTTCCACCATAAACTTTCTCTAAGCATAGATCATAATGCAGCGGCGGACTCGGTTGCAAAAGAAACGAGGATCAGAAACCTTCAACATGGGTTAACGCACTTGCACTAAGCATTGTTTCTAATATTTTCAATAAAAATGAAATTGTAAGTTTATTGTACTATATTGGTTAATTTTAAATCGAAACCAAATAAAATAATAAAATAAAAATTAGTCAATAGAATCATACAGAACTTTAGTTGGTAGCCTAGCAACAAGTTGAGAACCAACCTCCTTCTGAATAGCGACACCTAGTCTATAAAAAAGAAAATTTCCAACACCACTACTGACATCATTACTAAAAAGACAATTCTTCAATCTCTTAAAAAAACACAAAGTATCATCTCCGAGTTCTCCTAGCGTGGTAAAGGCTAGGACACCTAAACCATAACCATGTGAAGTACATTGATCCAAGTACTTGTTTCGTTTGTGTAAAACAACATTAGAAATAGCTTGACCTGGGACAAAAACGTGGATACCCTCACCCGAGAAGGGAGAGACCTGTAACATCCATACAAACATCTTGGCCATTCTCCCAGTTAAGAAAAAGAATGTCTGCAGGGCGTAAGTCTCTATTATCATCAGACAGAAGCCCAAGGGTCGCTTCTTTACGTGCATGCACACCAGCTTTGTAACAAATGTCAACGATTACGTCACATACTTGGTCATGCCGAAATTTGATCCCAACATCCTTGGCACAATGAAGAGCATGGTTCCCAAAAATATCCATGGGTCTGTTACAGCTGGAACACATGCCACCTTCAGCGAACAAAGGGATACCAAGTCGGTAACAAACAACAGCTCGAAACTGTCTTGGACCAAGGCATTGATTCAGGTCACTAATGGGTATAGCCAATAGGTAATCTTGAGCGTGCTTAACACGGTTACACTGCCACAAAATGGAATCTCTTGCAGACATTGAAAATTGGTTTGAGATTTGCTTCTTAACTCGTCGAAATAGCTGACTGCCAGGGAGTGCATTGAAGGAGGGGCAGTATCATCAACCCAATAATTAGAAGGTAAACCACATACCTGGATGAAGTTTTGAAGAGCCGACTGATAAGCAGAATCTTTGTCTGAAATGAATAAATTACCAAGAAAAATAATAGGAGTTATCTTTTGCAATGGTTCAAGTAAATCTAAATCTCTTTTCTCTTTTCTCTTTCTACTTTTCTCTTCCCTTCTAAAACAACCCTTGAGTCTTTTCATCTTTCTTGCTCAAATTTGGTCCTTTTAGACAAGATCTGAGCAAGGATTTCTTTTTCTTTTCTAATTTTAGGTAATAGTTTGTTGAATAAGATGTTTCTACATCATATTTTTTTTGTGTCTTTTGATATATTTCTTCGTCGTTTTGGGGGCGATTTTTCTTCGTCGTTGTGGGGCGAGTTCTTCGATCTTTGATGGCTGGTTCGTGGCTTGCTACTCTTGATTCAAAAACATCAACTATTCGACCTGAAAGTTTATGGGAAAAATACTCCTTCCTTTTATTAGCATCTCTTTTCAAGGAAGAATACAATCAAATCAAATGGTCGGAATTATTTATGGAATATACCATCATCTCTCCCTTATACATAATCAAAAATTGGGTATCTCTGCGGGTTATTGCTCTTTCTCCTCGCGATCTACTTGTAGTTGATATCCTTATTTATATTAGGGTTTTGATTATCTTGATATTATTTATGTATTTTGATGTTTTTGTTAATCTTATAAGCGAACATGTAATCCACTATTTTGATTTGAATAAATTGAAATTTGTTGATTGAATAAATAAAAAAAAATAATCTAAATCAGCACGTAACTTATTTATGTGGTTTACAAATGAATGAACCCGGCAATTATACGCACCAACGTCACGTGGTCTGCTTTGCAGAATCAAGCCGCACGAAATTAGGATTTTCTAGCATGTTTGTTTGAATGAATCTCTAGTTACTTCAAAGTTAATCTACTTAGTTATCAACTTTTCATATTTTACGGCTTATATTCAATTAAGCAGCTGTATTATAAGTCTAACATAACCATGATCATTCTTACCTGCTTCTAGGCTGCGCTGGCCTTCTACTAACTTTCTTATCTTTATCTTCCCGCCCACGTAATTTTAATGCTGTTTCTTGAATTGATATTTTTGGTGTTATGGGGGTGACTTACTTTATCAATTCACAATTTTATCCATACAGCGATAAAAGTGACCAACTCCTCCATCAACGTTCGTACACTTGTGGGGCGTTATTGATATTTATTAATGGAGTCCCACTTTATTAATTCTTCCGAGTGCATTTCATACGTGGCCGACGTACCTAATAATATCATTTTTGGCGTTGTGTTCGTGTACGCAAGTCCACGTGTATGGGTATCCCCTAAAAACACGAAGATTTGGTATTAGCGCGACGTGTTTTAGGTGAGTAATGCGAGTTAGGATACTCATTTGGGACTCTTCGAATGCACCTTAATTCATGGACGGACCAACAGCTGGGCTAAAGGGGGTTTTAGCCCAGATAGTTTTTTCAGTCCACAAACCAAAAAAAATAAGATTATCAAGACTTCTAGCGCGGGCCTTAAAAAAAAAAAATTATCCTTCCTGGATCCGTCCCTTTATCCATCCATTATTAGACGTCCTTAAATGACGTTAGGTGTGACTTAATTATCACTGCCTGTCAACCATATATGTATCTGTTAAGCTATCTGAATCAAAGTAAGCGTACGGCATTGTGCAACAGCCATCTGATTTGGCCACCATAGAGATAGGCCTAGCTAGACCCATGAGGGGTAATGATGAACCATAATGTAAGATCTTTGAACATGAACCTAGTTGTTCACAAGAAGTGATTCCATTCCAAAGTTGAAAAGATAATTTAGGTACAAAACGGTCGGCCATGCACATACAATCCAATGACCGTGATCAAAGCGATTTCGAGTCATCGATTCCATCAAACTAGCAGGTACATGTAAACAATCTTACGAAATCTGAATTGAATCTTAATTAAGGTTTTAAGAAAGAAATCAACTTTTGGTACAAACTAGTCTTACAACAGCTCCAAAGCCCGAAAGAACATCTTAAAAAGAAAAAACAAAGTTCAAAGGGCGGGTAGACACTTAACCGACATTTGATTCGAAGAACTGAAACTGTGGGGTTGAAGTGTACACATATTCGGTACAAATTCACACCTCCGTTCCAATCTAGACAGTCGTCTTCGATCTCGAAACCTCTACTGCTTCCAAAAAAAATATCATACCATTACCATCATAACATCGACACGTGGCATACTCTGATTAGTACGACGTGACAACACCGACCTCTGCCTGTTTAACTCCCTTTTCGAGGTCGACTAATGGGTCCACTCTCTTAGATGTCGAATTCTTATTGGTAGTTGGTACATAAGTTTCAGCCGACTATTTCGGATTTTTTATCTTTATCCATTTTTGGTACAACTATTGATATTATTATTCTCTCTTTTTCTCACCAATTAATTTGTTTTGATTATAGTCGGTTTAAATTTAATTACTCCATGGCCACCATCTTTTTAACTCTCTTTTTTTTTTAACCGCCACAAAATCGTGTCACAAACGCGTCACTTACACTATAAAAGGGGCTCTATCTCACAGTTCATTTCCATCAAAAATATTCATTCATCTCTCTCAATTTAGAAAACATTTCCAGAGTTAGTTCAAAATCTTTTCATTGTCTGTCTAATTAAGCATTTTCATTTTTCACTAGTTTCTGTTGATTAATTTCGATAAGCAAACAAAAAAATGGCTGATGAATACCAGAAACCAACCCATGGTTACAACTCCAATGTTAACGAAGGTGAGTGTGAAACTGAGATCAAAGATCGTGGTATGTTTGATTTCTTGAGCAAAAAGAAAGAAGAACCAAGTGTGGAAGAATGTAAACCAGTAGAAGAACATCACCACCACGAGTTCAAATTACCTGAACATCACCACACTAAGGTTGATGATGAATGTGAGGAATTGAAACCGGAGCCTTATCACGCCAAGGTTGATGATTATGAGGAAAAGAAACCTGAACATCATCATAAGTTGTTTGGTCATCATGATGATGAATGTAAACCTGAAGTTGAAGAATTAACCACTGAGGTTGAACATGTTTACATCTCTGAACCACCATGTGAAGAAGAAGAGAAGAAGCCTTCTCTACTTGAGAAGATTCACAGATCTCACAGCCACGGCAGCAGTTCTAGCTCTGTAAGTATATGTTAAATCAAATTTTCTGTTTATCCATTCCCATCATAGTACAAAATGCATGCCAAGTGGCATCCTTTTCCAATTAACTTAGAAATTTAAGCTAACTTTTATTTTGTTTTGTTTGATGAATTTACAGTCAAGTGATGAGGAGGAAGAAGTAGATGGAGTGATGATCAAGAAGAAGAAGAAGTCTTTGAAGGAAAAGATCCAGGAGAAATTACATAAAGATGATGAGGAGGACACCTCAATCCCAATTGAGAAGTGTGATGAACAACTGGTTCATCATCATGACACTGTACACAGTGTCCATGAAGGAGAGAAGAAGGGACTTTTGGAAAAGCTTAAAGAGAAGTTACCAGGTAAGAAATGTGAAGAAGAAGAAGAAAAGAAGAAAGTTGAGTGTGCTCCAATTGAACCCGTTCATGTCACTACTTATGATCATGAAGTAGTACACAGTGTACACGAAGGTGAAGAGAAGAAAGGATTCATGGAGAAGCTTAAAGAAAAGTTACCAGGCAAGCATCATGAAGAGAAAGAGAAATGTGAAGAGAAGCCAGTTGAGTATGCTCCAGTTGAACCTGTTCATGTTAGTACTTATGAATCTCATCCAGAGCCCCATCATGAAGTGAAGGAAGAGAAGAAAGGATTTCTTGAAAAGATTAAGGAGAAGTTTAGCAAAAATGATGATGAATGCAAGGATAAGGAGGAGAAGAAGGAAACCCCTGCTGCATCTAACTACTAAGAAGGTTCTGGATGTTCTTAGTTTGTGATCAAGGTGGTGGCAATCGTATTAGATTTGGTTGTTTGTTTTATTTTATTTCCAATTTCATATTTCTTTGTGGGAATTTGTGGATCCCTAGTTTGTTTTTGTGCTTTGATATGAGTCATGTTCATGGAGAGAACAGTGTGTGAGTATGATCATCTCTCCCAGCCACCACCAGCTACTGCTGTTACTGTTTTTACTTGTAAAATGAAAATTTATGATTTGCCTTTTTCTTTTAATCTGTTTTTGCTTTGCTGATTCTACATTTTCCTTTTATTATGCTTATTGCCTGCCTGGTGGTCTAAAAATATGCTCTAGCTGCTTTGTTCTTTGCTTGGGAGTTTTGCCATCTAAGTATGCTGCTAAGCATGCAGTTAGCAGGGTTTAGGATTCTTTTATTCCTTAACCAAATCAAGCCACTTGAGATGAGCAAACATACTCAATTAAGATAATGCAGTCAATTTTCACTTTTTTAAATAATGACTACCTTTGAAAAAGTATTAAATCAAACCCATAAGCTCAGAATTTTGACAGCAACTCCTTGCCAAATCTAAAGAGAACAAAAGAAGCACATAAAAGAAATTTCAAGAAAAAAAGAGTATATATCAATGAACAGTAACACTGCTGTTTTGATGTAGGGTAGTGGTCATTATGGCATGGTGGGATTTACTTTGACCAGCCATTGTTCAAATTCTAGGGAGCAGCATTATGCACAGGCCAACAACTGTTTCACTAGCATAAGCCCATTCATTCACTGAGAACTTACTTAACCTGAAATGTTTTGTACCCAACATGAATTTATAGACCTAACATAATCCATTAATCCTAGACATTGAGGTTATCTTTCTCAGTGTCTGTGGGCATTTGACATCAGTTGCTATATAGAAAGAGACGCAACTTGTTAGTTCATAGTAAATAACTCGAATCTCAGCAAGAAAACCATACCGAAAGTTCACTTTACTGCATATTTAATGGACTTTACATGAATCAGAACACCAACACCAGTTACAACAACTACAAAATACCCATCTAGTTAAGGGAATTGGATTACACATTCAACCTAGACATAGAATATCCCCTATTACTAACATTTGTAGCTCAATATTAAATAGTAAAATATACCCAAAGCTTAGATTTGTAGACAGACTCAACTAATGTCAATCATCATGATCACTAAACTTCATAATTAAATCAGTGATACTCACATGCAGCCTTGATATTACGGACAGGTTTGCCAAGTTCTTTCGATTTCAGTGTTACGGAACATAGGACTTTTCTATAGAACTTGGGTTTTACCAGCCTTCCCAATACATAAGCCCTGGATCTCACCACAAATGTTAGGTTTAGTGGCACGCTCACACCCTGTACTCCATTCTCACTCAACTTTGACAGTCCTCCATATGTTGGCAGGTGATCGGCGAACACACTTGTCACTATCTTACGCTCGCTCTTCCTTGACTGATAAAACTCTTTCATCTGTAACGAGAAAACAAAAATAAATGGAAGGATGGTCAGTAGATGGTCAAGATCTATTATAAGAAGTGGTCCAGCTGTAGAGCAAACAGAAGGTCTGGAACGGCAAAGATAAACATATTCATGGCGATGGTGATTGCCAAGCAGAGTCACGAAAGTAGTGCCATTATTCTACTTGTACATCTTATAACAGAATAAATACAATTTCAAAACATTAGACTGTCCTACATAAGTTTTTGGTTATACTTCCCCCCAAATGTATTAAGTTGCGACAACCACTGAATACTGTTCACCACCACAAGTTGGTATTTCCATATTCATTGCTGAAACCAAAACACTAGGCCCATATCTTTACTCTTCGTTACTAATTTTCCTAATCACAACAACTCCAACACACAACAGAAAGAAACAAAAAAAGCATTTACTTGCATTCTATCCATTTTCAAAAGTACTAAATAAACCAATGCCATTTTCAATTCAATAAATCGGACTGAAGAAACAAAGTTCATGGGGTCCTCAAGCAACCCCATTCGTCATAACCAAAATAAATGGACTTGTAAATGGTCAAAATCCCTTTAAGGTGACCTGCACAAGTAATATAGAAAAATTTGAGCTTGAAAATTCCATATTGGCAGTAACTGCATTTCCACCATATTCAGCTACTTCCTCATTGAAGTTCATGGACCAATTCCTAGTACCAGTCATAAATCAAACACCTCAACATCGATTGGCATATTATGACGTTTAACCAAAGTCATTACCAATTTCCATCTAAAGACTAAAGATACAATAAGCTAAAAACTAGTGCATAAAGAAACAAATCAATTCAAGGAAATTAATGGACAATTGCGAGTTGGTCGATATAATCTCCCTAGTTTTACAACCATAGGATTTTACCAAACTAGAAAATGTTTGTTTTGCTTTAGTGATTGTGGGTTTTGAAGATTCCAGCACATTGCTTTAGCTGAAAAGTTCTCACTTTTTTCCCTTTCTAGATTCCACAGATTATATACTCCATACCGAACAGTAAAACTAAAACCTAAGGGTCTTCTCAAAACCCCATCTATTTCACATTAATTAAACTTAATTAACAATAAAATAAAAATGAAATTCTTTGTTTACTTACATTCCCAGAAGCAACCTTAAGCTGGTTCTGGTAGAAAGCAAGTGGTGTTGCAGAAACATGAACCCCAAAAAAAGTAGCTTTATTTCGATACAGAAATTTGACTCTTGATTTCAATGAAAGCATCTCAGTTGGAACATTAGAAGTATCTAGCCCAGCCTGTACTCCATAGCTATCAAATACAATTTCCTGAAATCAGAACGAAAAACATAATCCCATTATCAATTAATCAACATTACAAAAACAACCCCAAATTTTCACAAAATAAGTAAAGCCAAAATGAACACCAAGATTCTGTCGATAGGCATGGGTGATAACAACTAAATAAATTAGGGTTTTTAATTATAGACAGTATATTGCAAGCGTGAAT
This sequence comes from Papaver somniferum, assembly GCF_003573695.1. Classification (NCBI taxonomy): domain Eukaryota; kingdom Viridiplantae; phylum Streptophyta; class Magnoliopsida; order Ranunculales; family Papaveraceae; genus Papaver; species Papaver somniferum. The sequence goes on along the minus strand of NC_039363.1, from coordinate 121,083,989 downwards.
TAAGGGATTCTCTTTAAACTACATAGTACTAACAGTCAGATAGACCGAGTTACTAGTTGACTCATTGACTCAGTCTCCAACAAAAAAAAAAAACCTTTTTCAAAGAAGGAAATGGAAATGAAAATGAAAAACCCTGTGAAGAAAAAGGAATTACCGTGATGGTGATTTCAGGTGGGTAAGCTCTGCTAGCACCCCATAAGATAAGAGAGAAGACCGTAAACAGAACAATAAAGGAGAATATGAAACAAACAATATAAAATCTCTTAACATCTCCAGAATCTTTATAACCTCCATTAAAATCATCATCATCTTCATCTTCGTCACCATCATCATGAATGGTATTAATTTTTTTCCAACTAGGTGGATTTCTAAGATTTTTATTAAGTGAAGCAGAGAAACGAGTCGTGGACGATTCGCGTGAATGATGAATCGGCGAACAGTGATAATGATGATTTGTAGGTGATCCCATAGGACTAGAACCATATGACATCTTTTCAACATCATGTTGTGATGGGCTCTGTACATAGTATAATGGTCTTCTTGGTGATCTTGGTGGTGTTGATGCATCTATACTTGTTCCTTCTGAATCTGATTTTACATGCATTGTTCTTGACGTTTTGGGTTCCCACATGGTGAAAAAGCTGTGCAGAAATGAAAAAAATAAATGGAGGGTTTTGAATGTTTGCTAGAGGAGGAATGTAGTATATTTATGATTTTATCCTCCTTTGATAAATTCTTTCATTCATTCATTCGTTAGAAATAGTCGAAGTTTTTTCTTTTCCTGGAACGAAGCGTGTGACAGGCCAGCTGATTATTTAAAGCGGATTTCAAACGAGGTTCTAAAAGGGTTTTTGAATCACAGTTCCCGGTGTAATTTTCTATGTACTTGGTTAAGGACCTGTTTGGTAGAGTATGGAAACTTTATGGTCGTTATGGAATATGCTTTTGCCTGACCGCACTTCCCTTTTACCGTTCAAGGACACATTGCTCCTGCTTATCTTCGCCTAATCGAAGAATCAAAAGTTGCACATTAGGAAATAGATTTTAATTTTTAATGGTTGCCCAAATATCATGATTATATTCGTTTAATAAAAGATCTCCTGGATTAAATTTAAGTTTTCGTCTAAATGCATTTGATTTAGGGGTAATTCGACATAACGTAGAGATTATCCTTTGTCAATAAAGTCATATAATCATTAGAAGATGACAAGTGCCGAACTATTAATCTTCTCCTAAAGTGCACTTTTATTTCCTTCATGGAGTCATCAACAGGGGCTCAACGGATAACATTGCCATGTTCTCAAACATTCCAAACAGTCCCTAACCCAAACTGCCCATTGTGTGCGTAGTTTAGAAGTTTACGTCTTTTTAGGTACTGCTGTTTTTCATCCCACAGTCTTAGCAATGTACACTTGGACTTGGACCTTTCTTTGTTCGTGTTCTTTACCATTCTCTCTCGACTTTCTTTTCTTCGCTTTTACACGGGAAGACTGTAGTGATACTATTTGTTCACACACTTTAGATGTGAGTGAACGAGTTCAACCAGTAAGATGGATCTTGGGTTGGGGCTATTGTAAGGCTCAAGTATTGAGGTGTCATTCACTTACTTTATGTGTGGGTGAAGCTAGAATTGGCCTGCACTACATGGTCGCAGAAATGATAGAAATAGTCGGTTCCGTCTGAGATAAGAGGAAGAAAAGAGTGTTTGGTTTGTATGTGGGTGCACGTTTCTCCTTTCTTTTGTTAGCCAGTGGGATATGATTTGATGGTGTGAAAGAATACGCACCTTTGATCGTTTGCATCGGATCTTCATAAAGAAAGGAGAAAAAGAAACAAAGGTTTGCATCGGATATTGTTTTCTTTTCTTCTTTGGATAACTTTCTTTACTCATGATAGTCTATCCAGAAAACCTCGAGTTACTCGATATGGGGGAGTAGTATGATTTAACATGTAACATGTTAATCGCCATGTAAATGTCCTACTGTCAACTCAAGAGGTGCTGTAGTGCTGAGTTCATAGATGTTGATGATTTTTTAAAACATAATCCACCCTGCCTAATGCTATAAAACCATGTGACCAAATTAGAAAATTGTATTTATTTATATTAGGGGGGTAAAAGCGTATTAAAATTTGCCGACCATTAAGTGGTCTGATGGTTGGCATGTTCCCTCCACTACGGAGATAGGGTTCGAACCCCGTAATTGTCATAAATAACTCCTTATAAGGAGTTAAGGATATAGCCCAAGATCATTGTTCCAACCCATCAAAAAAAACATATTAAAATTCTAAAACGGTCCCCATATTAAACGGTGATCAAAATTTTCCATTTGGTTAAGAGTGTACACTACCTCTCTCGAATATATGTCAAATCCATAATTCCTCAAACAAGAGCAAACCCGATCTTTCTCACCTTACTTTTTCTCATAGAACTTTTCAACTTTCCAAATATTTTCTGTGGAATTTTTTTTTCTTTTTAGACCTAGACCTAAACCTTCTTATTATCTTTCATCATTTCATCTTAAGAGAAACGACTTATCTTACTCTTTATTTTCATCCCTTGTATCTTAATTCGATTCATGATTGTTTTTATTTTTTGTGATAATCGACATACATAAGAAGCAAGGGTGCTATTGGCTCTCACCATGGCGATGATAATCTATTAGACCATTCTGCTGAAGGTATTATTGATCTTGCTTCGTTTTCTTTTAACATGTTTAATTAAGTATTTGATTTTCATTAGAATGGGAAAAAAAATTGAACTCGTAGTGCGAGTTTAAAAATGAATTCGAGGCTTCACATCCGTCGGATTATGGAGATTTGACATCAGCAAACTGGGTACTTAACCCCAGTCACATTGCTGAATTTTCAAAAATACTTATCTGAAATTCCGATATATTTCATGTATCCACGCGATACTTTTGGTTCCAAGGGAGGATCTTTATCTTTTATTCTTTTTGGAAAACCTAGAATCTTACCCCATAAATCCGACATACGAACTCTTGCTTGCAGAAAGAAAATCACAGAAATAATTCTCAAGAATCTCGTAAACCTAGTAGTAGATTTCATTACAATTTTGTCATCGTAGTACAACGACCTTCAATCGCGTTTTCTTTTCTGGTAGATTAGTATACCAGGATAATAATAATAGTGGGTTAATGATTGTATAGGAATGCATAAGCCTCTATCCAATCACTGGGATATATACACACACTATAGCTTTGTCTATTCCAATCAAGGATGCAACAATCAAAGACAAACAACAAAATTAAAAGAATACAGTTAGGAATGACGATTCACGTTTTATAATTTTAGATGATGATTTCTTGTTTTATTATCTTGGTTATTGATCTCTTGTTCTACCGAGCTGCTGTGAATTTTACAAAGAAGTGAATTCGTTTTATTTCATCTCTTCTTGAGACCAGTCACTGCTCGGACTACTTGTTGCAATTAGCACTGAAAAATAGCAGTTTTAAACATGCTAGGTTTTTGTTAATTATTGATTGATAGTTGATTATTTAGTCATCATTTCTCAATCTTTCATGTGTAGATGCAAGATCGTTGTGTCTCTGTTAACACATCAATACAATTAAAATGAGCTTCACTTTCAGCTATGGACGTCACGCACAAAATATTCTATCAGTTGGAACTCCATCTTATATAGCTATGGTCGTGAAATACTCCCTACTTTTTCCAAAAAGAATAAGAGATAAAGATCCACCCAAACAATGAAGTTATATTGCGTGGGAAATTCTGGTACTGGTAGATACATGAAATATATTCTCTTAAGATATGATGTATTTTTCAAAATCCAGCAACTTAACTGTGGTCAAGTATCTAATTTGCTGATGTCAAATCTCCATAATCCGACGGATGTGAAGCCGCGAATTCATTTTTGAACTCGCACCGTGAGTTCAAAATATTTTCCATTCGAATATCGTTTTGATTTTTATTTTATTTTGATTTTGCAGCCATCAACTCCATGCTCAAACGGTATTTTTCGATTCTGTTTTCTATAGGTGCAAAAGCATTATTGTTCTACTATTTTTTCCTTTTGTCCATTGACTTGATTTTTATCATGTGTTTTTATTAAAATTGATTTTGATCTCTATTTACAGATCAACTGACGATTATATTTGTGTATTCGAACTTTACTACCAACAGCTTAAGTGGTTAACAATTTTTGTTTTTACTATGCAGGTGATTGCTAAAAACACAAACATGAAAATAAAATCAGATTATATCAGAAACCCAAACATTTCTATTTAACACAAACTTGTTGTTCCCCCCGTTTCTTCCCGATAGGTAAACCTCAAATGTTTATTTTAAGCCTGTGGCGAATATTGTATTTACAAAGATTATCATTTGTTTGTATGAACACTCATACCATGAATGGTATTCGTTGATTTTATAGCATGAGTGGCAGAACTATTTTAAAGGTCATGTTGCATGATTTGATTCTAAAATACATTTAAGTAACTAGATTTGGGATTTGAATTGTAGAGTGGGATCCTTGGGATATTCCAGATGATTACGAATGTGAGGTTATTAAGAATGATACTCCAGTTCCAAAGCAAGTCCCTCTGCATCGTCCAGATCCTCTTCCAGAGGTGTTATTCAGGAAGCTTGAGGCAATTACTTATGCCCTAAAGAAAGATGAGCCAGTTATTACCGAGTCCACGGCTTAAAAGGAGTAACCTACTTTCACTTTTACAAACTCGGCTATGTTTTATCTAGGAAAACAATAGTTATATTTGTTGTTTGAGCTTTCTGCACTTCAATAAAAGCTCAGCTTCATATCAGTGAACCTGAGTGAACTTTTGTTTGGAAGGGATTACTGCATTAAAGTCTTTTTGTTAACTTCATCTTTATGCATTTTTGTGTAAGTGTAGATGGTGAAATTTGGATAAGGGGCAAAAGTATCATTTCAAGATCATGGGACAAAACTCAGCTCTCACGGGAAAGATTAAGCCCTTGGCCCTCAAGGCACCCTTAGCCATGGTTTCCATTATACGTCCCCGTGAGACATTGTTGGTCGTGATGTGGTGATTCCTAGCGCACATCCCCGCGAGATATTGTTAGCCACGTAGGTTCTGTAGAGCGTAAAACATCACCGGCAGACTTATGAACCAGAACAACAACAATTCCAGCATGTCTTCGTGACACACAGCTGATTGTGATGCCATGATTCCTAGTATACATCCTCGACGAGATACTGTTGGTCATGTAGGTTCTGTAGATGCGTAAAAACGTCCCCGGCGGACTTATGACCCAAAGCAGAGATATGCATGTCTCCTGTAAGCACGACACACCTTATTTGAGATCAAAGACTGATTCATACTACTTCATCGCGAGATACACTGGTCATGTCTACTTTAGGCTCTGAGTCGGCTTACCGAGGCTTTAGAATAATTCATAGAACATCCCCACGAGATACGCTGGTTATTTTACCTTTGGGCCCTTTCGACAGACTCCTAGAACATCCTTCCGAGATACACTGGTCATGTCCCCCATAAATACAGACACAATTGATTCCTATCACATCTCCGTAAGATTACGATGGTCAAAGACAAGTGAGTCAAGGTATCGCAGAGGCAATATTAGGCATACAAGCCTTCTTTTCTCTCCCAAACATGTCCCAGCTGACTTCAGAGAGATTCCATTGTGTTGGCCAATTCTTAAATAAACTCTATCCCGTCAGCCAAATTTCTGACGGCCTGAAACCCGTCAGCTAAATCTCCGATGGCCTCAAAATATTTGACGGTCTCAGACCCGTCGGACAAATCTCTAACAGCCTCAGTCGCGTCAGACAAATCTCAGGTGGCCTCATCCTAACTGAGTGATGTGTTTTCAAAGTTGTTGTAGTGATATGATTCGTTCAAGACTTGTGAAAGCGTATTTTTAGATTTTTTTTAATAAATAAAAATAGCGAACTAAATTAAAAAGATGTTGTGAAAATTATGGAGAGAATGGGGCTAGGATTCCACCATTGGTTGATATTAGCGATTTAATAAAACAATAATTATGCAACTCAACATTCAAATTGATTCTAATAGTATTGCCTAGACATGTAGATTTCCAAAAGAATAGATGTTAATCCAAGCATAGAATATCAAAACCCTAAAGCAAGCATATTCTATCAAGAGAAAATACACCTATCTAATCAAAATCGTATAAACAATTTTTAGTTCAATGCAAAAATCATAATAGAGTTGTTGTAATTAATTAATAGAAATATATCACTTTTACCGAAACAACGGCTTCCTCCATAGCCCCAAGGATTGGGTTTAGCTCATCATGATGTTGGAAACACGCTCAAAAGTTGATTTCATTGCTCAAAGTAGGTGTACAAATGATGAAATGGAGAAAATGATGAAAATCGGGTGTTTGCAACGTTTATAATTGTTGCAAAACACTATTACAAAGAACGATAAATAAGAACTGCTGTTGTTGTATCTCTGCGACCCTCGGGTTGCTGTCGTTGTCACTGTTGATAAACGACTGCCTCTGGTGGTCTTTTGTTCTTCGTGTTCTTGGTGCAGCAGCAGAAACAGAGTTCTGAAAACTTTGATTCATGCCTCTTGAGCTCTCCTTTTGACCCCAAACTCTCCGTCCCCCTTCTACGTGATCCTAGGAACCTATTTATACATCACTGCGACATTGAATCTCCCAAAATCTCTTTATTTAATCCCATTATTTCTTTTATTCTTGAAAATATATTGTTTCCAAAAATCGTTTTCCTACGCGTCTGCAACTGTATTTCTTTCCTTCTATACCTTCTTCACGCTCCAGAATGTCGATCAACTTTTCCAAGCACGTGCAATACACGTTTAAATTCCTCACAACTTGTGCAAGCCCATGTTTTTCCTCAAACTCCCTGTTTGGATTAAACCGAGTTATCCAGCCAAATTTGATCGAAACAAACACCCATACCAGCTCTGCTAGGACATATCACAACTACACATGAAGTTTCAGCGATTGAATCGCACAAAAACTCCTCCAAAATCCGATCGAAAAATCTGTCTGTGAATGGAAATGTTTTCCCGCCATTTTTATTTTTGAAATGTTGAAGATGAAGTGCCCCTATCCTTTTCTGGGGTGCGAATAGCAGATGGGTGCTGAGGACAAATTTGGGTGCTGAGGATGAATTTGGGCTACGCATAACCTTGGGTGTCCTTTAGCCATTCTGGGGTCCGTATAGAAAATGTCCTCCAGGGGTCCAAATAATACTTTTTGAGCAACTTTTTCCACACAAGTGTATTTCTCCAAAAACACCTACACGAACATAAAAACACCATAATCAAGCACTAGCAATAGAGACACTGAGGACAATTCAGACACAAAAATGTGTCTATCAAATACCCCCAAACTTAATATTTTCTAGTCCTCGAGCAAATCTAATCTAGAAAATGACTACACTTAGCACGTGCAGCAAGCCATTAAACCACTAGGTGGCCCTAGTGGCGGAGTGTTGTCTCCGGAGGGTTTACCAGAGGTGTACCCACAAAACCTTTACTCCAGAACCTAGCTATCTATGCAGAACCTTGGAAGGCACTAAAGAATCTCCTTGGTTGGCATACAAACGTTGACTATAGGAGGAAGTACCCTGATGCGAATTTCCAATTGTTGTACACGAGTTTGCACTCAGCATACTATAATTCATATATAAGTGATAGAGCTCTACTCAGATAGTTTCTAGACATCATAACCGGAGTCAACCAATCATATGGAAAGATTAAGAAGATGGATAAAGAGATGGTTAAAAGTGAACGGTGTTTCCCATATCTGTCTGAAGGCCTCTGCCAAGGTGAACCTATCTTAATGAACTGAGATACCGGTCTGACTAATATCAACACAACTGGCATATACAAGGGGACCAGTGGTCGATAAACCTAACTCTAGGTCAACACAACTGGCATATACAAGGGCACCAGTGGTCGACTTTATTGAATTTATTCCGGTTGGTCTAATGGTCTGGTCTCATTTTTATTTTTTATTTTTGTATCTCAATCACTCTATTCCACCCTATCAAAGGTAACAACTTGAATCGTGTGCCCCACCAAATCAATTAAAAAAAACAAAAGGATTATGATTCAACGAGATATGACGAAACTACCATGTTTGTTTTTTAATTCTAACACCTGAGCTCTGTTCTTTTATGAATAGACTCTTTAGATGTTTCCATCTAATTAGATTGGTTCCTCAACTCCTATAACTAAGAAGTTCCCATCCACTTAGATTGGTTAGTGCCAACCTTAATAAGCATAAATCTCTAGGCTCTGGAGTTTATTTGTTGCAGCCAAGAGCTAACAAAAAGTTTCTTCCCCACCCGCAAACTTAAATCTAACATTGTCCTCAATGTTCTAAAGATGAAATTAAAAGTATGAACAATAAGAAACTGTTACCACTTGATGGATGGAAAAAGAAATAAGGAATGATATTACCGTAAGCATGAGTACCTCCCAGGAAATGCTAAATTTAAAGTCTTTAGCTAGACATCAAATACCTCAAAAAGGATTATCACCTTCCAAAGTCATATATCAATAGTCGAAACAATTGTGGGTCCATAAGACCAAATAGAGATGACACCAGTATGAGACAACTGCACTGATTCAGAAAAATGAAAAGAAGGAGCACGTGTTCATCTAAGGTTTCTGTCAAGACAACTGGGTTTATCTGCGGCGCGTAATTGAACTTCATATGTGTGTCTCGATAAATAGATTCATCCGAAAAACGAGTCTCTAATACCCGGGTTACCTCCTGGACAGTATCAGGAGGATCGGGTTGCGGAGTCTGAAAAGACTCAAGTAATATCTCAGATGTACAAGGATCGAGTCTCAAGTTAGGGACTCTAATTAGGGATACGATACAATCACAAGAACCATCACTACCCCCAAACTTAGGGTTCAGAGACAAATCTCTAACTATTTCTTGAATTTTCGGATCCATAGAATCTTTAAAATACTCAAGAGCTTCTTCTAAAGATTGATCACATATCTGATCTAAGAGAATGGTTTCCTTAAAATCATCTAAAGAATATACCAGTAAAGTGTCAAGCCAATTATCCTGAACTAAAGTGCTAATCATATTCATTTCTTCTAAATCATCGTTCTCATAAGGTTGTCTAGTAACATTAAAGACATTTAGTTCAATGGTCATATTATCAAAGGATATGTTCATAAGCCCAGTCCTACAGTTGATGACAGCGTTAGCTGTGGCTAAAAATGGGTGACCTAAAATCACTGGGATTTGACGACTTGGGTCCTGAACAGGCTGGGTGTCTAGAAAAACAAAATCCACAGGATAAATAAACTTATCAACCTCAATCAGAACATCCTCTATGACACCACGAGGGACTTTGACAGACCTATCAGCTAATTGTAGTGTCATTTTAGTCGGTTTCAACTTACCAAGACCTAGCTGGGTGTATACATGATACAGGAGTAAGTTAACACTAGCTCCTAAGTCAAGTAAAGCTTTATCGACCATGTGATTACCAATCGCACAAGATATGGTGGGGCATCCAGGATCCTTATACTTAGGGGGTGTTTGGTTCAGAAGAATGGAACTTACCTGACCAGCTAAAAAAGCTTTCTTATGGACATTAAGCTTACGCTTTCGTGTACAAAGATCTTTAAGGAACTTGGCATAAGCAGGCATCTGCCTAATTGCTTATAATAGCGGAATATTGATGTTCACCTTCTTAAATATTTCCATTATCTCGTTGAAAGTCGACTGCTTCTTTGTTGGGGCTAACAAATGTGGATATGGAGCTCTAGGCACAAAGGTAGACCTATCAGGAATTTCTTGGGAATCCTTAGAGACTGTTTCAGTTCCTCATCTACGGGATCCTCTTGGGAAGTAGAAGGTGGAACTACAATAGGTACACTAGGCATGGCTACCTTATTGTCTACCGTTTTACCACTCCTAAGGGTTGTTATCGAGTTCACATGGTTTGATGATTTCTCACCAGCTAAAGATATTTGATGGACTCCCCTAGGGTTGGGTTGTGGTTGACTAGGAAACTTTCCTTTTTCTCTCAATGTCTCATTTGTATGACTAACCTGGGTTTTCAACTCGGAAATAGCCTGAGAGTTAGCTTGTACCATCTTTTTATTTTCGTCTAATCCTTGTGCAACCGATTGCTGAAATTCTAAAGTGTTCCGAGTTAACAAGGCAAGAGACTCTTCTAAACTCATGATTTTCTTATCTGAAGGTATCTGAAACTGTGCCGGAGTTGAAGGATTCTTAGTATAGCCAAAACCTGGGGGAACCTGAGCGTCACTAGACTGACCTTGATTCTGGCCCTTGGACAAAGAAAGGTTTGGATGGTTTCTCCAGCCAGGGTTATAGGTTTCTGAATATGGGTCAAACTTCTGTCGGTCATCAAACCTAGTGTTGTTATAAAGAGCATTGGCTTGCTCTTCAATAACATGGCCTTCCCAAAAAGGCTCATTTCTTCCACTACTACCACTAGAATGACCTAATTCTAAGGTTTCTAACCTTTTGGCTATAGCTGCTATTTTGGCATCTGACTCATAAGATATTTCTACCCTATTAACATTTCCTCTACTTAGAAGAATTGTTTTCTGGGGTTCCCTACTATTTTCCCATTGTTGGGTCTTATCGGCGATTTCATTCAAAAATGTCATCGCTTCATCAACAGTTGTATTCTCAAACCCACTTGTGCATAAGGACTCAACCATGGTTGTTGTTGAATAATCTAAACCCTCGTAGAGGATCTGAACTAACCTAACCTTCTCCAAACCATGATGAGGACATTGAGATATCAAGTCATTGAACCTTTCTAAGTACCTATATAAAGATTCCCCCTCTTGTTGGGCAAAAGTACATATTTGTGTCCTAATAGACGATGTTTTATGCCTTGGGAAAAACTTATGTATAAAGGCAGAAGTAAGTTGGTCATAGGTTTCAATTGACTCAGAGTCCAAATTATACGGCCAAGATTTGGCTTTATCTTTTAAGGAAAAAGGGAATAACCTAATTTTCAACACATCATCACTTAGGTTTTTAATTTTCAGAGTAATACAAACTTCCTCAAATTCCCTAACATGAAAATAGGGGTTCTCATTCTCCTTACCTAAAAATATTGGGAGCATTTGTAAATTCCTAGGTTTCAGTTCATAATTTGCCTCGGTTTCAGCTAACTTGATACAAGACGGACGAGAGGTCCTACTTGGGTTTAGCAAAGCTTTCAAAGTTGTCATTTCTGGCACTACCAAAGGACTAGGAGTACTTTCCTCATGAAGAGACAAATTCTCAAAACTGAAGTTTCCAAAAATGGGGATCTCAAAAGAAGAGTCTTCGAGCTCCCCGCCTTCACAAGAAGAACTACTAGGTTTTTCACTAATCAAACGACCTAGAGTGTTTCTTTTCCAAGCCCGTTTAAAAACTTCGGGCATACACTAGAGAAAATCAAAAAGAAAAGTCCAAAAAAGGAAGGGATGTTCTATGCAAACACAATCAAGGCTGACTCCACCACAGCAAACCTACTGATTTCTAGCAAACAAAAAGCATGATGGCTCCACTTATATTGTTTCTAGACCAGCTTTTAATCCTTCGAACGGGAATTCGTTACAATTTAAGCAAACCTCTCTGGAATCAATCCGAGTTAAAGTAAGTTGAATAGAGGCGAGGGAATCTCGGTGGAGCTTTGATACCAAAGGCCTCACCGATATTACAAGGCGGCGCAGTCACGCATTCAACTTACAGAAACCGTCAAGAACTTCGAAGTATGCTTAAAAGAGTAACCAATATTTTTCGAATGACTTTCCTGTTAAGCTCGTTACCCTATCGGTTTCGTTCTAGTCAAAATTTTAGGCTTAGGTTCGCGTTTGGTGTCGTTTTCCTAAGGCGGGCAAGAAGAAAACGGTGATGAAATTCGAACCCTTATCTTGTATGGCCAGTCCTTGCCCTTTACTAGGAAATTAAAGCAGCCATTTTCAAGTCCTCAACATATATGCATACAAAGGAACACAGTAACTCGCTGACAGGGGATTCGCGAGTGTTTCGAAAAACTTACCTCCCGTACCAGACGGGGGATGAACTTTTGTAGTCGACTCGGGCCACGACTCCTATGTCATGTACGAACCCGAGGGGCCGAGGTGATATCGTAATCACCGTCCTTCTCTGCAAACAGTTTATATTTAAACTACCCTTCCGTAGGGTTTAAAAATAATGTCCCAAAATTTAAAGTCCAAAGTCCAAAAATATGAAGTGCAAAAGAAAAAGAAAGTCTAAAAAAAAAAATCTACAAAAATAAAAATGTCTCTCTTTTTTTATCTCTCTTTTTTTTTATAAAATAAAAAAAATCTTCTTCTTTCGCTCCTTTCGCTTTGCCTTTCACTCGAAGTCTTTAAGTTTTCACCAAAAGCTTTGGCAAAATTTTCTTTCGCTCCAAATTCCGAATTCTGTAAGAAAAAGACAAAAACCCCAAAACGTAAAGAAGAACAAATAAAAAAAAACCTAAAAAAAAATCTAAAAAACTCTAGCCTAAAGACAAGTCCGCGTCGGCGGCGCCAAAAATTGATGTGTTTCAAAGTTGTTGTAGTGATATGATTCGTTCAAGACTTGTGAAAGTGGATTTTTAGATTTTTTTTAATAAATAAAAATAGCGAACTAAATTAAAAAGATGTTGTGAAAATTATGGACAGAACGGGGCTAGGATTCCACCATTGGTTGATATTAGTGATTTAATAAAACAATAATTATGCAACTCAACATTCAATTGATTCTAATAGTATTTCCTAGAGATGTAGATTTCCAAAAGAATAGATGTTAATCCAAGCATAGAATATCAAAACCCTAAAGCAAGCATATTCTATCAAGAGAAAATACACCTATCTAATCAAAATCATATAAACAATTTTTAGTTCAATGCAAAAATCATAATAGAGTTGTTGTAATTAATTAATAGAAATATATCACTTTTACCGAAACAACGGCTTCCTCCATAGCCCCAAGGATTGGGTTTAGCTCATCATGATGTTGGAAACACGCTCAAAAGTTGATTTCATTGCTCAAAGTAGGTGTACAAATGATGAAATGGAGAAAATGATGAAAATCAAGGCTGACTCCACCACAGCAAACCTACTGATTTCTAGCAAACAAAAAGCATGATGGCTCCACTTATATTGTTTCTAGACCAGCTTCTAATCCTTCGAACGGGAATTCGTTACAATTTAAGCAAACCTCTCTGGAATCAATCCGAGTTAAAGTAAGTTGAATAGAGGCGAGGGAAGCTCGGTGGAGCTTTGATACCAAAGGCCTCACCGGTATTACAAGGCGGCGCAGTCACGCATTCAACTTACAGAAACCGTCAAGAACTTCGAAGTATGCTTAAAAGAGTAACCAATATTTTTCGAATGACTTTCCTGTTAAGCTCGTTACCCTATCGGTTTCGTTCTAGTCAAAATTTTAGGCTTAGGTTCGCGTTTGGTGTCGTTTTCCTAAGGCGTGCAAGAAGAAAACGGTGATGAAATTCGAACCCTTATCTTGTATGGCCAGTCCTTGCCCTTTACTAGGAAATTAAAGCAGCCATTTTCAAGTCCTCAACATATATGCATACAAAGGAAGACAGTAACTCGCTGACAGGGGATTCGCGAGTGTTTCGAAAAACTTACCTCCCGTACCAGACGGGGGATGAACTTTTGTAGTCGACTCGGGCCACGACTCCTATGTCATGTACGAACCCGAGGGGCCGAGGTGATATCGTAATCACCGTCCTTCTCTGCAAACAGTTTATATTTAAACTACCCTTCCGTAGGGTTTAAAAATAATGTCCCAAAATTTAAAGTCCAAAGTCCAAAAATATGAAGTGCAAAAGAAAAAGAAAGTCTAAAAAAAAAAATCTACAAAAATAAAAATGTATCTCTTTTTTTTTCTCTCTGTTTTTTTTATCAAATAAAAAAAATCTTCTTCTTTCGCTCCTTTCGCTTTGCCTTTCACTCGAAGTCTTTAAGTTTTCACCAAAAGCTTTGGCAAAATTTTCTTTCGCTCCAAATTCCGAATTCTGTAAGAAAAAGACAAAAACGCCAAAACGTAAAGAAGAACAAATAAAAAAAAAACCTAAAAAAAAATCTAAAAAACTCTAGCCTAAAGACAAGTCCGCGTCGGCGGCGCCAAAAATTGATGTGTTTCAAAGTTGTTGTAGTGATATGATTCGTTCAAGACTTGTGAAAGTGGATTTTTAGATTTTTTTTAATAAATAAAAATAGCGAACTAAATTAAAAAGATGTTGTGAAAATTATGGACAGAACGGGACTAGGATTCCACCATTGGTTGATATTAGTGATTTAATAAAACAATAATTATGCAACTCAACATTCAATTGATTCTAATAGTATTTCCTAGACATGTAGATTTCCAAAAGAATAGATGTTAATCCAAGCATAGAATATCAAAACCCTAAAGCAAGCATATTCTATCAAGAGAAAATACACCTATCTAATCAAAATCATATAAACAATTTTTAGTTCAATGCAAAAATCATAATAGAGTTGTTGTAATTAATTAATAGAAATATATCACTTTTACCGAAACAACGGCTTCCTCCATAGCCCCAAGGATTGGGTTTAGCTCATCATGATGTTGGAAACACGCTCAAAAGTTGATTTCATTGCTCAAAGTAGGTGTACAAATGATGAAATGGAGAAAATGATGAAAATCGGGTGTTTGCAACGTTTATAATTGTTGCAAAACACTGTTACAAAGAACGATAAATAAGAACTGTTGTTGTTGTATCTCTGCGACCCTTGGGTTGCTGTCGTTGTCACTGTTGATAAACGACTGCCTCTGGTGGTCTTTTGTTCTTCGTGTTCTTGGTGCAGCAGCAGAAACAGAGTTCTGAAAACTTTGATTCATGCCTCTTGAGCTCTCCTCTTGACCCCAAACTCTCCGTCCCCCTTCTACGTGATCCTAGGAACCTATTTATACATCACTGCGACATTGAATCTCCCAAAATCTCTTTATTTAATCCCATTATTTCTTTTATTCTCGAAAATATATTGTTTCCAAAAATCGTTTTCCTACGCGTCTGCAACTGTATTTCTTTCCTTCTATACCTTCTTCACGCTCCAGAATGTCGATCAACTCTTCCAAGCACGTGCAATACACGTTCAAATTCCTCACAACTTGTGCAAGCCCATGTTTTTCCTCCAACTCCCTGTTTGGATTAAACCGAGTTATCCAGCCAAATTTGATCGAAACAAACACCCATACCAGCTCTGTTAGGACATATCACAACTACCCATGAAGTTTCAGCGATTGAATCGCACAAAAACTCCTCCAAAATCCGATCGAAAAATCTGCCTGTGAATGGAAATGTTTTCCCGCCATTTTTATTTTTGAAATGTTGAAGATGAAGTGCCCTTATCCTTTTCTGGGGTGCGAATAGCAGATGGGTGCTGAGGACAAATTTGGGTGATGAGGATGTATTTGGGCTACGCACAAACTTGGGTGTCTCTTAGCCAAATCTGGGGTCTGTATAGCAAATGTCCTCCAGGAGTCCAAATAGCACTTTTTGAGCAACTTTTTCCACACAAGTGTATTTCTCCAAAAACACCTACACAAACATAAAAGCACCATAATAAGTACAAAATCAAGCACTAGCAATAGAGACACTGAGGATATTTCAGACACAAAAATGTGTCTATCACTGAGCCATCTCGTCTGAAGAGTTTTATACACACATGAAACTCAGTCACACGCTTTACCTAGGGCTCGAGTATATTTTCTCAGCTTCTCAAACATACTCACGGCTAGTAAATTGAGCTTGAACTATACATGTTTATCCAAAAACTTGGATAAGCTCTCTTGAGATACGCATGCTCAATAAAGGGACCTACAAGCAATAATACGGTCTTCACATGACATATGTGACCGCCCATGGAGAGAGAGGGAGCTCAACCTCAGCTCCTCTCACACTTTGCACATGATTCTTGAGGCATTCCATGCCTTTTCAACGTGACTCATCCTAGTCATTCTCACAAACCAGAGAATATCTCTCTATCTTGGCCAACTCGACTAAAGAGAATATTTCTCTCTCTCAACACATCATCACAAAGGATGACTCAGCTTCACACAAATTGGGGGATTTCAATTAGGGTTTTGGTCTGGCGGTCTACGGCACGTGTGAAAAACACGCGGCCTATTTCTCATAGCATAAGAGAGTAAATGCGGTGGAATAATGTGATAAACTCAACGTAGTTTATCTCTATCTATTTCACCGACCTGAGATTAGAGAATTCATATATAAATAGGTCCTCTATTTCTCCAAGCTAACATCATCTTTCTCGTAAACTCTCAGAACAATTCTCTTCAAACCCTAGAATTCTCTGATCTCTCTCTTCGTCTGCTTCCCTCCCTAAGACCATCCCTAAACCTCTTTTCTGTGACTGAAGCAGCCTTTGAACGACCATTGTGCATGGTTTAGGCAGAGACTATTCGTTCTCAACCTCTTGTAACTCACTTTCATAACCTCTAGAATCCCATTCTAACACTACACCAAATTCTGGGATGCGTATCAGAACTGAGCCGTTACTAAAATGGTTTGTAACGGCTCTTGCATGTTGTAAAAGTGGGTGTTACATTTTTTGTAACGGCAACGGGGCCATTACGAATTTGGTTGTAACGGCTCTCTTAACAGATGAACGCCGTTACTAATTTTCCACGGTAACAACTCATGGCCGTTACGAATTCTTTTATAACAATGCTGTCGTAATGTGCTCGAGCCGTTACTACGTAGCAAATTGTAACAGCTTACAGCCGTTACTTCGTGGCAATTTGAAACAGGTTGAAGCCGTTACGAACTTTTTGTAACAACAAAAAAATTACTGCCAGTCAACCTTGACCTGGTCAAAATTGGTCGATATTGACCAGGTCAAAACTGACCGGCAGTTCATTTTCTGCCGGAAATGTGCCGGAATATCAATTATCCTGCACACACCATTCAATCCATTCATCATCCACAATCAACAGTAACTTCTTCAATCAATTCAAATCTCATTCAATTCATATCAAAAAGGAACAAAATTCTTCTAAATAATTTTTTTTGTTGTTAAGTATCAAATTCTAAAGGAATACATAAAAATTTACTAAGTTCCTAAGTTCAGTCAAAAAAAGGCAGTTTCCCACCTTGATGATCCTCCCTGCAATGTCGAATTTCCCATTCAAACTCTGAGCAGTTCTAGCATCTTCAAGACGAAAAAACCGAACCTTTTGCACTGTCCAGTCTCCTGGTCAAGAGGCACCAGCTCCACAACTCGAATGGTTCAAACACCTGGAAAAAACAATATCACCTAAAATAAGATCAAGTTTGGACATCAGACATCTTACCTATTACACAACAGAGCATATAGTAATCCTTACAAGAAAAGGAATGCTATTAGAGAGCCATCGAAAGAAACCAAAACATAATGAAAAGAAAAAATAAAGAACCTTGTCCAAGGAGCAGGTTCATTTATCATGAGAGTACTTGAGTAGCACAACTGTGTTAATACTTCAACTTTTAAAGAAGATAATTCTATGACGTGCATTTAGAAACATACAAGAGAACCACCATGCTGAGCAATTGAGGCAAAGTACAATGGGTACTAAGGGATGGGGCAAAGAACACCATCTTTCTCTGAGCTGATCAATAATTGCATCATCATATGAACCTGAGATGCAAACAAGGAAACAATTATCAGATTTTCTTTCACTCCGGTTTTTTAAATACATGTAGGAGAGATAAGATTGTGTAGGGCTTGCACCATCAGTGAGAAAGGAAAGAGGAAATGAACCTGCCATAACAGCGAATTAGATCAGGAATGACTGTTTCTCTGGCATCTCTTGAGCATGGCATGCAGAAATTCATCCATGGTTACTTGTATGCTCTCCTCATCCAATGTCTTAGTAAGATCTTCTAGGCTTAGTTGCCTGTTCAAGGCATATGATATGACACTTTTAACAACACCTTCAAGTTCTACACCACTGAAGTTCTTCGTCCAAGCAGCTGCATCCAAAAAATAAATATGTCAAATTACAAGACAAGAGTCAGATAACTGACACATTTTTACTCTTAGTAAAATGCTCTCGATCATCCAATATCAAGATCACATTATAAACATCCTTAAATCTCTCCCCAAATTTTAGAGGAGGCATCATTAGAGCATTCATATTAGCATCATGACCGCCAAAACTGAATGGTTTCTGCAATTGAACAAATTAGTATCTTTAGAGAGAAACCAGTCAACAACAAGTCATATGGAAACAAGTACATATTTAATTGACTAATCTCAACATGTATATTACTCCTTTACACATACAGAAGATGATCAAGCTTTTAAGGCTAAACTACTCGGTGTTGAATCAACGCGGCATGAATAATCTGGAACACGTGCTATACCTGCACAAGCATATCTCGTTTGACTATTTCCACCTAAGCAGGAGTCTAATTGACCGTAAAGTGGCAGCTACAGCCATATGAATCTTTTAGTAGATAAGAGTTTTTTTACTTCATTAGAACTATGATGGAAACATACCCATATCTTCAACAATGGAGGTGTTGGAGGATGGATGGGTAACCTTTCCCATGGTCTGCCTACAGTCTGAGAGCAACTCATCCAATCTTCCATTCTACAAAATGAAAGATAAGAAATCAAAACGTTTGCAGGGTGTTCAGGTAACAACTTGAGCACTCAGACAAACACTGAACTTAAGTACAAAACATAGGTATTTGTCTATAAGAAGAAAATGACATTTAGCATAGGTTTGAAAGAATATTAGAACATGGATAAGAAAAAGACGCAAACAAAACGTCCTAGGCAGTCGAGACAGATGATCCAGCAAATCCAGCATCCAAAATTCCAAATCCTACATGGATGACCAAAATAATCCTTAGAATAAAGTTTGCCTTCTTGAAAACTTCGTCTATAGCAATTGATTTCTCTTGACTACTTGAATCCCATGTAACTTCTTCATCAGACAAATTACTATGACCAAATTCTAAACCCGGTGCATCTGGAACATTTTTGGATGTGCCCAAATCATTGCAATCAACCGAACATCTGTACAAATTGATGGTTTTTGATAGGCACTCGCGAGCAGATAACACCAATACGTTATTACATACATAATCGACGTCCTTGACAGTCCACTGGCCTCATCGGCATCAATAAGTTCTTGTTTCTTCATGAATTGAGTACCTGTTCCATCTGAAGTTCGTCTGAGACATACGAAAAATCATTCAAGGAAACCATTGTTACACAAGTTTACACAGAACAAACAACCAAATAAACATAAGAATATCGAATAAAATGAGACCTTTGGTACTTACTCATAAAGGGTAATCAATAGTGCATAAGCCACGGAATTCTTTTGTGGTAAAAAAAGCCTTTTTCCTTTACTTTTCTTCCCTAAAGTTTTAGACTACAAACCATATAAACAATTTCCTCTTCGAGGTCCAAGCGAATTTGAGAAGTATCTCCATCTCCGAATCTCTGTGCAAATAAAATCACATGCATTTAGTCTACATATAGCAGGAACTAAGATATTTCACCAACCAATCCCTAAGGTAACAGAACACATGAGAAACCAAGGATAAGCATGATCTTAGGGAAGACATTGCAAATCAGTAAATTATTTTCATAAGCATGAGCTAAAGAAATCCTCAACCAACAAAAATAAAAATCACCAGCCAATTCCTTGATGCTTCATCGATAAGTAACCTTCCCAATTCAGCCATTGCATTCTCTATTTCCTTACCCTATTGCTCGATTTCTCCTCGAGTTTCTAATCCTCATACATAGTCCTCTGCGCCTTTGTCTTTTTCTGAATTAGGTGACACCTAATTACCAAAGCAGTTATAAACGTGAATGCATCAAAATAATGTAAACATGGATTAACAGTTATAAACATAGTTACCCTCATTATAAACTTGAAAACCATCTGTTTGTTGAGTGGTTAGGATCAGCAGCAAACAGGATCATCAGAGAAGCCGAAGAAGCAGCACTCATGGCAAATGGCCATAAACAACATAGCTTTGGACCAGTTATTCAAAGTTCAAATCTTGAGGAGCAACAACACACCCTGAAATCATAAAATAGACACCCATGTTAGAAAAATAAACCTAAAATCAGTTCATACTTACAAACCCAAAAATAGAAATTAACATAAACCAAAATCAGTTCATACTTTCAAACCCTAAAATAAAAATTAAAACAATATATCAAAATAGAAATTAACATATTCAGAGATTATATTATCAAATTTAGCAAATGAAAGCCAAAATCGATTAACATATTCACGGATTAAGATGAAAAAACCCAAAATCGAATCTAAGATAAAACCCTAAAATCAGACGATGAAAAAAAACCTTAAAATCAGACGATAAAACACATACCTAGTTTGTTAATCGATTCATCTGAGAGGTTTTTGTGATGATTGAGGTTTTTATGATGATCTGGTTTAATGAAAAAGAAGAGAGGCTGAGAGCAGAAGAGAAGAGAAGAGAGGCTGAGAGCGAAGAGAGAAAAATGAAAATGAAAACTGAAAATTCAATCTGCTTTCATTAGGGCATACCCATATCACGCATGTGAATCGCACACGCATGGTAGGAAATATCCTATAGTGTTTTTTAAATTTGGGTGGAAACACAATGGTACGTGTGTGAATGGCACACTCACAGACTCCAGGTGTTACGATCCTGGTGTGACCAAGCGTGTGACTGGCACGGCTAAAAAAAATCGTAGCGGCTTAACTCTGTTACGAAATTTTAAAAATTAGTAACGGATGTTACGATTTTTTTGTAAGTGGCATTTGTAACGGGAAATTTGTAACGGCCTATAATCCGTTACGAATTGCTGTTACGATTCCAGGAATTTGGTGTAGTTAACCTCTCTCAGATTTTAGGTAACTATAGTAAGCAATCTAGAAAAATATAGCCATAACCAATCATGTTTTTATTTATATTGTTTCCAAAAAAAAATTGGTTTACCTTTTTGAGTGTCTTTTGATCATGGCCTGTTTTGTTAAAAGAAAAAGATGGTTTAATGCATTTATCCCTACCATTCCAAATCAAAAATTATCATCGAACCTGGTGCATAGCATGGGTTACATGTCTGTTTTGTTAAAATAAGGTAACTGCTATGAGAAGATAAATATGCTCGGTGCATAGACAAGCACAAATCTAGTTTATAATGATGCTAGGAAGTAAGGGTGGGAGGAAAGGATAAAGAGTCTGACTAGTTTGGGCCTAGAAAAATTATTTGAGGCATATCACCAGAAGACAAAATAAGATATGTTGAAGTAAAATGGAGAACTCATTGGCCAACTATTTGAAATAAGATATTATGTGGCATATCACTAGAAATCATCTAATGTTAATTCATCATTAAAACATCAAAAACAAATTGACTTTTTTGAAAAAACATCAACCCATAATCGGTGGATGTTCATGCACTCATAGACCGGTTCTGGGTAGATGTTTTAATTCACCAAGAGCACCTAAAATAGGTTTATATTGCTTATTACATAAACCGACTGCAAGAACAGAAATTGTAAATATACATATAGACCTATTATTTCATACTTCCATCAAAAAAATATTCATTTCATAGTTTTTGGAAATCAACAAATTACACAGTTTAGGAAATTAGCGTATTACATTGGACAATATACTATGTATATTCTTGAATTTCACACATCAATACATCATCAATGAACTTCCGAGCATGTTTGACCAACATCTCTAATTCCTTCGCGTGAATGAACTTCCTATCCCCATGTCGTATTCGTGATTGGCCATTAAATCGTTCCAACTAAAATTAAATGAATTACACGTTGGGGTGCAACTAAAATTATATGAATATGTCGGATTACTTACTTTTTCACTAAGAGGAGATTGGGGATGATGGTCGTTCACCATTTTTATTACATTGAAACTCCTAAAGTGAATTTTTTATGTGTGCGAACCAAAACGCTAAGTCTCCTCATCTACGGTTCTTGGAATTCTCGGTGTGCTCATAATATAACTCTTTGAATCTCTTCCAAAATATTGAATGTTGTTCATTCGGATGTTCGTGGAAGACGGGAATAGAAAATTTCACTAGCTTCATATCTTCTTCTGGATCCCATTCCATTTCCCAAGCTCTATTTGAGTATAGGATGAAGTAGTAATGGCAAAAATTTGCAAGTTATGGCATGCTTGGGAAAGAGTTTGTCCTTATATAGATGAAGACTCGAGATCAATGGCTTGTTATTTTGAAACCAATCCAAATAATCGGCTTATAAATAGGTCCACATCGACCGATAGTTTCCTTACAAATTCATATAAAGAATGCGTTAACACGATCGATTTATAGAAATACCCATGTAATCCAATTCTTGTCGAAAAAACATATAGAAAAAGTGGCAGTTTCACTTATAAGAATCAGATTATATTGTTTACCACATATATCGAATCTGATAGAGTGTCAGAATTTTGGTAACTTTTTTTCTCAGAATCGGTGGATGAAGATGTTACATATATGGACCATGATAGAAATAGGGAATGAAATTTAAGAATGCCTACTTATAAATAATAGAAACCGATTCTGAACTTGTAATTCTTGAGAAATGATATAATCGGTTTTATGAAGGGATACGTAAACCGACTGTAACTAAATAACTAGCCAGAATTCCTGCATTTTTGGCTCAAATATTGTAGTTCTTTTGTCGCGTCTTAAGCAAACACAAAAATTTAAAACCAATTAAATTCATTTAATTCATTGAATAACGAAAATAACATGAATAAACATAAGTTCAAGACATAAATTTTGACACTATAATGATCCATATAGTTAAAGACATAATTTTGGAAAACTAAAAAACCGTTCATTCATTATCTTCATCACCATCAACATCCCCACCATGTCCACGACCATGATCACCTCTTTAGCAAGTCGTTTTTTGCCAGCAGCATCATCTCTACTATCATGTTGGTCGGTGCTCGCATCAACGCGGGAGGTTTTATTCAAAACGACTAGCTTCCTCTTTGAATTTTTCTTATCCACCATTTTCCCATACTTTGCCACAACATTTACATCTTCCAGACTTCTCAATTTTGCAATATTTTCTTCATTCTCCTTTAACCTTATACCTTTACCTATACATACCCCTGCTTTGTTTATCAAATGCCCAACTCATCTTATCTGTTTTGATCTCAAATAACAAGCATTCAAAAAATTATTCCAAAACCATTAACAAAACCATAAAGGAGTATGCGATAATCATTAAGAATACTATAAAGGAGTACACGATAACCATTAAAAAATAATAGTTTCTTTCTCATGGTCAAGATGGCCGACGCGTTGATTATGGTCAAGAAAACAAATCCTGCATATCACCAATGTATAATTTACGATCTTCGTTCTGTGCTGGAGTAAACACTTGGTAATTTGATATCTTGAATCATCACAGTGTCAGCTTAATACAAAATCGAAAGACAAATATATGTTTGGCTCGATATTCTGAGTTTTTATTTTTCTCTTATCAACTCATCAACAGTCGACCATCTATACAACCCAATTCCTTTATACAACCCCACTATCCTCTTACGAGTATTGTTTATGTGCGTAATGCCTTCCGCCAATGGATCATCAAGCACCTCCACCACCAACCAATGCATGGCAACCTCCAACTGCAGTAAAAGCATCATCAACACCAGTCATCTTTACTACCACGCCTGCATCAGTCTCTCGAAAACCAAAAATTAATCAAGTCTGAATACAACTCACAAACCCCAAAATTCATCCCCCTTCTAAACCTTCTCAATTCCCTGCATAAATAACTTATTCTTCAGCAAATTCCTCAGCTTTTAACTCTTTATTCTCAGTGCAATCAATCTCCACTCAAAAACTAAAAGCAATAGATAAAATACAAACACAACCTTTTCTTCAAAAGGAGGAGACCACCCAGACCAAGAATCTACCCCAAGAGCAAAACCCAAAAAGTTCTTACACAAGAAAAACTCATAATAATCACCCAACACAGAATCTCCATCCAACATCCACTCTAGTGATAAAAAAAGGAAACGACAGTTTTCCAACTAAGAGAAAGAATGAGAAATCTCATGCAATCACATGAGAGTCATTGTATTGCGGTAACAATTACAGAGGGATATTTCACTTTCTAAGGTCTCAAACAAGCTTTGAAGAAACATTGGAGCCTTATTGCACTCAAAAACTTCCAAAAATGGCCAAACACGGATAACAAAGTATACCAAGCCATCATAGAACATCAAAGCGACAAAGAAACGATACTCACAAACAAAAATTGGATTAGTGTTAGAGCATTGCTCGGTCGAACTTGCAAGCGTTGCTATCTCAAGCTTGTTTGTCAAGTTTAGTTTCCAAAAATATAAGTCTTGATTTCTAGACTACTTATAGCTAAGTCTCGGATTAGGATAGTAAGTGCAATTGAGCTTTAGAATTCACGGCGTTCATCGAATGAAGACGAAGAACTACTCAAGGGAACTTGTGGAACTTCATCAAAAAAAGGTATGTGGAGACTTGAACTAATCTGTCACTCAAAAGTCTATCTACTATATCTCCTATTTGAGACAAAAGTCGTATTCCTATATAGACTTCAATTATACACATTTGATATTTCGAGCCGAGTTTATCTTGCTTATATATTTCTCGAAATATGTCTTGGTAAGCTTTCGCTTTAACCAAGTTCATCTTTTATCCTTGACGAAAGTCAAAAGATGATCATATGAAAAATCTCCTTGTAACATCTTACATGGTTTGTGTGAGACAGTCATTTGATATAGACTCATAATGTTTCGTATTGATCATTCGATCACTTGAAAATTGCTTTGAAGTTAATAGTTTGTGTGAGAAATCTATTGTCGTCTTCCAAGAATATTTCAATGATTGAAATAAGGGTTTAGAACATGTAACCATAATTGGATATAAACATAGTGTGTATTCACATTTTTGTATAAAGTCCAAAACCGGGAACCATAGTATGCGTACCCATACGCGTACTGGTTGGTTGTTGGAAGTCCGAGAACAAAGTATGAGAAGTTCAAGTTCCGTGAATTTCTGCTGGAGTTTGGAAGTGTACTATGGTATGCGTACCCGTACGCGTACTGGCGAAACCATACTCAGTCCGGCTACTTAGGTATGCGTACCCGTTTGCATACTTAAGTAGGTTATAATCTAAAATCGGTTTGTTCATGAACTAATATATTTATATATTAAGGAATGCAATCTTTTGCAAACCGTGTCTATAATGTTCATGAAATGATTCGAGTGAATCAAAATCGATTTTGCTTCAATTGTGTCTTGTATACTTCTATGAGAATATAAACAATTGAACAACTCTCTAACTAGTTTCATTTGAGTCATTTGAACTAGTTTTGATAAAGATGAATAAGGTTGATATGAAAGTGCTCATATGGCTAACCATTGGTTAAATATTGTTGAAACAACTAAGTGTACATATTTAGGTACGGTCACCTTTATCTAAATGATGGTAGAATTCATTTGTGTATAACAACCTAAGTTCGATCTAATGGTTGAACGATATTAGCTTGAATCTAATCAGGTTTTCATCTAACAGTGAATATTGAATGCAGTGTTACCAAGGTAACATTGATTTCAAACCCTGATTTGGAGACTATATAAAGGATAACTCTAGCAACTGGGAAATCTAATCCCCACACCTCCTGTGTGATACTAGTTGCGACTAGAGTATATTCTTCTTTAGCCTTAGATTTTTCCAAAACCCAGTAGGTTAAAGACTTAAAGACTTCATTGGGATTGTGAAGCCATACCTAACTATTTTCTCTGTAGTTGCGTGTTCTGATCTTGTTGTTTTCTATTGTGATTGAGTACTATCTTCTTTAATATTTGCTCGAGATTTATTCTCCGATAGGCAAGATTGAAAAGTAGTCACAAACATCTTTGTCTCATCGTTTGTAATTCCACAATATCTTGTTTCGTTAATCGATTAAGATTATTGTGAGGTGATTGATAATACTAGGCTGTTCTTCGGGAATATAAGTCTGGTTTATCAATTGGTTCATGTTCACCTTGATTTATCAAAAGATGAAATAAAACTCGTAGGTATATCCATAGGAGACAAATTTATCTATTCAATAGACTTTTTTGTGTGATACATATTTGTTTAACAAGCCTTTTGAAAAAGCAGGGGTCTAAAAACCACACCCAATATTTTGATTAGAAATCTGTATGGACTAACTCCAATATACTTTTAAGAGAATCAACTAGACAGTCAGGCCCAATCTTAATAAAAGTATATCAAAGAGTTATATCTCTCTTTATCGATTCAATACTTACTCAAGCAAATAGAAATTTGCGAGTCTAATTGAATACAAAAGAAATCACTTGAATGGTACCAAAGAACAATGTTCAAGTATCAATCAATCTCAATCAACAACCAAAGGTTGGATTTCCCAGTTGATTGATTCAACGCACAAACTGTGATATTTCAATTATATAAACAAATATAATGCGGAAAAGAAATAACACAAACACCAGAAATTTTGTTAACGAGGAAACCGCAAATGCAGAAAAACCCTGGTACCTAATCCAGATTGAACACACACTGTATTAAGCCGCTACAGACACTAGTCTACTACAAACTAACTTCGGTCTGGACTTCAGTTGAACCCCAATCAATATCACACTGATCCAAGGTACAATTGCGCTCCATACATCTCTGATCCCAGCATGATACTACGCACTTGATTCCCTTAGCTGATCTCACCTACAACTAAGAGTTGCTACGACCCAAAGTCAAAGACTTTAATAAACAAATTTGTATCACACTGAAAATTCTACGGTAATAGTTAAATATGTCTCCCTCAGAAATACCTACGAGTTTTTGTTTCGTCTTTTGATAAATCAAGGTGATCAGGAACCAATTGATAAGCAATACTTATATTCCCGAAGAACAACTCTTACCAATCACCTCACAATAATCTTAATCGACCAGAGAAAGAAGATATTGCGGAATCACAAACGATGAGACGAAGATGTTTGTGACTTCTTTTATATCTTGCCTATCGGATAAATCAATCTCAAGCCAATCTTACGATTGTACTTAGTACGATAGAAACAGCAAGAGCAGATCACACAACTACGAGAAAAGTAGTATCGGTCTGGCTTCACAATCCCAATGAAGTCTTCAAGTCGTTAACCTACAGGGTCTCGGTAGAAACCTAAGGTTAAAGGAGAATCGACTCTAGCTAATACAACTAGTATCACACAAGAGGTGTAGGGATTAGGTTTCACAGTTGCTAGAGTTCTCCCTTATATAGTCTTTCAAATCAGGGTTTGCAATCAATGTTAGCTTAGTAACAAAGCATTCAATATTCACCGTTAGATGAAAACCTGATTAGATTCAAGCTAATATCTTTCAAACGCTAGATCAAAACTTAGCTTGTTACACATAAATGAAATGCACGTTTATTTAGGTTTGTGTAACCGTACCCAAACATGTACATCTAGTTGGTTCAGTAGTAGTTAACCAAATGGTTAGCCATATGAGCCCTTTCATATCAACCATATTCTTCTTTACCATAACTAGTTCAAATGACTCAAATGAACTAGTTAGAGAGTTGTTCAATTGCTTAGATCTTATAGAAGTATACTAGACACAATCGAAACAAAAACGATTTGATTCACTCGAATCGATTCATAAAGTTTATAGCCACTGTTTGCAAACTTGCATTCCTTAGTTTATATAAGTTTAAGTTCACGAATAATCGTTTTTATGAAATAACCAACTTAAGTACGCAGACTTAAGTACTCGGAATAAATTTGTTTTCAGTTCACAAACTCCGGCAAAAATTCTCGCGATGAGAACTTCTGATAGTACGCGGACTCTAGTTCTGGTTTTCCTAAGCAGCAAAGTACGCATACTTTGGTTCAAGGAATAAGTACTTATACATGTATGAGTTACCACACAATTTTTACATCCAACCATGGTTATATAATGTAAACTCTCATTTCAATCATTGAAACATTCTTAATTAGAGGACGTTATATAGTTGTTGTTCACACACTATTTTTCGTCAAAGCAATTTTCAACTAATTGAAACTTAATATCACTTTCGTCACTAGTAAAGATGAACTTGGCCAACGCGAAAGCTTACCAACACATATTTCGAGAAATAGATAAGCGATATAAACTCGGCTCGAAATAGCAAATGTGTATAATCAAAGTCCATATATCAAAACGACTTTTGTCTCAAGATAGGAGATAGAGTAGATAGACTTTTGAGTGATAAATAAGTTCAATTCTCCACATACCTTTTGTTGATGAAGTTCCACAAGTTCTCTTAAGTAGTTTTTCGTCTTCATTAGATGAACGCTGTGAAGTCTAAATCTCAACTACACTTAATATCCTAATCCGAGACTTAGCTATAAGTAGACTAGAAATAAAGACTTATAGTTTTGACAATTAAACTTGACAAACAAGCTTGAGGTAGCAACGCTTGCGAGTTCGACCGAGCAGTGCTCTAACAATCTCCCCCTTTGTAAATTTTAGTGACAAAACTATCAATACATATGGATTACAAAATAAATAAACTTAGCAGCTTCTCATCCAAATGATTGATCTCCTTGGTTCTTCAACATTACTCGAAATCTTCGTCACTTCCAAGTATTCCAATGATTCTAAATGTGTTCAACTCAGAATCATAGTTGTTGAAGATTCATTGCTATAACAATGAGAAAACAATAGCTCTCAATCATTGTTATACAATGTCATAGTATTATTACACATCATCAAAGTTCAATTGTATCACAACTTTAACAACAATACTATGGTGATATGTATCACTCCTCCTTAGTCAATACGTCATCACATGAAAACCACTTCTCCTTATATAATGATCCGTAAACCATATGTATTTGTAGCGTGAACTACACATTAATTCTCCCCCTTTTTGTCAATAAAATTGGCAAAGGTATGAAAACTAGTGGTATCCTAATGAAATTTCCATAGAGACATTTCATGACCAAAAGAAAGCACATATCAACTTTTTAGATGCAATCATATATCCGAAGTTAAATGCTTTCATCAAGGAGTTTATAAAGATACAAGATAACCCCTATAATATTCCACAGCCGCACTCCCCACAAAGATTTAAAAATTAAGCACAAGTTTAATTAAGAACTCTCCCCCATAAAATGCCATTCCAGGAAGAACAACAAGAGTGACCTTACTTTCATAAGAAAAGAATGATTTCTTTGGACATAAAAAATCACATACGAATATGATTTTGAATCCAAAAATTCACAATTAAATTAATCACAAGAGAGCTCATTGGATATGATTTTTGAATATGATTGTATTCCGATTAATTCAATCGGAATACACAACTAAATTACCACAAGAGTGTGATCACTTCAATTGGTCATGCTTGACATAAGAGAACTTACGGAGCAACACATCTAAACAAACCATGAAAATGATCAATTCAATTGATTATGCTCAAACATAAGAAGACTTATGAAGCAACACAATACATACACAAAGATGTGGATCGGAGATCGACCATTACTGAGGAATAGACAAGGATTCATTCTATTTTCCATCACTATTTGCACAATGACACACAATATACATAATCCTCATAAACAAAAATTCATCCTATCTTCCAAAAATATTTGCATAATGACATATAATAGGCTTAAAACTTTTGTAATGTCAAAAGTTCATTCATTCTTTTATCAATATATGCATATCGACATACAAAAGACTTAACTTGTGATCATGCATGGGACAATTATAGTTCACGGACGCAAACACACATATCCCATAACAATTTTTGCAATAAATAAAACCAATAAAGATTAGTACTACAAAAACAATCTTTGTCCTTAGAAGGTAGAATCAATATTTTCGCACGGATGTACACCAAGAGTGGTTACCAAAAGCGTATAAAAATATTTTCTTAACAAATAAGAATATACAAAGTCATTAAAGACCATGCATCATAGTTCACATAAGATGATTGTGAACATTCAAGAATCCCATAGCAATGCGTACTACTGCCCATTCTTGAACTTCTTTCTTTTTGATTCACCAATATCATTCTTGTAAAAGCTAAAAATGAGCTTATAAGAGAATTCTCCAAGAATCCAAGTTCCCAAGTTCAACAGAAGTATAACAAGTGCGACGAGACGGAGCAAAACACTCAAAAACAAGATACGGGACAAAGACCAACCTCAACTCATCAAAATTTGATATTTCTCATCACCATTTTGAATATAATTCAAAGAGGAAGATGATGCAAAAATAATGAGGTCATTCCGAGTTCGGACGAAGAAGTTACGGCCAAAACAAATTTACCGAATATCGACGTCAAGTATGCATACGGGTTTGCAAACGAATTTTCTCATCCTGGAGCAGTATGCCAACGGTTATGCGTACTTAAACCCCCTGGATTTTGATTTTAAATGATGTTATGCATTCCTGGTATGTGTACCATGTATCCCAAACATCCTGAACTATTATTTTCAAACCTAAACATTTAAGAACCTTAAACACATATCAAGTTAGGTAGAAATGAACGATAAGCAAGGTACATACATGGAGCATTATAAGTACTCTAAGCAAATAAAAACACAAATCTTGATCAAGTTTATAGACATACCTTTTTACAGCCTTACCGAACATAATCTGTGTTCCACAATTCTTGTGCCTCCCTCACCGTAATCATAGCAGGGCATTCCTTGGTGAGGATGCACTTACAACATACTCAAGTTGTGTTGAGGTGAACAATGTCTTGCTCACCACAATTTACTTTTGGATTAACATGAAAGAGATCGCTTTTAGAACCTTTCACATCCAAATCCATCTTTCCAAAGAATTTTTAAGTTCCAACATCATGGATACTGCCTTTTCCATAGTTATGGAATTTTCTGGGAGATCATTCCTTTTCACACTCAACGCATCATAAAATTTCTTTGGTATCCACTTATGAGTGTGTTTAGTAACAACCTGACCCTTCTTACCGTTACTCTCTTCTGGAATTCTCGGATGGATTGACCATTCTTTTGAAAATTAGTCTTTATCCAATTGGGAGCATCAGATCTTGTCTTCGTCTTGACAAAGTTATCCTTTTGATAATCATTACGATTGTGAAAAGGATTCTTATTACGTTTATAGGAAAATCTAGGTTTATCACAGCACTGATTCCTTTTCCTAAAGGTTGGACAGTTACAACCTGTAGCGTTAAGGGGATTAGCCTTAACATATGATCTTGGTTTCAACACTTCTTGTGATGCCCAAACAAGAACATCATGAAGTTTCTCATTCCTTATACGGAAACGACATCTCCTTTCCAGGTGACCTTTATTTCCGCAATAGTGGAAAACATAAGGAATGTTATTACCTCGATACGTATCTGCTGACTTTGGAGGTTGATATACATTGCTCTTTCGAACTTTAAATGCCGGTGAAGGTATTTCACTTTTTTCATCAGTAGAAATCTTTTATTTAGAATAATCACTATCCTTGACAAATTTTACCTCTTTGTTAATACTTGGAGCATCTATTCCCTTATAGCCCAATCCTCGTGTATCACGATGATTTTTACTTGCTCCTAGCATAGTGGTTAATTTGCTTGAGCTAGTATTGAACTTTTTCAAGTTATCTTCCAACATCTTTATTTTATCAAGAGCAGCAGTTAAATCAGCCACAAGGCGTTTTTCTAGAGCGAGATACGCGCCTTCTCTGTCATCAAAACTTGCTTGCTGGGAATTAATCCTTACTTCAGATTCTGCAAGTTTCTCTTCCAACAAAATATACTTTTGATGAAGATTATCACATTCAAGTGATTTCATATGTAGGTTTTCCTCAGAATCCTTGAGGATCGATTTGTTTGAACGATTCGAAACAAAAACACCCGTGTAACATCTTCTCAATTTCTTGTCTGTGCGACAGAGATTAGTCAGAAAAGGTGCGACATGAGAAGTTTTCATCTTCTTCTTTTCCAACGAATTTATAAGCTCAACATACTCCGAGACTTCCTCATCAACATCCCTATCAATATATGAATCACATTCATCAGAAAGAGTTCATGCAATTGTTCTTCTAGGGGAGTTTACCAGTTATCAACAATTTCCACATGTTTCGATATTGACTTAGTTGTGATAGTTCTCTCAGGAGAATCCAAGCTTTGCGAATCATCTGGTAATTTCTGAACTAGTACGTTATCAGAGATAAACTCGTCCATATAGTCAATTTGCTACAAACACAAACTTATAAGGTCTTAAACGTGTTTGCCAGCTCTGATACCAATTGAAAAAGCGTGGGTCTAACAACCACACCCAATATTTTGATTATCAATCTGTATGGACTAACTCCAATATACTTTTAAGAGAATCAACTAGACAGTTAAACTCAGTCTTAATAAAAGTATATCAAAGAGTTATATCTCTCTTTCTCGATTCAATACTTATTCAAGCAAATAGAAATCTACGAGTCTAATTAAATACAAGATAAATCACTTGAAGGGTACCAAATACCAATGTTCAAGTATCAATCAATCTCAATCAACAACCGAAGGTTGGATTTCCCAATTGATTGATTCAATGCACAACCTGTGATACTTCAATTATATAAACAAATATAATGCGGGAAAGAATAACACAGACACCAGAAATTTTGTTAACAAGGAAACCACAAATGCAGAAAAACCCAGAACCTAGTCCAGATTGAACACACACTGTATTAAGCCGCTACAGACACTAGCCTACTACAAACTAACTTCGGTATGGACTGTAATTAAACCACAATCAATCTCACACTGATCCAAGGTACAGTTGCGCTCCTTACGTCTCTGATCCCAGCAGGATACTACGCACTTGATTCCCTTAGTTGATCTCACCCACAACTAAGAGTTGCTACGACCCAAAGTCGAAGACTTTAATAAATAAATTTATATCACACAGAAAAGTGTATGGTAATAGATAAATCTGTCTCCCACAGAAATACCTACGATTTTTTGTTCCGTCTTTTGATAAATTAAGTTGAACATGAACCAATTGATAAACCAGACTTATATTCCTGAAGAACAGCTCAGTATTATCAATCATCTCACAATAATCTTAATCGACTAGCGAAAGAAGATATTGCGGAATCACAAACGATGAGACGAAGATGTTTGTGACTTCTTTTATATCTTGCCTATCGGAGAAATCAATCTCAAGCTAATCTTACGATTGTACTTCGTACGATAGAAACAACAAGATCAGATCACACAACTACAAGAAAAGTAGTATCGGTCTGGCTTCACAATCCCAATGAAGTCTTTAAGTCGTTAACCTACAGGTTCTCGGTAGAAACCTAAGGTTAAAGGAAAATCGACTCTATCTAATACAACTAGTATCACACAGTAGGTGTGGGGATTAAGTTTCTCAATTGCTAGAGTTCTTCCTTATATTATCTTTCAAATCAGGGTTTGCAATCAATATTAGCTTAGTAACAAAGCATTCAATATTCACCGTTAGATGAAAACCTGATTAGATTCAAGCTAATATATTTCAACTGTTAGATCGAAACTTAGCTTCTTACACACAAAGGAAATGCACGTTTATTTAGGTTTGTGTAACCGTACCCATACATGTATATCTAGTTGGTTCAACAGTAGTTAACCAAATGGTTAGCCATATGAGCACTTTCATATCAACCATATTCTTCTTTACCACAACTAGTTCAAATGACTCAAATGAACTAGTTAGAGAGTTATTCGATTGCTTAGATCTTATAGAAGTATACAAGACACAAGCGAAGCAAAAACGATTTGATTCACTCGAATCGATTCATGAATTTTATAACCACGATTTGCAAACTTGCATTCCTTAGTTTATATAAGTCTAAGTTCACGAATAATCGTTTTTAGAAAATAACCAACTTAAGTACGCGGACTTAAGTACCCATAATAAGTTTGTTTTCAGTTCACAAACTCTAGCTGAAATACTCGGGATGAGAACTTCCGACAGTACGCGGATTTTAGTTCCGGTTTTCCTGAGCAGCAAAGTACGCATACTTTGGTTCAAGGAATAAGGACTTATACATGTATGAGTTACCACACAATTCTTATATCCAACCATGGTTATATAATCTAAACTCTCATTTCAATCATTGAAACATTCTTAGAGGACGTTGTACAGTTGTTGTTAACACACTATTTTTCGTCAAAGCAATTTTCAAGTAATTGAAACTTAATATGACTTTCGTCACTAGTAAAGATGAACTTGGCCAAAGCGAAAGCTTACCAACACATATTTCGAGAAATAGATAAGCGAGATAAACTTGGCTCGAAATAGCAAATGTGTATAATCAAAGTCTATATAGCAAAACGACTTTTTTCTCAAGATAGGAGATAGAGTAGATAGACTTTTGAGTGATGGATAAGTTCAACTCTCCACATACCTTTTAGTCGATGAAGTTCCACCAGTTCCTTGAGTAGTTCTTCGTCTTTGTATGATGATCGCCATGGAGTCTTGAGCTCAACTACGTTTTCTATCCTAGTCCGAGACTTAGCTATAACTAGACTAGAAATCAAGACTTATAGTTTTGATCACTAACATTGATAAACATGCTTGAGATAGCAACACATGCGAGTTCGGCCGAGAAGTGCTCTAACACCTTTGACTTTGGGTCGTAGCAACTCTTAGTTGTGGGTGGGATCAGCTAAGGGAATCAAGTGGAATCCGGCGTGGTTCAAGAGGCGTAAGGAACGCAACTGTACCTTGATCAGTGTGAGATTGGTTAGATATCCACTACATTACATTCCGAAGTTAACTGGTAGTAGGCTAGTGTCTGTAGCGGTTTAATACAGTGTGGTGTTCAAATCTGGACTAGGTCCCGGGTTTTTTTTTTTTGTATTTGCGGTTTCCTCGTTAACAAAATTTCTGGTATCTGTGTTATTTCTTTTCCGCATTATATTTGTTTATATAATTGAAATACCACAGGTTGTGCGTAAGTTCAATCAATTGTGAATCCAACCTTTGGTTCTTGATTAAATTGATTGACACTTGGATATTGGTTTTTGATATCGTCCAAGTTATTTCTTATATTCAATCAGGCTCGCAAATTCCTATTTGTTTGATTGCGTATTGAATTAAGAAATTGAGATATGACTCTTTGATATACTTTTCTTAAGATTGAGTCTGACTGTCTAGTTGATTCTCTTGAAAGTATATCGGATTTAGTCCATACATATTGCTAAGAGAAATATTGGGTGCGGTTGTTAGATCCCCGCTTTTTTAATTTGTATCAGAGCAGGCAAACACGTTTAAGGCCTTATAAGTCTGTGTTTGTAGCGATCTGAATCTATGGACAGTAAAGTCTCGATAAACGCTTCACCGGGATTTAACTCCGGTTTTAGAGAAAGTTCTGAAGAGATTTTTATTGTCCGAAAAGTTGGATGAATAAATCCGGATCAATTCTGATATTATTGTAGAAATTGCAAAGTATAAGGATTTGAAGTCTGTCAAAGTTTCTTCAATGGATTTGAATAACCCCTCTAACTCTTCTCTGAAGAATTGTCGCAAGTCAGGGGATAAACGAGGTTTAGGCTTTGTGAAACCCGATGCGACTCAGAACCACTCAAATAAGATTAAATATGTTGGTCCATGTATGTTATGTGACTCTCACAATCACTTTCAACATACATGTACATCTTTCAGGAAAAGTTTAAAAGTTGCAAGTAATCTTCATAAGAAAGCTAAACAACTGTTTACTTTTCTAAAAATGTGTGCAAATATAACATGAAATCCTAAACGGGATAGTAGTGTTAGCATGGGGTCTTTTGCTCTAAAATTAACATCGCCCTTTCAATGGTTTCTTGACAGTGGATGTAGCCGACATATGACTAGTGATCTCTCGTGGTTTGTGAATTCAAGCGACTTTGAAGGAGGTCCCGTAACGTTCGGAGATGGGAGTTTTTGCTACATAAGTAAGAAGGGGACGATCAAACTACCCGGCGTTCCTGAAATCCATGATGTTGTATACGTTAAAGGTACGACTGCAAATCTTCTTTCTATTAGTCAAATTTGTGACAAAGGCCATAAAGTTATCTTCAATGCGAATGGATGTGACATTGTAGACAAAACTGGAAAAGTAATTTTTCAGGGAACTCGTGGTAAAATAACTGTTATCTTCTTGATACTCAGTTTAGTAATTGTTGCAAATTTGACTAAGATGGAATCTACACATCTTTGGCATGAGCGTTTTGGTCACATCAATTATTGCCTTCTAACTAAGATCATTAACAAAGAACTTCTTAGAGGCGTTCCCAAAATCAATACAAAGATTGATGGTGTCTGTGGTGCCTATCAAAAGGGTAAACAAACGAAAGTAAACCATAAATCATCTCGAGATACTCTCACTAAAGCTCCACTTGAATTAATTCATATGGATTTCTTTGGACCAATTCAACAACCTACGGTTTTTGGTAAGAAGTATGCTTTAGTTATGGTAAATGATTACACCACATTCACTTGGGTGGCATTTTTAGCTCATAAGAATGAAACCCTTGATGAGTTCAAGATCATTGTTAATAGAATCCAGAATGAACAAGGTCGCAAACTAAAGAAAATTAGAAGAGACCGTAGAAATGAATTCAAGGACACTAAGATGTTTGAATTCTGTGACAAACTGAGGATTATTCAACAATACTCACCACCCATTACTCCTCAAGCTAATGGAGTTGCAGAAAGAAAGAATAGGAACATTCCGGAAATGGCCAGGGTAATGCTCCATAAAAAAAATTACCATTAAGGTTTTGGGGAGAAGCTGTTTTCACAGCATGTTATTTGATCAACCGTGTCTACCTACGGTCGAAAACCCTAAACACTCCTTATGAGTTGTGGTACGGTAGAAAGCCCAACTTACATTATCTCAGAGTGTTCGGAAGTAAGTGCTACATTCTGAAAGATCGAGAATAAAGAGGGAAATTTGATACTAAAAGCGATGAAGGTACAGAATATACATTGCATCATTGCTAGATCGATCCATATGGTTCGATGAAGAATGAACCAATAATGGGATTTTGCTTTTTCTTGGCTATGCATCTGACAATCGTGGTTTTCGAGTATTTAATCTCATGACCCAAGTTATGATGGAATCAACAAATGTTATTATTGATGATTTGAGCAATTTTCGTCATGATAACTCTCCTGTTGAATTGCCTCCAACGGAGACAATTGAGAAAGTCAAATAAATACCAGAATCAGTAAAAGTTGTTCCAACTGTTACTGATCCTGAAATTTCTAATGACGAGGAGAAAAGTCTAGTTAGGCAATTCCTGTTGAACAAGAACGTGCTCCTCCACGTCATCTCTGGGATCAAAGGAATCATGATACTAACAATATTATTGGGGGAAAAGATTCTACCTTTAAGATCAGAGGACAACTTCAAAATATTTGGGGTTATTTTGTTTTTGATACTTACTTTTTTACCAAAACCTGGGTTTGGTTTAACATTTGTTCAGGCTTTGTGTTTGGTCTAAAGACCAACGTTGGCCCATGTTGACTCGGTTACATGGTGAAGTGTCTAACTATTGACCTTTGGTTTACTCTTTTTTGCATCCTTAAATTATTTATAGCCCGGTATCTTATCTTCTTCTTCTCCTTCTTTTCTTTTCCTACTTCTTTCTTCTTCTTCAGTTCGATTCCGAGTGATGAAATTGCGAGTTAATTTGATTGAATAAACTATTGAAGCTCGTAGATGAAACTAGAGCTGTTATCTGTGAATTATGAAGGATATTTTGCTGCTGCGAATCATGAAAAATTAGAAAAATGGTAAGTTAAATTATGGTTTTCAGTTGGTTGATGTTTAGATACGAAATTGATGAATTTGTGATGGGTTTGTTTCTTAATTGAAGTATGGATGGTTATGCATGATTTAATTTTAGATTCTTAAGCAAATCATTCAGAAATTAGGGTTCAAACCAAATTAGGGTTTGTTTTGATTCAACTTTTGGGTTTTTTGTGAGAGTCTCAGAGAAGGATTAGGAAAAGAAATTCAAGCTTCTTCTGTTAAATCAAAGATGGTTTTTTTTGGATTGAATATTGAGACCAGAATTGGTGATGTTCTTGATTTGCAGGGAATAAATGTTGATACTGTGAATTGATGTGGGTTTGCTGCCGAGATTTAAAGCTGAAGATGATAAGTGCTCGTTTATGATTCGAGAGCCTTAGGAGAGACTGAGAAGATGGAACAAGTAGTGCTGAGAGATGGGTTTGATGTTCTGCAACAGAAGCTACAAAAGGGTTTGATTCAACAAGAGAGAAGGAATGATTGGTTATATTGGTGCCTGGCTGTGTTGGTGGAACTGTTGAAGGTGGTTGTGCTACTGCAGTGGTGAAATTGAAGTTGTAATGGTGTCAATGGATATGTGTTGCAGGACAGAGTTAGCAAGGAAAATTAAGTTGGTTTTGCTGCCTTTATGGTAATGATGAATTATAGATGCTGGTGAATCAGGGACCGAGTCCGAAGAACAAAGAAAAAAAGAAGACCAATATTGGAAGGGATGATTGAGAGATTGAGCTAGAAGATGTCACAATGATAATGGGTTTACATCAACATGGTCCGTGGTTATAGAGATGATGTTGCGAATATATGGGAGATGGACGCTGTAGTGATTTGGGTATGGCTGTAGTCGTGTCGTGACCGTTCGATGTTCTCAGGATAATTAAATAAGAGATGTTGTGTTAAACAATTTTATTTTTGGGGGCCTGGTAGTGAATACAAAATAACTTAAGGGGTGTAAAAAAATAAACAAGTCAATAGTTAGACACATCATCGTGTAACCGAGTCAACACGGGTCAACGTTGGTCTTTAGACCAAACGCAAAGCCTGGACAAATGTTAGATTAAACCCAGGTTTTGGTCAAAAAGTAAGTACCAAATAACCCAAATATTTGTAATTTTGGTTGTTATTTGTCTCATATAGAACCGAAAAATATTGACGAAGCTCTTAATGATTCCTCTTGGGTGAATGCAATGCATGAAGAGTTAAATCAATTTGAAAGACAAGAGGTATGGGAGCTCGTACCTTGTCCCCACCAATGTTAATATTTTTGGTATTAAATGGATATTCAAGAACAAGTCTGATGAATTTGGCACCATTTTTAGAAACAAGGCCAGAGTTGTCGCTCAGGGATATTCACATATTGAAGGTATCGACTTTGACGAAACCTTTATTCCTGTGGCACGCCTTGAGTCCATTCGGCTATTATTAGCTCATGCTTGTTTTCTTAAGGTTAAGCTGTTTCAAATGGACATAAAATCCGCGTTCCTAAATGGAAATTTAAAGGAAGAGGTCTATGTTGCTCAACCTAAGGGTTTTGAAAATCCTGATTTCCCAGATCATGTCCTTAAGCTAAAAAATAAATTATATGGGTTAAAACAAGCACCTCGTGCCTGGTTCAAAAAACTAACCACTTCTCTTCTTACGAAAGGTTTTTCGAGAGGTGAAGCTGATAAAAATCTGTTTACCAAATGGAGTGTGAAAGATGTAATCATTGCTCAAATATATGTAGATGATATCATCTATGGTTTAACTTCTGAGAAACTTGCAAAATATTTTCAAGTCTCTCTTGGCAAGGAATTTGAAATGAGCAATGTTGGTGAATTAAAATTCTTTTTGGGTTTACAAATTCAACAACACAAGGATGGAATTTACTTATCTCAGGAAAAATATGTTAGGGATCTTGTTACAAGGTTCGGTCTTGATAAGTCAACTCTAAAACTGACTCTTATGCCCACTACTGGTAAACTACATCGAGATGAGAAAGGTGTAAATGTATTTCAAAAACTCTATCGATCTACCATTGGAAGTCTTTTATATCTCACAGCTACTAGACCTGATATTGCTTTTAGTGTTGGTTGGTGTGCCAGGTTTCAGGCCAATCCAAAGGAATCTCATCTTGCAGCTGCAAAAAGGATCATACGATACATTAATCACACTATCGGGTATGGTCTATCCTATACTTTTGATACTAACACTGATCTTACTGCCTATTCAGATGAAGATTGGGCAGGATGTGTTGAAGACACAAAGAGTACTTCAGGAGTATTTTGCTATGTTGGGTTGAATATTGTGGCATGGCATAGGAAGAACAAAACTCACAATCCCTGTCTACATGCGATACATAATATATTATTGCAGGTTCATGTTGTACTCAACTTCTATGGATGAAACAAATGTGTGCTTATTATGGAATTGACATTGGTGTAATGAAGATATTTTGTGATAACTCAAGTGCGATCGCATCACTGAGAATCCTGTTGAGCACTCAAGAACCAAGCACATTGACTTAAGGTATCATCTTATTAGAAATCTTTATGAAAATGGTATCATCAATATGGAATTTGTGCCTTCCGAACAACAATTGGCTGATAATCTCACCAAACCTTTAGATACTGCCACATTTCAACACTTACATCAGTCTATTAGTGTTGTTTTGGTTCATTAGTTTTCTAGCCTTTTGCCCCTGGACTCATTCATATCTTTTGGGCAATCAAGGCTTAGAACGTCAGTGTAGTGTTGTTTCAATTCCGCATTTGTTTCTATGTAGGAAACAATTTTGTTAGGTATCAAAGTTTTTTTTTTAAATCCTTTTTTCTTGTGAAAGTAAGGTCGCTCTTGTTGTTCGCTCGGGAATGAAATTTTATTGTGGGAGTGTGGCTGTGGAATATTATAGGGGTTATCTTGTATCTTTATAAACTCCTTGATGAATGCATTTAGTTTCGGCTATATGATTGCATCTAAACAAAGTTGATATGTGGTTCTCTTTTGGTCATGAAGTATCTCTATGGAAATTTCATTAGTTACCCACTAGTTTTCTCACCTTTGCCAATTTATATTGACAAAAATGGGGAGAATTAATGTGTAGTTAACACTACACACATATGGATTACGGATCATTATGTAAGGGGAAGTGGTTTTCATGTGATGACGTATTGACTAAGGGGGAGTGATACATATCACCATAGTATTGTTGTCAAAGTTGTGATACAATTGAACTTTGATGTTGTGTAATAATACTATGACATTATATAACAATGATTGAGATCTATTGTTTTCTTATTGTTATAGCAATGAATCTTCCACAACTATGATGCTGAGTTAAACACATTTAGAATCATTGGAATACTTGGAAGTGACGAAGATTTCGAGTAATGTTGAAGAACCAAGGAGATCAATCATTTGGATGAGAAACTGCAAAGTTTATTTATTTTGTAATCCATATGTATTGATAGTTTTGTCACTAAAATC
Organism: Papaver somniferum; assembly: GCF_003573695.1. Classification (NCBI taxonomy): domain Eukaryota; kingdom Viridiplantae; phylum Streptophyta; class Magnoliopsida; order Ranunculales; family Papaveraceae; genus Papaver; species Papaver somniferum. Next base: position 121,042,679 of record NC_039363.1, on the reverse strand, counting down.
GACAAAGGGGGAGATTGTTAAAGCACTTCTCGGTCGAACTCCCAAGCGTTGCTATCTCAAGCTTGTTTGTCAAGTTTAGTTGTCAAAACTATAAGTCTTCATTTCTAGTATACTTATAGCTAAGTCTCGGATTAGGATAGTAAGTGTAGTTGAGATTTAGACTTCACAATGTTCATCTAATGAAGACGAAAAACTACTCAAGGGAACTTGTGTAACTTCATCAACGAAAGGTATGTGGAGACTTGAACTTATCTATCACTCAAAATTCTATCTACTCTATCTACTATTTGAGACAAAGTCGTATTCCTATATAACTTCAATTATACACATTTGATATTTCGAGCCGAGTTTATCTCGCTTATCTATTTCTCAAAATATGTCTTGGTAATCTTTCGCTTTAACCAAGTTTATCTTTTATTCTTGACGAAAGTCAAAAGATGATCATGTGAAAATCGCCTTGGAACATCTTACATGATTTTTGTGAGACTGTCATTTGATGTAGACTCGGAATGTTTGGTATTGATCATTCGATCACTTGATAATTGCTTTGAAGCTAATAATTTGTGTGAGACAGCTATTGTTGTCTTCCAAGACTGTTTCAATGATTGGAATGAGGGTTTAGAACATGTAACCATGATTGGATATAAACATAGTGTGTATTCACATTTTTGTGTAAAGTCCAAAACCGGGAATCATGGTATGCGTACCCGTACGCGTACTATTGGTTGTTGGAAGTACGGGAACTAAGTATGCGTACGGGTAAGTTCAAGTTCCTCGAATTTCTGCTTGAGTTTGGAAGTGTACAATGGTATGCGTACCCATACGCGTACTGGCGAAATCAAACTCAGTTCGACTACTTAGGTATGCGTACCCTCTTTGCATACTTAAGTAGGTTATGTTCTAAAGTCAGTTTGTTTATGAACTAATACATTTATATAATAAAAGAATGCAATCTTTTGCAAACCGTGGCTATAATGTTCATGAAATGATTCGAGTGAATCAAAATCGATTTTGCATCAGTTGTATCTTGTATACTTCTATGAGAATATAAACAATAGAACAACTCTCTAACTAGTTTCATTTGAGTCATTTGAACTAGTTGTGATAAAGATGAATAAGGTTGATATAATAGTGCTCATATGGCTAACAATTGGTTAACTATTGTTGAACCAACTAAGTGTACACGTTTACGTACGGTAACCTTTATTTAGATGATGGTAATTTCATTTGTGTATAACAAGCTAAGTTCGATCTAACGGTTGTGTAAATGGGGAAAACGGTTTGTTGGTTTTCAAGGAAAGTGGAGAGTCGAGCGTGCTGTCGAGACTCCTCAACCGAGCGAACTGCTGAACCTCACACAGATGCAACGCTGCAAAGGGGGTGCTTAGATTCAGGAAACCAATCTGTATGGCTCCGGCCTAAACCAAGACAATGGCCGTTCCAGAGTCAATTCGGTCGCAAAGAGGGAGATGGGTTGATCTGTAGGAGGGAAGCTGAGAGTTGTGTGGGATCAGTGATGATCAAGGATTGTGGGTGTGTTGAAGGTTTCTGCAATATTGTTGAACTGCTGAAATTGAGTTATGTGAATAAGTTTATATCGAATTGTTGACCGAAAATGATGATAATCGATGATTGATGATATTCGATCGATTCCCCATGATGTCCACGATTTAGACTTATTTATATTGCAAGAATGATATACCACTGATCCCTGTAAGTGTGACGTTTTCTTGAGTGAAAGAGTGGGAAAGTGGAAGATCGTGGTAAAGTCAGTTACATGTCGTGCGGAGACTTGACTGATCGTGCACCCACTACTTTGCTAACTCCTTCCACCGTTTACACGACTTACGCATATTTCTCATTGTGGATGAATCCACGTGTCGTAGACCGCCAGACCAAAACCCCGAGTGATATCCCTCATTTTTGACGTGATTGAGATTTCACGAATCGTGGAGTCTGCAAGGCAGACGTGTATTAGTTGGTCAGTTGTTGACTGATTTAGACCGTGAGTCTAATTTTATTCAATCGAGCATAAGTGGTGAATGCTCGGCGATTCATGGATTGAACATGTAGTTCTCTGAGATGTCAATTAATTACTGACTAGAGACTGAGCAAGTATTGCTCAACTCGACGAATTTCCGAATATTGAGAGTTTGTTGAGCAAGTATTGCTCAATTCGACGAATTTGATAATTTTGGTGTGCAACTGAGAAAGTGTTGCTCAATTCACCAAAACACTGAATATTGATAATTTGACGTGCAATTGAGCAAGTGTTGCTCAATTCGACAAACTACTGATGAATTACCGAATATTGATGGTTGGATCAATATTCGAGCAACTGAGCAAGTATTGCTCAATTCAAAGAATTATTTACTGGTGTCGTGACCCAATAAAATATTAATCAAAAATATTGGTGAATTACCGAATATTATTAATTTGGATGTTGATTGCTGAATCAACATAATTTTGTGTTTGAATTTGCTCAGAATGGTGATTCGTGAAGCGTTTGTTCGAAACCATAATTTTTTGATCAATCCTTCAACAATTGGTGAATTGCTGAAAATTGGTCATGAGTGAAGAAGGACCAACCACATGGGATGATGAGCGTCCATGTGATGCTCAGTGCTCGAATGAGCACGCACCAGGGTTCTCAGTTTGAGAGTTGGTGAAAGAACGATGATTAAATGCAGGTTTCATCATTCATGAAATATTGTTGGATTCAGCGTTAGGTGACAAACCTAGGTATGAGAGATGAGGACCGACCAAGAGAGCATGGGACCGTCTCTTGGTGGTCACGGGACCATTTGTTGGTCATTTGAAGGGTTCTCCAGTTGGTTGGAGAGAGTTCGGGCCCAGTATGAGCAATTGAACAAATTAGGTCAGAATTATGAAAACATGTGGGACCGGATTTGTGCAAGCCCTAGGAATGACTCTGGTCGGTCAGGGAGGCATGCATGTGTTTCCGTGGTGTCCGTGTTTCCATACTGAGAGTTTCAGTATTTTCTGATGCGCGTTCGAGCAACATAGTGAATTTTCAGAAGAGTTTCATCTTGACTGAGAATTCTCGATTTTTGTTGGAATGAGCATGTTTGCTCAATTCATCAATATTTTGAAAATATTAAAATAAAAGTGTTTTAATATTTAAAATTGTCGTGAGAGGCTAGCCAGTCATGCAACTATGTTGGCTTTTGGTTTTTCGTGATCTGAGCAATATTTGAGAAAATATGGAGAACTCATGAATTTTGCTCAAACTCAGGAGTTTCATGAATTGAAGAAAATAATAATTATGCAAGATTAGGGATTGCAAGGTGTGGGACCGACCATGGCTAGGGCATGGCCGGCTAGGTTGCCCGGTCCTGCACACCTTTCCCTATTTTATTATTTTCATGAATCCTTGAAGTTATGGAGAATCCACGAGTTTTTGTTGAAACGGGGGAGTTTCGTGAGATTAGGGAATAATAATTATAAAAGGCTAAGGATTGTGAGGTGTGGGACCGACCACGGCTTAGGCATGGCCGACCGGTTAGGTTGTCCGGTCCCGCACACCTCTCCTTATTTTATAATGATATTATTTCGTGAATCCACCAAGTTATGGAGAATTCACGAGTTTTGCAAAAACAAGGAAAGTTGCTAAAACCAATGAGTTTTCGTGAGTTCACGAAATAACAAAAAATAAGGAAAATATTGGGAGAGGCACGGGCCGACCATGGCTAGGGCACGGCCGGCCGGCCGGCTGGTGGGCCCGGCCTTGGGCGCCTCTTATTACTTTATTAATATTCATTGTTTTCTCTTGTTTTGCGAAGGATTCCTCATTATTTCATATTTTTTGGACACTCGTTCGTGCATCCGGGTGCTCAGTCGTGCATCATTGTCGAGTACACTTGCACCATTTTTGTGGGGCTTACTCAGTGATGGTCCAGATGCCCGGTTGTTGGGTATTTATTACTGATTTATGAAATTCAGTGGAGAATAATTCATGAAACTGAGTAATAAGATGAGTAGTTATTTTATCATCAATCCATAAAATCAGCAGCAGATTGGACTATGGATTCAGAATAATAAAATGATAATTTCATCACCATCTCATGGAATCGCAGATTTGACCATGAAATCGGAGTAATAAAATAAGTGGTGATATTACCATTTCATGAGATCATCCGTGGATTCGACCATGAAATCAGAGTAACATCTATTACCATTTCATGAGATCAGCCGTGGATTTGATCATGAAATCGGAGTAATACATTTATCTATTACCATTTCGATCATGAAATAGGAGTAATGAGATAAGATAGATTATCTTTTAGGAATTCAGTGGTGAATATGACCTAGAATTTAATCTCTTGCATATAGTCAGTAAATCAGCGAGTGTTGCTAATGTCCCGAAGACGTTTTGCCCTCTCAACATTTCATGTATGGAGGACCGCCTGAGTCTATACACGGGTCTATCTACATAGTCAGAAACAGTGAGTATCACCGTCCTGAAGACGTTATTGATCTCAATATTACGGAGAACCGCCCAATTGTTCTTATATGTAGAGGCAAATTCCTCTATGTAGTCAAGGAACAGTGAGTGTCACCGGTATCCTGAAGGCGTTAAGCTCTCAATCTTACAGAGAACCTCCCAATTACGTTATTCTACATAGAGGCTATGATGAAATTCCCGGTGTCGAACGCTCCGGAGAGGCCTTTCGAGCGACATATGCATCATACTTCGTAAAACACGAATCGTCACATGGATCTCTGAAGCCGTGTCATAAACATGCAGTATCATGATTTTACGGTTTTGACCTTTGTTGAAAATCCACCATCTATATTAAGTCCCCTGCTTAGTGAGGAACAGTCATGTTCCGCAGTAAGCATTAGATGGTGATTTTAAGTCGACGAGATCAGTGGTTGAACTCAGTCTACAAAGGTAGTTTCAGAATCCTCGATTTACCCCAATGATGTCATGTACGAGCAAATGCACAGATGAGAACCCTGATAGTAAGATAGAGTGTTATTCCGTGATCATGGAGAGATGAGTCACTGCTAATTTGGTCGGTTGAAAGTTCCGTTTTGGTCAGTTCAGCGTTTACGGGCTCGACCCAAAAAGAAAATCCTTGTTTTAGGAACAGACGTTCGTTCGTTAGTTTAAGAAACAAACAAAATAGACCTGAGTCTAATCACATAAAATTTTGTCTATGAGCTTTCATGAAAAAAAAAAATTTATTTTTTAAATATGTGAGATTTCACAAAGTGTATAAACCCTCATTTCAAAGGTGGATGCTCGTACGAGAGAAAAGTTTTTTTTTATTAATAGACGTGCGTCTGTTAGTAATAAAATTTTGTCCATGATCTTTCATGAAAAATTTTGTTTTTGAAAATATACTCTCGTTTCAAAGACGGATGCTCACGAGAGGGACCAAGAAAATACATATTTTCAAAGTTACATGAGTTTCACGTTATATATTTTTGTAAAATCAATGTTTTGATTTTGAACAACTATTGAAAGTAGACAATTATTCACGGTGAAATAATATTTGTATGCGAGTTTTCGCAATTGTAGAATGGACGTCTGTCGAATTTTCGAAAAACCAGTGGATACTCACTCAGTAAAAATTCACGTGGATTGTTCACGGTTTTATGAAAATCAATTTATGAGTTTTGAGCAATTGCTAAAAGAAAACAATTGTATTCGTGATGACATAATGTATGTATGAGTTTGGCGATTTTATAGTATATGCACACATGTAGAAAATCAACGAATGTTCACATGAAAGGTTATGTGAACTATTCATAGTTTCATGAAAAGTCGGGTGCTGACTTTAAATAATGAATTTTGCTCGTCTAGGTAAGTTTGAAGAAGCGAGCAAGTTTTATTATCACTAAGTTCGTGAAACCATAAATAGGTAAGAGTTGAGGATTACCATTTTTGTTACGTGTTTGTTATTGGTATATCCATGACTCCATGCCTTTCGCCTCAGATAATGGTGACTTCCGGTTACAACCACTCTTTTGGCTCTTCCGGGAACGCTCCAAAAATATTAAGTCAAATATGAAGACTTCTACAGATGCTCATGCCGAGGTGAATCGGCCTTTCAGAGACGCTGGAAGGCTGACACATTGTATGTCTCTCGATCATCAGGGAGTCGTCCCTCATCAGGGAAGTACCGCCGACTTTAGCAGGTGAGACCATCGACTGAAGATGAAGTTCGGGTTTGTGTTGATGGTGTATCTCCTGATTCAGATGTGGAAGAATTTCGTCATAATTCGTCATCAGAAGATTCAGAAGTTAGGTCTTCATTGAAATTGTTTTAGAATCCTCGTTCGATGTCGGATTTTCGCGATCTACCCATGTATCCTCATGCCCAGAAAATTTCCAAGATTTAGGAAAGAAGATTTTAGGCTTTTGAGCCCTTCTAAGGGCCGAAATTAACGAAACAATAAACTTCCAAGAGGTTTTCAGGAAATTTTCAGCTTGTATGTTTTCCAATGTAGCATCTCTTTGCTCGTTTCTCCGATTGCTGTAAATTTTGGATATGTTGTAGAGGACATCCATGCGAAGAGAATGGTATATTACCAATCCCTAGATTCTTCACCGATTGCTCCCAGTTAGTCGTCTTATACAGGGCAGCGTAAAATTATCTTAAACGGGCTTGTTGTAAAAACACTCTTGTTGTGCCTTTAGACCATTCGCTTGTGTCTTGAACGGTTGGTGAAGGATTTTGATGTCATTGATTCATTTGAGATCAGAACCCCTTGATTTATACATGATCATGGTGCTTGCAGCGCCCTTGTTTCTGTTAGTCGTAGAAACATCACTTTTGAAATCTTGGTCACGGGACCATAACTGAGGTTGCTCTCAAGAGGGGTGATGTAATGACCATGATTGCATGTCCCGGTGGCAGCATTCCTTTTATGATCAGCACATGAGAGTCTGGTGTCATGATTCTCGGACTGTGAGACTTATCGCCATGATCAGTGGACCGTCAGTCTCCAGTATTTTGTTAAATCTCTCTTTTCGTTTTCCCTTCTTCTGGCAAGACCTAGATAGGGGACCCGGGTAGAAAAACCGATGTAAAGACCTAGGTGGTAGAAGTTGGAGGTACCTTGATGAAGGACTTAGCGGAATGACCCGGTGAACACCAATCAACTGTGGAAGTCATGAATCCTGTCTAAGAATTGCTGCTTGCATGTTTTATGCTCTGGAAGCTGTAGGAACCTCATACGAGGTCGGAATTCGATGCTTGACCCCAATTTTTGAAGCTAAGATACTGAGTTATCACATGAGAAAATAATCACTCAATTTGGAGTTGCAGAGGTCAGCCAATGAAGCATGCACATTTGTAATCTGTAATCCCGTACAAAATTTTCAGATTTCATAGACCTCACGGTAAAGGCCATATCTTTCAGCTCGTATGTCCGGTTGATGCGCCCTTTTGGTATGATATAGAAGAGACATAGACGAACATATTTTGTTGAGGAAGTATTGTCCCATTCCCCACCCATTGGTACGTTTTTTTAAACCCATAGTCTGACGTGTGTTGTATCTCATTTGTGGAGGCGATGAGAACATCTTATAGAAGACTTTGGTTTGTGCCCGTCTGTCGTGTAAGCTTTGGGAAGACGTTCATGTTACCATTTTTTCAGGTCTACACATCTTGATATGAATCATTAGGTCTTGAAGAAGTACGATCCATAAAGAATGGATAGTTGATGAAGCCGTTGCGCCCGAGACTGATGCTGAGATTATAACTGGAAGTTCTCCATAAATTATTGTTGATGCTGAGACCATGAATAAAGTTCCTCCACATGCCGATGCCGATACTATGATTGGAGTTGATACAGAGACCGAAGATGATAGTCTTTGCTCTTCCATCCAGTGAGCACGCATGAACTAATTGGTGAGTTGAGCATTCCGAAGATGAAGGTGTATTAGGATTTCAACCCAAATTCTCCTGATATGACTTTACTGTGAAGTGGCTTTGTCATGGAATCGATGTTTTTGCGCGGTAGATAGCAGTAGCAGTCTTCATTCTGGATATGATTGGTGAAGATAGGAAGTTCCCCAGTCGTGCAGGGGCTTTTGATGTAGAGAGGTTCCGTTTGACGACGTTTCATGGAATCACATCAGGTTGTAATGACTTGTTATGTGGATAACATTTATTGAAATATATTGAATTGATATTTCCAATAAAATCAAGTCCCCAGTGCATCCCTCATTCACTTAGCAGAGTTGAAAGAGTCTGTAGCATCCATTGATGAATGATGTTGCATCTGCTTCAGAAGTCTTATCAAGGGATAGTGAAGGCTTATCGATTATAATTCATCTATACTTTGATCTTGTCGGTGTTGAACCTGTGTGTCACGTCGAGATATTGTCCTGAAGCTAGAGGCGTTATTATCGAAGGTGTACTCTTTGATTGGGAGTACAATTCGAAGGCTTCTTATATGCTTGAGCGCTGAAGTGTCGAATGTCTTAGGCTTGATCGTCTCGGCCCGTGTATCTTCTATTGATTCGGCATTCCACTGCGATAGCAGGATTCAACACTTGTGCAGACATCAGAGATTTCTGATACTCGTGGACATTCCTGCAAGTCTATGGAGAAATGCCCAAAGTGTTCTTTTCCATGCTTCTGTCATCTCTCAGTAGTGAATGTCTCGGTGAGATGCTCGATTCAAAGCGGTGTTAGATTCAACCACTTGGTAAAATATTGCTGGAGTGAGATTACCCACTCATAGTGTCTTGTAATAGCAAAGATGCTAGCTGAATTGAGTCCCCATGCTAGAATAACATGTGAGGAAATGAAAGACATAGTCATGGAAGGAATAAGACTTGCCTGAATGCGAAACCTCTTGATGAATTTCTATGTATCTTTTGTAGTTTATTGTTTCAATCTTGTCAGAATTCGAATTTCCTCCAAGTGCTCTGATGATGGAACATCCGTCAAATTTTCTGGATCAAAAATTTCTTTGTTGGAGAGATGTGCAACAAAAGACGCTTTGTTTGTAGTTATGTTTTCAGCATGGGTCCATGCTATCGTGTCATATCTTGGATCTTCCTGATTATGTGAAACTTGGTATATGTTCAGGTTGAACGTATTTTCACCTTGAGAGTGATGTAGACATAAGCATCTCTGAGCGTTCCTTCATGGTCTCTGATTGAGATGGGTGCATGAATAGCTTCTTGTCGATTGATGCATGTGACTCTGAGGGATTTCAATGGAATGATGTTGATGGCGGTGTCAGTATCGATCAACGTTCTTTTGAATTCATTTCCTCTTGTGGCAAGTAGTCCCCAGTCGTGCATCTCCTTGTCTGTGGATGAAGGTTCAAGGAGCAGTTCCGTGATGGACGGACGTCTGACACAATGTAATTCGGTGTCGCGAACATGTCTTTCCTTTGTGCCTTAGACAAATAGAGCAATTTCACAGATATGCTAGATCAACGATTGGACTGCTTCTTTGACTGGTTGTTCAGAGAGTGTAAAGGTTTGGGAGAGGATTCTTGTGTACTCATTCAGTCCCCAGTTGAAGCTATTATGGATCAACCTTCCCTTTGAAGATGTGCTTCAAAATGTTGCAGTTACTTGTTGAATGACTGACATATCTATGAAAATGGCAGCAACGTATATTTTACATTTGTTCCTTTGTTGGATCTCTTATGACAGGAGGTAGTTTGATCGCACCGTCTTGAATCCAGACTTCCAGTATCTTGGTCACTTTCATGAGAAGAGAGAAGTTTGAGTCTGTTTGATCATTTCTCCGTTCATTTATGCCGGGTCGAGGTTTGTGCATTTTAGGATTGGTTATCCTTTCCTTGCGCTTCCGAAGGATCCTGAGATTGGCGAAGTATGCTTTTGATATGGTGCTTCGGCTTTCCTTCTGCTACCTTCAGCAACAGTGTTCATGGAAGGTTAGAGGTTGTATCGTCTGTTGAAGAGACGCTGAGTGTCACGAGGTTCTCAGTCTAGGTCTTTCTCTTTCCAGTAAAGCATGCGCAGTAGTTGCTGATCGCTTGCCTGCTTCATGAAGTTCTGAAAAAGTATGGAATCGCAGATTCTCCGGCAAGGCTCTGTAGATTGGGATCATTCCGTTGTGTTCATTCTCTCCTAGTGCCTCCATGAATCGACAGACGTGTTCTCGAGCGTTCCCTGTTCCGTTGTAGTGTGGACGTTGGGGAAGTGTAGCCCTTCGGGGGAGGAATTATTTGAGTAGCAGTAGGATATGGAGGTTGATGATGGTGAACATATGGTGTCTTGTCTTTTCCTCGATCCTCCATGAAGCGTTCCAGGTCCTCGGGAGTGATGAAGCCTGCGACTTTGAGAGATTTCAGTGGAATAGTGTTGATAGAAGTGACAGCATCGATCAACATTCTCTCAAATTCATTTCCTTGGAGATTGATTGTGGTAAGCAGTCCCCAATCGTATATATCTTTGTATGTATCTGGAGGCTCAGGAATGCTTGGGGGTGCCAGAAACTCAACATCATAAACTGGAGCATAAGGAGATACCGAAGCTTCAATGCGGACGATTTTGTTGTTGAGCAAGGCTTTCATACATTGGTGGTACGTCGAGGAAACGACCTTGTTGTCATGGAGCCATGGTCTTCCTAGTATTATATGATAGTCTGGATCTTTCTCAATCACGTGGAATTTGACAGTATATTGAATCGGTCCTACCTTGAGATCCACATAAACATATCCATATGTGTGACTCTGGCTTCCTTCAAAACCCTTCATCAGTATAGGATGATGGATAACCTTGCTTTGTGGAATTTTGGCCTCCTTGAGAGTCTTCATAGTTATGAGATTTGTAGAAGCGCCTTTCTTCTGCAATGCAGTCTTCCTCAGTGAAAGTGATGTTGTTGATCGAATGTTCAGAAACCATGGACATCTGCTCGACCGATGGTGGAGTTACCTGCACGTCGGATGATATTTGGTTGAATGCAGCAAACGTGCTGGTGCGATGGTCTCTGGAGAAATGGAGGATTTCACACATATTTTCAATTAGATGCGTAACTTCTTGATCCACCGGTTTCTCGCAAGTGGTGAAACTGTTGGTTTGAGGATTGCTAGGTGACGAATCAGTCCCCAGTGCTGGAATCTCCGAAGCGGAGGTACCGCTTAACTCCGATCTCATCTTGATGAGGAAATCGAGTATGTGGTTCATTGTGTCTTTCATCAGATCCATGTTCCTGGTGTGAATCTCTTGGACCCGTGCCAATTCGGATAGAGTCATGGTTCTTTCCCCGACCACGCAGTTGTATGTAGTACTGGAAGGCGGAATATCACCATTTGAAAGATTTGGGATCGAGTTTAAAGTAGTTGAATTAGTTCTGAGACCAACCATCTTTGTGAAAATGTAAGATTGCAACCGAGAGATTAATCTCCCACTGTGGTCGCCAATCTGTAGATGGGGAAAAACTATTTGCTGGTTTTCTAGGAAAGTGGAGAGTCGAGCGTGCTGTCGAGACTCTTCAACCGAGCGAACTGCTGAACCTCACACAGATGCACCGCTGCAAAGAGGGTGCTTAGATTCGAGAAATCAATCTGTATGACTCCGGTCTAAACCAAGACAATGGTCGTTCCAAAGTCAATTGGATCTCAAAGAGGGAGCTGGGTTGATCTGTAGGAGGGAAGCTTAGAGTTGTGTGGGATCAGTGATGATCAAGGATTGTGGGTGTGTTGAAGGTTTCTGCAATATTGCTGAACTCTTGAAGTTGAGTTCTGTGAATAAGTGTATATCGAGTTGTTGACGGATAATGATGATAATCGATGATTGATGATATTCGGTCGATTCCCCCTGATGTCCTCGATTTAGACTTATTTATATTGCAAGAATGATGTACCACTGATCCCTGTAAGTGTGACGGTTTCTTGAGTGAAAGAGTGGGAAAGTGGGAGATTGTGGTAAAGTCAGTTTCATGTCGTGCGGAGACTTGACTGATCGTGCACCCACTACTTTGCTAACTCCTTCCACCGTTTACACGACTTACGCACATTTCTCATTGTGGATGAATCCACGTGACGTAGACCGCCAGACCAAAACCCCGAGTGATATCCCTCATTTTTGACGTGATTGAGATTTCACGAATCGTGGAGTTTGCAAGGCAGACGTGTATTAGTTGGTCAGTTGTTGACTGATTTAGATCGTGAGTCTAATTTTATTCAATCGAGCATAAGTGGTGAATGTTCGGCGATTCATGGATTGAACATGTAGTTCTCTGAGATGTCAATGAATTACTGACTAGAGACTGAGCAAGTATTGCTCAACTCGACGAATTGCCGAATATTGAGAGTTTGTCGAGCAACTGAGCAAGTATTGCTCAATTCGACGAATTTGATAATTTTGGTGTGCAACAAGTGTTGCTCAATTCACCAAAACACTGAATATTGATAATTTGACGTGCAATTGAGCAAGTGTTTCTCAATCCTACAAACTACTGATGAATTACCGAATATTGATGGTTGGATCAGTATTCGAGCAACTGAGCAAGTATTGCTCAATTCAAAGAATTATTTACCGGTGCCATGACCCAATAAAATATTAATCAAAAATATTGGTGAATTACCGAATATTATTAATTTGGATGTTGATTGCTGAATCAACATAATTTTGTGTTTGAATTTGCTCAGAATGGTGATTTGTGGAGCGTTTGTTCGAAACCCTAATTTTTTGAACAATCCTTCAACAATTGGTGAATTGCTGAAAATTGGTCATGAGTGAAGAGGGTCCACATGGGCTGATGAGCGTCCATGTGATGCTCAGTGCTCGAGTAAGCACGCACCAGGGTTCTCAGTTCGAGAGTTGGTGAAAGAACGATGATTAAATGCAGGTTTCATCATTTATTGAAATATTGCTGGATTCAGCGTTAGGTGACAAACCTAGGTATGATAGATGAGGACCGACCAAGAGAGCATGGGACCGGCTCTTGGTGGTCCCAGTTGTTGGTCATTTGAAGGGTTCTCCGGTTGGTTGGAGAGAGTTCGGGCCCAGTATGAGCAATTGAACAAATTAGGTCAGAATTATGAAAACATGTGGGATCGGCTTTGTGCAAGCCCTAGGAATTACTCTGGTCGGTCATGGAGGCATGCACGTGTTGCCATGGTGTCCGTGTTTCCATACTGAGAGTTTCAGTATTTTCTGATGCGCGTTCGAGCAACATAGTAATTTTCAGAAGAGTTTCATCTTTACTGAGAATTCTCGATTTTTGTGGGAATGAGCATGTTTGCTCAATTCATCAATATTTTGAAAATATTAAAATAAAAGTGTTTTAATATTTAAAATTTCCGTGAGAGGCTATCCAGTCATGCGACTATGTTGGCTTTTGGTTTTTCGTGATTTGAGCAATATTTGAGAAAATATGGAGAAATCATGAATTTTGCTCAAACCCAGGAGTTTCATGAATTGAAGAAAATAATAATTATGCAATATTAGGGATTGCAAGGTGTGTGACCGACCATGGCTACGGCATGGCCGACCGGCTAGGTTGCCCGGTCCCGCACACCTTTCCCTGTTTTATTATTTTTCATGAATCCTTGAATTTATGGAGAATCCACGAGTTTTTGTTGAAACGGAGGAGTTTCGTGAGATTAGGGAATGATAATTATAAAAGGCTAAGGATTGTGAGGTGTGAGACCGGCCACGGCTTAGGCATGGCCGGCCGGTTAGGTTGCCCGGTCCCACACACCTCTTCTTATTTTATAATGATATTATTTCGTGAATCCACCAAGTTATGGAGAATTCACGAGTTTTGCAAAAACAAGGAAAGTTGCTAAAACCAAGGAGTTTTCGTGAGTTCACGAAATAACAAAAAATAAGGAAAATAATGGGAGAGGCATGGGCCGACCATGGATAGGGCACGGCCGGCCGGCCGGCTGGTGGGCCCGGCCTTGGGCGCCTCTTATTACTTTATCAATATTCATTGTTTTCTCTTGTTTTGCGAAGGATTCCCCATTATTTCATATTTTTTGGACACTCGTTCGTGCATCCGGGTGCTCAGTCGTGCATCATTGTCGAGTACACTCGCTAGGGCTGCACAAGACCCGCCCACGATACCCATACCCACCCGTACCCGTTAAACCCGTGGGTTTTTAGTCCATACCCGTCCGTTGTGGGTGCGGGGTTGGTGATGAAGAAAAATACCCGCTGTCCGTGGGTGCGAGGTTGGTTTTAGCTCATACCCGCCCATACCCGCCCGAAAAACCCGCAAAATATATACCTTTAGATAAAATTAATCATAGCCGTCCGATCCATTATGAAACCCTAAGAATTTGGAGATTCAAAATTGCAGCAGGCTGGAATATCATCCTTCTGACGAACAGATGCAACGCCTGACCCCCCTCCTAATAGGTTTTTCTCGTTTCTCTCTCTCTATATGACTGACTTCAGAAAATTATTACTTGCCTATTTCCCTCCATATTTTACATTGGGATTTCAGCTAATGGATCTTCTACCTCACCGCTGAGCCTCATACCACGGAATCCGTACATGTACCTAGAGCTTCTTGCACGTAGGAGGTCTGGGATCTTCTCAAATCAAAACAAAGAGGCAAGTCCAAACTAAATTTTATTATTTATTTCGGTACTGGAATGAACTTGTATGTATAACCTTTAAATATATACACAGAAACGCTGGATTGATAGTTCTGGCCGCAACTGCTTCATGTTGTTTCCAAGGAGTTTCAATATCGCATGGGGGGACAACACACGTTACTGGACATGGCTTTCAATAACAGAGCCATCGGCAGCAAGGTGAGAGAAAATTTAGTTAACTAGATGATTATTGAATATAAAGCGGGTTAAATCCACTTAAACCCATACCCGCCCAACCCGCAGCGGGCGTGTATTAACACCCGCCCGCTGTTTGTGGGTGCGGGGTTGGTTATAAAAATAAAAACCCGCAGTCTATGGGTGCGAGGTTGGTTTTAGCTTATACCCGCCCATACCCGCCCATGTGCAGCCCTAACACTCGCACCATTTTTGTGGGGCTTACTCAGTGACGGTCCAGATGCCCAGTTGTTGGGTATTTATTACTGATTTATGAAATTCAGTGGAGAATACTTTATGAAATTCAGTAATAAGATGAGTAGTTATTTAATTATCAATCCATAAAATCAGCAGTGGATTGGACTATGGATTCAAAATAATAAAATGATAATTTCATCACCATCTCATGGAATCGCAGATTTGACCATAAAATCGGAGTAATAAAATAAGTGGTGATATTACCATTTCATGAGATCAGCCGTGGATTCGACCATGAAATCGGAGTAACATTTATTACCATTTCATGAGATCAGCCGTGAATTCGATCATGAAATTGGAGTGATACATTTATCTATTACCATTTTGATCATGAAATAAGAGTAATGAGATAAGATAGATTATCATCTAGGAATTCAGTGGTGAATATGACCTAGAATTTAATCTCTTGCGTATAGTCAGTAAATCAGCGAGTGTTGCTAATGTCCGAAGACATTTTTCCCTCTCAACATTTCATGTATGGAGGACCGCCAGAGTCTATACACGGGTCTCTCTACATAGTCAGGAACAGTGAGTATCACCGTCTTGAAGACATTATTGATCTCAATCTTACGGAGAACCACCCAATTGTTCTTCTATGTAGAGGCAAATTCCTCTATGTAGTCAGGGAACAGTGAGTGTCACCGGTATCCTGAAGGCGTTAAGCTCTCAATCTTACGGAGAACCTCCCAATTACGTTATTCTACATAGAGGCTATGATGAAATGCCCGGTGTCGAACGCTCCGCAGAGGCCTTTCGAGCGACATATGCATCATACTTCGTAAAACATGAATCGTCACATGGATCTCTGAAGCCGTGTCATAAACATGCAGTATCATGATTTTACGGTTTTGACCTTTGTTGAAAATCCACCTTAGTGAGGAACAGTCATGTTCCGCAGTAAGCATTAAATGGTGATTTTCAGTCGACGAGATCAGTGATTGAACTCAGTCTACAAAGATAGTTTCAGAATCCTCGATTTACCCCAATGATGTCATATACGAGCAAATGCACAGATGAGAACCCTGATAGTAAGATAGAGTGTCATCCCGTGAGCGTGGAGAGATGAGTCACTGCTGATTTGGTCGGTTGAAAGTTCAGTTTTGGTCAGTTCAACGTTTACGGGCTCGACCCAAAAAGGAAATCCTTGTTTTAGGAACATACGTTCGTTCGTTAGTTTAAGAAACAAACAAAATAGACCTGAGTCTAATCACATAAAGTTTTGTCTATGAGCTTCCATGAAAACCAAAATTTTATTTTTTAAATATGTGAGATTTCACAAAGTGCATAAACCCTCATTTCAAAGGTGGATGCTCGTACGAAAGAAAAGATTTTTTTTTTTGAATAGACGTGAGTCTGTTAGTAATAAAATTTTGATCTTTCATGAAAAAGTTTATTTTTGAAAATATACTCTCGTTTCAAAGACGGATGCTCACGAGAGGGACCAAGAAAATACATATTTTCAAAGTTACATGAGTTTCGCGTTATATATTTTTGTAAAATCAATGTTTTGATTTTGAACAACTATTGAAAGTAGAAAATTATTCACGGTGAAATAATATCTGTATGCGAGTTTTCGCAATTGTAGAATGGACGTCTGTCCAATTTTCGAAAAACCAGTGGATGTTAACTTAGTAAAAATTTCGCGTGGGTTGTTCACGGTTTTATGCAAATCAATTTATGATTTTTGAGCAATTGCTGAAAGCAAACAATTGTATTCGTGATGACATAATGTATGTATGAGTTTGGCGATTTTATAGTATATGCACACATGTAGAAAATCAGCGAATGTTCACATGAAAGGTTATGTGAACTATTCATAGTTTCATGAAAAGTCAGGTGCTGACTTTAAATAATAAATTTTGCTCGTCTAGGCAAGTTTGAAGAAGCGAGCAAGTTTTTCGAGGGTTTTACGTTATTATCACTAATTTCGTGAAACCATAAATAGGTAAGAGTTGAGGATTACCATTTTTGTTGCGTGTTTGTTATTGGTATATCCATGACTCCATGCCTTTCGCCTCAGATAATGGTGACTTCTGGTTACAACCACTCTTTTGGCTCTTCCGGGAATGCTCCAAAAATATTAAGTCAAATATGAAGACTTCTGCAGATGCTCATGCCGAGGTGAATCGGCCTTTTAGAAACGCTGGAAGGCTGACACATTGTATGTGTCTGTAGCGGCTTAATACAGTGTGGTGTTCAAATCTGGACCAGGTCCCGGGGTTTTTCTGCATTTGCGGTTTCCTCGTTAACAAAATTTCTGGTGCATGTGTTATTTCTTTTCCGCATTATATTTGTTTATATAATTGAAATATCACAGGTTGTGCGTAAGTTCAATCAATTGTGAATCCAACCTTTGGTTGTTGATTAAATTTATTGACACCTGGATATTGGTTTTTGATACCGTCCAAGTTATTTCTTATATTTAATCAGGCTCGTAAATTCTTATTTGTTTGATTGCGGATTGAATTAAATTGAGATATAACTCTTTGATATACTTTTCTTAAGATTGAGTCTGACTGTCTAGTTGATTCTCTTAAAAGTATATTGGAGTTAGTCCATACAAATTGCTAAGCGAAATACCGGGTGTGGTTGTTAGACCCCCGCTTTTTTAATTATCTCAAACCAAGTAGTGTTGTTAGAATATTGGAGCAAGTATCAAGAAAACACCGATGCATGTTTATCTAAAGCAGTTTTTTGGATTCAACTGCTAAACTTACCTATCTACTTTGATGACGCTGTATCAATGGAAGGATTGATAAGTGACACATGAAAGGTGCTGGAGGTAGAATTGCAGTATAAACCGGTACGTACAAAAGTGGAAATGGATTTTAAAGATTCATTCATGCCAGGAGTGTTGCTAGATGTAGCAGGTTTAAACTGGGTGCAATTTGCATATGAATACCTCATAACTTTGTGTTACCGATGTGGATTCATTGGACATATTTTTGATGAGTTTCCAACGTTCATCAATGAACAACATGCACTGTAAGACACCACACGACCACTCTTCCCATACCAAATACTCAACAGCAAGATGAGGGCAATCAAACCAAATCCAAGACACCAAAACTTCACACATCCTCATCTTCAAATCATCTGTCTGGGAATTCATCATCCAAACCTCTATCAAGCATCAACAGAATCATGCCTAAAAATACTCAATTTTAGGAGAGGAGAGATCCTCAACTACACTCAGACTCACTACCGATCCAACCACCAAAGCAGACTGTGAAAAAAACATTCCCAACTCGGTTAGCACCGGACATGAGCCAACAAGGGTTCAGCTGGACTCCACTTCCTCAATCATCGTTATCTGCAAAAGGAACATCAGGAAGCAGTACTCAGAATCCAATCCGTGAGAATTGTGCCAATCATCTACTACAGGACGAAAAAATGATGACTGTGATACTGGAAAACATAAAGCAGTTGACAAAAATAGAAGTTGATGTATGGAGGTCCAATAGCCTTTGGAGTGTTGATTACTACAACCACAATCTCGTATGCGAGCAGACGTATTCATGTGGACAAAGGTAAGGGCATGGCACCACACCACCACCAAAAGACTCACTACCAAGGAAGCTTGGCACGAGCCAACTACCAGTCTGTTTCCACCCCACCCAACCAAGAACCCAATGAACTACACAATTAATTCAACCAATATTGTGCTCAGGTGTTAGACACCTTTCTCTAAAATGAGCATTCAGTTGTCAGTCTAGTACTCACTAAAATTGCAGGAGTCCCCCATGCAAATTCACACACAATGAAGTTAAAGGACCACCACAACAGGAAAAAACAACCACCACCTCTACTGACATATAAAAAAAAGGTAAGACACCAGAGAAAAAGTATTCCTAGTCATCTCAACATCCTACAACCCCCACATTTGCATCCCATCCTCCATCAACCAAGACAAGGAAGTTCATGTCGATATCCTCCCTTCAATAGCAATCAACAAGGAACCTACAACCTCAGCATGAAATGCCAACCCAAAGAACAAGAAATCAAAGGTCTGCTAGAGGATCACACCAAGGCACAAACACTGGAGAATCAACCAGGGAAGCACATGCAAGGTTAAACAAACATCACAACCAAAACAACTTGGAAGTTATCTAGACGAAAATGAGAGTACTGATCTGGCTACGTAATTGTAAGGACCCTCAAGCTCGTCAACGCTGTTAGACTAGTCAAGATACGTATTAGCCAACAAATATCTCGATTAGAGTAACACGAATGTTAATTAATATAAATTAATCTAACAACGATCTAGATATAAAATTAGTATCGCTGGATAGATCTCGGAAAGTTATGTTGAATGAACTACTTGAACGTGTCATTCGGATACCGGACAAAGAAGATATCATTGGATGAGTATGAAGGTAAAAATAGTAATTTTGGAAATTAAATGGGTGGCTGCCTCATCCAATCAGGCGGGTGTATCAGTAATTCTCGTTGGTCTTATCATGACCAAATCGAAGAGAAACTCTTCGTGTTTGGCAGCTTTGATATCCTAACCTAGGTTGGGTTATCCCTTAAATAACGGTATATTGTGTTTGTGTGGGTGCTTATTCCATACCAAGATAAGAATAGTGTATCCTACCTAAATTTTAGGAGGCTAAAAAGGTGGGGTTTTTGAATTCCATGTAAAACCTGTAATACCTTAATCCTTTCCTGGGTTAGACAGTTATTTTTATAACTACTTTTCTTATTTAAATTTTTCTTATGCTCAAAACCATCAATCTATATGGTTTAGTTTTTATTTATTTTTAATTAGTTAATTTAGCTTATATACAAGTCTGATGACAAACAACATATTACATTAACCCAATGTGGAAAACAAACACCATTTAAAATAACCATTACCGGGATAGCCTTGGATAAACCAAGGAATACCCTTACCAGGATAACGTTTTTCATATCCAAGCTGCCAAACAGACCATTATTTTCTCTTTTCCTTTCTCTTTCTTTTTATTTACTCTTCTCTTCTCTGTTTCTTCTGTTCTTCTTCATCTCGAGTTTCTCTGAGAATTTGAGTAAGAATTGGTTAATGAAATCATCAGTTGATGCTAATAGATGTTGTAGAAGATAGTAGAATCGTTAGTTTGAAGCAGAACAGTTAGGGTTGAATATGAGAAAATAGATCTAGGGTTTCGTCGGATTTCGATGTTCTTATGGAATTGAGATGTAAATCGAGTTGTTGTTAGATGAAGACTGAATGGGTTGATGATGAATTGACGATGTGAAGCTGTTCTGGTACTGAATCGAAAAGAAAAAGGTAATCTAAGGTTCTGTTAATTGATAGTTGTTTTGATATGAAATCGATTATGAAACTGAGAATTTAAGGATGGGTTTGTTTAGATTGAAGTTGTTTTGATCATATGGGGTTGTAGTTTGAGTTTAATTATAAGATTCAGAATTAGGTTTTTCCCTTGTTCTTCCCCAATTTGAGAAAATTAGGGTTCGTGGATTTCAATTGAATTATTGTTGAATTGTGTTTGAGAAGATGAAATTTAGATTGTAATGAAAATGATTCATATGGTTGTCATGTGTGTTGGAGTTTTCTGGAAAATGGAGTCACAGGTGACAAACATGAAGATGGTGATGGAATAATTGTGTTGGTGGTTTTGAGTGAATGGATTTTGAAGATGTCAGTTGATGATGTAATATCAGGAATGGTGGTGTTTGTTTAATAAGTGAACTGAAATGTCAGTTATACTGTGGTGAATGAATATGATTTGATTTGAGAACATGGTTATGTTAGAATTGTCCATGGTGTGTGTGGGAACTGGAGTTTTGGTTGTGCAAGTGAAATAAAAATGGAGATGAGAGTTTGGTGGTAATGGATGTGTAGTGTGGTTTGAAGTGGAGTTCAAATCCTAGTGGTGGTGTGGATTTGAATCTGACTAGGATTTGAATCTGGGATTGAGATCAGTATAGAATGGAGTTGTGGTTATTGAGCTGGTGGTGATGAAGTTGGTTGTTATAACAAGAAATGGTTGTAAAGAAGAGGAGTTTGGGCTATGTCAGTGGAAGAATGAGATTAACTTTGTTGTGTCTGTTTGATGGTGTTGTTTGAGTTGGGGTTCAGTTAAATGGGGTAGAGAAATGAACTGTTGGTAATAACTAAATTCATAAAGATTCTTATTGAAGAGATGTTATGCAACTGAAGTATTGGAATGTTGGATCAGATGATTGTATGGAGTTGAAACTCTCTTGTAGAAGCTTGGAAAAGCTGCAATTGCAGGCAGGCATAGTTTCTGATTGTAATTGGAATTCAAAGTTGTTTAGTATGATTGTATTGAGATGGTTTAGTATAATTGTATTGATTGCATCATTCTAGTCTTAACAGGTTATGTGTTGCACTATGTTTGTGCATTAGAGTTCTTTGGCCTGTGCAAAGGCATTGGCCTTGAGTCTTTCTTTCCAGTCAGTTTAGCTGACTCAGTTCTTCTGACTGAGTCGAGTTACCCTTGTTAAACTGAGTTGAATCGGTTTGACTTAGTGAACCTTGACTGAGTTGTCTTCTTTGACCGAGTTGACCAGGACTTTGACCTTTGTCTGACATAGAGTGTTAGTTGACTCTTGACTAGACGTTGACCGTTAGTTAACTCTTATAAATCAGGCCTTAGTTTAATGGGCTGGAGTAGTGGACCAGGGCTTAGGAGTAGTTATCCTATGTTGATGAGTTGGACCCCTTATGGTCTGAATTAGCCTTTAGTTCCTTCTACAAAGATGTAGATATTCATAAGACTTAGCCAATGGACTATAGAACGTACTCAATTCAATTAGTAAACCTTATCTATGCTAAAGATAGAGAATGAAAAGGTGTAAAGTCATAAATGGACTTAGAACCATTAGATAGACTTGTATGATTCTTGTGTGAGCCATTTTGGCTAGATTCTTAGAGTTCTTGTATGATTAACAGTTAGTCTATTAACAAGGACCGATTCAAAGGATGAACTAGTAGATCGTGGATTTCGAGGTAGGCGTGGCTTGTCATCAAAAGAGGCGGGAATCGATAACGAACTCTCTTGTATTCATTATTGTTTTACAAATCAATCTTGGTATTGTGAAATTCATGCATATCTTGTGTGCTTTGTGTGGTATGATATGTGTGCCGACACAATATCAGTATTCTATGGCTAGGGCGATACACCGCAATATTACATGGCTTGGGCGATACACCGTAATATTATTCTTCCTTATATATATTCAGTATTTTATGGCTAGGGAGATACACCGAAGTATTACCTATTCGGTATGGAATTGGCATCAATATTACTCTTCCCTTATGTGCAGCAACACACATCTCATACATGGATGTTTACTGTTATTTATAGATGTCTTTGAAGAAGTTTCTACTTTGTGTTTTACTGTCTTTCCGTGTATTATCGACTTTCGATAAAACCTGCATTGTCTTCGAATCATATTAATGATTACTTGAAAGCTAGTTGTTATTTCCATTGGGAACCCATTTTAGGGATGATGTGCTCACCCATTCCCACTTTCAGTTTCAGAGACAGATCAAGATGTGCACGTGACGATGAAAGCTTCGAAGAATTATTTACGTTAGTTAGTTGGCTTCCGCGATGTTTATTCTGTGTTTATATTTTATTTGTAAATCAACTCACTATTGAATATGTATCATATGATAGGAATTATTGAATATATTTATTTCAGAGTGGGGATAGTTGTCGGGTTAAGTTTTGTAGCAGATTTCTTAATTGAATGTTTAAGTAAATGATTTAGATTCTTAGTGCCTTTTTATTTAGATAAACTCTTGGATTAGTCAGCTGCTAGCTTTGGGGGCGCTACAGTAATTAAGTAAGTGAGTTTCTGGCAAGATTCAGCACTCGCATCCATTATGAATTACATGGCCTGGAACTGTCAAGGTGCATACAACCCCATGACAGTTTGAAAACTATGTGAGCTCAACCGAAATCATAAGATTAATATCTTGTTCTTATCAGAAACTTTATCTTCTGTAGATTATATGTATGCTTTAAAATCTAGAATAGATTTTGATGAATGCTTTACTCTATCTTGTAATGGACGAAAAAGTGGTGTGAGTTTAATGTGTACAACACACCTTAATGTCCAAATAATGAATGCTAATCAAAGTATGATTCACGACCATGGCTATTAACAGGGGTGTATGGGCCACCACAACCATCAGCAAGATGGGATCTATGGCAAGACTTCAACACGTTATTTTTTGAACACAATCTCCCATGGATCCTAATGGGTGACTTTAATGGAGTATTATGCCAATATGAAAAAAATGGACGACCGATGACATGCAACCAAATAAAATTCTTCTGACGTATGATCAACATCAATGGCCTCATCGACTTGGGCTTCACATGCCAGCCTTTCACGTGGTCAAATAAGCAAACTGGAACAAATTTCATCCTTGAAAAATTAAATTGTGGCATGTGCAACCAACAACAATTACAACAACATCTGCATGCATCGATATGACATGTCCCACAAATAACATCGGATCATGCACTGATATTACTCAAAGTAAGAGTTATACAAAGACAACAATTCAAAATGGAACATGTATGGCTCCTACATTCACAACTCAAATAAGTGGTTTATGGATCATGGAACCTGAAAATGCAGGGGTACCAAAATACACCACCAATTTTTTCTTAGGCAATCTTCATGGAAAAACTCAATATTCAATTCCAAGAGTTCAAACTTAATGAATCTCAATCAAGAAAGAATATCTAGAGTTATATCTCTATCTCTCAAATCAGAACGTTTACAGACACAAGTCCGTGAATCTGATTTCCGGGTGAGAGTACTTGGGTGACTCTAAAGATTAATTTTCCACGTAATCAATCAAGTCGTATCCAACAAACAAGGTCGGATGTATATACTGTGATTGGTTAAAGCACAACCTGTGATATTTCAATTATAAGGATAAACAATATAATGCGGAAAAGAAATAACATGGACACCTAGGAGTTTTGTCAACGAGGAAACCGCAAATGCATAAAAACCCCGGGACCTAGTCCACATTGAATACCAAACTTTATTAAGCCGCTACAGACACTAGCCTACTGCCAATTAACTTCGGACTGGAATGTAGTTGATACCGAATCAAACCCTCCCAGCAATTCAGTTACAGTCGTGTTCCTTACGCCTCTTGAATCCTAGCAGGACTACACGCAATTGATTCCCTCAGCTAACGTCACACCAACTAAGAGTTGCTTCAACTTAATTGAAAACTTTAAACCAATATGCTTCCCATAGATTAATCCTATATGTGATTTCCTTTACGATCAAAAAGATTTTGATCAAGGTGATTGGAAATAGTTAGCAATAGACAGAGTCTAGCTAACCTCAAAATCCGGACTTATGCAACTCGAAGTGCAGCCTAGATTATTATTCAACTCACAAGTATAAAACTTGTGGAATCAACAAAGTCTGAGACGAAGAGAACTTTGGTTATTACTATCTATCTTGTTCAAGTGAGAAGCTCAACAATCAAACAAGATCAGGATACTCGAGTTATCAAGATAAACAATAGCTGAACCTGGCTTCACGAATCTCAATGAAATATTTGTAGTCATTGAAACCCTAAAGGGTTTCAGGAAGAGGATGACTCTAGTTACAACTAGGACACACCAAGAAAAGTAGTGTCGGGATTCAAATATCCTAGTTGCTTGAAGTTCCCCTTTTGTAAACATTCAAAGCATAGGTTGCTTTAGGTCTAAGCTAAGATAACTTTGGAACCAAGCAATTAATATCCGTCGTTAGATGAGTCTTTGAAACTTGATTTATATAAATAAGATATACATTCTGTTTAGGTGAAACCGTAACTGAATCGTGTACAAAGACTATGTTCAAGGTGGCTAGCTTAAACTAGTCGATTTGAACTTATAAGTTGAATATCATTTTCATAAGCACTAAAGACTTTAACCATGAGTCACAATCATGTGATCAAACAAGTCTATAATTTTTTTAAAGATTTGACCAAATGCTAATTATCTCATAGAAATAACTTTATTGCATTTGAAAATAATCGACATGATTAGTAGATGTATAAAGTACAAATACCAAAGTCGTTCGTGAGTCAGGTCAGTCACAGTACGTGTACCGGTTTATATAATACTAAGCACAAACAAGTTTCGGTGTTCACAGAACTATTTAGGTATGCGTACCGGTATTTTGGGGTAAAAACTGATTCTGTAGTTTTTGATAAGTTTGGGTGTGTTGATGAGAAACGAATTCAAACCCTAAACAAATGTACTGCACATGAGTACTTTTAGATTCTAGAGATCAATCTGTAAGACTCTGGCCTAAATTAAGAAATGGTCGTTCCAGATTCAATTCGGTCACAAAGCTAAGGAGAAGGGTTGATCTTAGGAAGGGAAGCGAAGAAGGTGTTGATGTCAGAATGTTGAATTACGAAGGTGTGGTTGTTTTATGACTTTTATCAGAATATGGAACTGGATAGCAGAATGTAAGCTATCAGTTCTTGGTTTTTTTCTGGATACTATATTGTTAACCAAAACTTTATTGTTGGTTGAAATAGGTTGAAACCTATTTATGCAAGTCATAGTTGAACACACCCTGATCTCATAGGAAGTGGGAGTGGTTGAATGATAGAGAAGTGGGATCGTGTGAAAATATAGAAAACCACATCCCTACTATGAGGGGAGGACGGGTCAGTTTACACCCACTACTTTTCTGCCGCCACTAACTGTCCGTTTTCCTGATACTTTCTCATAATGGACGTGTTGCACGCCGCACGCTGTAAACCGCCAGACCAATACTCTGATGATCATCCCCCAGTTTGTGACATGTTTGATGTCTCGAGTATTTTCGTGGGAAAATATGCAGCAGGTTGTTGAGTGGGTCTTGTTTGCAAGACCTAGTTATTTTGACCAATCACGCGCAAGCCAGGCGGCGGGTGGTCATGTGTGACGAGTCAAGTTGTGAGACTTTCCGCAAAGAATAACATGTAACGCTATTAGGTTAAATAACTAAGTTATTCGTGAAACCGATACTCATAAAATATCGTATGTATTCGATGCATATAAAGCATCGGTTTTAAGCAAACAGCTCAAAATAATCGACATATGTAAAGCATCGTTGTACACAGCTCGTTTAAGTTAGTCATGGATCTTAATGTCTTAAGAGGAGCGTGACCGGTCATTCTCGGGAAGCTGCCAGGATCCACTTGCGCGTACTAAAGGCAGGACGCTCGGTCCTTATAGGAGAGTGATGGCTGGCGACCACGACGACATCTTATTGGTCGCCTAAAATTAGATCTAGGCCGGTCAATTCGGCTAACAAAGTTAGACGGCCGAGATGATTTGCGGCAGTTAATGGTTGCCGTTGAATTATTAAAATTTTATGCAAACGGCACCACTGGACACCTTTGGGCGATCTTTTGGGGCCATATGGGCAAGTTGTGGCTTGGCCGATCGCTCCGATGGAAGAGGGGTGGCCAGTGATCACGGTGTTACTTGTTGGCCATCTAGAATCAGATCTAAACCGTATGACTAGGCTAGCGAAGTTGGACGGATGGGATGATTTAGGCGGTTGCGTAATGTTGTTGACTCAATTTAGGGTTTAAAAGCCGTGTGGCCAACCCTCTTTAGGCTAACCGATTCAAGGCGCTGAATGTTGGTTTGATCAGGCTGATTGGCCAGACGCAAAGGTGGATTGTCGGCGAGCATGATAACATCCTATTGGCTGCCTGGAATTATATCTAAGCCAGTCAATTTTGCTGGTGAAGATGGACGGCTGTGATCGCTTTGCGACAGTAGCATGCTGCCGCTAACACGAATTTAGGGTTTTCAAAACGCGTGATCACCCTATCTTTGAGCAAGCGATTTGTTATGCTCCTGGCGTGTCGTGGGCAAGTCGACCGGCCGGGCATGAAGGCGAGTCGCCGGTGAGCACACCAGTACATGTTTGATCGTTCGAAAGAAGATCTAAACCGTCCAACTAGGCTGGCTAAGTCGGACGGATGTGATGGGTTTGAGACCGTTATGGTCGATCTTAGCTCGCTGAGCTTCTCTTTCAACAGCGCGACCATACTAACTCTAGACAACGATCAAGGATGTTACTGGCGGGCTAAGAGGATTCTGATTGGCTGGGGTGATAGCGGTCCCGCCGGTGGACACCATGGAGTTTGCTAGGTCTTGCTAGGAGGAAGCCAAGCTTGTTGAATTGGCTGGCCAAATCGTGTGGCCGTGATTGTTTTTAGACTGACATGGGCAGCCTATGTTTAATTCCTTAAGGAATTAGGTGTGTCAACCAACCAACTTCCAACTTTAATTAAAAGTGCGCGTGGCGCTTTTGGAGCGATATGATTGGTCGGTGGGAATAGGGGGCCGGAAAGTAGCAACATGGAGCGTGGCCGGCCAGCCACGGACGACGCCTGCTGAGGCAAACCGGCCGGCCAAGTGTCGCGGCCACACCTCATTTTGTTGTTGCTCCTACTTGTCGCAATTCCTCTTTATTTCTTGTTTTCTGATTTTTGGTAGGATCTTGCTCCTACTAGCTCCGTGATGGATCAATTTCCTAGTTTCCCTAGGTTTAGTTTCGACCAATAGGTTTCGAATTATCGTGCAGCGCGCAAAAAACTTAATTTTTGATAAAATTAGGTTAAAGAACTGAATTTTGCAGGTTGCCGCAAAACCAATCAATTTTTGGTGAATTTCGCATATTGATACAGAAATCACTAATTATGTTTCAGAGGGCATCATAACTTTACGTGCCCCTAATTGAGTATTTTCATGCATATCTTAATCCTGACACTTCGAGAAATTCATGCTGCTCAGTTGCGAGCGAACATTAATTGTCATGTCGTGTTAAAATCAAGAGTTCGGCTAGGAACATAGCATGGAATGAATACTCGGCAGGCTCCGGCATTAGTGAGTAATGCAACTAGGAACTTAAATACTCATTAGGCTCTATACTAGTGAACAATTCAACTAGAAGCTTGAGTTTCAATATAATATGAAGAGAGACATATGCACTCATATGATATATTCTTCAAATTCCTTTCGGAATATAAACATATCAAGGTCTATTACTTCTGATGCTGGGTCAAGTAGACAGACTTTTACACTTTTCTCCCTATACTAAAAACCACCATCAATATTAAGTCCCCTGCTTAGCACGTAACAGTGACATTGTTGCGGGGTAAGCATTAGATGGTGACATACGAAATTAAAATTTAAAAGATAAAGCATGTAGATATTACCAGGAAAATTCTATTCGTCCTTCAAGAACAGGACAGCGCGGCCAGTGGTCTTTGTAGTAGCGTGTTGCTAGCTCGGCTATGGGGCATGAGTGTTATGGTCCCAGCCATCTATTACCGTTCATAGAGAAATGAGGAATCCTTCTTTTGGAAACTCTGTTCATATAAAAAGGGGTATCAACCCCCTTTCGTTTTTGTTGCTCGTCTGGCTCTGTGTTTTCGTCTGTAGTATCCGGCTCTTCTTCGTCACTATTAGTAGCTCCATCACGAGCGTGTCAATCGTCGACAGCAAGTAAGTATATCTTGTTCTTTCTTCTTTTTGCAAGTATGAACTTTAGTTGTACGTATAACTTCCACGGTTTTGAAATTTCATCAACTCCTGAGTGAACTCCATCGATCCTCTCCGGAATGTGTAATAAGGTTCTGCCTCCAGAAAATGAGCATCCAACCTCTCCAGTGGGTTTCAAAATTTACCAAACTCCATTGCGCTTAATATTTTTTTTGTTTGCTGAATCACAATTTTATTGCTTTTAAACAAATTCAGATATTACAAAATTTGTAGAACAAAAAGAAACCAAAAAGAGCTGAAAATTACACTTAAGTAAGAACTGTTATGGCTAACAGAATCTATAGTACTTTCTACCCGGTAATTCTATTTGAGATAGATATGAAGGCTTCCCTCTATTAACTACCACAGATCCCTGAGATAATCTTGCACCCTGTTTAGATAGCTCAATTGCAGAAAAGTTCACTTCTTTATAACATTGTTCATAGATAATTTCAGTAATCTCCTTCTTGGCTTTCATCCATCTTGATTGTAAGCACCAAGGCATCACAACTTTTTTTGCGTCTTCTATTACTGCTAGAGAGTGAGATCAGATGAGTATCTTATTGCATTGTAATTTAACTGCCCATTAAATAGCCCACACAATAGCTAATGCATCAGTTATGTAAGTAGTAACAATACCAGTCCCACCAGAGACAGTGCCAATGACCTGACTTTCATGACATCTAGCTATAATGCCAAAACCAGCCATACCTGGATTACCAGCAGCCATTCCAGCACAACAAAATAAAACATAGCCTTCATTTGGATTGACCCACTGACATTCTTGTATTCTTTCGAACTTCATATTTCTTTGGCCAAGGTTAAAGAACTGAAGGATTTCAGAATCCTAATTTTGCCCCCATCTTGTACCTGTCATTCTGTAACCACCATAGAACACTAGTCTCATGATTTTTCTTTTGAAGCTCTCCAAATTTGGAGGTATGTTTTCATGAATAAATTTATTTTTTTGGAACCATAGTTCTCTCATTGTTGCACTTGCTGCTGTTATCCAAGCTTGTTTGACAATTGAGCTTTTATGTTTTGCAAAATTTAGAATGCCTGAGAAGGAAGTAGGTATTTGGAATTGAAAAATAGTGACTAACCATTGCCATATATGCTTGCTGAAAATGCAGGTCCACATGAGATGCTCCATACTGTCTTGATTCTGCTGGAAGATACAACATTTAGAAGCAAGAGAATAGCCTTTATTGATTAATTTTTCATCATCAATGTACACCCCTTGTTTAATTTTCCATACATTACTAGGAATGCTTGGATGTAGAAATTTTTTCCAAATTTGATCAGGCCAATGTATTCTTAGTTGCTTGTTTCTAATTTTCTCAACTACAGATGATGTAGTAAAAGAACCTTTCATATCTCCACTTCATATGAGTTTGTCTTGGTCTCCACTTATTGTTGGTAGTGAATCTGGGATGAAGTCATGCAAAGCACATGGAATACTCCATTCACCATTTTCCATTTTATTACTCACTGTCATATGCAACTTGTCTTTTATTCTGTCAGTGCAACTCACAATATCAATTAAAGGTTTATCACCTACCCAAGTATCAAACCACAATGATATTTTTTTCACCATTACCTATATTCCATCTCACATTTGATTTCAAATCCTTCCAAACCCACTTCAATCTTGGTCAAACTGTGGATAGTTTCCATTAAGTATACCACTGACCATATTTATCCTTATACTTAGCAGCAAAAAAACTTGAGCATTCATCACTTGAGTTTATAAATTTCCACATCATTTTCATTAATAAGGCTTTATTAATTACATCCAAACTCCTAATACCCAGTCCTCCTCATTGAATGGTGCACACACTTTGCTCCAGCCAAGAGTTTCATGCTTTCTAACTTCACTGTCACCAGTCCATAAGAAGTTTCTTATGATTTTTTCACAGACTTTGATTACTGAACTTGGCCATTTGTAGACTGTCATCTTATGAATAGGAACACTGCAGAGAACAGATTTTATGAGCACCAATCTATTACGAAATGAAAGCATTTTACCCTTCCAAGCTCCTAAATAACCTTGCATCATCTCCACCATTGGCCACACAGTATCAGATTTAACTCTCCCAGGCTTCAATATGACACCTAATTAAGCATTTGTCAGGGAATGTTGTAAGCTCCATTTGCACTAAGTTTGAAATTTGATTTCTTCTTGATGGAGTACAACCATCCACGAAACATTTACTTTACTGTTTGTTGATTATCTGACCAGAACTGTCCTGATAATTCTTGAGCAGAGTGATGAGAGCTTCTAAACTTTTTTTTGAGCCATTATTGAAGATGAAAACATCATCTGCAAAAAATAGATGAGTGGGGTACACACCTTTCCTGATAACCATTGGTAGCAGCTTCTTCAGTTCTACCAATTTGGTTAAATTTCTACTCAATACTTATTCCATAAGAACAAACAGAATGGGAGATAGAGGATCCCCTTGTTTTAATACTCCCTCCATTGAGAAAAAACCTTGAGGTCCACCATTTATCATGACAGAGATTTTAGCAGATGCAAACAATGTTCTTAACCACTCACACCAAGCTGCAGAGAAACCATATTTTTGAAGTACTTTAAACAAAAAGTCCAAGCTCACACAGTCATATGCTTGTGATATGTCAAGTTTCAACCCAACATTACCTCCTCTTCTTGTATGCTTCATTTCATTCACCAACTCAGAAGCTAACATAACTTGTTCATATATACTTTTACCTTTTATGTATGTTGCTTGCTGCTTTGAATATTCTGAGGTGATTGATAATACTGAGCTGTTCTTCGGGAATATAAGTCTAGTTTATCAATTGGTTCCTATTCACCTTGATTTATCAAAAGACGGAACAAAAACTCGTAGGTATTTATGTGGGAGACGGATTTATCTATTACCTATACTTTTCTGTGCGATACAGATTTGTTTATTAAAGTCTTCGACTTTGGGTCGTAGCAACTCCTAGTTGTGGGTGAGATCATCTAAGGGAATCAAGTGCGTAGTATCCTACTGGGATCAAAGACGTAGAAGCGCATCTGTACCTTGAATCAGTGTGAGATTGATTGGGGTTCAACTACAGTCCAGACCGAAGTTAGTTTGTAGTAGGCTAGTGTCTGTAGAGGATTAATACAGTGTGTGTTCAATATGGACTAGGTTCCGGGGGTTTTCTGCCTTTGCGGTTTCCTCGTTAGCAAAACTTCTGGTGTATGTGTTATTTCTTTTCCGCATTATATTTTGTTATATAATTGAAATATCACAGGTTGTGCGTTTGAACCAATCAATTGGGAAATCCAACCTTTGGTTGTTGATTGAAATTGATTGATACTTGAACATTGGTCTTTGGTACTGTTCAAGTGATTTCTCTTGTATTCAATTAGACTCGCAAATTTCTATTTGCTTGAGTAAGTATTGAATCAAGAAAGAGAGATATAACTCTTTGATATACTTTCATTAAGATAGAGTCTGGTTGTCTAGTTGATTCTCTTAAAAGTATATTGGAGTTAGTCCATACAGATTTCTAATCAAAATATTGGGTGTGGTTGTTAGACCTCCGCTTTTTCACTTGCATTCCTTAGTTTATATAAGTTTAAGTTCACGAATAATCGTTTTTAGAAAATAACAAACTTAAGTACGTGGAATGGTACGCGGACTTAAGTACCCCGAATAAGTTTGTTTTCGGTTCAAAAACTCCAGCAAAAAATTTCGGGATGAGAACTTCCGACAGTACGCGGACTTGGTACGCGAATTTGGTACGCGGACTCTAGTTCCGGTTTTTCTTAGCAGCAAAGTACACATACTTTGGTTCAAGGAATAAGGACTTATACATGTATGAGTTACCACACAATGCTTATATCCAACCATGGTTATATAATCTAAACTCTCATTTCAATCATTGAAACATTCTTAGAGGACGTTATATAGTTGTTGTTCACACACTATTTTTCGTCAAAGCAATTTTCAACTAATTGAAACTTAATATGACTTTCGTCACTAGTAAAGATGAAATTGGCCAAAGCAAAAGCTTACCAACACATTTTTCGAGAAATAGATAAGCGAGATAAACTCGGCTCGAAATAGCAAATGTGTATAATGAAAGTCTATATAGCAAAACGACTTTTGTCTCAAGATAGGAGATAGGGTAGATATACTTTTGAGTGATAGATAAGTTCAAGTCTCCACATACCTTTTAGTCGATGAAGTTTCACCAGTTACTTGAGTAGTTCTTCGTCTTTGTATGATGATCGCCATGGAGTCTTAAGCTCAACTACACTTTCTATCCTATTCCGAAACTTAGCTATAAGTAGACTAGAAATCAAGACTTATAGTTTTGATCACTAACATTGACAAACATGCTTGAGATAGCAACGCATGCGAGTTCGACCGAGCAGTGCTCTAACAATCTCCCCCTTTGTCAATTTTAGTGACAAAACTATCAATACACATGGAATATAAAAATATAAAAATAAACTTTTGTAGCTTCTCTTCCACATGCCTGATCTTCAACATTACTCGAAATCTTCGTCACTTCCAAGTACTCTAATGATCCCAAAAGTTGTAAGTTTAGTATCACCGTTGTTGAAAATCCGTAGCTATAACAATGAGAAAACAATAATTCTCAATCATTGTTATACAGTGTCATAGTATTATTACATAGCATCAAAGTTCAATTGTATCACAACTTCGACAACAATACTATGATGATATGTATCACTCTCCCTTAGTCAATACTCCATCACACATGGAAACCACTCCCCCTTACATAATAATCTGAAAACCATATGTATTTGTAGTGTGAACTACACATTAATTCTCCCCCTTTTTGTCAATAAAATTGGCAAAGGTACGAAAACTAGTGGGATCCTAATAAATTTCCATAGAGACATTTCATGACCAAAAGAAAGCACATACCAACTTTTTAGATGCAATCATATAGCCGAAGCTAAATGCTTTCATCAAGGAGTTTATAAAGATACAAGATAACCCCTATAATATTCCACAGCCGCACACCCCACAAAGATTTGGCAATTAAGCACAAGTTTAATTAAGAAGTCTCCCCCATAAAATGTCATTCCCGAAAGAACAACAAGAGCGACCTTACTTTCACAAGAAAAGAAGGATTTCGTTGGACATAACAAATCACATACGAATATGAATTTGAATCCAAAAATACTCAATTAAATTAACCACAAGAAAACCCATGATTAATTTAATCGGAAATGCTCAACATAAGCGAATTTACGGAGCCTCGCAGTATACATAAAATATGGATCAGGGAAGATCAATAATGCGGAATAGACAAGGATTCATTCTATGTTCCATCACTATTTGCACAATGACATACAATAGACATAATCCTCGTAAATAAAAGTTCATTCTATCTTCCATCAATATTTGCATAATGACATATAATAGGCTAAAAACTTTTGTAATGTCAAAAGTTCGTTCATTCTTTTATCAATACATGCATATCGACATACGAAAGACTTAACTTTTGACAAGGTATGGGACAATCATAGTTCACGGACGCAAACACGTATATCCCATAATAAGTTTACAATATATAAAACCATAAAGATTAATACTGCAAAAATCATCTTCCAAACAACTTTTTAGAATTAAGCAAATAAATCTAAAAACAATAAAGATGAAAACGTTGGACATAGCTATGTGTAATCACAATAATGAATATTCCAAAAACTAGTTATTCTTCCTAAAAACATAAGAATAAAATTCTCATAAGAAGATTTACTAGACAAAATAAAATCACAGTTCATTGAGAACCTCGTACCTTTCAATGATTTCGTCAAAGAAGGTATCACTGATTTCCTTTACTCTCTTGACCATAGACACACCATGTTCGTGAGTTAGAACACTAACTTTATGATCAACAACCCGAGCAAGCTGTCTAGCCTTGACACAATCCATGATGAGCTTCTTTTGATTCTGGATCAGAATATTCTGATTAGCAAGGATTCTGTCCTGACCATCTAAGAGTTGGTTTAGTTTCACTTGAAGATTCGCAAACTCGACCTTTGAATCGTTCTGAAAACGAGTTAAATCCTTGAAAGAATCATCAATCCAGGAGTTGTGATCCTTTCTTTCAAGCATCTTCTTTAGAATCAGCTCTTGAATTGACCCACATCCTTGAGTGTCTTCCACCATATCAAGATGCACTATCTATTGAGATTTTGCAGAGTTCTCCATATATTTTTGATAGGGATGGAATAACAAAATAGAGAGTGTATATGTGTTTGTAAACAGGAGAAGAAAACTCTTGTTATGTAAACCCTATGGACTCACATGAGTAGGACACGGACATTCACGGACCGTTCACAAGAGAGGGATGGATTTGAACTAAATACAGTAAGAGGAAAAACACAATGTTTGTCAAATATTGCTCGATAATCCTTAGAATTAGAGCCTGAGTTATAAAACAGTCTTTCATAACTTTGATTGATTGAAAAACGACACACAATGACGTAAAACAAATCTTGAGACTCCCATAGTCATCATCCTTGTACCTCTCAAGATAGATTCAAGGATGAGATTACCTAAAGTTAGGTAAAGGAGTGAGAAGTGATCTCACTGCCAAACATGGGAGAGGGGTTGTACATGTTGTTTTACCATTTTACTTGTATATTCCCCCTTTTCCATTGATTATAACGTATTCCAGAGGAATTAGTCATAAACCCTTTCAAAAGTCCATCTGAAGGATTTTTTTGAGGACTGAGTCTAGGACCTCTAGAAATAGGTTCCACAAAAGGGAATTTGGAGGATTTCCATTTTCTTGATCTAGACTTACCAGACTTGTTCTTATGAACACAGGGAAAGTCTTCATTAGTGGCACAAGAGTTTATACCGTAATGAGGAACATTCAACCTGTGATGATTTCTTGAAGAGAGATCATTTTTATAAGATTTCTGGTTTTCTGTTGGCAAGAGATTCACTGTAGATGTCCTCAGACGATTTACTCCATTGACAGTAGAAAGAAACAAATTATGGAGATTAGAAATTTGTTTCCTCCTAGCAAAACAATGAATATCATAGCGATTCTTTTTCCCACAGAATGAACAACATCGTGAAATTGGGACATGATTGCGTTGATCCAAACCTTCATCATTCACATGCACATTTTGCAAGTGATTCTCAATAGATACTTCCTTGTAGGATTTTTTCTTTACACGAGGTAAAACCTTGTGAGTATCAGGAGAAGGTGTACAGGATGACTTCATCAAAACAGAGTTTTCCTTTTTCAAGGTATTACACTGTTCTTGGGCAAGTTGTAGAGATGCAACAAGTTTTTCTTTTTCAACACGATAGTTGTTTATTTCTGATAAATGCGTCTCGATCAAATGTTTTTATCTAATTGAATCTTCCTTGACAATATCCTCAAGATTACTAATGTTTTCACGCTGTAGAGAAGTTTCTTGAAGAAGTTTTTCGATATTGTTAGAGAAGGACTCAATGATATTATAGAGTTCACGTTCTCGACCAGGAGACTTTTCAAATTCATCAATGAACTGAACATGATTCTGAAAATCAATAGTCTCAGTCAAATTTTTTGATATTCTGGTGAGCTCCTTTTCAGCTTTTGCGATAGTGTCAACTGTCTCTTTATAGGAACAAATATCAACATTTGATAGATCCCTTTTTTTACCTCGGGATTCGGAAGAATCATCGAAGGAGTAATCCTTTGAGGTGACCCCAAGACATTTGACATAGTTAAAAGCTTTGGAAGGAATTTTGGTATGCGTATAAGCCAGAGATGAGATTCTGTCCACAGACTCAGATTGCTACAAACAAAGACTGATAAGGTCTTTAAACGTGTTTTCCTGCTCTGATACCAATTGAAAAAGCGGGGGTCTGACAACCACACCCAATATTTCGATTAGCAATCTGTATGGACTAACTCCAATATACTTTTAAGAGAATCATCCAGACTCAATCTTAATAAAAGTATATCAAAGATTTATATCTCTCTTTCTCGATTCAATACTTACTCAAGCAAATAGAAATCTGCGAGTCTAATTGAATACAGGAGAAATCACTTGAACGGTACCAAAGACCAATGTTGAAGTATCAATCAATCTCAATCAACAAACAAAGGTTGGATTTCCCAATTGTTTGATTCAAACGCACAACCTGTGATATTTCAATTATATAAAAATATAATGCGGAAAAGAAATAACACAGACACCAGAAGTTTTGTTAACGAGGAAACCGCAAATGCAGAAAAACCCCGGGACCTAGTCCAGATTGAACACACACTGTATTAAGCCACTATAGACACTAGCCTACTACAAACTAACTTCGGTCTGGACTGTACTTGAACCCAAATCAATCTCACACTGATTCAAGATACAGTTACGCTCCTACGTCTCTGATCCCTGCAGGATACTGCACATTTGATTCCCTTAGCTAATCTCACCCACAACTAAGAGTTACTACGACCCAAAGTCGAAGACTTTAATAAACAAATCTGTATCACACAGAAAAGTCTATGGTAATAGATAAATCAGTCTCCCACAGAAATACCTACGAGTTTTTGTTCCGTCTTTTGATAAATCAAGGTGAACAGGAACCAATTGATAAACCAGACTTATATTCCCGAAGAACAGCTCAATATTATCAATCACCTCACACTAATCTAAATCGTATGATGGCGAAACTAGATATTGTGGAATCATAAACGATGAGACAAAGATGTGTATGACTACTTTTATATCTTGCCTTCGGATAAATTAATCTCAAGCCAATCCTTACGATTGTACTTAGTACGATAGAAACAACAAGATCAGATCACACAACTATAAGAAAAGTAGTATCGGTCTGGCTTCACAATCCGAATGAAGTCTTCAAGTCGTTAACCTACAGGGTCTTGGTAGAAACCTAAGGTTAAAGGATAATTGGCTCTAGAAAATACAACTAGTATCACACAGGAGGTGTGGGTATTAGGTTTCCCAGTTGCTAGAGTTCTCCCTTATATAGTCTTTCAAATAAGGGTTTGCAATCAATGTTAGCTTAGTAACAAAGCATTTAATATTCACCGTTAGATGAAAACCTGATTAGATTCAAGCTAATATCTTTCAATCGTTAGATCGAAACATAACTTGTTACACAAAAATGAAATGCACACTTATTTAGGTTTGTGTAACCGTACCCAAACATGTACATTTAGTTTGTTCAACAGTAGTTAACCAAATGGTTAGCTGTATGAGCACTTTCATATCAACCATATTCTTCTTTACCATAACTAGTTCAAATAACTCAAATGAACTAGTTAGAGAGTTGTTTAATTGCTTAGATATTATAGAAGTATACAAGACACAATCGAAGCAAAAAAGATTTGATTCACTCGAATCGATTCATGAACTTTATATCCACGATTTGCAAACTTGCATTCCTTAGTTTATATAAGTTTAAGTTCACGAATAATCGTTTTTAGAAAATAACCAACTTAAGTACGCGGACTGGTACGCGAACTTAAGTACCCGGAATAAGTTTGTTTTCAGTTCACAAACTCCAGCAGAAATTTTCGGGACGAGAATTTCCGACAGTACGCGGACTTGGTACGCGGAATCTAGTTCTGGTTTTGCTGAGCATCAAAGTACGCATACTTTGGTTCAAGGAATAAGGACTTACACATGTATGAGTTACCACACAGTGCTTATATCCAACCATGGTTATATAATCTAAACTCTCATTTCAATCATTGAAACATTCTTAAAGGACGTTATATAGTTGTTGTTCACACACTATTTTTCGTCAAAGCAATTTTCAACTAATTGAAACTTAATATGACTTTCGTCACTAGTAAAGATGAACTTGGCCAATACCAACACATTTTTCGAGAAATAGATAAGCGAGATAAACTCGGCTCGAAATAGCAAATGTGTATAATCAAAGTCTATATAGCAAAACGACTTTTGTCTCAAGATAGGAGATAGAGTAGATAGACTTTCGAGTGATAGATAAGTTCAAGTCTCCACATACCTTTTAGTCGATGAAGTTAAACCAGTTCCTTGAGTAGTTCTTCGTCTTTATATGATGATCGCCACGGAGTCTGGAGCTCAACTACACTTCATATCCTAGTCCGAGACTTAGCTGTAAGTAGACTAGAAATCAAGACTTATATTTTTGATCACTAACATTGACAAACATGCTTGAGATAGCAACGCATACGAGTTCGACCGAGAAGTGCTCTAACAGGCGGGCTAAGGGAATTCTGATTGGCTGGGGTGATAGCGGGCCCGCCGGTGGACACCATGGAGTTTGCTCGGTGTTGCTGGGAGGAGGCCAAGCTTGTTGAATTGGCTGGCCAAATCGTATAGCCGTGATTGTTTTGAGACTGACATGGGCAGCCTATGTTTAATTCCTTAAGGAATTAGGTGTGTCTACCAACCAACTTTCAGTTTTAATTAAAAGTGCGCATGGCGCTTTTGGAGCGATCTGATTGGTCGGTGGGAAGAGGGGGGCGGAAAGTAGCAACATGGAGCATGGCCGGCCAGCCACGGGCGGTGCCTGCTGAGGCAAACCGGCCGGCCAAGTGTCGCGGCCACGCCTCCTTTTGATGTTGATCTTACTTGCCGCAATTCCTCTTTATGTCTTGTTGTCTGATTTTTGGTAGGATCTTGCTCCTACTAGCTCTGTGATGGATCAATTTCCTAGTTTTCCTAAGTTTAGTTTCGATCAATAGGTTTCGAATTATCGCGCAGCGCGCAAAAAACCTAATTTTTGCAAATTGATAAAATTAGGTTAAAGAACTGAATTTTGCTGGTTGCCGCAAAAACAATCAATTTTTGGTGAATTTCGCATATTGATACAGAAATCACTAATTATGTTTCAGAGGGCATCATAACTTTGTGTTCCCCTAATTGAGTATTTCCATGCATATCTTAATCCTGACACTTCGGGAAATTCATTTTGCTCAGTTGCGAGCGAACATTAATTGTCATGTCATGTAAAGATCAAGAGTTCGGATGGGAACATAGCATGGAATGGATACTCGGCAGGCTCCGGCATTAGTGAGTAATGCAACTAGGAGCTTAAATACTCATTAGGCTCTATACTAGTGAACAATTCATCTAGGAGCTTGAGTTTCAATATAATATGAAGATAGAAATAGGCACTCATCTGATATATTCTTCAAATTCCTTGCGAAATATAAACATATCAAGGTATATTACTTCTGATGCTGGGTCAGGTAGGCAGACTTTTACAGTTTTCACCTTATACTAAAAACTACCATCAACAACCGACCGGTACATGTACCTTAAGACTATGATCGGTTCCGGAGTCCACATAACTATTTTGGTACATGTACCGATATGGATACACAAACCAAGCTCCGGAACGCGAAAAATTTCTGGTACGTGTACCGGTATGGATACCAAACCGGTTCCGTGACCACAGTTCCTTTTCGGTTTGCATAAGGGTATACGTACCGATCAATTTCACGAGTTAACAGATTTATACAGGACGTGCATAAGGATATGCGCACCAAAAATCTGCTTGTCGACAGCCATACACCCCACAAAGATATAGCAATTAAGCACCAGTTCATCTAAGAATTCTCCCCCATTTGATGTCATTCTCAAGAGAACAACATGAGTGACCTTGCTTTAAGAAAAAGAAGGATTTTGTTGGACATTAACAAATCACATGGATTTGTATCCACAATATCGATTTAAATTAATCTCAATCCCAGTTACGAGCAAAGAGATAATTTTAATCGGTATGACTCAACATAAGAAAATATTACGGGGTGTATGTTGCAGTAATAACACAAAAGTGTGATCACAAGCAGATCAATACTACGATAAAATTCTCAAAGAGTTTGTTTTATTTTCAGTTTATAAAAACATAATAGATTTAACTTCTGAGCATATATATGAAATATCAGCTCGATTCACGAATAACGCAAAGGCACAAATATTTCATAAGACTTTTGCAATAATTAAACCAATAAATGATTACATACTGCAAGTTCATCTTCCAAAAACTCTAGAATTTAAATAAATAAATCTAAAAATATGCAAGATGAAAAACGTTGTAAATAGCTTGTGTAATCACAATTTTTGCTATACCGAACCCTAGTTATCCTTCTCAAAAGTAAGAATTAATTCTCACAAGAAGTTTCCTAGATAATAAGAGAGACAAAAGAAGTAATACCACGAGTTTATTCATATTCTTCATCATCAGAATCACCCATAGAAGCTTGAATTTTATCTATTTCATCCTTGATATCGGGAATTTTTGTAGCAACCACACATAGTTGTTTTTGCATATATTTTACCTTGGAGTTGATGTAGCAAACATCCTTGTGCATCCGTTGAAGAAGACTCAAGATTTTTGGATCACAAGAACCGTCAATAGGTGAAATAAATGCCCTTTTTATTTTGTTGTTGTTCGTTCTCATACGTTTGAATGTACTTTCAAGAACTAAAATGGGAGCTCCAACAGAGTTTCCAATGGGATCAATGTCAAATTCTCCACAAATGCGTTAATAAGACAAGGAAACCACAATTTATTGTTGGATAAGGTCATTGTTACCATTTGATGAATAATTCATCCACATATGTCAAGACCTTGAGTACCCATTTCAAGAAAATAAACTAACTCCGCAAAGTCACGACTCCAACGATCATCTTCAACCGTGGAGGACCAAATGTTTGGAATACCAAACTTCCCAAAGACTTTAGAAGCCATGCTAAGCTCTTCGGTATGAAACTTCCCATCTTTCCAACCAACACTCTTTTTACAAAGTTTGAGAGAAATAGTTTCATAAAAGATGGTTTTTCTTCCTTTGGTCTAGGTAAGCGAAAATCACAAATAGGAATATTAGCGAGTTCCGAAATTAATTCTCGATTAACATCAATTTTTTCTCTTCCAATCATGGTCCTAAAACACAACTTCTCAAGATCAACATCATAAATGGTAGCATAAAATACTCTTGTAAGTAGGTCAAATCCTTTCACAAAACCACAAAAGATGTTTCCTAGTTTGTATTCATCAAAACAATCTAGATCTTCTCTTTTAACACACCATTCTTCTAATTTCTTCTCTAGAATAATTTTTCTATCTAGTAGAAGTTCTCTCATAGGTTTCATGACAATCCATATTAACAAATTTGACTCTAGGTTCATCTTAAAGATTGGGTTCAATGATCTCTTTAGGCTTGGGTTTCTTACTAACTCCTTTAGTTCTTCCCGTATTTATCAATTATAAACACAGAGAGAATGGATTTGATCTCACTTGAGTGGCTCATTTTGAAGATGATGGCTAGAATGACTCCTTCTTGACAAACCTTCTTGTTATTAAGAAAATGAACAAAAATTCTGAAACAACAACCTTTAATTCATGAAGACATCACACCGGCTCGAAAACCCGAAACTCAACTTCAAATCCCGTTCGTGAACAAGGAAGAAGGAGTAGGGAGTACATGTACTCCTTTTATAAATCCTTAATGGGCTTGGCCGGGTTCGGGTGAGGAAACCATGAATTTAAGAGAATTTTTCATATTCTGTTAAGAGTACATAATCATATCAAGTTTTGATTTCCGGACCAATTCCAATAATTGACATTTAGAGAATATCAATTTAATAAGATGATTAACCTTATTCCTAGCTCAACGGAAATTTTTAGAGCACAAGATATATTGATATTCACTGGATTATAAATGCTGTAATTTTATTCTGACCTTATGACATCGTGATATTGGAGCCATCTCAACAATATATGATGTTATGATCACGATTGATTACAAAATCCTTCATTTATCCAATGTCAATTACCACATAATCAGAAATTTATAAACTTGATAGATATATCATGGATAATAACAAAAAATTATACAAACAGAAACAAATCTTTACTAGCTTTCCCATCTTAAGATAAATTACATGATGGGGTGATGCCAAAACCTTGTTAAGAAGAGGCTGGATGAGCAAAATGCTCACAAACCATTCTGTTTGACAATCTTCCGGTTTTGTTTCTCCCTTCTTGTTGTGATTATGAGATGGTCTTCCTTAATCATCAGGATCAGTCAATATAATTGCAGTAAAGGTGCATGAATTTTTGACATGTCCGAATACTCCACACCGAAATCAAACTTTACTAGTGTCAGATTATCGTGCGGGCTTAACCTTTCTCAAAATCAATCCAAGGTGTTCCAAGATCTTAAAAGTTTGTTCAAAAGCTATATAGAGATCTTCGTGTACAAATCCCTCTTTGTCGCAATCCTTAAAAAGACTGATCAACAATTTTTTAAGACGGCGTAGCTTATTACTTTTAACATGACGATTCTTGTTTCTAACCTTGGTGAAGGACGAATCTTGAGTGAATTGAGAACATCCAGCGAGACAAGCAGTCTTGAGGAAAACAAACTCCGAAGAATCCTTATAAAACTCTGGTGTATGTTTATTGAGATTTTACTCATATCCATATAGTCAGATTGCTTCATACACAAACTTATACGGTCTTAATGTGCAGTCAGATTGCTTCATACTCATATCCATATAGTCAGATTGCTTCATACACAAACAAAATTTTCATCAAGTATGAAAAAATGTTCATTATGACTAAGCTTAATGAACATTTGTTCATACTTGATGATAATTTATTGTTTGGAGTAAGAACATTTGTAGTCGTTCCCTAAAAGGGTTTCAAGAAGAGGACGACTCTAGTTACAACTAGGACATACCAAGAAAATTAGTGTCGGGATTCAAAGATCCTGGGTTCTTGAAGTTCCCTTTTTATAAACATTCAAAGCATAGGTTGCTTTAGGTCTAAGCTAAGAAACTTTGGAACCAAGCAATCAATATCCACCGTCAGATGAATCTTTGAATCTGATTTACATAAACAAGATATACACTCTGGTTAGGTGAAACCGTAACCGAATCGTGTATAAAGACTATGTTCAAGGTGGTTAGCCGAAACTATTCGATTTGAACTTATAAGCTTAATATCATTTTCATAAACAATTGAGGCTTTAACCTTGAGTCACAATCATGTGATCAAACAAGTCTATAGTATTTTTAAAGATTTGATCAAATGCTAATTATCTCATGGAAATAACTTTATTGTATTTGAAAATAATCGACATTATTAGTGAAAATGCGGGGGTACAACAACCACACCCAACAATTCGTTTGGCAATCTGAGAGGACTTACTCCAATTCACTTTCTATAGAATCAACTAGACAGTCAGACTCAATCCAGATTAAAGTATATCAAAGAGTTTAATATCTCTAACTCTTAATTCAATCCGAAATTAGCAAATAGAAATCTGCGAGCCTGATTGAATATAAGAGGAATTACTTGAACGGTACCAAAGACCAATGTTCAAGTTTCAACCAATGTAAATCAACAACTAAAGGTTGGATACTCTAATTGATTGATCTTAACGCACAACATGTGATATTTCAATTATATAACAAAATATAATGCAGAAAAGAAATACGACAGACACCAAAATTTTGTTAACGAGGAAACTGCAAATGCAGAAAAACCCCGGGACCTAGTCCAGATTGAACACCACACTATATTAAGCCGCTACAGACACTATCCTACTACCAATTAACTTCAGACTGGACTGTAGTTGAACCCTAATCAATCTCACATTGACTCAAGGTATAGTTGCGCTCCTTACGTCTCTGATCCCAGCAGGATACTACACACTTGATTCCCTTAGCTGATCTCACCCACAACTAAGAGTTGCTACGACCCAAAGTCGAAGACTTGATAGACAAATCTGTCTCACACAGAAAAGTCTATAGGATTGAATAAATCTGTCTCCCACAAAAATACTCAAGAGTTTTTGTTCTGTCTTATGATAAATCAAGGTGAACATGAACCAATTGATAAACCAGACTTATATTCCCCAAGAACAACTCAGTATTATCAATCACCTCACAATAAACTTAATCGACTAGAGAAACAAGCTATTGTGGATTCACAAACGATGATACGAAGTTTGTTTGTGATTACTTTTCTATCTTGTCTATCGAAGATATAAAATCTCGAGCCAATTTTTCAATTGCACTCAACACGATAGAAACAGCAAGATCGGATCACGCAACTACAAAGATAATAGTTGGGGGCTTCACAATCCCAACGAAATCTTCAAGTCGTTAAACTACAGGGTCTCGAGAAGAAACCTAAGGTTAAAGGAGAATCGACTCTAGTTATGCAACTAGTAACACACAGGAGGTGTGGGGATTAGTTTTCCCAGTTGCTAGAGTTCTCCTTTATATAGTTTTCAAATCAGGGTTTGCAATCCAAGTTACCTTGGTAACAAAGCATTCAATATTCACCATTAGATGAAAAACCTGATTCAACCAAGCTAATATCTTTCAACCGTTATATCGAACTTAGCTTGTTACACACAAATGAAATGTACCCTCATTTAGGTTTATGTAG
Organism: Papaver somniferum; assembly: GCF_003573695.1. Lineage (NCBI taxonomy): Eukaryota > Viridiplantae > Streptophyta > Magnoliopsida > Ranunculales > Papaveraceae > Papaver > Papaver somniferum. Next base: position 120,997,687 of record NC_039363.1, on the reverse strand, counting down.
CCGTACCTAAACGTGTACCCATGTTGGTTCATAAATAGTTAACCGAGGTTAGCCATATGATTACTCTCGTATCAACCTTATTCATCTTAATCATAACTAGTTCAAATGACTCAAATGAAACTAGTTAAGAGTTGTTCAATTGTTTAGAAAACACAATTGAAATCAAATCGGTTTGATTCACTTGAATCAATCATGAACATTACATCCACGGTTTGCAAAGATTGCATTCCTTATGATTTAAATGTTTAAGTTCATGGACTTGATCGATTTGACAAAGTAACTAGTTTAAGTATGTGTACGGGTATGCGTACTTAAGCAACCGGTTTTGAGTTTGTGAAGTTTCCAAACTCAGCAGAAATTCTCGGTTTGAGAACTTCCGCCAGTATGCGTACGGGTACGCATACTTAACCTATCTCCTTCACCAATTTCGTATACACACATATGCATACTATTGGATTCCGGTTTATGTACTTATACACTAATGTGCGAACACACTATATATGCTTATATCCAAAGATGGTTACATCATCAACTCTTTATTTCAATCATTGAAACATTCTTCTATAATGTTAATAGACGTTTTCACACACTATCAACATCAAAGCAATTTTCAAGATATTGAAATAATCAATATTGAAACCTTCCAAGTCTTACACCAAATGATTGTATCACATAAACCATGTAATATGTTACTCGGAAATTTTCTCATGATATAATATGAACTTGGTCGAAGCGAAAGCTTACCAACACATATTTCGAGAAATATGTAAGCGGGATATACTCAGCTCGAAATCTCAAATGTGTATAGAGAAAAATATATCGTAACACGACTTATGTCTCAATATGGGAGATACTATAAATAGACTTTCCAAGTGATAGATAAGTTCAAGTCTCCACATACCTTTTATCGAAGAAGTTCCACAAGCTTCCCTTAGTAGTTATTCGTCTTCAAGAGATGAACGTCGAGAAATTTAAGCTCAACTACACTATCTATGTCCTAGTCTGAGACATCTACAAATAGGCTAGAAATCAAGACTTATAGTTTTGATCACTAACATTGAAAAACATGCTTGAGATAGCAACGCATGCGAGTTCGACCGAGCAATGCTCTAACAATTAGTAGATGATAGACGCATTTATGTGTCTAATATAGCTCATTTGTATATATTGTTAGTGCTCGATATCGTACTTATTTGGTTATTTTATTTATTTGTAGGTGTTTTTGGAAGAATAAGGCTTTGTGGCGAAATTGGCTAAAAATGCGGCATTTGGACCTCCGTTGATAACGTGCCGGAAGCGCCCCAGAATTGTACCGGAAGTACCCCAGGAATATCCCGGAGGAACCCCGAAAAAAGTGCGGAAAATGTCCCAGAGAAATCACTATACGGACCCTCGATTTTGGATAAGGGGTAACCTAATTACTAAGGGGTGACCTATTTCCAGGCAGCTGCTAAAGGGAGAACAACACAGGATAAGGGCACCCACCTTCTTCACGTTTTGAATTGGAAAATTGGCGGGAAGTTCACTGGCAGATTGATAATCGAATTTTGATGGAGTTTTAACGAGATTCAATCGCCGAAATAAGTTGGGCTGGACTTGGATGGACTAAACAGGCCTAGTACAATCGATTGGAACCAACCAATTGGGCTGGAATGACCGAGAGAGGGTTTCAAAGTTCTCTGTTGGGTTTTTAGAACATTTTTGAGAGATTTCTGGAGGACTTTGACGCTGGATTAACATGTACATGGTCCTATTCAAGATTATGGAAGAGTTTTGTAGCTATTTTATAGCCAACAGCACGTGAAAAAGCTCAACAGAAGCGATTATCGTTTCAACTGCATGAGAAGAAGAAAAAGAATAATCGCATATTTAGTCGAGATTTATGGATCTGTTGGGCTATATAAGTGTTGTTTTACATCAAAGAAAAGTCTAGAAAACCTTAGGAGAGAGTTTAGAGTCGATGAGAGCCTAGGAGAAGCAATTATAGAGGAGACAGCGCTGCTGCTGCTGCTGCCATTAAAGCTTCTGAAGAACACGAAGAACAGACTCGCAGAGTCCGTCGTTCTTCAGCAGACTTATTTTCAATACCACTGTTGTTGTTTCACAGCAGTAGATAGTTATCGTTTACAGCAGTCTTAAATTACCATACTCTTCTGTAACAGTGACCCCTTTGTAACGGTGACGCTGTAACACTTTCACAGCGTTACAATTTCCTGTTTCATCTTATACATCAATAAAAACACCTATTTTAGCCATGAATTTATCTTGTGAGTGTGTTTTTGGGATGAGGAGCTAAACCCCTTAGCCAAGGCGATGGAGGAAGCCATTGGTCCTTATTTATGGTATAATTCTAACTTTATTATTTATTTGCAATATTATTACATGATTATTTGCATGGAATTTTTATTGGAAAATTGATTTTTATTGAATAATTGTGATTCATTTTGATGGAGAATGCTTAGTTTAAGACTCTTGATGTTTCATGCTTGGTGTTTACATTTATTACTTCAAAAATCTACAAAAGGCATAATATTAGAATCACTCTAAAAGAAAAATTGCATGAATATTAATTATTAGAATTTATCAAATAATGGATCAATGGTGGAATCCAAGTCTTGGTGTTTTTCTCTAAAGGTTTGAACTATTTTATTTATTTGCGTGTTTAATTTAAATCTAGAAAAATTGTTTTCTTCACAAGTCTGATACGAATCCGTTTTACCACTTCAACTACAATCACTTTTGATAAACCATCAGTAGATGTACAAAGTACAAATACCATAGTCTTTCGTGAGCCAGGTCAGTCACAGTACGTGTACCGGTTTGTATATTATTAAGCACAAACAAGTTTCGGAGTTCACAGAACTATTTAGGTATGTGTACCTTAAGAATATGACCGGTTTCGAAGTCCACGTAACTATTTTGGTAGGTGTACCGTTATGGATACACAAACCAAGTTTTGGAACACATAAATTTTCTATAGTGTGCTGGTGCGGATACCAAATCGGTTCCGTGACCACAGTTCCTTTTCGGTTTGCATACGGGTATGTGTATCGATATGGTTCACGAGTTAATAGATTTATATAGGATGTGAATAAAGATATGCGTATCAAAAATTTTCTTGTCGACATATAGCTACTCCGCTACGTGTACGAGTACATGTAATACGGCTTCAGACTTATAACATTTTTTGTCAGTTTATAAGACTGATAACACTGTATTATATCTGAATCTACAGTAGTTCTATATTTCTCTATAAATCTAGCACAATACCATTTCAACCTCTCTTTCAAATATTATCGCCAATGATAGCAAAGGGGTACCTTACCCAGAAATGTAACAACTATTTGAGTCAATAAATTAGGTGCACCCTTTAAAAAAAAATACATGAAGGAGTAACAATACGCACCATATATTTGAGAGCTTGGTATTGGTCCTTGATGAGGCCACATCGTTGATTCATATCTTGTTAGTACGCAAAACGTGGAGGTCTTTGATTCTCATGGTGCCTTTTTCTCCTTTCTTTTCTCTCTTAATATTCACGTGGGGGGTAATAAATGGACAATGGCGATGTTATCAGTCATCCATGTATAAAGGAAGATTGGTACATGGATACGATTTTGTTAAGCATGAGTTTCATTCTTTGGGCTATGAGTTTTGATATTATTTTGTAGGTACGTAGTGTGTAGAGGGTGATGCGGCTGAAATGAGCAAGTGAGGTTGGATTGCCAATTTTTGGTATGAGAAAAAAAGGTGGAATTCATGTCCTCAATCATGTAGCCAGAGGTGAAGAAGTTTCAGATCATTTGATTAATCCTCTCACCCATAATATCCTAATTGGCTAGGAAGAAATTTGGTGGGAATCTATTGGGACGTAGGGATTTATCACTATCCATAGGGAAGAGGGTGTTTTAAATTTTCATATCATTAGGAATGGTATTTAGGATAGTGTTATCATGGATAGTAATGGTAGTGGGGATCAGGTTGATACATTCAAGGTTGAAGGTATTGTTCTCAGCAGTAGACATAGCCATGAAATGATTGGTGAAATGTTTAATTACTCTTTCAAAACCAGTCAGCCATGTTCCATCTACGTCTTGTATGGTTTCAATATTGTTTATTTTTATTCTGTTGTGGGAAAAAAATTGTATTTCTATCCCCAATCTTGATGGTTTTGATCTCTACTTTTAAATTTCTCATTATTCTCCTAGCAACAGACATTCTTTTTGGCAGCATTAATACTCTGGCATCTGTCATTGTTGAAGTAGTTATTTTAAATCCATTCTAGATACCTTTTGCTTTCTTCCAAATTTGTCTTAATATTGCCATAGATTTATTTATTCAAGATTTTTAGATTGATTTTAACATCCTTCAGCTTTGTTTTAATGAATAAGTAGATGAACCTTGCTAGCCTTTCCTCCAACATTCAACAATAATTTTTTTGTAATCTTCATGGTCTAACCATGGACTAAAGAATTTAAAAGAAATAGAGCCACTCTTCCAATTTGTGTTAGAGTTGAGGAGGATGGGATGATGATCAGAGCCAATGGCTAGAAGATTATATATGTTGAAATTAGGTTATAGTTGAATCTAGAAAAATAAAGCCAATCCTCTATCAATTCTTTGCGTTGTTAAGGTGATACCAAATCTTCGATTAGACCAGGTAAGAAGACAGTTAGTAAAACCTCTTTTAATTAGGTTAATTTCACCGATTTTTAATTGGAACCAATTAGCTTACTTAGTATCAATGGGATTTGAAATGATTTTTTCAAATTAATTCAAAACAAAGTTGAAATCACCAATGACAAGCCAATGAAGCTTATTGGACATAGCAGTTTGCTCAATTCTATTCCATGTGCCAACTTTCTTATTCATGTCTAAGGGATACCATAATCAACAGTGATACGCTAATCAGGGCTATTAGCAGTGGACACAATGACAATGATACGATTACAGAAAAGTCAGTTACATTAATAGATATGTTGAAGTTCTAAACATCAATATCTTTCATAATTTCACTGATGTCATTCTATTTATGTTTTATTTAAGATAAAAAAACATATATCAAGGTTAACTTTGTTAAGAATGTCATTCAAGTGTTTTTTCAGTATCTTTTCGTCCATAAATACGCCATTTTTCTTACAGGGTGGTATCTCCTAGACTCCAAAAATATGTCCGGTTAGGTCAAACACCGTAATACGCAAAGGTTAACGCTCACCTAAACCCTCATTTGCACAGACAAACATAACATAACATAAGAAAGTTTACAATAACTAACTCACTCTACAAAAAATAAAGTTATTTTATTTTGTAAGTTATCTGAAATTACACGACCTAAGGTTCACTAAATCTTAAGACTAATGTTTTAACAAAAAAAAAAAAAAAAACTTAAAAATTACAGTTTTATTTACCTGGACACTATTGTTTATAGGAAAGTATAGATATATTATGATTTTTTTTTTTTGGAAATCCACTTCTAATATTTTGAATTTTTACTCCAACTTGGAACGATAAATAACATGAGTGGCCATCAAATCATAAAGCTTTATTAAAACGCAGTTACAATATATGCGTGAACAAGATAGTGTTGTGAGGTTGGGAAGATCATATCCGAAATATTCAAACCTCATCTTAATACTCGTGTTGGCAATGCTCAATCTTTCTTCTTCCATGGCAAATGCATCATTAATGGTAAACTGCTAAAGAAATTATGCATTTTGTGAGTCTTTCTACTTATGTCTTCGGTGGTTTTGCTCTTAAGATAAATATATTAAGAAGGCCTATGACAAGGTCTCTTGGCCTTTTCTCATGTATTCTTGTTTACTGAAAAAGCAAGAATATCAAGTATGCCACCAATTTTTTCCGCTTGTAAACTTTTATGGAAAATTGCGTGTTACAACCAATAATTATAGATCAACTGAAAAGATCCTCGTACCTTATTGTAAAAAAAATTCATTGGGCGATCTCAAAAATCAATATCCAAAAACACCTAGTATATATCCGAATTATATACGAACCAAATCCAACAAGAGCAAGTCTTGTAAATTATATTTCATGACAAAAATTCTAGGTTGTTTAACGTACCACTTATGATATTTTGATTATAAAGATAAAAAATATAAAATGCGGAAAAGAAATAACACAAGACAGCGGAAAATTTTATTAATGAGAAAACTACAGTTTTGTAGAAAAACTTCGTAACATAGTCTAGTTTGAACACCACACTGTATTAAGCAGCTGCAAACACAAGCTTACTACCAGACTTCAGGCTAAAAATTAAGTCAGATAGAATCGACCCTCCGAGTAATCCACCTTCAGTCGTGCTCATTGGCACTCTAGATTTAATGTGATCTCACGCACTTGATTCTTCTAGATGACGTCCTTTTCATACCTAAGAGTTGTTTAAGCCGCAGTGAAGACTTTTAACTATTCTGCCTCTAACAGATATCTTGTTGATTTTCTTCAAAAAATTATATAATCAAGGTAATGAAAATCTGTTTGCGTATGAGTGATGAGTGCTAAAAAGTGCATATTTCTATATATTTTTCTTGGCATTTAACTCATCTTTTGTGCATTAATTCTACATTTTATCCCATATTCTGTATTTTCTTTGTTTTCAAGAATAAATATTTTTCTTACTTAATTTTGCATTTTTAGGTAATAAACGAAGTTCGGATGAGTCGCGGAGCGAAAAGAGCAGAAAAGTAGTGAAAAGCCGGGAAGAATTACGCAAGGAAGCCGCAAAGAATGGAGCGCACGTCCAAAAAGCTAGGAATGGGCTCAAGAAGGAAGAATTGTTCTTAAAGAAGATATGGGCTTGGCATACCCAAGGCCCAAAACCCTTACCCAAACCCATTTTCTATATCCATACCCGCCTCCATTCCCGACCGTCAGATTGGATCGCATATGCATCCTACGGTCGCTTCTTTGCCTGCGCATCAAACCTCGATACTTCTGCTTAACACTACAACACCTAACTCCATCTGGTGTCGTTAATTTTGTTGTATTATATAATCCAACGGTCGCTGCAGGATCCACTTCATCTCACCGTCAGATTGATCTTTTATCTCCATATCCCACGGTCGAGATTCGCAAAACATAAAACTCGATGATCCCGCTACACACCATAGCGACCGAACCCTATGACCTAACCAAACATCCCCTTCTTCCCAAAACAATCGACCTTCACCTTCTTCCTCTCCACCATACCCTGTGCAGAACCACCACCATCACCCTGCCACTGCCATCGCCACCACCAACTCCTCTACCACCACCACACCTCCACCATCATCACCCCTACCTTCCTACAGCTATTACCCATCTTCTAGCCATATATCCTACCAATTTCTTTTCTTTTCTTTCTCAGAAAACCCTAGGAAAGAAATTGGTACAATAGCTAGGGCTAGAGAAGAAATCAGAGGCATGGAGAGGAGCAGGAGACTAAGGAGAAGAATGGGTCGAAGTCAGTAGCGTGTAATCGCATCAATTTGGGTAAGAATTTACCAAACCCTAGTTCTGTCAATTTGGGGGTTTTTACATAAATCCTAATTAGGTTGAGATAGAGCATGGAGAAGATAAAGTGGGTGATATAGGGTAGGTAATTGAACCTAACTGTGATTTTCTGTCACATTAGGTAGAACCCTAATGTCTACTGTTTTGGGAATTTTTGGGTGAAAAGGGTGTAAACCCTAATTATGTAATTGGGTATAAAAGGGGATATTGGGTGAGTGT